>NC_090927.1:843491475-844096475 GCF_040938575.1 Ambystoma mexicanum
TAACTAGGCCTGACACTGCTTAACTTCCGAGATCAGACGAGATCGGGTGCATTCAGTGTGGTGTGGCCGTAGGCTCTAGGAATGCTAAGAATATTACTCTTATGCATTTGCATTTAGTAAGCTAAGCCATGCAGCCACTTGCAACATGATACCACGCTCATCGCTCGATCAGGCTCGATCAGGCGAGATATATAAGACTGGTGGGCCCATTCAGGACTCCTATGTCTGGTAGGATAACTTTAATTCATCCATCCTGTGTCTGTTGCAGGGAGGTGGAGAGAACAATCAACACAATAATGGTTTTCTTTCATGCCTCTTGAAGGACTCAATATTCTCTGTACTGCATTACATGTGAAAGTCGATTTATTACCCATGAACACACTACCTGTATGCTAATTCTATGTAAAAAGGTAGCTCCAGCCCTCATGATGTTGTCCAACATTTCCGCTATAAAACGGGATACAATTATTTTGGAAACATACCAAATTTGAAAAATAATTGAGAAGTTGCGCAATTACTAATCATGGAGCACAAAAAAGCCTACAGCACCTGGTATTCCCAGGCAGTCTCCCATCCAGGTACTAACTAGGCCCGACCCTGCTTAGCTTCCGAGATCGGGCGCATTCAGTGTGGTGTGGCCGTAGGCTCTGGGCCTAGTGAGTTTTGTACTTTTAAGCATCTAGTCGGCTAGACCTTGCAGTTTTGAAAGGCAATTGTGAAATGGCTCACTTCCTGAACTTGGAGCACAAAAAAGCCTACAGCACCTGGTATTCCCAGGTGGTCTCCCATCCAGGTACTAACTAGGCCCGACACTGCTTAGCTTCCGAGATCAGACGAGATCGGGCGCAATCAGTGTGGTGTGGCCGTAGGCTCAGGGCCTAGTGAGTTTTGTACTTTTAAGCATCTAGTCAGCTAGACCTTGCAGTTTTGAAAGGCAATTGAGAAATGGCTCACTTCCTGAACTTGGAGCACAAAAAAGCCTACAGCACCTGGTATTCCCAGGCGGAATCCCATCCAGGTACTAACTAGGCCCGACCCTGCTTAGCTTCCGAGATCGGGCGCATTCAGTGTGGTGTGGCCGTAGGCTCTGGGCCTAGTGAGTTTTGTACTTTTAAGCATCTAGTCGGCTAGACCTTGCAGTTTTGAAAGGCAATTGTGAAATGGCTCACTTCCTGAACTTGGAGCACAAAAAAGCCTACAGCACCTGGTATTCCCAGGCGGTCTGCCATCCAGGTACTAACTAGGCCCGACACTGCTTAGCTTCTGAGATCAGATGAGATCGGGCGCATTCAGTGTGGTGTGGCCGTAGGCTCTGGGCTTAGTGAGTTTTGTACTTTTAAGCATCTAGTCGGCTAGACCTTGCAGTTTTGAAAGGCAATTGTGAAATGGCTCACTTCCTGAACTTGGAGCACAAAAAAGCCTACAGCACCTGGTATTCCCAGGTGGTCTCCCATCCAGGTACTAACTAGGCCCGACACTGCTTAGCTTCCGAGATCAGACGCAATCAGTGTGGTGTGGCCGTAGGCTCTGGGCCTAGTGAGTTTTGTACTTTTAAGCATCTAGTCAGCTAGGCCTTGCAGTTTTGAAAGGCAATTGAGAAATGGCTCACTTCCTGAACTTGGAGCACAAAAAAGCCTACAGCACCTGGTATTCCCAGGCGGTCTCCCATCCAGGTACTAACGAGGCCCGACACTGCTTAGCTTCCGAGATCAGACGAGATCGGGCGCATTCAGTGTGGTGTGGCCGTAGGGTCTGGGCCTTGTGAGTTTTGTACTTTTAAGCATCTAGTCGGCTAGACCTTGCAGTTTTGAAAGGCAATTGAGAAATGGCTCACTTCCTGAACTTGGAGTACAAAAAAGCCTACAGCACCTGGTATTCCCAGGCGGTCTCCCATCCAGGTACTAACTAGGCCCGACACTGCTTAGCTTCCGAGATCAGACGAGATCGGGCGCAATCAGTGTGGTGTGGCCGTAGGCTCTGGGCTTAGTGAGTTTTGTACTTTTAAGCATCTAGTCAGCTAGACCTTGCAGTTTTGAAAGGCAATTGAGAAATGGCTCACTTCCTGAACTTGGAGCACAAAAAAGCCTACAGCACCTGGTATTCCCAGGTGGTCTCCCATCCAGGTACTAACGAGGCCCGACACTGCTTAGCTTCCGAGATCAGACGAGATCGGGCGCATTCAGTGTGGTGTGGCCGTAGGCTCTGGGCCTTGTGAGTTTTGTACTTTTAAGCATCTAGTCGGCTAGACCTTGCAGTTTTGAAAGGCAATTGAGAAATGGCTCACTTCCTGAACTTGGAGTACAAAAAAGCCTACAGCACCTGGTATTCCCAGGTGGTCTCCCATCCAGGTACTAACTAGGCCCGACACTGCTTAGTTTCTGAGATCAGACGAGATCAGGCGCATTCAGTGTGGTGTGGCCGTAGGCTCTAGACCTAGTGAGTTTTGTACTTTTAAGCATCTAGTCGGCTAGACCTTGCAGTTTTGAAAGGCAATTGAGAAATGGCTCACTTCCTGAACTTGGAGTACAAAAAAGCCTACAGCACCTGGTATTCCCAGGCGGTCTCCCATCCAGGTACTAACTAGGCCTGACACTGCTTAGCTTCTGAGATCAGACGAGATCGGGCGCATTCAGTGTGGTGTGGCCGTAGGCTCTGGGCCTAGTGAGTTTTGTACTTTTAAGCATCTAGTCGGCTAGACCTTGCAGTTTTAAAAGGCAATTGAGAAAGGGCTCACTTCCTGAACTTGGAGCACAAAAAAGCCTACAGCACCTGGTATTCCCAGGCAGTCTCCCATCCAGGTACTAACTAGGCCTGACACTGCTTAACTTCTGAGATCAGACGAGATCGGGTGCATTCAGTGTGGTGTGGCCGTAGGCTCTAGGAATGCTAAGAATATTACTCTTATGCATTTGCATTTAGTAAGCTAAGCCATGCAGCCACTTGCAACATGATACCACGCTCATCGCTCGATCAGGCTCGATCAGGCGAGATATATAAGACTGGTGGGCCCATTCAGGACTCCTATGTCTGGTAGGATAACTTTAATTCATCCATCCTGTGTCTGTTGCAGGGAGGTGGAGAGAACAATCAACACAATAATGGTTTTCTTTCATGCCTCTTGAAGGACTCAATATTCTCTGTACTGCATTACATGTGAAAGTCGATTTATTACCCATGAACACACTACCTGTATGCTAATTCTATGTAAAAAGGTAGCTCCAGCCCTCATGATGTTGTCCAACATTTCCGCTATAAAACGGGATACAATTATTTTGGAAACATACCAAATTTGAAAAATAATTGAGAAGTTGCGCAATTACTAATCATGGAGCACAAAAAAGCCTACAGCACCTGGTATTCCCAGGCAGTCTCCCATCCAGGTACTAACTAGGCCCGACCCTGCTTAGCTTCCGAGATCGGGCGCATTCAGTGTGGTGTGGCCGTAGGCTCTGGGCCTAGTGAGTTTTGTACTTTTAAGCATCTAGTCGGCTAGACCTTGCAGTTTTGAAAGGCAATTGTGAAATGGCTCACTTCCTGAACTTGGAGCACAAAAAAGCCTACAGCACCTGGTATTCCCAGGTGGTCTCCCATCCAGGTACTAACTAGGCCCGACACTGCTTAGCTTCCGAGATCAGACGAGATCGGGCGCAATCAGTGTGGTGTGGCCGTAGGCTCTGGGCCTAGTGAGTTTTGTACTTTTAAGCATCTAGTCAGCTAGACCTTGCAGTTTTGAAAGGCAATTGAGAAATGGCTCACTTCCTGAACTTGGAGCACCAAAAACCTACAGCACCTGGTATTCCCAGGCGGTCTCCCATCCAGGTACTAACGAGGCCCGACACTGCTTAGCTTCTGAGATCAGACGAGATCAGGCGCATTCAGTGTGGTGTGGCCGTAGGCTCTAGACCTAGTGAGTTTTGTACTTTTAAGCATCTAGTCGGCTAGACCTTGCAGTTTTGAAAGGCAATTGTGAAATGGCTCACTTCCTGAACTTGGAGCACAAAAAAGCCTACAGCACCTGGTATTCCCAGGTGGTCTCCCATCCAGGTACTAACTAGGCCCGACACTGCTTAGCTTCCGAGATCAGACGAGATCGGGCGCAATCAGTGTGGTGTGGCCGTAGGCTCTGGGCCTAGTGAGTTTTGTACTTTTAAGCATCTAGTCAGCTAGACCTTGCAGTTTTGAAAGGCAATTGAGAAATGGCTCACTTCCTGAACTTGGAGCACAAAAAAGCCTACAGCACCTGGTATTCCCAGGCAGTCTCCCATCCAGGTACTAACGAGGCCCGACACTGCTTAGCTTCCGAGATCAGACGAGATCGGGCGCATTCAGTGTGGTGTGGCCGTAGGCTCTGGGCCTTGTGAGTTTTGTACTTTTAAGCATCTAGTCGGCTAGACCTTGCAGTTTTGAAAGGCAATTGAGAAATGGCTCACTTCCTGAACTTGGAGTACAAAAAAGCCTACAGCACCTGGTATTCCCAGGCGGTCTCCCATCCAGGTACTAACTAGGCCCGACACTGCTTAGCTTCTGAGATCAGACGAGATCAGGCGCATTCAGTGTGGTGTGGCCGTAGGCTCTGGGCCTAGTGAGTTTTGTACTTTTAAGCATCTAGTCGGCTAGACCTTGCAGTTTTAAAAGGCAATTGAGAAAGGGCTCACTTCCTGAACTTGGAGCACAAAAAAGCCTACAGCACCTGGTATTCCCAGGCGGTCTCCCATCCAGGTACTAACTAGGCCTGACACTGCTTAACTTCCGAGATCAGCCGAGATCGGGTGCATTCAGTGTGGTGTGGCCGTAGGGTCTGGGCCTTGTGAGTTTTGTACTTTTAAGCATCTAGTCGGCTAGACCTTGCAGTTTTGAAAGGCAATTGAGAAATGGCTCACTTCCTGAACTTGGAGTACACAAAAGCCTACAGCACCTGGTATTCCCAGGTGGTCTCCCATCCAGGTACTAACTAGGCCCGACACTGCTTAGCTTCTGAGATCAGACGAGATCAGGTGCATTCAGTGTGGTGTGGCCGTAGGCTCTGGGCCTTGTGAGTTTTGTACTTTTAAGCATCTAGTCGGCTAGACCTTGCAGTTTTGAAAGGCAATTGAGAAATGGCTCACTTCCTGAACTTGGAGTACAAAAAAGCCTACAGCACCTGGTATTCCCAGGTGGTCTCCCATCCAGGTACTAACTAGGCCCGACACTGCTTAGCTTCTGAGATCAGACGCATTCAGTGTGGTGTGGCCGTAGGCTCTAGACCTAGTGAGTTTTGTACTTTTAAGCATCTAGTCGGCTAGACCTTGCAGTTTTGAAAGGCAATTGAGAAATGGCTCACTTCCTGAACTTGGAGCACAAAAAAGCCTACAGCACCTGGTATTCCCAGGCGGTCTCCCATCCAGGTACTAACTAGGCCTGACACTGCTTAACTTCCGAGATCAGACGAGATCGGGTGCATTCAGTGTGGTGTGGCCGTAGGCTCTAGGAATGCTAAGAATATTACTCTTATGCATTTGCATTTAGTAAGCTAAGCCATGCAGCCACTTGCAACATGATACCACGCTCATCGCTCGATCAGGCTCGATCAGGCGAGATATATAAGACTGGTGGGCCCATTCAGGACTCCTATGTCTGGTAGGATAACTTTAATTCATCCATCCTGTGTCTGTTGCAGGGAGGTGGAGAGAACAATCAACACAATAATGGTTTTCTTTCATGCCTCTTGAAGGACTCAATATTCTCTGTACTGCATTACATGTGAAAGTCGATTTATTACCCATGAACACACTACCTGTATGCTAATTCTATGTAAAAAGGTAGCTCCAGCCCTCATGATGTTGTCCAACATTTCCGCTATAAAACGGGATACAATTATTTTGGAAACATACCAAATTTGAAAAATAATTGAGAAGTTGCGCAATTACTAATCATGGAGCACAAAAAAGCCTACAGCACCTGGTATTCCCAGGCAGTCTCCCATCCAGGTACTAACTAGGCCCGACCCTGCTTAGCTTCCGAGATCGGGCGCATTCAGTGTGGTGTGGCCGTAGGCTCTGGGCCTAGTGAGTTTTGTACTTTTAAGCATCTAGTCGGCTAGACCTTGCAGTTTTGAAAGGCAATTGTGAAATGGCTCACTTCCTGAACTTGGAGCACAAAAAAGCCTACAGCACCTGGTATTCCCAGGTGGTCTCCCATCCAGGTACTAACTAGGCCCGACACTGCTTAGCTTCCGAGATCAGACGAGATCGGGCGCAATCAGTGTGGTGTGGCCATAGGCTCTGGGCCTAGTGAGTTTTGTACTTTTAAGCATCTAGTCAGCTAGACCTTGCAGTTTTGAAAGGCAATTGAGAAATGGCTCACTTCCTGAACTTGGAGCACAAAAAAGCCTACAGCACCTGGTATTCCCAGGCGGTCTCCCATCCAGGTACTAACGAGGCCCGACACTGCTTAGCTTCCGAGATCAGACGAGATCGGGCGCATTCAGTGTGGTGTGGCCGTAGGCTCTGGGCCTTGTGAGTTTTGTACTTTTAAGCATCTAGTCGGCTAGACCTTGCAGTTTTGAAAGGCAATTGAGAAATGGCTCACTTCCTGAACTTGGAGTACAAAAAAGCCTACAGCACCTGGTATTCCCAGGCGGTCTCCCATCCAGGTACTAACTAGGCCCGACACTGCTTAGCTTCTGAGATCAGACGAGATCAGGCGCATTCAGTGTGGTGTGGCCGTAGGCTCTGGGCCTAGTGAGTTTTGTACTTTTAAGCATCTAGTCGGCTAGACCTTGCAGTTTTAAAAGGCAATTGAGAAAGGGCTCACTTCCTGAACTTGGAGCACAAAAAAGCCTACAGCACCTGGTATTCCCAGGCGGTCTCCCAACCAGGTACTAACTAGGCCTGACACTGCTTAACTTCCGAGATCAGACGAGATCGGGTGCATTCAGTGTGGTGTGGCCGTAGGCTCTAGGAATGCTAAGAATATTACTCTTATGCATTTGCATTTAGTAAGCTAAGCCATGCAGCCACTTGCAACATGATACCACGCTCATCGCTCGATCAGGCGAGATATATAAGACTGGTGGGCCCATTCAGGACTCCTATGTCTGGTAGGATAACTTTAATTCATCCATCCTGTGTCTGTTGCAGGGAGGTGGAGAGAACAATCAACACAATAATGGTTTTCTTTCATGCCTCTTGAAGGACTCAATATTCTCTGTACTGCATTACATGTGAAAGTCGATTTATTACCCATGAACACACTACCTGTATGCTAATTCTATGTAAAAAGGTAGCTCCAGCCCTCATGATGTTGTCCAACATTTCCGCTATAAAACGGGATACAATTATTTTGGAAACATACCAAATTTGAAAAATAATTGAGAAGTTGCGCAATTACTAATCATGGAGCACAAAAAAGCCTACAGCACTTGGTATTCCCAGGCAGTCTCCCATCCAGGTACTAACTAGGCCCGACCCTGCTTAGCTTCCGAGATCGGGCGCATTCAGTGTGGTGTGGCCGTAGGCTCTGGGCCTAGTGAGTTTTGTACTTTTAAGCATCTAGTCGTCTAGACCTTGCAGTTTTGAAAGGCAATTGTGAAATGGCTCACTTCCTGAACTTGGAGCACAAAAAAGCCTACAGCACCTGGTATTCCCAGGTGGTCTCCCATCCAGGTACTAACTAGGCCCGACACTGCTTAGCTTCCGAGATCAGACGAGATCGGGCGCAATCAGTGTGGTGTGGCCATAGGCTCTGGGCCTAGTGAGTTTTGTACTTTTAAGCATCTAGTCAGCTAGACCTTGCAGTTTTGTAAGGCAATTGAGAAATGGCTCACTTCCTGAACTTGGAGCACAAAAAAGCCTACAGCACCTGGTATTCCCAGGCGGTCTCCCATCCAGGTACTAACGAGGCCCGACACTGCTTAGTTTCCGAGATCAGGCGCATTCAGTGTGGTGTGGCCGTAGGCTCTGGGCCTTGTGAGTTTTGTACTTTTAAGCATCTAGTCGGCTAGACCTTGCAGTTTTGAAAGGCAATTGAGAAATGGCTCACTTCCTGAACTTGGAGTACAAAAAAGCCTACAGCACCTGGTATTCCCAGGCGGTCTCCCATCCAGGTACTAACTAGGCCCGACACTGCTTAGCTTCTGAGATCAGACGAGATCAGGCGCATTCAGTGTGGTGTGGCTGTAGGCTCTGGGCCTAGTGAGTTTTGTACTTTTAAGCATCTAGTCGGCTAGACCTTGCAGTTTTAAAAGGCAATTGAGAAAGGGCTCACTTCCTGAACTTGGAGCACAAAAAAGCCTACAGCACCTGGTATTCCCAGGCGGTCTCCCATCCAGGTACTAACTAGGCCTGACACTGCTTAACTTCCGAGATCAGACGAGATCGGGTGCATTCAGTGTGGTGTGGCCGTAGGCTCTAGGAATGCTAAGAATATTACTCTTATGCATTTGCATTTAGTAAGCTAAGCCATGCAGCCACTTGCAACATGATACCACGCTCATCGCTCGATCAGGCTCGATCAGGCGAGATATATAAGACTGGTGGGCCCATTCAGGACTCCTATGTCTGGTAGGATAACTTTAATTCATCCATCCTGTGTCTGTTGCAGGGAGGTGGAGAGAACAATCAACACAATAATGGTTTTCTTTCATGCCTCTTGAAGGACTCAATATTCTCTGTACTGCATTACATGTGAAAGTCGATTTATTACCCATGAACACACTACCTGTATGCTAATTCTATGTAAAAAGGTAGCTCCAGCCCTCATGATGTTGTCCAACATTTCCGCTATAAAACGGGATACAATTATTTTGGAAACATACCAAATTTGAAAAATAATTGAGAAGTTGCGCAATTACTAATCATGGAGCACAAAAAAGCCTACAGCACCTGGTATTCCCAGGCAGTCTCCCATCCAGGTACTAACTAGGCCCGACCCTGCTTAGCTTCCGAGATCGGGCGCATTCAGTGTGGTGTGGCCGTAGGCTCTGGGCCTAGTGAGTTTTGTACTTTTAAGCATCTAGTCGGCTAGACCTTGCAGTTTTGAAAGGCAATTGAGAAATGACTCACTTCCTGAACTTGGAGCACAAAAAAGCCTACAGCACCTGGTATTCCCAGGCGGTCTCCCATCCAGGTACTAACGAGGCCCGACACTGCTTAGCTTCCGAGATCAGACGAGATCGGGCGCATTCAGTGTGGTGTGGCCGTAGGCTCTGGGCCTTGTGAGTTTTGTACTTTTAAGCATCTAGTCGGCTAGACCTTGCAGTTTTGAAAGGCAATTGAGAAATGGCTCACTTCCTGAACTTGGAGTACAAAAAAGCCTACAGCACCTGGTATTCCCAGGCTGTCTCCCATCCAGGTACTAACTAGGCCCGACACTGCTTAGCTTCTGAGATCAGACGAGATCAGGCGCATTCAGTGTGGTGTGGCCGTAGGCTCTGGGCCTAGTGAGTTTTGTACTTTTAAGCATCTAGTCGGCTAGACCTTGCAGTTTTAAAAGGCAATTGAGAAAGGGCTCACTTCCTGAACTTGGAGCACAAAAAAGCCTACAGCACCTGGTATTCCCAGGCAGTCTCCCATCCAGGTACTAACTAGGCCTGACACTGCTTAACTTCCGAGATCAGACGAGATCAGGTGCATTCAGTGTGGTGTGGCCGTAGGCTCTAGGAATGCTAAGAATATTACTCTTATGCATTTGCATTTAGTAAGCTAAGCCATGCAGCCACTTGCAACATGATACCACGCTCATCGCTCGATCAGGCGAGATATATAAGACTGGTGGGCCCATTCAGGACTCCTATGTCTGGTAGGATAACTTTAATTCATCCATCCTGTGTCTGTTGCAGGGAGGTGGAGAGAACAATCAACACAATAATGGTTTTCTTTCATGCCTCTTGAAGGACTCAATATTCTCTGTACTGCATTACATGTGAAAGTCGATTTATTACCCATGAACACACTACCTGTATGCTAATTCTATGTAAAAAGGTAGCTCCAGCCCTCATGATGTTGTCCAACATTTCCGCTATAAAACGGGATACAATTATTTTGGAAACATACCAAATTTGAAAAATAATTGAGAAGTTGCGCAATTACTAATCATGGAGCACAAAAAAGCCTACAGCACCTGGTATTCCCAGGCAGTCTCCCATCCAGGTACTAACTAGGCCCGACCCTGCTTAGCTTCCGAGATCAGGCGCATTCAGTGTGGTGTGGCCGTAGGCTCTGGGCCTAGTGAGTTTTGTACTTTTAAGCATCTAGTCGGCTAGACCTTGCAGTTTTGAAAGGCAATTGTGAAATGGCTCACTTCCTGAACTTGGAGCACAAAAAAGCCTACAGCACCTGGTATTCCCAGGTGGTCTCCCATCCAGGTACTAACTAGGCCCGACACTGCTTAGTTTCCGAGATCAGACGAGATCGGGCGCAATCAGTGTGGTGTGGCCATAGGCTGTGGGCCTAGTGAGTTTTGTACTTTTAAGCATCTAGTCAGCTAGACCTTGCAGTTTTGAAAGGCAATTGAGAAATGGCTCACTTCCTGAACTTGGAGCACAAAAAAGCCTACAGCACCTGGTATTCCCAGGCGGTCTCCCATCCAGGTACTAACGAGGCCCAACACTGCTTAGCTTCCGAGATCAGACGAGATCGGGCGCATTCAGTGTGGTGTGGCCGTAGGCTCTGGGCCTTGTGAGTTTTGTACTTTTAAGCATCTAGTCGGCTAGACCTTGCAGTTTTGAAAGGCAATTGAGAAATGGCTCACTTCCTGAACTTGGAGTACAAAAAAGCCTACAGCACCTGGTATTCCCAGGCGGTCTCCCATCCAGGTACTAACTAGGCCCGACACTGCTTAGCTTCTGAGATCAGACGAGATCAGGCGCATTCAGTGTGGTGTGGCCGTAGGCTCTGGGCCTAGTGAGTTTTGTACTTTTAAGCATCTAGTCGGCTAGACCTTGCAGTTTTAAAAGGCAATTGAGAAAGGGCTCACTTCCTGAACTTGGAGCACAAAAAAGCCTACAGCACCTGGTATTCCCAGGCGGTCTCACATCCAGGTACTAACTAGGCCTGACACTGCTTAACTTCCGAGATCAGACAAGATCAGGTGCATTCAGTGTGGTGTGGCCGTAGGCTCTAGGAATGCTAAGAATATTACTCTTATGCATTTGCATTTAGTAAGCTAAGCCATGCAGCCACTTGCAACATGATACCACGCTCATCGCTCGATCAGGCTCGATCAGGCGAGATATATAAGACTGGTGGGCCCATTCAGGACTCCTATGTCTGGTAGGATAACTTTAATTCATCCATCCTGTGTCTGTTGCAGGGAGGTGGAGAGAACAATCAACACAATAATGGTTTTCTTTCATGCCTCTTGAAGGACTCAATATTCTCTGTACTGCATTACATGTGAAAGTCGATTTATTACCCATGAACACACTACCTGTATGCTAATTCTATGTAAAAAGGTAGCTCCAGCCCTCATGATGTTGTCCAACATTTCCGCTATAAAACGGGATACAATTATTTTGGAAACATACCAAATTTGAAAAATAATTGAGAAGTTGCGCAATTACTAATCATGGAGCACTAAAAAGCCTACAGCACCTGGTATTCCCAGGCAGTCTCCCATCCAGGTACTAACTAGGCCCGACCCTGCTTAGCTTCCGAGATCGGGCGCATTCAGTGTGGTGTGGCCGTAGGCTCTGGGCCTAGTGAGTTTTGTACTTTTAAGCATCTAGTCGGCTAGACCTTGCAGTTTTGAAAGGCAATTGTGAAATGGCTCACTTCCTGAACTTGGAGCACAAAAAAGCCTACAGCACCTGGTATTCCCAGGTGGTCTCCCATCCAGGTACTAACTAGGCCCAACACTGCTTAGCTTCCGATATCAGGCGCAATCAGTGTGGTGTGGCCGTAGGCTCTGGGCCTAGTGAGTTTTGTACTTTTAAGCATCTAGTCAGCTAGACCTTGCAGTTTTGAAAGGCAATTGAGAAATGGCTCACTTCCTGAACTTGGAGCACAAAAAAGCCTACAGCACCTGGTATTCCCAGGCGGTCTCCCATCCAGGTACTAACGAGGCCCGACACTGCTTAGCTTCCGAGATCAGACGAGATCGGGCGCATTCAGTGTGGTGTGGCCGTAGGCTCTGGGCCTTGTGAGTTTTGTACTTTTAAGCATCTAGTCGGCTAGACCTTGCAGTTTTGAAAGGCAATTGAGAAATGGCTCACTTCCTGAACTTGGAGTACAAAAAAGCCTACAGCACCTGGTATTCCCAGGCGGTCTCCCATCCAGGTACTAACTAGGCCCGACACTGCTTAGCTTCTGAGATCAGACGAGATCAGGCGCATTCAGTGTGGTGTGGCCGTAGGCTCTGGGCCTAGTGAGTTTTGTACTTTTAAGCATCTAGTCGGCTAGACCTTGCAGTTTTAAAAGGCAATTGAGAAAGGGCTCACTTCCTGAACTTGGAGCACAAAAAAGCCTACAGCACCTGGTATTCCCAGGCAGTCTCCCATCCAGGTACTAACTAGGCCTGACACTGCTTAACTTCCAAGATCAGACGAGATCGGGTGCATTCAGTGTGGTGTGGCCGTAGGCTCTAGGAATGCTAAGAATATTACTCTTATGCATTTGCATTTAGTAAGCTAAGCCATGCAGCCACTTGCAACATGATACCACGCTCATCGCTCGATCAGCGCTCGATCAGGCGAGATATATAAGACTGGTGGGCCCATTCAGGACTCCTATGTCTGGTAGGATAACTTTAATTCATCCATCCTGTGTCTGTTGCAGGGAGGTGGAGAGAACAATCAACACAATAATGGTTTTCTTTCATGCCTCTTGAAGGACTCAATATTCTCTGTACTGCATTACATGTGAAAGTCGATTTATTACCCATGAACACACTACCTGTATGCTAATTCTATGTAAAAAGGTAGCTCCAGCCCTCATGATGTTGTCCAACATTTCCGCTATAAAACGGGATACAATTATTTTGGAAACATACCAAATTTGAAAAATAATTGAGAAGTTGCGCAATTACTAATCATGGAGCACAAAAAAGCCTACAGCACCTGGTATTCCCAGGCAGTCTCCCATCCAGGTACTAACTAGGCCCGACCCTGCTTAGCTTCTGAGATCGGGCGCATTCAGTGTGGTGTGGCCGTAGGCTCTGGGCCTAGTGAGTTTTGTACTTTTAAGCATCTAGTCGGCTAGACCTTGCAGTTTTGAAAGGCAATTGTGAAATTGCTCACTTCCTGAACTTGGAGCACAAAAAAGCCTACAGCACCTGGTATTCCCAGGTGGTCTCTCATCCAGGTACTAACTAGGCCCGACACTGCTTAGCTTCCGAGATCAGACGCAATCAGTGTGGTGTGGCAGTAGGCTCTGGGCCTAGTGAGTTTTGTACTTTTAAGCATCTAGTCAGCTAGACCTTGCAGTTTTGAAAGGCAATTGAGAAATGGCTCACTTCCTGAACTTGGAGCACAAAAAAGCCTACAGCACCTGGTATTCCCAGGCGGTCTCCCATCCAGGTACTAACGAGGCCCGACACTGCTTAGCTTCCGAGATCAGACGAGATCGGGCGTATTCAGTGTGGTGTGGCCGTAGGCTCTGGGCCTTGTGAGTTTTGTACTTTTAAGCATCTAGTCGGCTAGACCTTGCAGTTTTGAAAGGCAATTGAGAAATGGCTCACTTCCTGAACTTGGAGTACAAAAAAGCCTACAGCACCTGGTATTCCCAGGCGGTCTCCCATCCAGGTACTAACTAGGCCCGACACTGCTTAGCTTCTGAGATCAGACGAGATCAGGCGCATTCAGTGTGGTGTGGCCGTAGGCTCTGGGCCTAGTGAGTTTTGTACTTTTAAGCATCTAGTCGGCTAGACCTTGCAGTTTTAAAAGGCAATTGAGAAAGGGCTCACTTCCTGAACTTGGAGCACAAAAAAGCCTACAGCACCTGGTATTCCCAGGCGGTCTCCCATCCAGGTACTAACTAGGCCTGACACTGCTTAACTTCCAAGATCAGACGAGATCGGGTGCATTCAGTGTGGTGTGGCCGTAGGCTCTAGGAATGCTAAGAATATTACTCTTATGCATTTGCATTTAGTAAGCTAAGCCATGCAGCCACTTGCAACATGATACCACGCTCATCGCTCGATCAGGCTCGATCAGGCGAGATATATAAGACTGGTGGGCCCATTCAGGACTCCTATGTCTGGTAGGATAACTTTAATTCATCCATCCTGTGTCTGTTGCAGGGAGGTGGAGAGAACAATCAACACAATAATGGTTTTCTTTCATGCCTCTTGAAGGACTCAATATTCTCTGTACTGCATTACATGTGAAAGTCGATTTATTACCCATGAACACACTACCTGTATGCTAATTCTATGTAAAAAGGTAGCTCCAGCCCTCATGATGTTGTCCAACATTTCCGCTATAAAACGGGATACAATTATTTTGGAAACATACCAAATTTGAAAAATAATTGAGAAGTTGCGCAATTACTAATCATGGAGCACAAAAAAGCATACAGCACCTGGTATTCCCAGGCAGTCTCCCATCCAGGTAATAACTAGGCCCGACCCTGCTTAGCTTCCGAGATCGGGCGCATTCAGTGTGGTGTGGCCGTAGGCTCTGGGCCTAGTGAGTTTTGTACTTTTAAGCATCTAGTCGGCTAGACCTTGCAGTTTTGAAAGGCAATTGTGAAATGGCTCACTTCCTGAACTTGGAGCACAAAAAAGCCTACAGCACCTGGTATTCCCAGGTGGTCTCCCATCCAGGTACTAACTAGGCCCGACACTGCTTAGCTTCCGAGATCAGACGAGATCGGGCGCAATCAGTGTGGTGTGGCCATAGGCTCTGGGCCTAGTGAGTTTTGTACTTTTAAGCATCTAGTCAGCTAGACCTTGCAGTTTTGAAAGGCAATTGAGAAATGGCTCACTTCCTGAACTTGGAGCACAAAAAAGCCTACAGCACCTGGTATTCCCAGGCGGTCTCCCATCCAGGTACTAACGAGGCCCAACACTGCTTAGCTTCCGAGATCAGACGAGATCGGGCGCATTCAGTGTGGTGTGGCCGTAGGCTCTGGGCCTTGTGAGTTTTGTACTTTTAAGCATCTAGTCGGCTAGACCTTGCAGTTTTGAAAGGCAATTGAGAAATGGCTCACTTCCTGAACTTGGAGTACAAAAAAGCCTACAGCACCTGGTATTCCCAGGCGGTCTCCCATCCAGGTACTAACTAGGCCCGACACTGCTTAGCTTCTGAGATCAGACGAGATCAGGTGCATTCAGTGTGGTGTGGCCGTAGGCTCTAGGAATGCTAAGAATATTACTCTTATGCATTTGCATTTAGTAAGCTAAGCCATGCAGCCACTTGCAACATGATACCACGCTCATCGCTCGATCAGGCTCGATCAGGCGAGATATATAAGACTGGTGGGCCCATTCAGGACTCCTATGTCTGGTAGGATAACTTTAATTCATCCATCCTGTGTCTGTTGCAGGGAGGTGGAGAGAACAATCAACACAATAATGGTTTTCTTTCATGCCTCTTGAAGGACTCAATATTCTCTGTACTGCATTACATGTGAAAGTCGATTTATTACCCATGAACACACTACCTGTATGCTAATTCTATGTAAAAAGGTAGCTCCAGCCCTCATGATGTTGTCCAACATTTCCGCTATAAAACGGGATACAATTATTTTGGAAACATACCAAATTTGAAAAATAATTGAGAAGTTGCGCAATTACTAATCATGGAGCACAAAAAAGCCTACAGCACCTGGTATTCCCAGGCAGTCTCCCATCCAGGTAATAACTAGGCCCGACCCTGCTTAGCTTCCGAGATCGGGCGCATTCAGTGTGGTGTGGCCGTAGGCTCTGGGCCTAGTGAGTTTTGTACTTTTAAGCATCTAGTCGGCTAGACCTTGCAGTTTTGAAAGGCAATTGTGAAATGGCTCACTTCCTGAACTTGGAGCACAAAAAAGCCTACAGCACCTGGTATTCCCAGGTGGTCTCCCATCCAGGTACTAACTAGGCCCGACACTGCTTAGTTTCCGAGATCAGACGAGATCGGGCGCAATCAGTGTGGTGTGGCCATAGGCTCTGGGCCTAGTGAGTTTTGTACTTTTAAGCATCTAGTCAGCTAGACCTTGCAGTTTTGAAAGGCAATTGAGAAATGGCTCACTTCCTGAACTTGGAGCACAAAAAAGCCTACAGCACCTGGTATTCCCAGGCGGTCTCCCATCCAGGTACTAACGAGGCCCAACACTGCTTAGCTTCCGAGATCAGACGAGATCGGGCGCATTCAGTGTGGTGTGGCCGTAGGCTCTGGGCCTTGTGAGTTTTGTACTTTTAAGCATCTAGTCGGCTAGACCTTGCAGTTTTGAAAGGCAATTGAGAAATGGCTCACTTCCTGAACTTGGAGTACAAAAAAGCCTACAGCACCTGGTATTCCCAGGCGGTCTCCCATCCAGGTACTAACTAGGCCCGACCCTGCTTAGCTTCTGAGATCGGGCGCATTCAGTGTGGTGTGGCCATAGGCTCTGGGCCTAGTGAGCTTTGTACTTTTAAGCATCTAGTCGGCTAGACCTTGCAGTTTTGAAAGGCAATTGTGAAATGGCTCACTTCCTGAACTTGGAGCACAAAAAAGCCTACAGCACCTGGTATTCCCAGGTGGTCTCTCATCCAGGTACTAACTAGGCCCGACACTGCTTA
This sequence comes from Ambystoma mexicanum, assembly GCF_040938575.1. NCBI lineage: Eukaryota > Metazoa > Chordata > Amphibia > Caudata > Ambystomatidae > Ambystoma > Ambystoma mexicanum. Next base: position 843,508,153 of record NC_090927.1, read on the forward strand.
GCTTCCGAGATCAGACGAGATCGGGCGCAATCAGTGTGGTGTGGCAGTAGGGTCTGGGCCTAGTGAGTTTTGTACTTTTAAGCATCTAGTCAGCTAGACCTTGCAGTTTTGAAAGGCAATTGAGAAATGGCTCACTTCCTGAACTTGGAGCACAAAAAAGCCTACAGCACCTGGTATTCCCAGGCGGTCTCCCATCCAGGTACTAACGAGGCCCGACACTGCTTAGCTTCCGAGATCAGACGAGATCGGGCGCATTCAGTGTGGTGTGGCCGTAGGCTCTGGGCCTTGTGAGTTTTGTACTTTTAAGCATCTAGTCGGCTAGACCTTGCAGTTTTGAAAGGCAATTGAGAAATGGCTCACTTCCTGAACTTGGAGTACAAAAAAGCCTACAGCACCTGGTATTCCCAGGCGGTCTCCCATCCAGGTACTAACTAGGCCCGACACTGCTTAGCTTCTGAGATCAGACGAGATCAGGCGCATTCAGTGTGGTGTGGCCGTAGGCTCTGGGCCTAGTGAGTTTTGTACTTTTAAGCATCTAGTCGGCTAGACCTTGCAGTTTTAAAAGGCAATTGAGAAAGGGCTCACTTCCTGAACTTGGAGCACAAAAAAGCCTACAGCACCTGGTATTCCCAGGCGGTCTCCCATCCAGGTACTAACTAGGCCTGACACTGCTTAACTTCCGAGATCAGACGAGATCGGGTGCATTCAGTGTGGTGTGGCCGTAGGCTCTAGGAATGCTAAGAATATTACTCTTAAGCATTTGCATTTAGTAAGCTAAGCCATGCAGCCACTTGCAACATGATACCACGCTCATCGCTCGATCAGGCTCGATCAGGCGAGATATATAAGACTGGTGGGCCCATTCAGGACTCCTATGTCTGGTAGGATAACTTTAATTCATCCATCCTGTGTCTGTTGCAGGGAGGTGGAGAGAACAATCAACACAATAATGGTTTTCTTTCATGCCTCTTGAAGGACTCAATATTCTCTGTACTGCATTACATGTGAAAGTCGATTTATTACCCATGAACACACTACCTGTATGCTAATTCTATGTAAAAAGGTAGCTCCAGCCCTCATGATGTTGTCCAACATTTCCGCTATAAAACGGGATACAATTATTTTGGAAACATACCAAATTTGAAAAATAATTGAGAAGTTGCGCAATTACTAATCATGGAGCACAAAAAAAGCCTACAGCACCTGGTATTCCCAGGCAGTCTCCCATCCAGGTACTAACTAGGCCCGACCCTGCTTAGCTTCTGAGATCGGGCGCATTCAGTGTGGTGTGGCCGTAGGCTCTGGGCCTAGTGAGTTTTGTACTTTTAAGCATCTAGTCGGCTAGACCTTGCAGTTTTGAAAGGCAATTGTGAAATGGCTCACTTCCTGAACTTGGAGCACAAAAAAGCCTACAGCACCTGGTATTCCCAGGTGGTCTCCCATCCAGGTACTAACTAGGCCCGACACTGCTTAGCTTCCGAGATCAGACGAGATCGGGCGCATTCAGTGTGGTGTGGCCGTAGGCTCTGGGCCTTGTGAGTTTTGTACTTTTAAGCATCTAGTCGGCTAGACCTTGCAGTTTTGAAAGGCAATTGAGAAATGGCTCACTTCCTGAACTTGGAGTACAAAAAAGCCTACAGCACCTGGTATTCCCAGGCGGTCTCCCATCCAGGTACTAACTAGGCCCGACACTGCTTAGCTTCTGAGATCAGACGAGATCAGGCGCATTCAGTGTGGTGTGGCCGTAGGCTCTGGGCCCAGTGAGTTTTGTACTTTTAAGCATCTAGTCGGCTAGACCTTGCAGTTTTAAAAGGCAATTGAGAAAGGGCTCACTTCCTGAACTTGGAGCACAAAAAAGCCTACAGCACCTGGTATTCCCAGGCGGTCTCCCATCCAGGTACTAACTAGGCCTGACACTGCTTAACTTCCGAGATCAGACGAGATCGGGTGCATTCAGTGTGGTGTGGCCGTAGGCTCTAGGAATGCTAAGAATATTACTCTTATGCATTTGCATTTAGTAAGCTAAGCCATGCAGCCACTTGCAACATGATACCACGCTCATCGCTCGATCAGGCGAGATATATAAGACTGGTGGGCCCATTCAGGACTCCTATGTCTGGTAGGATAACTTTAATTCATCCATCCTGTGTCTGTTGCAGGGAGGTGGAGAGAACAATCAACACAATAATGGTTTTCTTTCATGCCTCTTGAAGGACTCAATATTCTCTGTACTGCATTACATGTGAAAGTCGATTTATTACCCATGAACACACTACCTGTATGCTAATTCTATGTAAAAAGGTAGCTCCAGCCCTCATGATGTTGTCCAACATTTCCGCTATAAAACGGGATACAATTATTTTGGAAACATACCAAATTTGAAAAATAATTGAGAAGTTGCGCAATTACTAATCATGGAGCACAAAAAAGCCTACAGCACTTGGTATTCCCAGGCAGTCTCCCATCCAGGTACTAACTAGGCCCGACCCTGCTTAGCTTCCGAGATCGGGCGCATTCAGTGTGGTGTGGCCGTAGGCTCTGGGCCTTGTGAGTTTTGTACTTTTAAGCATCTAGTCGGCTAGACCTTGCAGTTTTGAAAGGCAATTGAGAAATGGCTCACTTCCTGAACTTGGAGTACAAAAAAGCCTACAGCACCTGGTATTCCCAGGCGGTCTCCCATCCAGGTACTAACTAGGCCCGACACTGCTTAGCTTCTGAGATCAGACGAGATCAGGCGCATTCAGTGTGGTGTGGCTGTAGGCTCTGGGCCTAGTGAGTTTTGTACTTTTAAGCATCTAGTCGGCTAGACCTTGCAGTTTTAAAAGGCAATTGAGAAAGGGCTCACTTCCTGAACTTGGAGCACAAAAAAGCCTACAGCACCTGGTATTCCCAGGCGGTCTCCCATCCAGGTACTAACTAGGCCTGACACTGCTTAACTTCCGAGATCAGACGAGATCGGGTGCATTCAGTGTGGTGTGGCCGTAGGCTCTAGGAATGCTAAGAATATTACTCTTATGCATTTGCATTTAGTAAGCTAAGCCATGCAGCCACTTGCAACATGATACCACGCTCATCGCTCGATCAGGCTCGATCAGGCGAGATATATAAGACTGGTGGGCCCATTCAGGACTCCTATGTCTGGTAGGATAACTTTAATTCATCCATCCTGTGTCTGTTGCAGGGAGGTGGAGAGAACAATCAACACAATAATGGTTTTCTTTCATGCCTCTTGAAGGACTCAATATTCTCTGTACTGCATTACATGTGAAAGTCGATTTATTACCCATGAACACACTACCTGTATGCTAATTCTATGTAAAAAGGTAGCTCCAGCCCTCATGATGTTGTCCAACATTTCCGCTATAAAACGGGATACAATTATTTTGGAAACATACCAAATTTGAAAAATAATTGAGAAGTTGCGCAATTACTAATCATGGAGCACAAAAAAGCCTACAGCACCTGGTATTCCCAGGCAGTCTCCCATCCAGGTACTAACTAGGCCCGACCCTGCTTAGCTTCCGAGATCGGGCGCATTCAGTGTGGTGTGGCCGTAGGCTCTGGGCCTAGTGAGTTTTGTACTTTTAAGCATCTAGTCGGCTAGACCTTGCAGTTTTGAAAGGCAATTGAGAAATGACTCACTTCCTGAACTTGGAGCACAAAAAAGCCTACAGCACCTGGTATTCCCAGGCGGTCTCCCATCCAGGTACTAACGAGGCCCGACACTGCTTAGCTTCCGAGATCAGACGAGATCGGGCGCATTCAGTGTGGTGTGGCCGTAGGCTCTGGGTCTTGTGAGTTTTGTACTTTTAAGCATCTAGTCGGCTAGACCTTGCAGTTTTGAAAGGCAATTGAGAAATGGCTCACTTCCTGAACTTGGAGTACAAAAAAGCCTACAGCACCTGGTATTCCCAGGCGGTCTCCCATCCAGGTACTAACTAGGCCCGACACTGCTTAGCTTCTGAGATCAGACGAGATCAGGCGCATTCAGTGTGGTGTGGCCGTAGGCTCTGGGCCTAGTGAGTTTTGTACTTTTAAGCATCTAGTCGGCTAGACCTTGCAGTTTTAAAAGGCAATTGAGAAAGGGCTCACTTCCTGAACTTGGAGCACAAAAAAGCCTACAGCACCTGGTATTCCCAGGCAGTCTCCCATCCAGGTACTAACTAGGCCTGACACTGCTTAACTTCCGAGATCAGACGAGATCGGGTGCATTCAGTGTGGTGTGGCCGTAGGCTCTAGGAATGCTAAGAATATTACTCTTATGCATTTGCATTTAGTAAGCTAAGCCATGCAGCCACTTGCAACATGATACCACGCTCATCGCTCGATCAGGCGAGATATATAAGACTGGTGGGCCCATTCAGGACTCCTATGTCTGGTAGGATAACTTTAATTCATCCATCCTGTGTCTGTTGCAGGGAGGTGGAGAGAACAATCAACACAATAATGGTTTTCTTTCATGCCTCTTGAAGGACTCAATATTCTCTGTACTGCATTACATGTGAAAGTCGATTTATTACCCATGAACACACTACCTGTATGCTAATTCTATGTAAAAAGGTAGCTCCAGCCCTCATGATGTTGTCCAACATTTCCGCTATAAAACGGGATACAATTATTTTGGAAACATACCAAATTTGAAAAATAATTGAGAAGTTGCGCAATTACTAATCATGGAGCACAAAAAAGCCTACAGCACCTGGTATTCCCAGGCAGTCTCCCATCCAGGTACTAACTAGGCCCGACCCTGCTTAGCTTCCGAGATCAGGCGCATTCAGTGTGGTGTGGCCGTAGGCTCTGGGCCTAGTGAGTTTTGTACTTTTAAGCATCTAGTCGGCTAGACCTTGCAGTTTTGAAAGGCAATTGTGAAATGGCTCACTTCCTGAACTTGGAGCACAAAAAAGCCTACAGCACCTGGTATTCCCAGGTGGTCTCCCATCCAGGTACTAACTAGGCCCGACACTGCTTAGTTTCCGAGATCAGACGAGATCGGGCGCAATCAGTGTGGTGTGGCCATAGGCTGTGGGCCTAGTGAGTTTTGTACTTTTAAGCATCTAGTCAGCTAGACCTTGCAGTTTTGAAAGGCAATTGAGAAATGGCTCACTTCCTGAACTTGGAGCACAAAAAAGCCTACAGCACCTGGTATTCCCAGGCGGTCTCCCATCCAGGTACTAACGAGGCCCAACACTGCTTAGCTTCCGAGATCAGACGAGATCGGGCGCATTCAGTGTGGTGTGGCCGTAGGCTCTAGGCCTTGTGAGTTTTGTACTTTTAAGCATCTAGTCGGCTAGACCTTGCAGTTTTGAAAGGCAATTGAGAAATGGCTCACTTCCTGAACTTGGAGTACAAAAAAGCCTACAGCACCTGGTATTCCCAGGCGGTCTCCCATCCAGGTACTAACTAGGCCCGACACTGCTTAGCTTCTGAGATCAGACGAGATCAGGCGCATTCAGTGTGGTGTGGCCGTAGGCTCTGGGCCTAGTGAGTTTTGTACTTTTAAGCATCTAGTCGGCTAGACCTTGCAGTTTTAAAAGGCAATTGAGAAAGGGCTCACTTCCTGAACTTGGAGCACAAAAAAGCCTACAGCACCTGGTATTCCCAGGCGGTCTCACATCCAGGTACTAACTAGGCCTGACACTGCTTAACTTCCGAGATCAGACAAGATCAGGTGCATTCAGTGTGGTGTGGCCGTAGGCTCTAGGAATGCTAAGAATATTACTCTTATGCATTTGCATTTAGTAAGCTAAGCCATGCAGCCACTTGCAACATGATACCACGCTCATCGCTCGATCAGGCTCGATCAGGCGAGATATATAAGACTGGTGGGCCCATTCAGGACTCCTATGTCTGGTAGGATAACTTTAATTCATCCATCCTGTGTCTGTTGCAGGGAGGTGGAGAGAACAATCAACACAATAATGGTTTTCTTTCATGCCTCTTGAAGGACTCAATATTCTCTGTACTGCATTACATGTGAAAGTCGATTTATTACCCATGAACACACTACCTGTATGCTAATTCTATGTAAAAAGGTAGCTCCAGCCCTCATGATGTTGTCCAACATTTCCGCTATAAAACGGGATACAATTATTTTGGAAACATACCAAATTTGAAAAATAATTGAGAAGTTGCGCAATTACTAATCATGGAGCACTAAAAAGCCTACAGCACCTGGTATTCCCAGGCAGTCTCCCATCCAGGTACTAACTAGGCCCGACCCTGCTTAGCTTCCGAGATCGGGCGCATTCAGTGTGGTGTGGCCGTAGGCTCTGGGCCTAGTGAGTTTTGTACTTTTAAGCATCTAGTCGGCTAGACCTTGCAGTTTTGAAAGGCAATTGTGAAATGGCTCACTTCCTGAACTTGGAGCACAAAAAAGCCTACAGCACCTGGTATTCCCAGGTGGTCTCCCATCCAGGTACTAACTAGGCCCAACACTGCTTAGCTTCCGAGATCAGGCGCAATCAGTGTGGTGTGGCCGTAGGCTCTGGGCCTAGTGAGTTTTGTACTTTTAAGCATCTAGTCAGCTAGACCTTGCAGTTTTGAAAGGCAATTGAGAAATGGCTCACTTCCTGAACTTGGAGCACAAAAAAGCCTACAGCACCTGGTATTCCCAGGCGGTCTCCCATCCAGGTACTAACGAGGCCCGACACTGCTTAGCTTCCGAGATCAGACGAGATCGGGCGCATTCAGTGTGGTGTGGCCGTAGGCTCTGGGCCTTGTGAGTTTTGTACTTTTAAGCATCTAGTCGGCTAGACCTTGCAGTTTTGAAAGGCAATTGAGAAATGGCTCACTTCCTGAACTTGGAGTACAAAAAAGCCTACAGCACCTGGTATTCCCAGGCGGTCTCCCATCCAGGTACTAACTAGGCCCGACACTGCTTAGCTTCTGAGATCAGACGAGATCAGGCGCATTCAGTGTGGTGTGGCCGTAGGCTCTGGGCCTAGTGAGTTTTGTACTTTTAAGCATCTAGTCGGCTAGACCTTGCAGTTTTAAAAGGCAATTGAGAAAGGGCTCACTTCCTGAACTTGGAGCACAAAAAAGCCTACAGCACCTGGTATTCCCAGGCAGTCTCCCATCCAGGTACTAACTAGGCCTGACACTGCTTAACTTCCAAGATCAGACGAGATCGGGTGCATTCAGTGTGGTGTGGCCGTAGGCTCTAGGAATGCTAAGAATATTACTCTTATGCATTTGCATTTAGTAAGCTAAGCCATGCAGCCACTTGCAACATGATACCACGCTCATCGCTCGATCAGCGCTCGATCAGGCGAGATATATAAGACTGGTGGGCCCATTCAGGACTCCTATGTCTGGTAGGATAACTTTAATTCATCCATCCTGTGTCTGTTGCAGGGAGGTGGAGAGAACAATCAACACAATAATGGGTTTCTTTCATGCCTCTTGAAGGACTCAATATTCTCTGTACTGCATTACATGTGAAAGTCGATTTATTACCCATGAACACACTACCTGTATGCTAATTCTATGTAAAAAGGTAGCTCCAGCCCTCATGATGTTGTCCAACATTTCCGCTATAAAACGGGATACAATTATTTTGGAAACATACCAAATTTGAAAAATAATTGAGAAGTTGCGCAATTACTAATCATGGAGCACAAAAAAGCCTACAGCACCTGGTATTCCCAGGCAGTCTCCCATCCAGGTAATAACTAGGCCCGACCCTGCTTAGCTTCCGAGATCGGGCGCATTCAGTGTGGTGTGGCCGTAGGCTCTGGGCCTAGTGAGTTTTGTACTTTTAAGCATCTAGTCGGCTAGACCTTGCAGTTTTGAAAGGCAATTGTGAAATGGCTCACTTCCTGAACTTGGAGCACAAAAAAGCCTACAGCACCTGGTATTCCCAGGTGGTCTCCCATCCAGGTACTAACTAGGCCCGACACTGCTTAGTTTCCGAGATCAGACGAGATCGGGCGCAATCAGTGTGGTGTGGCCATAGGCTCTGGGCCTAGTGAGTTTTGTACTTTTAAGCATCTAGTCAGCTAGACCTTGCAGTTTTGAAAGGCAATTGAGAAATGGCTCACTTCCTGAACTTGGAGCACAAAAAAGCCTACAGCACCTGGTATTCCCAGGCGGTCTCCCATCCAGGTACTAACGAGGCCCAACACTGCTTAGCTTCCGAGATCAGACGAGATCGGGCGCATTCAGTGTGGTGTGGCCGTAGGCTCTGGGCCTTGTGAGTTTTGTACTTTTAAGCATCTAGTCGGCTAGACCTTGCAGTTTTGAAAGGCAATTGAGAAATGGCTCACTTCCTGAACTTGGAGTACAAAAAAGCCTACAGCACCTGGTATTCCCAGGCGGTCTCCCATCCAGGTACTAACTAGGCCCGACCCTGCTTAGCTTCTGAGATCGGGCGCATTCAGTGTGGTGTGGCCATAGGCTCTGGGCCTAGTGAGCTTTGTACTTTTAAGCATCTAGTCGGCTAGACCTTGCAGTTTTGAAAGGCAATTGTGAAATGGCTCACTTCCTGAACTTGGAGCACAAAAAAGCCTACAGCACCTGGTATTCCCAGGTGGTCTCTCATCCAGGTACTAACTAGGCCCGACACTGCTTAGCTTCCGAGATCAGACGAGATCGGGCGCAATCAGTGTGGTGTGGCAGTAGGGTCTGGGCCTAGTGAGTTTTGTACTTTTAAGCATCTAGTCAGCTAGACCTTGCAGTTTTGAAAGGCAATTGAGAAATGGCTCACTTCCTGAACTTGGAGCACAAAAAAGCCTACAGCACCTGGTATTCCCAGGCGGTCTCCCATCCAGGTACTAACGAGGCCCGACACTGCTTAGCTTCCGAGATCAGACGAGATCGGGCGCATTCAGTGTGGTGTGGCCGTAGGCTCTGGGCCTTGTGAGTTTTGTACTTTTAAGCATCTAGTCGGCTAGACCTTGCAGTTTTGAAAGGCAATTGAGAAATGGCTCACTTCCTGAACTTGGAGTACAAAAAAGCCTACAGCACCTGGTATTCCCAGGCGGTCTCCCATCCAGGTACTAACTAGGCCCGACACTGCTTAGCTTCTGAGATCAGACGAGATCAGGCGCATTCAGTGTGGTGTGGCCGTAGGCTCTGGGCCTAGTGAGTTTTGTACTTTTAAGCATCTAGTCGGCTAGACCTTGCAGTTTTAAAAGGCAATTGAGAAAGGGCTCACTTCCTGAACTTGGAGCACAAAAAAGCCTACAGCACCTGGTATTCCCAGGCGGTCTCCCATCCAGGTACTAACTAGGCCTGACACTGCTTAACTTCCGAGATCAGACGAGATCGGGTGCATTCAGTGTGGTGTGGCCGTAGGCTCTAGGAATGCTAAGAATATTACTCTTAAGCATTTGCATTTAGTAAGCTAAGCCATGCAGCCACTTGCAACATGATACCACGCTCATCGCTCGATCAGGCTCGATCAGGCGAGATATATAAGACTGGTGGGCCCATTCAGGACTCCTATGTCTGGTAGGATAACTTTAATTCATCCATCCTGTGTCTGTTGCAGGGAGGTGGAGAGAACAATCAACACAATAATGGTTTTCTTTCATGCCTCTTGAAGGACTCAATATTCTCTGTACTGCATTACATGTGAAAGTCGATTTATTACCCATGAACACACTACCTGTATGCTAATTCTATGTAAAAAGGTAGCTCCAGCCCTCATGATGTTGTCCAACATTTCCGCTATAAAACGGGATACAATTATTTTGGAAACATACCAAATTTGAAAAATAATTGAGAAGTTGCGCAATTACTAATCATGGAGCACAAAAAAAGCCTACAGCACCTGGTATTCCCAGGCAGTCTCCCATCCAGGTACTAACTAGGCCCGACCCTGCTTAGCTTCTGAGATCGGGCGCATTCAGTGTGGTGTGGCCGTAGGCTCTGGGCCTAGTGAGTTTTGTACTTTTAAGCATCTAGTCGGCTAGACCTTGCAGTTTTGAAAGGCAATTGTGAAATGGCTCACTTCCTGAACTTGGAGCACAAAAAAGCCTACAGCACCTGGTATTCCCAGGTGGTCTCCCATCCAGGTACTAACTAGGCCCGACACTGCTTAGCTTCCGAGATCAGACGAGATCGGGCGCATTCAGTGTGGTGTGGCCGTAGGCTCTGGGCCTTGTGAGTTTTGTACTTTTAAGCATCTAGTCGGCTAGACCTTGCAGTTTTGAAAGGCAATTGAGAAATGGCTCACTTCCTGAACTTGGAGTACAAAAAAGCCTACAGCACCTGGTATTCCCAGGCGGTCTCCCATCCAGGTACTAACTAGGCCCGACACTGCTTAGCTTCTGAGATCAGACGAGATCAGGCGCATTCAGTGTGGTGTGGCCGTAGGCTCTAGGAATGCTAAGAATATTACTCTTATGCATTTGCATTTAGTAAGCTAAGCCATGCAGCCACTTGCAACATGATACCACGCTCATCGCTCGATCAGGCGAGATATATAAGACTGGTGGGCCCATTCAGGACTCCTATGTCTGGTAGGATAACTTTAATTCATCCATCCTGTGTCTGTTGCAGGGAGGTGGAGAGAACAATCAACACAATAATGGTTTTCTTTCATGCCTCTTGAAGGACTCAATATTCTCTGTACTGCATTACATGTGAAAGTCGATTTATTACCCATGAACACACTACCTGTATGCTAATTCTATGTAAAAAGGTAGCTCCAGCCCTCATGATGTTGTCCAACATTTCCGCTATAAAACGGGATACAATTATTTTGGAAACATACCAAATTTGAAAAATAATTGAGAAGTTGCGCAATTACTAATCATGGAGCACAAAAAAGCCTACAGCACTTGGTATTCCCAGGCAGTCTCCCATCCAGGTACTAACTAGGCCCGACCCTGCTTAGCTTCTGAGATCGGGCGCATTCAGTGTGGTGTGGCCGTAGGCTCTGGGCCTAGTGAGTTTTGTACTTTTAAGCATCTAGTCGTCTAGACCTTGCAGTTTTGAAAGGCAATTGTGAAATGGCTCACTTCCTGAACTTGGAGCACAAAAAAGCCTACAGCACCTGGTATTCCCAGGTGGTCTCCCATCCAGGTACTAACTAGGCCCGACACTGCTTAGCTTCCGAGGTCAGACGAGATCGGGCGCAATCAGTGTGGTGTGGCCATAGGCTCTGGGCCTAGTGAGTTTTGTACTTTTAAGCATCTAGTCAGCTAGACCTTGCAGTTTTGTAAGGCAATTGAGAAATGGCTCACTTCCTGAACTTGGAGCACAAAAAAGCCTACAGCACCTGGTATTCCCAGGCGGTCTCCCATCCAGGTACTAACGAGGCCCGACACTGCTTAGTTTCCGAGATCAGGCGCATTCAGTGTGGTGTGGCCGTAGGCTCTGGGCCTTGTGAGTTTTGTACTTTTAAGCATCTAGTCGGCTAGACCTTGCAGTTTTGAAAGGCAATTGAGAAATGGCTCACTTCCTGAACTTGGAGTACAAAAAAGCCTACAGCACCTGGTATTCCCAGGCGGTCTCCCATCCAGGTACTAACTAGGCCCGACACTGCTTAGCTTCTGAGATCAGACGAGATCAGGCGCATTCAGTGTGGTGTGGCTGTAGGCTCTGGGCCTAGTGAGTTTTGTACTTTTAAGCATCTAGTCGGCTAGACCTTGCAGTTTTAAAAGGCAATTGAGAAAGGGCTCACTTCCTGAACTTGGAGCACAAAAAAGCCTACAGCACCTGGTATTCCCAGGCGGTCTCCCATCCAGGTACTAACTAGGCCTGACACTGCTTAACTTCCGAGATCAGACGAGATCGGGTGCATTCAGTGTGGTGTGGCCGTAGGCTCTAGGAATGCTAAGAATATTACTCTTATGCATTTGCATTTAGTAAGCTAAGCCATGCAGCCACTTGCAACATGATACCACGCTCATCGCTCGATCAGGCTCGATCAGGCGAGATATATAAGACTGGTGGGCCCATTCAGGACTCCTATGTCTGGTAGGATAACTTTAATTCATCCATCCTGTGTCTGTTGCAGGGAGGTGGAGAGAACAATCAACACAATAATGGTTTTCTTTCATGCCTCTTGAAGGACTCAATATTCTCTGTACTGCATTACATGTGAAAGTCGATTTATTACCCATGAACACACTACCTGTATGCTAATTCTATGTAAAAAGGTAGCTCCAGCCCTCATGATGTTGTCCAACATTTCCGCTATAAAACGGGATACAATTATTTTGGAAACATACCAAATTTGAAAAATAATTGAGAAGTTGCGCAATTACTAATCATGGAGCACAAAAAAGCCTACAGCACCTGGTATTCCCAGGCAGTCTCCCATCCAGGTACTAACTAGGCCCGACCCTGCTTAGCTTCCGAGATCGGGCGCATTCAGTGTGGTGTGGCCGTAGGCTCTGGGCCTAGTGAGTTTTGTACTTTTAAGCATCTAGTCGGCTAGACCTTGCAGTTTTGAAAGGCAATTGAGAAATGACTCACTTCCTGAACTTGGAGCACAAAAAAGCCTACAGCACCTGGTATTCCCAGGCGGTCTCCCATCCAGGTACTAACGAGGCCCGACACTGCTTAGCTTCCGAGATCAGACGAGATCGGGCGCATTCAGTGTGGTGTGGCCGTAGGCTCTGGGTCTTGTGAGTTTTGTACTTTTAAGCATCTAGTCGGCTAGACCTTGCAGTTTTGAAAGGCAATTGAGAAATGGCTCACTTCCTGAACATGGAGTACAAAAAAGCCTACAGCACCTGGTATTCCCAGGCGGTCTCCCATCCAGGTACTAACTAGGCCCGACACTGCTTAGCTTCTGAGATCAGACGAGATCAGGCGCATTCAGTGTGGTGTGGCCGTAGGCTCTGGGCCTAGTGAGTTTTGTACTTTTAAGCATCTAGTCGGCTAGACCTTGCAGTTTTAAAAGGCAATTGAGAAAGGGCTCACTTCCTGAACTTGGAGCACAAAAAAGCCTACAGCACCTGGTATTCCCAGGCAGTCTCCCATCCAGGTACTAACTAGGCCTGACACTGCTTAACTTCCGAGATCAGACGAGATCGGGTGCATTCAGTGTGGTGTGGCCGTAGGCTCTAGGAATGCTAAGAATATTACTCTTATGCATTTGCATTTAGTAAGCTAAGCCATGCAGCCACTTGCAACATGATACCACGCTCATCGCTCGATCAGGCGAGATATATAAGACTGGTGGGCCCATTCAGGACTCCTATGTCTGGTAGGATAACTTTAATTCATCCATCCTGTGTCTGTTGCAGGGAGGTGGAGAGAACAATCAACACAATAATGGTTTTCTTTCATGCCTCTTGAAGGACTCAATATTCTCTGTACTGCATTACATGTGAAAGTCGATTTATTACCCATGAACACACTACCTGTATGCTAATTCTATGTAAAAAGGTAGCTCCAGCCCTCATGATGTTGTCCAACATTTCCGCTATAAAACGGGATACAATTATTTTGGAAACATACCAAATTTGAAAAATAATTGAGAAGTTGCGCAATTACTAATCATGGAGCACAAAAAAGCCTACAGCACCTGGTATTCCCAGGCAGTCTCCCATCCAGGTACTAACTAGGCCCGACCCTGCTTAGCTTCCGAGATCAGGCGCATTCAGTGTGGTGTGGCCGTAGGCTCTGGGCCTAGTGAGTTTTGTACTTTTAAGCATCTAGTCGGCTAGACCTTGCAGTTTTGAAAGGCAATTGTGAAATGGCTCACTTCCTGAACTTGGAGCACAAAAAAGCCTACAGCACCTGGTATTCCCAGGTGGTCTCCCATCCAGGTACTAACTAGGCCCGACACTGCTTAGTTTCCGAGATCAGACGAGATCGGGCGCAATCAGTGTGGTGTGGCCATAGGCTGTGGGCCTAGTGAGTTTTGTACTTTTAAGCATCTAGTCAGCTAGACCTTGCAGTTTTGAAAGGCAATTGAGAAATGGCTCACTTCCTGAACTTGGAGCACAAAAAAGCCTACAGCACCTGGTATTCCCAGGCGGTCTCCCATCCAGGTACTAACGAGGCCCAACACTGCTTAGCTTCCGAGATCAGACGAGATCGGGCGCATTCAGTGTGGTGTGGCCGTAGGCTCTGGGCCTTGTGAGTTTTGTACTTTTAAGCATCTAGTCGGCTAGACCTTGCAGTTTTGAAAGGCAATTGAGAAATGGCTCACTTCCTGAACTTGGAGTACAAAAAAGCCTACAGCACCTGGTATTCCCAGGCGGTCTCCCATCCAGGTACTAACTAGGCCCGACACTGCTTAGCTTCTGAGATCAGACGAGATCAGGCGCATTCAGTGTGGTGTGGCCGTAGGCTCTGGGCCTAGTGAGTTTTGTACTTTTAAGCATCTAGTCGGCTAGACCTTGCAGTTTTAAAAGGCAATTGAGAAAGGGCTCACTTCCTGAACTTGGAGCACAAAAAAGCCTACAGCACCTGGTATTCCCAGGCGGTCTCACATCCAGGTACTAACTAGGCCTGACACTGCTTAACTTCCGAGATCAGACAAGATCAGGTGCATTCAGTGTGGTGTGGCCGTAGGCTCTAGGAATGCTAAGAATATTACTCTTATGCATTTGCATTTAGTAAGCTAAGCCATGCAGCCACTTGCAACATGATACCACGCTCATCGCTCGATCAGGCTCGATCAGGCGAGATATATAAGACTGGTGGGCCCATTCAGGACTCCTATGTCTGGTAGGATAACTTTAATTCATCCATCCTGTGTCTGTTGCAGGGAGGTGGAGAGAACAATCAACACAATAATGGTTTTCTTTCATGCCTCTTGAAGGACTCAATATTCTCTGTACTGCATTACATGTGAAAGTCGATTTATTACCCATGAACACACTACCTGTATGCTAATTCTATGTAAAAAGGTAGCTCCAGCCCTCATGATGTTGTCCAACATTTCCGCTATAAAACGGGATACAATTATTTTGGAAACATACCAAATTTGAAAAATAATTGAGAAGTTGCGCAATTACTAATCATGGAGCACTAAAAAGCCTACAGCACCTGGTATTCCCAGGCAGTCTCCCATCCAGGTACTAACTAGGCCCGACCCTGCTTAGCTTCCGAGATCGGGCGCATTCAGTGTGGTGTGGCCGTAGGCTCTGGGCCTAGTGAGTTTTGTACTTTTAAGCATCTAGTCGGCTAGACCTTGCAGTTTTGAAAGGCAATTGTGAAATGGCTCACTTCCTGAACTTGGAGCACAAAAAAGCCTACAGCACCTGGTATTCCCAGGTGGTCTCCCATCCAGGTACTAACTAGGCCCAACACTGCTTAGCTTCCGAGATCAGGCGCAATCAGTGTGGTGTGGCCGTAGGCTCTGGGCCTAGTGAGTTTTGTACTTTTAAGCATCTAGTCAGCTAGACCTTGCAGTTTTGAAAGGCAATTGAGAAATGGCTCACTTCCTGAACTTGGAGCACAAAAAAGCCTACAGCACCTGGTATTCCCAGGCGGTCTCCCATCCAGGTACTAACGAGGCCC
Source organism: Ambystoma mexicanum (assembly GCF_040938575.1). NCBI lineage: Eukaryota > Metazoa > Chordata > Amphibia > Caudata > Ambystomatidae > Ambystoma > Ambystoma mexicanum. The sequence goes on from NC_090927.1 coordinate 843,523,582, forward strand.
GACACTGCTTAGCTTCCGAGATCAGACGAGATCGGGCGCATTCAGTGTGGTGTGGCCGTAGGCTCTGGGCCTTGTGAGTTTTGTACTTTTAAGCATCTAGTCGGCTAGACCTTGCAGTTTTGAAAGGCAATTGAGAAATGGCTCACTTCCTGAACTTGGAGTACAAAAAAGCCTACAGCACCTGGTATTCCCAGGCGGTCTCCCATCCAGGTACTAACTAGGCCCGACACTGCTTAGCTTCTGAGATCAGACGAGATCAGGCGCATTCAGTGTGGTGTGGCCGTAGGCTCTGGGCCTAGTGAGTTTTGTACTTTTAAGCATCTAGTCGGCTAGACCTTGCAGTTTTAAAAGGCAATTGAGAAAGGGCTCACTTCCTGAACTTGGAGCACAAAAAAGCCTACAGCACCTGGTATTCCCAGGCAGTCTCCCATCCAGGTACTAACTAGGCCTGACACTGCTTAACTTCCAAGATCAGACGAGATCGGGTGCATTCAGTGTGGTGTGGCCGTAGGCTCTAGGAATGCTAAGAATATTACTCTTATGCATTTGCATTTAGTAAGCTAAGCCATGCAGCCACTTGCAACATGATACCACGCTCATCGCTCGATCAGCGCTCGATCAGGCGAGATATATAAGACTGGTGGGCCCATTCAGGACTCCTATGTCTGGTAGGATAACTTTAATTCATCCATCCTGTGTCTGTTGCAGGGAGGTGGAGAGAACAATCAACACAATAATGGTTTTCTTTCATGCCTCTTGAAGGACTCAATATTCTCTGTACTGCATTACATGTGAAAGTCGATTTATTACCCATGAACACACTACCTGTATGCTAATTCTATGTAAAAAGGTAGCTCCAGCCCTCATGATGTTGTCCAACATTTCCGCTATAAAACGGGATACAATTATTTTGGAAACATACCAAATTTGAAAAATAATTGAGAAGTTGCGCAATTACTAATCATGGAGCACAAAAAAGCCTACAGCACCTGGTATTCCCAGGCAGTCTCCCATCCAGGTACTAACTAGGCCCGACCCTGCTTAGCTTCTGAGATCGGGCGCATTCAGTGTGGTGTGGCCGTAGGCTCTGGGCCTAGTGAGTTTTGTACTTTTAAGCATCTAGTCGGCTAGACCTTGCAGTTTTGAAAGGCAATTGTGAAATTGCTCACTTCCTGAACTTGGAGCACAAAAAAGCCTACAGCACCTGGTATTCCCAGGTGGTCTCTCATCCAGGTACTAACTAGGCCCGACACTGCTTAGCTTCCGAGATCAGACGCAATCAGTGTGGTGTGGCAGTAGGCTCTGGGCCTAGTGAGTTTTGTACTTTTAAGCATCTAGTCAGCTAGACCTTGCAGTTTTGAAAGGCAATTGAGAAATGGCTCACTTCCTGAACTTGGAGCACAAAAAAGCCTACAGCACCTGGTATTCCCAGGCGGTCTCCCATCCAGGTACTAACGAGGCCCGACACTGCTTAGCTTCCGAGATCAGACAAGATCAGGCGCATTCAGTGTGGTGTGGCCGTAGGCTCTGGGCCTAGTGAGTTTTGTACTTTTAAGCATCTAGTCGGCTAGACCTTGCAGTTTTAAAAGGCAATTGAGAAAGGGCTCACTTCCTGAACTTGGAGCACAAAAAAGCCTACAGCACCTGGTATTCCCAGGCGGTCTCCCATCCAGGTACTAACTAGGCCTGACACTGCTTAACTTCCAAGATCAGACGAGATCGGGTGCATTCAGTGTGGTGTGGCCGTAGGCTCTAGGAATGCTAAGAATATTACTCTTATGCATTTGCATTTAGTAAGCTAAGCCATGCAGCCACTTGCAACATGATACCACGCTCATCGCTCGATCAGGCTCGATCAGGCGAGATATATAAGACTGGTGGGCCCATTCAGGACTCCTATGTCTGGTAGGATAACTTTAATTCATCCATCCTGTGTCTGTTGCAGGGAGGTGGAGAGAACAATCAACACAATAATGGTTTTCTTTCATGCCTCTTGAAGGACTCAATATTCTCTGTACTGCATTACATGTGAAAGTCGATTTATTACCCATGAACACACTACCTGTATGCTAATTCTATGTAAAAAGGTAGCTCCAGCCCTCATGATGTTGTCCAACATTTCCGCTATAAAACGGGATACAATTATTTTGGAAACATACCAAATTTGAAAAATAATTGAGAAGTTGCGCAATTACTAATCATGGAGCACAAAAAAGCATACAGCACCTGGTATTCCCAGGCAGTCTCCCATCCAGGTAATAACTAGGCCCGACCCTGCTTAGCTTCCGAGATCGGGCGCATTCAGTGTGGTGTGGCCGTAGGCTCTGGGCCTAGTGAGTTTTGTACTTTTAAGCATCTAGTCGGCTAGACCTTGCAGTTTTGAAAGGCAATTGTGAAATGGCTCACTTCCTGAACTTGGAGCACAAAAAAGCCTACAGCACCTGGTATTCCCAGGTGGTCTCCCATCCAGGTACTAACTAGGCCCGACACTGCTTAGCTTCCGAGATCAGACGAGATCGGGCGCAATCAGTGTGGTGTGGCCATAGGCTCTGGGCCTAGTGAGTTTTGTACTTTTAAGCATCTAGTCAGCTAGACCTTGCAGTTTTGAAAGGCAATTGAGAAATGGCTCACTTCCTGAACTTGGAGCACAAAAAAGCCTACAGCACCTGGTATTCCCAGGCGGTCTCCCATCCAGGTACTAACGAGGCCCAACACTGCTTAGCTTCCGAGATCAGACGAGATCGGGCGCATTCAGTGTGGTGTGGCCGTAGGCTCTGGGCCTTGTGAGTTTTGTACTTTTAAGCATCTAGTCGGCTAGACCTTGCAGTTTTGAAAGGCAATTGAGAAATGGCTCACTTCCTGAACTTGGAGTACAAAAAAGCCTACAGCACCTGGTATTCCCAGGCGGTCTCCCATCCAGGTACTAACTAGGCCCAACACTGCTTAGCTTCTGAGATCAGACGAGATCAGGTGCATTCAGTGTGGTGTGGCCGTAGGCTCTAGGAATGCTAAGAATATTACTCTTATGCATTTGCATTTAGTAAGCTAAGCCATGCAGCCACTTGCAACATGATACCACGCTCATCGCTCGATCAGGCTCGATCAGGCGAGATATATAAGACTGGTGGGCCCATTCAGGACTCCTATGTCTGGTAGGATAACTTTAATTCATCCATCCTGTGTCTGTTGCAGGGAGGTGGAGAGAACAATCAACACAATAATGGTTTTCTTTCATGCCTCTTGAAGGACTCAATATTCTCTGTACTGCATTACATGTGAAAGTCGATTTATTACCCATGAACACACTACCTGTATGCTAATTCTATGTAAAAAGGTAGCTCCAGCCCTCATGATGTTGTCCAACATTTCCGCTATAAAACGGGATACAATTATTTTGGAAACATACCAAATTTGAAAAATAATTGAGAAGTTGCGCAATTACTAATCATGGAGCACAAAAAAGCCTACAGCACCTGGTATTCCCAGGCAGTCTCCCATCCAGGTAATAACTAGGCCCGACCCTGCTTAGCTTCCGAGATCGGGCGCATTCAGTGTGGTGTGGCCGTAGGCTCTGGGCCTAGTGAGTTTTGTACTTTTAAGCATCTAGTCGGCTAGACCTTGCATTATTGAAAGGCAATTGTGAAATGGCTCACTTCCTGAACTTGGAGCACAAAAAAGCCTACAGCACCTGGTATTCCCAGGTGGTCTCCCATCCAGGTACTAACTAGGCCCGACACTGCTTAGCTTCCGAGATCAGACGAGATCGGGCGCAATCAGTGTGGTGTGGCCATAGGCTCTGGGCCTAGTGAGTTTTGTACTTTTAAGCATCTAGTCAGCTAGACCTTGCAGTTTTGAAAGGCAATTGAGAAATGGCTCACTTCCTGAACTTGGAGCACAAAAAAGCCTACAGCACCTGGTATTCCCAGGCGGTCTCCCATCCAGGTACTAACGAGGCCCAACACTGCTTAGCTTCCGAGATCAGACGAGATCGGGCGCATTCAGTGTGGTGTGGCCGTAGGCTCTGGGCCTTGTGAGTTTTGTACTTTTAAGCATCTAGTCGGCTAGACCTTGCAGTTTTGAAAGGCAATTGAGAAATGGCTCACTTCCTGAACTTGGAGTACAAAAAAGCCTACAGCACCTGGTATTCCCAGGCGGTCTCCCATCCAGGTACTAACTAGGCCCGACCCTGCTTAGCTTCTGAGATCGGGCGCATTCAGTGTGGTGTGGCCATAGGCTCTGGGCCTAGTGAGCTTTGTACTTTTAAGCATCTAGTCGGCTAGACCTTGCAGTTTTGAAAGGCAATTGTGAAATGGCTCACTTCCTGAACTTGGAGCACAAAAAAGCCTACAGCACCTGGTATTCCCAGGTGGTCTCTCATCCAGGTACTAACTAGGCCCGACACTGCTTAGCTTCCGAGATCAGACGAGATCGGGCGCAATCAGTGTGGTGTGGCAGTAGGGTCTGGGCCTAGTGAGTTTTGTACTTTTAAGCATCTAGTCAGCTAGACCTTGCAGTTTTGAAAGGCAATTGAGAAATGGCTCACTTCCTGAACTTGGAGCACAAAAAAGCCTACAGCACCTGGTATTCCCAGGCGGTCTCCCATCCAGGTACTAACGAGGCCCGACACTGCTTAGCTTCCGAGATCAGACGAGATCGGGCGTATTCAGTGTGGTGTGGCCGTAGGCTCTGGGCCTTGTGAGTTTTGTACTTTTAAGCATCTAGTCGGCTAGACCTTGCAGTTTTGAAAGGCAATTGAGAAATGGCTCACTTCCTGAACTTGGAGTACAAAAAAGCCTACAGCACCTGGTATTCCCAGGCAGTCTCCCATCCAGGTACTAACTAGGCCCGACACTGCTTAGCTTCTGAGATCAGACGAGATCAGGCGCATTCAGTGTGGTGTGGCCGTAGGCTCTGGGCCTAGTGAGTTTTGTACTTTTAAGCATCTAGTCGGCTAGACCTTGCAGTTTTAAAAGGCAATTGAGAAAGGGCTCACTTCCTGAACTTGGAGCACAAAAAAGCCTACAGCACCTGGTATTCCCAGGCGGTCTCCCATCCAGGTACTAACTAGGCCTGACACTGCTTAACTTCCGAGATCAGACGAGATCGGGTGCATTCAGTGTGGTGTGGCCGTAGGCTCTAGGAATGCTAAGAATATTACTCTTAAGCATTTGCATTTAGTAAGCTAAGCCATGCAGCCACTTGCAACATGATACCACGCTCATCGCTCGATCAGGCTCGATCAGGCGAGATATATAAGACTGGTGGGCCCATTCAGGACTCCTATGTCTGGTAGGATAACTTTAATTCATCCATCCTGTGTCTGTTGCAGGGAGGTGGAGAGAACAATCAACACAATAATGGTTTTCTTTCATGCCTCTTGAAGGACTCAATATTCTCTGTACTGCATTACATGTGAAAGTCGATTTATTACCCATGAACACACTACCTGTATGCTAATTCTATGTAAAAAGGTAGCTCCAGCCCTCATGATGTTGTCCAACATTTCCGCTATAAAACGGGATACAATTATTTTGGAAACATACCAAATTTGAAAAATAATTGAGAAGTTGCGCAATTACTAATCATGGAGCACAAAAAAAGCCTACAGCACCTGGTATTCCCAGGCAGTCTCCCATCCAGGTACTAACTAGGCCCGACCCTGCTTAGCTTCTGAGATCGGGCGCATTCAGTGTGGTGTGGCCGTAGGCTCTGGGCCTAGTGAGTTTTGTACTTTTAAGCATCTAGTCGGCTAGACCTTGCAGTTTTGAAAGGCAATTGTGAAATGGCTCACTTCCTGAACTTGGAGCACAAAAAAGCCTACAGCACCTGGTATTCCCAGGTGGTCTCCCATCCAGGTACTAACTAGGCCCGACACTGCTTAGCTTCCGAGATCAGACGAGATCGGGCGCATTCAGTGTGGTGTGGCCGTAGGCTCTGGGCCTTGTGAGTTTTGTACTTTTAAGCATCTAGTCGGCTAGACCTTGCAGTTTTGAAAGGCAATTGAGAAATGGCTCACTTCCTGAACTTGGAGTACAAAAAAGCCTACAGCACCTGGTATTCCCAGGCGGTCTCCCATCCAGGTACTAACTAGGCCCGACACTGCTTAGCTTCTGAGATCAGACGAGATCAGGCGCATTCAGTGTGGTGTGGCCGTAGGCTCTAGGAATGCTAAGAATATTACTCTTATGCATTTGCATTTAGTAAGCTAAGCCATGCAGCCACTTGCAACATGATACCACGCTCATCGCTCGATCAGGCGAGATATATAAGACTGGTGGGCCCATTCAGGACTCCTATGTCTGGTAGGATAACTTTAATTCATCCATCCTGTGTCTGTTGCAGGGAGGTGGAGAGAACAATCAACACAATAATGGTTTTCTTTCATGCCTCTTGAAGGACTCAATATTCTCTGTACTGCATTACATGTGAAAGTCGATTTATTACCCATGAACACACTACCTGTATGCTAATTCTATGTAAAAAGGTAGCTCCAGCCCTCATGATGTTGTCCAACATTTCCGCTATAAAACGGGATACAATTATTTTGGAAACATACCAAATTTGAAAAATAATTGAGAAGTTGCGCAATTACTAATCATGGAGCACAAAAAAGCCTACAGCACTTGGTATTCCCAGGCAGTCTCCCATCCAGGTACTAACTAGGCCCGACCCTGCTTAGCTTCTGAGATCGGGCGCATTCAGTGTGGTGTGGCCGTAGGCTCTGGGCCTAGTGAGTTTTGTACTTTTAAGCATCTAGTCGTCTAGACCTTGCAGTTTTGAAAGGCAATTGTGAAATGGCTCACTTCCTGAACTTGGAGCACAAAAAAGCCTACAGCACCTGGTATTCCCAGGTGGTCTCCCATCCAGGTACTAACTAGGCCCGACACTGCTTAGCTTCCGAGGTCAGACGAGATCGGGCGCAATCAGTGTGGTGTGGCCATAGGCTCTGGGCCTAGTGAGTTTTGTACTTTTAAGCATCTAGTCAGCTAGACCTTGCAGTTTTGTAAGGCAATTGAGAAATGGCTCACTTCCTGAACTTGGAGCACAAAAAAGCCTACAGCACCTGGTATTCCCAGGCGGTCTCCCATCCAGGTACTAACGAGGCCCGACACTGCTTAGTTTCCGAGATCAGGCGCATTCAGTGTGGTGTGGCCGTAGGCTCTGGGCCTTGTGAGTTTTGTACTTTTAAGCATCTAGTCGGCTAGACCTTGCAGTTTTGAAAGGCAATTGAGAAATGGCTCACTTCCTGAACTTGGAGTACAAAAAAGCCTACAGCACCTGGTATTCCCAGGCGGTCTCCCATCCAGGTACTAACTAGGCCCGACACTGCTTAGCTTCTGAGATCAGACGAGATCAGGCGCATTCAGTGTGGTGTGGCTGTAGGCTCTGGGCCTAGTGAGTTTTGTACTTTTAAGCATCTAGTCGGCTAGACCTTGCAGTTTTAAAAGGCAATTGAGAAAGGGCTCACTTCCTGAACTTGGAGCACAAAAAAGCCTACAGCACCTGGTATTCCCAGGCGGTCTCCCATCCAGGTACTAACTAGGCCTGACACTGCTTAACTTCCGAGATCAGACGAGATCGGGTGCATTCAGTGTGGTGTGGCCGTAGGCTCTAGGAATGCTAAGAATATTACTCTTATGCATTTGCATTTAGTAAGCTAAGCCATGCAGCCACTTGCAACATGATACCACGCTCATCGCTCGATCAGGCTCGATCAGGCGAGATATATAAGACTGGTGGGCCCATTCAGGACTCCTATGTCTGGTAGGATAACTTTAATTCATCCATCCTGTGTCTGTTGCAGGGAGGTGGAGAGAACAATCAACACAATAATGGTTTTCTTTCATGCCTCTTGAAGGACTCAATATTCTCTGTACTGCATTACATGTGAAAGTCGATTTATTACCCATGAACACACTACCTGTATGCTAATTCTATGTAAAAAGGTAGCTCCAGCCCTCATGATGTTGTCCAACATTTCCGCTATAAAACGGGATACAATTATTTTGGAAACATACCAAATTTGAAAAATAATTGAGAAGTTGCGCAATTACTAATCATGGAGCACAAAAAAGCCTACAGCACCTGGTATTCCCAGGCAGTCTCCCATCCAGGTACTAACTAGGCCCGACCCTGCTTAGCTTCCGAGATCGGGCGCATTCAGTGTGGTGTGGCCGTAGGCTCTGGGCCTAGTGAGTTTTGTACTTTTAAGCATCTAGTCGGCTAGACCTTGCAGTTTTGAAAGGCAATTGAGAAATGACTCACTTCCTGAACTTGGAGCACAAAAAAGCCTACAGCACCTGGTATTCCCAGGCGGTCTCCCATCCAGGTACTAACGAGGCCCGACACTGCTTAGCTTCCGAGATCAGACGAGATCGGGCGCATTCAGTGTGGTGTGGCCGTAGGCTCTGGGTCTTGTGAGTTTTGTACTTTTAAGCATCTAGTCGGCTAGACCTTGCAGTTTTGAAAGGCAATTGAGAAATGGCTCACTTCCTGAACATGGAGTACAAAAAAGCCTACAGCACCTGGTATTCCCAGGCGGTCTCCCATCCAGGTACTAACTAGGCCCGACACTGCTTAGCTTCTGAGATCAGACGAGATCAGGCGCATTCAGTGTGGTGTGGCCGTAGGCTCTGGGCCTAGTGAGTTTTGTACTTTTAAGCATCTAGTCGGCTAGACCTTGCAGTTTTAAAAGGCAATTGAGAAAGGGCTCACTTCCTGAACTTGGAGCACAAAAAAGCCTACAGCACCTGGTATTCCCAGGCAGTCTCCCATCCAGGTACTAACTAGGCCTGACACTGCTTAACTTCCGAGATCAGACGAGATCGGGTGCATTCAGTGTGGTGTGGCCGTAGGCTCTAGGAATGCTAAGAATATTACTCTTATGCATTTGCATTTAGTAAGCTAAGCCATGCAGCCACTTGCAACATGATACCACGCTCATCGCTCGATCAGGCGAGATATATAAGACTGGTGGGCCCATTCAGGACTCCTATGTCTGGTAGGATAACTTTAATTCATCCATCCTGTGTCTGTTGCAGGGAGGTGGAGAGAACAATCAACACAATAATGGTTTTCTTTCATGCCTCTTGAAGGACTCAATATTCTCTGTACTGCATTACATGTGAAAGTCGATTTATTACCCATGAACACACTACCTGTATGCTAATTCTATGTAAAAAGGTAGCTCCAGCCCTCATGATGTTGTCCAACATTTCCGCTATAAAACGGGATACAATTATTTTGGAAACATACCAAATTTGAAAAATAATTGAGAAGTTGCGCAATTACTAATCATGGAGCACAAAAAAGCCTACAGCACCTGGTATTCCCAGGCAGTCTCCCATCCAGGTACTAACTAGGCCCGACCCTGCTTAGCTTCCGAGATCAGGCGCATTCAGTGTGGTGTGGCCGTAGGCTCTGGGCCTAGTGAGTTTTGTACTTTTAAGCATCTAGTCGGCTAGACCTTGCAGTTTTGAAAGGCAATTGTGAAATGGCTCACTTCCTGAACTTGGAGCACAAAAAAGCCTACAGCACCTGGTATTCCCAGGTGGTCTCCCATCCAGGTACTAACTAGGCCCGACACTGCTTAGTTTCCGAGATCAGACGAGATCGGGCGCAATCAGTGTGGTGTGGCCATAGGCTGTGGGCCTAGTGAGTTTTGTACTTTTAAGCATCTAGTCAGCTAGACCTTGCAGTTTTGAAAGGCAATTGAGAAATGGCTCACTTCCTGAACTTGGAGCACAAAAAAGCCTACAGCACCTGGTATTCCCAGGCGGTCTCCCATCCAGGTACTAACGAGGCCCAACACTGCTTAGCTTCCGAGATCAGACGAGATCGGGCGCATTCAGTGTGGTGTGGCCGTAGGCTCTGGGCCTTGTGAGTTTTGTACTTTTAAGCATCTAGTCGGCTAGACCTTGCAGTTTTGAAAGGCAATTGAGAAATGGCTCACTTCCTGAACTTGGAGTACAAAAAAGCCTACAGCACCTGGTATTCCCAGGCGGTCTCCCATCCAGGTACTAACTAGGCCCGACACTGCTTAGCTTCTGAGATCAGACGAGATCAGGCGCATTCAGTGTGGTGTGGCCGTAGGCTCTGGGCCTAGTGAGTTTTGTACTTTTAAGCATCTAGTCGGCTAGACCTTGCAGTTTTAAAAGGCAATTGAGAAAGGGCTCACTTCCTGAACTTGGAGCACAAAAAAGCCTACAGCACCTGGTATTCCCAGGCGGTCTCACATCCAGGTACTAACTAGGCCTGACACTGCTTAACTTCCGAGATCAGACAAGATCAGGTGCATTCAGTGTGGTGTGGCCGTAGGCTCTAGGAATGCTAAGAATATTACTCTTATGCATTTGCATTTAGTAAGCTAAGCCATGCAGCCACTTGCAACATGATACCACGCTCATCGCTCGATCAGGCTCGATCAGGCGAGATATATAAGACTGGTGGGCCCATTCAGGACTCCTATGTCTGGTAGGATAACTTTAATTCATCCATCCTGTGTCTGTTGCAGGGAGGTGGAGAGAACAATCAACACAATAATGGTTTTCTTTCATGCCTCTTGAAGGACTCAATATTCTCTGTACTGCATTACATGTGAAAGTCGATTTATTACCCATGAACACACTACCTGTATGCTAATTCTATGTAAAAAGGTAGCTCCAGCCCTCATGATGTTGTCCAACATTTCCGCTATAAAACGGGATACAATTATTTTGGAAACATACCAAATTTGAAAAATAATTGAGAAGTTGCGCAATTACTAATCATGGAGCACTAAAAAGCCTACAGCACCTGGTATTCCCAGGCAGTCTCCCATCCAGGTACTAACTAGGCCCGACCCTGCTTAGCTTCCGAGATCGGGCGCATTCAGTGTGGTGTGGCCGTAGGCTCTGGGCCTAGTGAGTTTTGTACTTTTAAGCATCTAGTCGGCTAGACCTTGCAGTTTTGAAAGGCAATTGTGAAATGGCTCACTTCCTGAACTTGGAGCACAAAAAAGCCTACAGCACCTGGTATTCCCAGGTGGTCTCCCATCCAGGTACTAACTAGGCCCAACACTGCTTAGCTTCCGAGATCAGGCGCAATCAGTGTGGTGTGGCCGTAGGCTCTGGGCCTAGTGAGTTTTGTACTTTTAAGCATCTAGTCAGCTAGACCTTGCAGTTTTGAAAGGCAATTGAGAAATGGCTCACTTCCTGAACTTGGAGCACAAAAAAGCCTACAGCACCTGGTATTCCCAGGCGGTCTCCCATCCAGGTACTAACGAGGCCCGACACTGCTTAGCTTCCGAGATCAGACGAGATCGGGCGCATTCAGTGTGGTGTGGCCGTAGGCTCTGGGCCTTGTGAGTTTTGTACTTTTAAGCATCTAGTCGGCTAGACCTTGCAGTTTTGAAAGGCAATTGAGAAATGGCTCACTTCCTGAACTTGGAGTACAAAAAAGCCTACAGCACCTGGTATTCCCAGGCGGTCTCCCATCCAGGTACTAACTAGGCCCGACACTGCTTAGCTTCTGAGATCAGACGAGATCAGGCGCATTCAGTGTGGTGTGGCCGTAGGCTCTGGGCCTAGTGAGTTTTGTACTTTTAAGCATCTAGTCGGCTAGACCTTGCAGTTTTAAAAGGCAATTGAGAAAGGGCTCACTTCCTGAACTTGGAGCACAAAAAAGCCTACAGCACCTGGTATTCCCAGGCAGTCTCCCATCCAGGTACTAACTAGGCCTGACACTGCTTAACTTCCAAGATCAGACGAGATCGGGTGCATTCAGTGTGGTGTGGCCGTAGGCTCTAGGAATGCTAAGAATATTACTCTTATGCATTTGCATTTAGTAAGCTAAGCCATGCAGCCACTTGCAACATGATACCACGCTCATCGCTCGATCAGCGCTCGATCAGGCGAGATATATAAGACTGGTGGGCCCATTCAGGACTCCTATGTCTGGTAGGATAACTTTAATTCATCCATCCTGTGTCTGTTGCAGGGAGGTGGAGAGAACAATCAACACAATAATGGTTTTCTTTCATGCCTCTTGAAGGACTCAATATTCTCTGTACTGCATTACATGTGAAAGTCGATTTATTACCCATGAACACACTACCTGTATGCTAATTCTATGTAAAAAGGTAGCTCCAGCCCTCATGATGTTGTCCAACATTTCCGCTATAAAACGGGATACAATTATTTTGGAAACATACCAAATTTGAAAAATAATTGAGAAGTTGCGCAATTACTAATCATGGAGCACAAAAAAGCCTACAGCACCTGGTATTCCCAGGCAGTCTCCCATCCAGGTACTAACTAGGCCCGACCCTGCTTAGCTTCTGAGATCGGGCGCATTCAGTGTGGTGTGGCCGTAGGCTCTGGGCCTAGTGAGTTTTGTACTTTTAAGCATCTAGTCGGCTAGACCTTGCAGTTTTGAAAGGCAATTGTGAAATTGCTCACTTCCTGAACTTGGAGCACAAAAAAGCCTACAGCACCTGGTATTCCCAGGTGGTCTCTCATCCAGGTACTAACTAGGCCCGACACTGCTTAGCTTCCGAGATCAGACGCAATCAGTGTGGTGTGGCAGTAGGCTCTGGGCCTAGTGAGTTTTGTACTTTTAAGCATCTAGTCAGCTAGACCTTGCAGTTTTGAAAGGCAATTGAGAAATGGCTCACTTCCTGAACTTGGAGCACAAAAAAGCCTACAGCACCTGGTATTCCCAGGCGGTCTCCCATCCAGGTACTAACGAGGCCCGACACTGCTTAGCTTCCGAGATCAGACAAGATCAGGCGCATTCAGTGTGGTGTGGCCGTAGGCTCTGGGCCTAGTGAGTTTTGTACTTTTAAGCATCTAGTCGGCTAGACCTTGCAGTTTTAAAAGGCAATTGAGAAAGGGCTCACTTCCTGAACTTGGAGCACAAAAAAGCCTACAGCACCTGGTATTCCCAGGCGGTCTCCCATCCAGGTACTAACTAGGCCTGACACTGCTTAACTTCCAAGATCAGACGAGATCGGGTGCATTCAGTGTGGTGTGGCCGTAGGCTCTAGGAATGCTAAGAATATTACTCTTATGCATTTGCATTTAGTAAGCTAAGCCATGCAGCCACTTGCAACATGATACCACGCTCATCGCTCGATCAGGCTCGATCAGGCGAGATATATAAGACTGGTGGGCCCATTCAGGACTCCTATGTCTGGTAGGATAACTTTAATTCATCCATCCTGTGTCTGTTGCAGGGAGGTGGAGAGAACAATCAACACAATAATGGTTTTCTTTCATGCCTCTTGAAGGACTCAATATTCTCTGTACTGCATTACATGTGAAAGTCGATTTATTACCCATGAACACACTACCTGTATGCTAATTCTATGTAAAAAGGTAGCTCCAGCCCTCATGATGTTGTCCAACATTTCCGCTATAAAACGGGATACAATTATTTTGGAAACATACCAAATTTGAAAAATAATTGAGAAGTTGCGCAATTACTAATCATGGAGCACAAAAAAGCATACAGCACCTGGTATTCCCAGGCAGTCTCCCATCCAGGTAATAACTAGGCCCGACCCTGCTTAGCTTCCGAGATCGGGCGCATTCAGTGTGGTGTGGCCGTAGGCTCTGGGCCTAGTGAGTTTTGTACTTTTAAGCATCTAGTCGGCTAGACCTTGCAGTTTTGAAAGGCAATTGTGAAATGGCTCACTTCCTGAACTTGGAGCACAAAAAAGCCTACAGCACCTGGTATTCCCAGGTGGTCTCCCATCCAGGTACTAACTAGGCCCGACACTGCTTAGCTTCCGAGATCAGACGAGATCGGGCGCAATCAGTGTGGTGTGGCCATAGGCTCTGGGCCTAGTGAGTTTTGTACTTTTAAGCATCTAGTCAGCTAGACCTTGCAGTTTTGAAAGGCAATTGAGAAATGGCTCACTTCCTGAACTTGGAGTACAAAAAAGCCTACAGCACCTGGTATTCCCAGGCGGTCTCCCATCCAGGTACTAACTAGGCCTGACACTGCTTAGCTTCTGAGATCAGACGAGATCAGGCGCATTCAGTGTGGTGTGGCCGTAGGCTCTGGGCCTAGTGAGTTTTGTACTTTTAAGCATCTAGTCGGCTAGACCTTGCAGTTTTAAAAGGCAATTGAGAAAGGGCTCACTTCCTGAACTTGGAGCACAAAAAAGCCTACAGCACCTGGTATTCCCAGGCGGTCTCCCATCCAGGTACTAACTAGGCCTGACACTGCTTAACTTCCGAGATCAGACGAGATCGGGTGCATTCAGTGTGGTGTGGCCGTAGGCTCTAGGAATGCTAAGAATATTACTCTTATGCATTTGCATTTAGTAAGCTAAGCCATGCAGCCACTTGCAACATGATACCACGCTCATCGCTCGATCAGGCTCGATCAGGCGAGATATATAAGACTGGTGGGCCCATTCAGGACTCCTATGTCTGGTAGGATAACTTTAATTCATCCATCCTGTGTCTGTTGCAGGGAGGTGGAGAGAACAATCAACACAATAATGGTTTTCTTTCATGCCTCTTGAAGGACTCAATATTCTCTGTGCTGCATTACATGTGAAAGTCGATTTATTACCCATGAACACACTACCTGTATGCTAATTCTATGTAAAAAGGTAGCTCCAGCCCTCATGATGTTGTCCAACATTTCCGCTATAAAACGGGATACAATTATTTTGGAAACATACCAAATTTGAAAAATAATTGAGAAGTTGCGCAATTACTAATCATGGAGCACAAAAAAGCCTACAGCACCTGGTATTCCCAGGCAGTCTCCCATCCAGGTACTAACTAGGCCCGACCCTGCTTAGCTTCCGAGATCAGGCGCATTCAGTGTGGTGTGGCCGTAGGCTCTGGGCCTAGTGAGTTTTGTACTTTTAAGCATCTAGTCGGCTAGACCTTGCAGTTTTGAAAGGCAATTGTGAAATGGCTCACTTCCTGAACTTGGAGCACAAAAAAGCCTACAGCACCTGGTATTCCCAGGCGGTCTCCCATCCAGGTACTAAAGAGGCCTGACACTGCTTAGCTTCCGAGATCAGACGAGATCGGGCGCATTCAGTGTGGTGTGGCCGTAGGCTCTGGACCTTGTGAGTTTTGTACTTTTAAGCATCTAGTCTGCTAGACCTTGCAGTTTTGAAAGGCAATTGAGAAATGGCTCACTTCCTGAACTTGGAGTACAAAAAAGCCTACAGCACCTGGTATTCCCAGGCGGTCTCCCATCCAGGTACTAACTAGGCCCGACACTGCTTAGCTTCTGAGATCAGACGAGATCGGTTGCATTCAGTGTGGTGTGGCCGTAGGCTCTAGGAATGCTAAGAATATTACTCTTATGCATTTGCATTTAGTAAGCTAAGCCATGCAGCCACTTGCAACATGATACCACGCTCATCGCTCGATCAGGCTCGATCAGGCGAGATATATAAGACTGGTGGGCCCATTCAGGACTCCTATGTCTGGTAGGATAACTTTAATTCATCCATCCTGTGTCTGTTGCAGGGAGGTGGAGAGAACAATCAACACAATAATGGTTTTCTTTCATGCCTCTTGAAGGACTCAATATTCTCTGTACTGCATTACATGTGAAAGTCGATTTATTACCCATGAACACACTACCTGTATGCTAATTCTATGTAAAAAGGTAGCTCCAGCCCTCATGATGTTGTCCAACATTTCCGCTATAAAACGGGATACAATTATTTTGGAAACATACCAAATTTGAAAAATAATTGAGAAGTTGCGCAATTACTAATCATGGAGCACAAAAAAGCCTACAGCACCTGGTATTCCCAGGCAGTCTCCCATCCAGGTACTAACTAGGCCCGACCCTGCTTAGCTTCCGAGATCGGGCGCATTCAGTGTGGTGTGGCCGTAGGCTCTGGGCCTAGTGAGTTTTGTACTTTTAAGCATCTAGTCGGCTAGACCTTGCAGTTTTGAAAGGGAATTGTGAAATGGCTCACTTCCTGAACTTGGAGCACAAAAAAGCCTACAGCACCTGGTATTCCCAGGTGGTCTCCCATCCAGGTACTAACTAGGCCCGACACTGCTTAGCTTCTGAGATCAGATGAGATCAGGCGCATTCAGTGTGGTGTGGCCGTAGGCTCTGGGCCTAGTGAGTTTTGTACTTTTAAGCATCTAGTCGGCTAGACCTTGCAGTTTTAAAAGGCAATTGAGAAAGGGCTCACTTCCTGAACTTGGAGCACAAAAAAGCCTACAGCACCTGGTATTCCCAGGCGGTCTCCCATCCAGGTACTAACTAGGCCTGACACTGCTTAACTTCCGAGATCAGACGAGATTGGGTGCATTCAGTGTGGTGTGGCCGTAGGCTCTAGGAATGCTAAGAATATTACTCTTATGCATTTGCATTTAGTAAGCTAAGCCATGCAGCCACTTGCAACATGATACCACGCTCATCGCTCGATCAGGCTCGATCAGGCGAGATATATAAGACTGGTGGGCCCATTCAGGACTCCTATGTCTGGTAGGATAACTTTAATTCATCCATCCTGTGTCTGTTGCAGGGAGGTGGAGAGAACAATCAACACAATAATGGTTTTCTTTCATGCCTCTTGAAGGACTCAATATTCTCTGTACTGCATTACATGTGAAAGTCGATTTATTACCCAAGAACACACTACCTGTATGCTAATTCTATGTAAAAAGGTAGCTCCAGCCCTCATGATGTTGTCCAACATTTCCGCTATAAAACGGGATACAATTATTTTGGAAACATACCAAATTTGAAAAATAATTGAGAAGTTGTGCAATTACTAATCATGGAGCACAAAAAAGCCTACAGCACCTGATATTCCCAGGCAGTCTCCCATCCAGGTACTAACTAGGCCCGACCCTGCTTAGCTTCCGAGATCGGGCGCATTCAGTGTGGTGTGGCCGTAGGCTCTGGGCATAGTGAGTTTTGTACTTTTAAGCATCTAGTCGGCTAGACCTTGCAGTTTTGAAAGGCAATTGTGAAATGGCTCACTTCCAGAACTTGGAGCACAAAAAAGCCTACAGCACCTGGTATTCCCAGGCGGTCTCCCATCCAGGTACTAACGAGGCCGGACACTGCTTAGCTTCCGAGATCAGACGCATTCAGTGTGGTGTGGCCGTAGGCTCTGGGCCTTGTGAGTTTTGTACTTTTAAGCATCTAGTCGGCTAGACCTTGCAGTTTTGAAAGGCAATTGTGAAATGGCTCACTTCCTGAACTTGGAGCACAAAAAAGCCTACAGCACCTGGTATTCCCAGGCGGTCTCCCATCCAGGTACTAACGAGGCCCAACACTGCTTAGCTTCCGAGATCAGACGAGATCGGGCGCATTCAGTGTGGTGTGGCCGTAGGCTCTGGGCCTTGTGAGTTTTGTACTTTTAAGCATCTAGTCGGCTAGACCTTGCAGTTTTGAAAGGCAATTGAGAAATGGCTCACTTCCTGAACTTGGAGTACAAAAAAGCCTACAGCACCTGGTATTCCCAGGCGGTCTCCCATCCAGGTACTAACTAGGCCCGACACTGCTTAGCTTCTGAGATCAAACGAGATCAGGCGCATTCAGTGTGGTGTGGCCGTAGGCTCTGGGCCTAGTGAGTTTTGTACTTTTAAGCATCTAGTCGGCTAGACCTTGCAGTTTTAAAAGGCAATTGAGAAAGGGCTCACTTCCTGAACTTGGAGCACAAAAAAGCCTACAGCACCTGGTATTCCCAGGCGGTCTCCCATCCAGGTACTAACTAGGCCTGACACTGCTTAACTTCCAAGATCAGACGAGATCGGGTGCATTCAGTGTGGTGTGGCCGTAGGCTCTAGGAATGCTAAGAATATTACTCTTATGCATTTGCATTTAGTAAGCTAAGCCATGCAGCCACTTGCAACATGATACAACGCTCATCGCTCGATCAGGCTCGATCAGGCGAGATATATAAGACTGGTGGGCCCATTCAGGACTCCTATGTCTGGTAGGATAACTTTAATTCATCCATCCTGTGTCTGTTGCAGGGAGGTGGAGAGAACAATCAACACAATAATGGTTTTCTTTCATGCCTCTTGAAGGACTCAATATTCTCTGTACTGCATTACATGTGAAAGTCGATTTATTACCCATGAACACACTACCTGTATGCTAATTCTATGTAAAAAGGTAGCTCCAGCCCTCATGATGTTGTCCAACATTTCCGCTATAAAACGGGATACAATTATTTTGGAAACATACCAAATTTGAAAAATAATTGAGAAGTTGCGCAATTACTAATCATGGAGCACAAAAAAGCCTACAGCACCTGGTATTCCCAGGCAGTCTCCCATCCAGGTACTAACTAGGCCCGACCCTGCTTAGCTTCCGAGATCGGGCGCATTCAGTGTGGTGTGGCCGTAGGCTCTGGGCCTTGTGAGTTTTGTACTTTTAAGCATCTAGTCGGCTAGACCTTGCAGTTTTGAAAGGCAATTGTGAAATGGCTCACTTCCTGAACTTGGAGCACAAAAAAGCCTACAGCACCTGGTATTCCCAGGTGGTCTCCCATCCAGGTACTAACTAGGCCCGACACTGCTTAGCTTCCGAGATCAGACGAGATCGGGCGCAATCAGTGTGGTGTGGCCGTAGGCTCTGGGCCTAGTGAGTTTTGTACTTTTAAGCATCTAGTCAGCTAGACCTTGCAGTTTTGAAAGGCAATTGAGAAATGGCTCACTTCCTGAACTTGGAGCACAAAAAAGCCTACAGCACCTGGTATTCCCAGGCGGTCTCCCATCCAGGTACTAACGAGGCCCGACACTGCTTAGCTTCCGAGATCAGACAAGATCAGGCGCATTCAGTGTGGTGTGGCCGTAGGCTCTGAGCCTTGTGAGTTTTGTACTTTTAAGCATCTAGTCGGCTAGACCTTGCAGTTTTGAAAGGCAATTGAGAAATGGCTCACTTCCTGAACTTGGAGTACAAAAAAGCCTACAGCACCTGGTATTCCCAGGTGGTCTCCCATCCAGGTACTAACTAGGCCCGACACTGCTTAGCTTCTGAGATCAGACGAGATCAGGCGCATTCAGTGTGGTGTGGCCGTAGGCTCTGGGCCTAGTGAGTTTTGTACTTTTAAGCATCTAGTCGGCTAGACCTTGCAGTTTTAAAAGGCAATTGAGAAAGGGCTCACTTCCTGAACTTGGAGCACAAAAAAGCCTACAGCACCTGGTATTCCCAGGCGGTCTCCCATCCAGGTACTAACTAGGCCTGACACTGCTTAACTTCCGAGATCAGACGAGATCGGGTGCATTCAGTGTGGTGTGGCCATAGGCTCTAGGAATGCTAAGAATATTACTCTTATGCATTTGCATTTAGTAAGCTAAGCCATGCAGCCACTTGCAACATGATACCACGCTCATCGCTCGATCAGGCTCGATATATAAGACTGGTGGGCCCATTCAGGACTCCTATGTCTGGTAGGATAACTTTAATTCATCCATCCTGTGTCTGTTGCAGGGAGGTGGAGAGAACAATCAACACAATAATGGTTTTCTTTCATGCCTCTTGAAGGACTCAATATTCTCTGTACTGCATTACATGTGAAAGTCGATTTATTACCCATGAACACACTACCTGTATGCTAATTCTATGTAAAAAGGTAGCTCCAGCCCTCATGATGTTGTCCAACATTTCCGCTATAAAACGGGATACAATTATTTTGGAAACATACCAAATTTGAAAAATAATTGAGAAGTTGCGCAATTACTAATCATGGAGCACAAAAAAGCCTACAGCACCTGGTATTCCCACGCAGTCTCCCATCCAGGTACTAACTAGGCCCGACCCTGCTTAGCTTCTGAGATCAGGCGCATTCAGTGTGGTGTGGCCGTAGGCTCTGGGCCTAGTGAGTTTTGTACTTTTAAGCATCTAGTCGGCTAGACCTTGCAGTTTTGAAAGGCAATTGTGAAATGGCTCACTTCCTGAACTTGGAGCACAAAAAAGCCTACAGCACCTGGTATTCCCAGGCGGTCTCCCATCCAGGTACTAAAGAGGCCCGACACTGCTTAGCTTCCGAGATCAGACGAGATCGGGCGCATTCAGTGTGGTGTGGCCGTAGGCTCTGGGCCTTGTGAGTTTTGTACTTTTAAGCATCTAGTCGGCTAGACCTTGCAGTTTTGAAAGGCAATTGAGAAATGGCTCACTTCCTGAACTTGGAGTACAAAAAAGCCTACAGCACCTGGTATTCCCAGGTGGTCTCCCATCCAGGTACTAACTAGGCCCGACACTGCTTAGCTTCTGAGATCAGACGAGATCAGGCGCATTCAGTGTGGTGTGGCCGTAGGCTCTGGGCCTAGTGAGTTTTGTACTTTTAAGCATCTAGTCGGCTAGACCTTGCAGTTTTAAAAGGCAATTGAGAAAGGGCTCACTTCCTGAACTTGGAGCACAAAAAAGCCTACAGCACCTGGTATTCCCAGGCGGTCTCCCATCCAGGTACTAACTAGGCCTGACACTGCTTAACTTCCAAGATCAGACGAGATCGGGTGCATTCAGTGTGGTGTGGCCGTAGGCTCTAGGAATGCTAAGAATATTACTCTTATGCATTTGCATTTAGTAAGCTAAGCCATGCAGCCACTTGCAACATGATACCACGCTCATCGCTCGATCAGGCTCGATCAGGCGAGATATATAAGACTGGTGGGCCCATTCAGGACTCCTATGTCTGGTAGGATAACTTTAATTCATCCATCCTGTGTCTGTTGCAGGGAGGTGGAGAGAACAATCAACACAATAATGGTTTTCTTTCATGCCTCTTGAAGGACTCAATATTCTCTGTACTGCATTACATGTGAAAGTCGATTTATTACCCATGAACACACTACCTGTATGCTAATTCTATGTAAAAAGGTAGCTCCAGCCCTCATGATGTTGTCCAACATTTCCGCTATAAAACGGGATACAATTATTTTGGAAACATACCAAATTTGAAAAATAATTGAGAAGTTGCGCAATTACTAATCATGGAGCACAAAAAAGCCTACAGCACCTGGTATTCCCAGGCAGTCTCCCATCCAGGTACTAACTAGGCCCGACCCTGCTTAGCTTCCGAGATCGGGCGCATTCAGTGTGGTGTGGCCGTAGGCTCTAGGCCTAGTGAGTTTTGTACTTTTAAGCATCTAGTCGGCTAGACCTTGCAGTTTTGAAAGGCAATTGTGAAATGGCTCACTTCCTGAACTTGGAGCACAAAAAAGCCTACAGCACCTGGTATTCCCAGGCGGTCTCCCATCCAGGTACTAACGAGGCCCGACACTGCTTAGCTTCCGAGATCAGACGCATTCAGTGTGGTGTGGCCGTAGGCTCTGGGCCTTGTGAGTTTTGTACTTTTAAGCATCTAGTCGGCTAGACCTTGCAGTTTTGAAAGGCAATTGTGAAATGGCTCACTTCCTGAACTTGGAGCACAAAAAAGCCTACAGCACCTGGTATTCCCAGGTGGTCTTCCCATCCAGGTACTAACTAGGCCCGACACTGCTTAGCTTCCGAGATCAGACGAGATCGGGCGCAATCAGTGTGGTGTGGCCGTAGGCTCTGGGCCTAGTGAGTTTTGTACTTTTAAGCATCTAGTCAGCTAGACCTTGCAGTTTTGAAAGGCAATTGAGAAATGGCTCACTTCCTGAACTTGGAGCACAAAAAAGCCTACAGCACCTGGTATTCCCAGGCCGTCTCCCATCCAGGTACTAACGAGGCCCGACACTGCTTAGCTTCCGAGACCAGACGAGATCGGGCGCATTCAGTGTGGTGTGTCCGTAGGCTCTGAGCCTTGTGAGTTTTGTACTTTTAAGCATCTAGTCGGCTAGACCTTGCAGTTTTGAAAGGCAATTGAGAAATGGCTCACTTCCTGAACTTGGAGTACAAAAAAGCCTACAGCACCTGGTATTCCCAGGCGGTCTCCCATCCAGGTACTAACTAGGCCCGACACTGCTTAGCTTCTGAGATCAGACGAGATCAGGCGCATTCAGTGTGGTGTGGCCGTAGGCTCTGGACCTTGTGAGTTTTGTACTTTTAAGCATCTAGTCTGCTAGACCTTGCAGTTTTGAAAGGCAATTGAGAAATGGCTCACTTCCTGAACTTGGAGTACAAAAAAGCCTACAGCACCTGGTATTCCCAGGCGGTCTCCCATCCAGGTACTAACTAGGCCCGACACTGCTTAGCTTCTGAGATCAGACGAGATCGGTTGCATTCAGTGTGGTGTGGCCGTAGGCTCTAGGAATGCTAAGAATATTACTCTTATGCATTTGCATTTAGTAAGCTAAGCCATGCAGCCACTTGCAACATGATACCACGCTCATCGCTCGATCAGGCTCGATCAGGCGAGATATATAAGACTGGTGGGCCCATTCAGGACTCCTATGTCTGGTAGGATAACTTTAATTCATCCATCCTGTGTCTGTTGCAGGGAGGTGGAGAGAACAATCAACACAATAATGGTTTTCTTTCATGCCTCTTGAAGGACTCAATATTCTCTGTACTGCATTACATGTGAAAGTCGATTTATTACCCATGAACACACTACCTGTATGCTAATTCTATGTAAAAAGGTAGCTCCAGCCCTCATGATGTTGTCCAACATTTCCGCTATAAAACGGGATACAATTATTTTGGAAACATACCAAATTTGAAAAATAATTGAGAAGTTGCGCAATTACTAATCATGGAGCACAAAAAAGCCTACAGCACCTGGTATTCCCAGGCAGTCTCCCATCCAGGTACTAACTAGGCCCGACCCTGCTTAGCTTCCGAGATCGGGCGCATTCAGTGTGGTGTGGCCGTAGGCTCTGGGCCTAGTGAGTTTTGTACTTTTAAGCATCTAGTCGGCTAGACCTTGCAGTTTTGAAAGGGAATTGTGAAATGGCTCACTTCCTGAACTTGGAGCACAAAAAAGCCTACAGCACCTGGTATTCCCAGGTGGTCTCCCATCCAGGTACTAACTAGGCCCGACACTGCTTAGCTTCTGAGATCAGACGAGATCAGGCGCATTCAGTGTGGTGTGGCCGTAGGCTCTGGGCCTAGTGAGTTTTGTACTTTTAAGCATCTAGTCGGCTAGACCTTGCAGTTTTAAAAGGCAATTGAGAAAGGGCTCACTTCCTGAACTTGGAGCACAAAAAAGCCTACAGCACCTGGTATTCCCAGGCGGTCTCCCATCCAGGTACTAACTAGGCCTGACACTGCTTAACTTCCGAGATCAGACGAGATTGGGTGCATTCAGTGTGGTGTGGCCGTAGGCTCTAGGAATGCTAAGAATATTACTCTTATGCATTTGCATTTAGTAAGCTAAGCCATGCAGCCACTTGCAACATGATACCACGCTCATCGCTCGATCAGGCTCGATCAGGCGAGATATATAAGACTGGTGGGCCCATTCAGGACTCCTATGTCTGGTAGGATAACTTTAATTCATCCATCCTGTGTCTGTTGCAGGGAGGTGGAGAGAACAATCAACACAATAATGGTTTTCTTTCATGCCTCTTGAAGGACTCAATATTCTCTGTACTGCATTACATGTGAAAGTCGATTTATTACCCAAGAACACACTACCTGTATGCTAATTCTATGTAAAAAGGTAGCTCCAGCCCTCATGATGTTGTCCAACATTTCCGCTATAAAACGGGATACAATTATTTTGGAAACATACCAAATTTGAAAAATAATTGAGAAGTTGTGCAATTACTAATCATGGAGCACAAAAAAGCCTACAGCACCTGATATTCCCAGGCAGTCTCCCATCCAGGTACTAACTAGGCCCGACCCTGCTTAGCTTCCGAGATCGGGCGCATTCAGTGTGGTGTGGCCGTAGGCTCTGGGCATAGTGAGTTTTGTACTTTTAAGCATCTAGTCGGCTAGACCTTGCAGTTTTGAAAGGCAATTGTGAAATGGCTCACTTCCAGAACTTGGAGCACAAAAAAGCCTACAGCACCTGGTATTCCCAGGCGGTCTCCCATCCAGGTACTAACGAGGCCGGACACTGCTTAGCTTCCGAGATCAGACGCATTCAGTGTGGTGTGGCCGTAGGCTCTGGGCCTTGTGAGTTTTGTACTTTTAAGCATCTAGTCGGCTAGACCTTGCAGTTTTGAAAGGCAATTGTGAAATGGCTCACTTCCTGAACTTGGAGCACAAAAAAGCCTACAGCACCTGGTATTCCCAGGCGGTCTCCCATCCAGGTACTAACGAGGCCCAACACTGCTTAGCTTCCGAGATCAGACGAGATCGGGCGCATTCAGTGTGGTGTGGCCGTAGGCTCTGGGCCTTGTGAGTTTTGTACTTTTAAGCATCTAGTCGGCTAGACCTTGCAGTTTTGAAAGGCAATTGAGAAATGGCTCACTTCCTGAACTTGGAGTACAAAAAAGCCTACAGCACCTGGTATTCCCAGGCAGTCTCCCATCCAGGTACTAACTAGGCCCGACACTGCTTAGCTTCTGAGATCAAACGAGATCAGGCGCATTCAGTGTGGTGTGGCCGTAGGCTCTGGGCCTAGTGAGTTTTGTACTTTTAAGCATCTAGTCGGCTAGACCTTGCAGTTTTAAAAGGCAATTGAGAAAGGGCTCACTTCCTGAACTTGGAGCACAAAAAAGCCTACAGCACCTGGTATTCCCAGGCGGTCTCCCATCCAGGTACTAACTAGGCCTGACACTGCTTAACTTCCAAGATCAGACGAGATCGGGTGCATTCAGTGTGGTGTGGCCGTAGGCTCTAGGAATGCTAAGAATATTACTCTTATGCATTTGCATTTAGTAAGCTAAGCCATGCAGCCACTTGCAACATGATACAACGCTCATCGCTCGATCAGGCTCGATCAGGCGAGATATATAAGACTGGTGGGCCCATTCAGGACTCCTATGTCTGGTAGGATAACTTTAATTCATCCATCCTGTGTCTGTTGCAGGGAGGTGGAGAGAACAATCAACACAATAATGGTTTTCTTTCATGCCTCTTGAAGGACTCAATATTCTCTGTACTGCATTACATGTGAAAGTCGATTTATTACCCATGAACACACTACCTGTATGCTAATTCTATGTAAAAAGGTAGCTCCAGCCCTCATGATGTTGTCCAACATTTCCGCTATAAAAAGGGATACAATTATTTTGGAAACATACCAAATTTGAAAAATAATTGAGAAGTTGCGCAATTACTAATCATGGAGCACAAAAATGCCTACAGCACCTGGTATTCCCAGGCAGTCTCCCATCCAGGTACTAACTAGGCCCGACCCTGCTTAGCTTCCGAGATCGGGCGCATTCAGTGTGGTGTGGCCGTAGGCTCTGGGCCTTGTGAGTTTTGTACTTTTAAGCATCTAGTCGGCTAGACCTTGCAGTTTTGAAAGGCAATTGTGAAATGGCTCACTTCCTGAACTTGGAGCACAAAAAAGCCTACAGCACCTGGTATTCCCAGGTGGTCTCCCATCCAGGTACTAACTAGGCCCGACACTGCTTAGCTTCCGAGATCAGACGAGATCGGGCGCAATCAGTGTGGTGTGGCCGTAGGCTCTGGGCCTAGTGAGTTTTGTACTTTTAAGCATCTAGTCAGCTAGACCTTGCAGTTTTGAAAGGCAATTGAGAAATGGCTCACTTCCTGAACTTGGAGCACAAAAAAGCCTACAGCACCTGGTATTCCCAGGCGGTCTCCCATCCAGGTACTAACGAGGCCCGACACTGCTTAGCTTCCGAGATCAGACGAGATCAGGCGCATTCAGTGTGGTGTGGCCGTAGGCTCTGAGCCTTGTGAGTTTTGTACTTTTAAGCATCTAGTCGGCTAGACCTTGCAGTTTTGAAAGGCAATTGAGAAATGGCTCACTTCCTGAACTTGGAGTACAAAAAAGCCTACAGCACCTGGTATTCCCAGGTGGTCTCCCATCCAGGTACTAACTAGGCCCGACACTGCTTAGCTTCTGAGATCAGACGAGATCAGGCGCATTCAGTGTGGTGTGGCCGTAGGCTCTGGGCCTAGTGAGTTTTGTACTTTTAAGCATCTAGTCGGCTAGACCTTGCAGTTTTAAAAGGCAATTGAGAAAGGGCTCACTTCCTGAACTTGGAGCACAAAAAAGCCTACAGCACCTGGTATTCCCAGGCGGTCTCCCATCCAGGTACTAACTAGGCCTGACACTGCTTAACTTCCGAGATCAGACGAGATCGGGTGCATTCAGTGTGGTGTGGCCATAGGCTCTAGGAATGCTAAGAATATTACTCTTATGCATTTGCATTTAGTAAGCTAAGCCATGCAGCCACTTGCAACATGATACCACGCTCATCGCTCGATCAGGCTCGATATATAAGACTGGTGGGCCCATTCAGGACTCCTATGTCTGGTAGGATAACTTTAATTCATCCATCCTGTGTCTGTTGCAGGGAGGTGGAGAGAACAATCAACACAATAATGGTTTTCTTTCATGCCTCTTGAAGGACTCAATATTCTCTGTACTGCATTACATGTGAAAGTCGATTTATTACCCATGAACACACTACCTGTATGCTAATTCTATGTAAAAAGGTAGCTCCAGCCCTCATGATGTTGTCCAACATTTCCGCTATAAAACGGGATACAATTATTTTGGAAACATACCAAATTTGAAAAATAATTGAGAAGTTGCGCAATTACTAATCATGGAGCACAAAAAAGCCTACAGCACCTGGTATTCCCACGCAGTCTCCCATCCAGGTACTAACTAGGCCCGACCCTGCTTAGCTTCTGAGATCAGGCGCATTCAGTGTGGTGTGGCCGTAGGCTCTGGGCCTAGTGAGTTTTGTACTTTTAAGCATCTAGTCGGCTAGACCTTGCAGTTTTGAAAGGCAATTGTGAAATGGCTCACTTCCTGAACTTGGAGCACAAAAAAGCCTACAGCACCTGGTATTCCCAGGCGGTCTCCCATCCAGGTACTAAAGAGGCCCGACACTGCTTAGCTTCCGAGATCAGACGAGATCGGGCGCATTCAGTGTGGTGTGGCCGTAGGCTCTGGGCCTTGTGAGTTTTGTACTTTTAAGCATCTAGTCTGCTAGACCTTGCAGTTTTAAAAGGCAATTGAGAAAGGGCTCACTTCCTGAACTTGGAGCACAAAAAAGCCTACAGCACCTGGTATTCCCAGGCGGTCTCCCATCCAGGTACTAACTAGGCCTGACACTGCTTAACTTCCGAGATCAGACGAGATTGGGTGCATTCAGTGTGGTGTGGCCGTAGGCTCTAGGAGTGCTAAGAATATTACTCTTATGCATTTGCATTTAGTAAGCTAAGCCATGCAGCCACTTGCAACATGATACCACGCTCATCGCTCGATCAGGCGAGATATATAAGACTGGTGGGCCCATTCAGGACTCCTATGTCTGGTAGGATAACTTTAATTCATCCATCCTGTGTCTGTTGCAGGGAGGTGGAGAGAACAATCAACACAATAATGGTTTTCTTTCATGCCTCTTGAAGGACTCAATATTCTCTGTACTGCATTACATGTGAAAGTCGATTTATTACCCATGAACACACTACCTGTATGCTAATTCTATGTAAAAAGGTAGCTCCAGCCCTCATGATGTTGTCCAACATTTCCGCTATAAAACGGGATACAATTATTTTGGAAACATACCAAATTTGAAAAATAATTGAGAAGTTGTGCAATTACTAATCATGGAGCACAAAAAAGCCTACAGCACCTGGTATTCCCAGGCAGTCTCCCATCCAGGTACTAACTAGGCCCGACCCTGCTTAGCTTCCGAGATCGGGCGCATTCAGTGTGGTGTGGCCGTAGGCTCTGGGCCTAGTGAGTTTTGTACTTTTAAGCATCTAGTCGGCTAGACCTTGCAGTTTTGAAAGGCAATTGTGAAATGGCTCACTTCCTGAACTTGGAGCACAAAAAAGCCTACAGCACCTGGTATTCCCAGGCGGTCTCTCATCCAGGTACTAACGAGGCCGGACACTGCTTAGCTTCCGAGATCAGACGCATTCAGTGTGGTGTGGCCGTAGGCTTTGGGCCTAGTGAGTTTTGTACTTTTAAGCATCTAGTCGGCTAGACCTTGCAGTTTTGAAAGGCAATTGTGAAATGGCTCACTTCCAGAACTTGGAGCACAAAAAAGCCTACAGCACCTGGTATTCCCAGGCGGTCTCCCATCCAGGTACTAACGAGGCCGGACACTGCTTAGCTTCCGAGATCAGACGCATTCAGTGTGGTGTGGCCGTAGGCTCTGGGCCTTGTGAGTTTTGTACTTTTAAGCATCTAGTCGGCTAGACCTTGCAGTTTTGAAAGGCAATTGTGAAATGGCTCACTTCCTGAACTTGGAGCACAAAAAAGCCTACAGCACCTGGTATTCCCAGGCGGTCTCCCATCCAGGTACTAACGAGGCCCAACACTGCTTAGCTTCCGAGATCAGACGAGATCGGGCGCATTCAGTGTGGTGTGGCCGTAGGCTCTGGGCCTTGTGAGTTTTGTACTTTTAAGCATCTAGTCGGCTAGACCTTGCAGTTTTGAAAGGCAATTGAGAAATGGCTCACTTCCTGAACTTGGAGTACAAAAAAGCCTACAGCACCTGGTATTCCCAGGCGGTCTCCCATCCAGGTACTAACTAGGCCCGACACTGCTTAGCTTCTGAGATCAAACGAGATCAGGCGCATTCAGTGTGGTGTGGCCGTAGGCTCTGGGCCTAGTGAGTTTTGTACTTTTAAGCATCTAGTCGGCTAGACCTTGCAGTTTTAAAAGGCAATTGAGAAAGGGCTCACTTCCTGAACTTGGAGCACAAAAAAGCCTACAGCACCTGGTATTCCCAGGCGGTCTCCCATCCAGGTACTAACTAGGCCTGACACTGCTTAACTTCCAAGATCAGACGAGATCGGGTGCATTCAGTGTGGTGTGGCCGTAGGCTCTAGGAATGCTAAGAATATTACTCTTATGCATTTGCATTTAGTAAGCTAAGCCATGCAGCCACTTGCAACATGATACAACGCTCATCGCTCGATCAGGCTCGATCAGGCGAGATATATAAGACTGGTGGGCCCATTCAGGACTCCTATGTCTGGTAGGATAACTTTAATTCATCCATCCTGTGTCTGTTGCAGGGAGGTGGAGAGAACAATCAACACAATAATGGTTTTCTTTCATGCCTCTTGAAGGACTCAATATTCTCTGTACTGCATTACATGTGAAAGTCGATTTATTACCCATGAACACACTACCTGTATGCTAATTCTATGTAAAAAGGTAGCTCCAGCCCTCATGATGTTGTCCAACATTTCCGCTATAAAAAGGGATACAATTATTTTGGAAACATACCAAATTTGAAAAATAATTGAGAAGTTGCGCAATTACTAATCATGGAGCACAAAAAAGCCTACAGCACCTGGTATTCCCAGGCAGTCTCCCATCCAGGTACTAACTAGGCCCGACCCTGCTTAGCTTCCGAGATCGGGCGCATTCAGTGTGGTGTGGCCGTAGGCTCTGGGCCTTGTGAGTTTTGTACTTTTAAGCATCTAGTCGGCTAGACCTTGCAGTTTTGAAAGGCAATTGTGAAATGGCTCACTTCCTGAACTTGGAGCACAAAAAAGCCTACAGCACCTGGTATTCCCAGGTGGTCTCCCATCCAGGTACTAACTAGGCCCGACACTGCTTAGCTTCCGAGATCAGACGAGATCGGGCGCAATCAGTGTGGTGTGGCCGTAGGCTCTGGGCCTAGTGAGTTTTGTACTTTTAAGCATCTAGTCAGCTAGACCTTGCAGTTTTGAAAGGCAATTGAGAAATGGCTCACTTCCTGAACTTGGAGCACAAAAAAGCCTACAGCACCTGGTATTCCCAGGCGGTCTCCCATCCAGGTACTAACGAGGCCCGACACTGCTTAGCTTCCGAGATCAGACGAGATCAGGCGCATTCAGTGTGGTGTGGCCGTAGGCTCTGAGCCTTGTGAGTTTTGTACTTTTAAGCATCTAGTCGGCTAGACCTTGCAGTTTTGAAAGGCAATTGAGAAATGGCTCACTTCCTGAACTTGGAGTACAAAAAAGCCTACAGCACCTGGTATTCCCAGGTGGTCTCCCATCCAGGTACTAACTAGGCCCGACACTGCTTAGCTTCTGAGATCAGACGAGATCAGGCGCATTCAGTGTGGTGTGGCCGTAGGCTCTGGGCCTAGTGAGTTTTGTACTTTTAAGCATCTAGTCGGCTAGACCTTGCAGTTTTAAAAGGCAATTGAGAAAGGGCTCACTTCCTGAACTTGGAGCACAAAAAAGCCTACAGCACCTGGTATTCCCAGGCGGTCTCCCATCCAGGTACTAACTAGGCCTGACACTGCTTAACTTCCGAGATCAGACGAGATCGGGTGCATTCAGTGTGGTGTGGCCATAGGCTCTAGGAATGCTAAGAATATTACTCTTATGCATTTGCATTTAGTAAGCTAAGCCATGCAGCCACTTGCAACATGATACCACGCTCATCGCTCGATCAGGCTCGATATATAAGACTGGTGGGCCCATTCAGGACTCCTATGTCTGGTAGGATAACTTTAATTCATCCATCCTGTGTCTGTTGCAGGGAGGTGGAGAGAACAATCAACACAATAATGGTTTTCTTTCATGCCTCTTGAAGGACTCAATATTCTCTGTACTGCATTACATGTGAAAGTCGATTTATTACCCATGAACACACTACCTGTATGCTAATTCTATGTAAAAAGGTAGCTCCAGCCCTCATGATGTTGTCCAACATTTCCGCTATAAAACGGGATACAATTATTTTGGAAACATACCAAATTTGAAAAATAATTGAGAAGTTGCGCAATTACTAATCATGGAGCACAAAAAAGCCTACAGCACCTGGTATTCCCACGCAGTCTCCCATCCAGGTACTAACTAGGCCCGACCCTGCTTAGCTTCTGAGATCAGGCGCATTCAGTGTGGTGTGGCCGTAGGCTCTGGGCCTAGTGAGTTTTGTACTTTTAAGCATCTAGTCGGCTAGACCTTGCAGTTTTGAAAGGCAATTGTGAAATGGCTCACTTCCTGAACTTGGAGCACAAAAAAGCCTACAGCACCTGGTATTCCCAGGCGGTCTCCCATCCAGGTACTAAAGAGGCCCGACACTGCTTAGCTTCCGAGATCAGACGAGATCGGGCGCATTCAGTGTGGTGTGGCCGTAGGCTCTGGGCCTTGTGAGTTTTGTACTTTTAAGCATCTAGTCTGCTAGACCTTGCAGTTTTAAAAGGCAATTGAGAAAGGGCTCACTTCCTGAACTTGGAGCACAAAAAAGCCTACAGCACCTGGTATTCCCAGGCGGTCTCCCATCCAGGTACTAACTAGGCCTGACACTGCTTAACTTCCGAGATCAGACGAGATTGGGTGCATTCAGTGTGGTGTGGCCGTAGGCTCTAGGAGTGCTAAGAATATTACTCTTATGCATTTGCATTTAGTAAGCTAAGCCATGCAGCCACTTGCAACATGATACCACGCTCATCGCTCGATCAGGCGAGATATATAAGACTGGTGGGCCCATTCAGGACTCCTATGTCTGGTAGGATAACTTTAATTCATCCATCCTGTGTCTGTTGCAGGGAGGTGGAGAGAACAATCAACACAATAATGGTTTTCTTTCATGCCTCTTGAAGGACTCAATATTCTCTGTACTGCATTACATGTGAAAGTCGATTTATTACCCATGAACACACTACCTGTATGCTAATTCTATGTAAAAAGGTAGCTCCAGCCCTCATGATGTTGTCCAACATTTCCGCTATAAAACGGGATACAATTATTTTGGAAACATACCAAATTTGAAAAATAATTGAGAAGTTGTGCAATTACTAATCATGGAGCACAAAAAAGCCTACAGCACCTGGTATTCCCAGGCAGTCTCCCATCCAGGTACTAACTAGGCCCGACCCTGCTTAGCTTCCGAGATCGGGCGCATTCAGTGTGGTGTGGCCGTAGGCTCTGGGCCTAGTGAGTTTTGTACTTTTAAGCATCTAGTCGGCTAGACCTTGCAGTTTTGAAAGGCAATTGTGAAATGGCTCACTTCCTGAACTTGGAGCACAAAAAAGCCTACAGCACCTGGTATTCCCAGGCGGTCTCTCATCCAGGTACTAACGAGGCCGGACACTGCTTAGCTTCCGAGATCAGACGCATTCAGTGTGGTGTGGCCGTAGGCTTTGGGCCTAGTGAGTTTTGTACTTTTAAGCATCTAGTCGGCTAGACCTTGCAGTTTTGAAAGGCAATTGTGAAATGGCTCACTTCCTGAACTTGGAGCACAAAAAAGCCTACAGCACCTGGTATTCCCAGGCGGTCTCCCATCCAGGTACTAACGAGGCCCGACACTGCTTAGCTTCCGAGATCAGACGAGATCGGGCGCATTCAGTGTGGTGTGGCCGTAGGCTCTGAGCCTTGTGAGTTTTGTACTTTTAAGCATCTAGTCGGCTAGACCTTGCAGTTTTGAAAGGCAATTGCGAAATGGCTCACTTCCTGAACTTGGAGTACAAAAAAGCCTACAGCACCTGGTATTCCCAGGCGGTCTCCCATCCAGGTACTAACTAGGCCCGACACTGCTTAGCTTCTGAGATCAGACGAGATCAGGCGCATTCAGTGTGGTGTGGCAGTAGGTTCTGGGCCTAGTGAGTTTTGTACTTTTAAGCATCTAGTCGGCTAGACCTTGCAGTTTTAAAAGGCAATTGAGAAAGGGCTCACTTCCTGAACTTGGAGCACAAAAAAGCCTACAGCACCTGGTATTCCCAGGCGGTCTCCCATCCAGGTACTAACTAGGCCTGACACTGCTTAACTTCCAAGATCAGACGAGATCGGGTGCATTCAGTGTGGTGTGGCCGTAGGCTCTAGGAATGCTAAGAATATTACTCTTATGCATTTGCATTTAGTAAGCTAAGCCATGCAGCCACTTGCAACATGATACCACGCTCATCGCTCGATCAGGCTCGATCAGGCGAGATATATAAGACTGGTGGGCCCATTCAGGACTCCTATGTCTGGTAGGATAACTTTAATTCATCCATCCTGTGTCTGTTGCAGGGAGGTGGAGAGAACAATCAACACAATAATGGTTTTCTTTCATGCCTCTTGAAGGACTCAATATTCTCTGTACTGCATTACATGTGAAAGTCGATTTATTACCCATGAACACACTACCTGTATGCTAATTCTATGTAAAAAGGTAGCTCCAGCCCTCATGATGTTGTCCAACATTTCCGCTATAAAACGGGATACAATTATTTTGGAAACATACCAAATTTGAAAAATAATTGAGAAGTTGTGCAATTACTAATCATGGAGCACAAAAAAGCCTACAGCACCTGGTATTCCCAGGCAGTCTCCCATCCAGGTACTAACTAGGCCCGACCCTGCTTAGCTTCCGAGATCGGGCGCATTCAGTGTGGTGTGGCCGTAGGCTCTGGGCCTAGTGAGTTTTGTACTTTTAAGCATCTAGTTGGCTAGACCTTGCAGTTTTGAAAGGCAATTGTGAAATGGCTCACTTCCTGAACTTGGAGCACAAAAAAGCCTACAGCACCTGGTATTCCCAGGCGGTCTCCCATCCAGGTACTAACGAGGCTGGACACTGCTTAGCTTCCGAGATCAGACGCATTCAGTGTGGTGTGGCCGTAGGCTCTGGGCCTTGTGAGTTTTGTACTTTTAAGCATCTAGTCGGCTAGACCTTGCAGTTTTGAAAGGCAATTGTGAAATGGCTCACTTCCTGAACTTGGAGCACAAAAAAGCCTACAGCACCTGGTATTCCCAGGCGGTCTCCCATCCAGGTACTAACGAGGCCCGACACTGCTTAGCTTCCGAGATCAGACGAGATCGGGCGCATTCAGTGTGGTGTGGCCGTAGGCTCTGGGCCTTGTGAGTTTTGTACTTTTAAGCATCTAGTCGGCTAGACCTTGCAGTTTTGAAAGGCAATTGAGAAATGGCTCACTTCCTGAACTTGGAGTACAAAAAAGCCTACAGCACCTGGTATTCCCAGGCGGTCTCCCATCCAGGTACTAACTAGGCCCGACACTGCTTAGCTTCTGAGATCAGACGAGATCAGGCGCATTCAGTGTGGTGTGGCCGTAGGCTCTGGGCCTAGTGAGTTTTGTACTTTTAAGCATCTAGTCGGCTAGACCTTGCAGTTTTAAAAGGCAATTGAGAAAGGGCTCACTTCCTGAACTTGGAGCACAAAAAAGCCTACAGCACCTGGTATTCCCAGGCGGTCTCCCATCCAGGTACTAACTAGGCCTGACACTGCTTAACTTCCAAGATCAGACGAGATCGGGTGCATTCAGTGTGGTGTGGCCGTAGGCTCTAGGAATGCTAAGAATATTACTCTTATGCATTTGCATTTAGTAAGCTAAGCCATGCAGCCACTTGCAACATGATACCACGCTCATCGCTCGATCAGGCTCGATCAGGCGAGATATATAAGACTGGTGGGCCCATTCAGGACTCCTATGTCTGGTAGGATAACTTTAATTCATCCATCCTGTGTCTGTTGCAGGGAGGTGGAGAGAACAATCAACACAATAATGGTTTTCTTTCATGCCTCTTGAAGGACTCAATATTCTCTGTACTGCATTACATGTGAAAGTCGATTTATTACCCATGAACACACTACCTGTATGCTAATTCTATGTAAAAAGGTAGCTCCAGCCCTCATGATGTTGTCCAACATTTCCGCTATAAAACGGGATACAATTATTTTGGAAACATACCAAATTTGAAAAATAATTGAGAAGTTGTGCAATTACTAATCATGGAGCACAAAAAAGCCTACAGCACCTGATATTCCCAGGCAGTCTCCCATCCAGGTACTAACTAGGCCTGACCCTGCTTAGCTTCCGAGATCGGGCGCATTCAGTGTGGTGTGGCCGTAGGCTCTGGGCCTAGTGAGTTTTGTACTTTTAAGCATCTAGTCGGCTAGACCTTGCAGTTTTGAAAGGCAATTGTGAAATGGCTCACTTCCTGAACTTGGAGCACAAAAAAGCCTACAGCACCTGGTATTCCCAGGCGGTCTCTCATCCAGGTACTAACGAGGCCGGACACTGCTTAGCTTCCGAGATCAGACGCATTCAGTGTGGTGTGGCCGTAGGCTTTGGGCCTAGTGAGTTTTGTACTTTTAAGCATCTAGTCGGCTAGACCTTGCAGTTTTGAAAGGCAATTGTGAAATGGCTCACTTCCTGAACTTGGAGCACAAAAAAGCCTACAGCACCTGGTATTCCCAGGCGGTCTCCCATCCAGGTACTAACGAGGCCCGACACTGCTTAGCTTCCGAGATCAGACGAGATCGGGCGCATTCAGTGTGGTGTGGCCGTAGGCTCTGAGCCTTGTGAGTTTTGTACTTTTAAGCATCTAGTCGGCTAGACCTTGCAGTTTTGAAAGGCAATTGCGAAATGGCTCACTTCCTGAACTTGGAGTACAAAAAAGCCTACAGCACCTGGTATTCCCAGGCGGTCTCCCATCCAGGTACTAACTAGGCCCGACACTGCTTAGCTTCTGAGATCAGACGCATTCAGTGTGGTGTGGCCGTAGGTTCTGGGCCTAGTGAGTTTTGTACTTTTAAGCATCTAGTCGGCTAGACCTTGCAGTTTTAAAAGGCAATTGAGAAAGGGCTCACTTCCTGAACTTGGAGCACAAAAAAGCCTACAGCACCTGGTATTCCCAGGCGGTCTCCCATCCAGGTACTAACTAGGCCTGACACTGCTTAACTTCCAAGATCAGACGAGATCGGGTGCATTCAGTGTGGTGTGGCCGTAGGCTCTAGGAATGCTAAGAATATTACTCTTATGCATTTGCATTTAGTAAGCTAAGCCATGCAGCCACTTGCAACATGATACCACGCTCATCGCTCGATCAGGCTCGATCAGGCGAGATATATAAGACTGGTGGGCCCATTCAGGACTCCTATGTCTGGTAGGATAACTTTAATTCATCCATCCTGTGTCTGTTGCAGGGAGGTGGAGAGAACAATCAACACAATAATGGTTTTCTTTCATGCCTCTTGAAGGACTCAATATTCTCTGTACTGCATTACATGTGAAAGTCGATTTATTACCCATGAACACACTACCTGTATGCTAATTCTATGTAAAAAGGTAGCTCCAGCCCTCATGATGTTGTCCAACATTTCCGCTATAAAACGGGATACAATTATTTTGGAAACATACCAAATTTGAAAAATAATTGAGAAGTTGTGCAATTACTAATCATGGAGCACAAAAAAGCCTACAGCACCTGATATTCCCAGGCAGTCTCCCATCCAGGTACTAACTAGGCCCGACCCTGCTTAGCTTCCGAGATCGGGCGCATTCAGTGTGGTGTGGCCGTAGGCTCTGGGCATAGTGAGTTTTGTACTTTTAAGCATCTAGTCGGCTAGACCTTGCAGTTTTGAAAGGCAATTGTGAAATGGCTCACTTCCTGAACTTGGAGCACAAAAAAGCCTACAGCACCTGGTATTCCCAGGCAGTCTCCCATCCAGGTACTAACGAGGCCGGACACTGCTTAGCTTCCGAGATCAGACGCATTCAGTGTGGTGTGGCCGTAGGCTCTGGGCCTTGTGAGTTTTGTACTTTTAAGCATCTAGTCGGCTAGACCTTGCAGTTTTGAAAGGCAATTGTGAAATGGCTCACTTCCTGAACTTGGAGCACAAAAAAGCCTACAGCACCTGGTATTCCCAGGCAGTCTCCCATCCAGGTACTAACGAGGCCAGACAATGCTTAGCTTCTGAGATCAGACGAGATCGGGCGCATTCAGTGTGGTGTGGCCGTAGGCTCTGGGCCTTGTGAGTTTTGTACTTTTAAGCATCTAGTCGGCTAGACCTTGCAGTTTTGAAAGGCAATTGAGAAATGGCTCACTTCCTGAACTTGGAGTACAAAAAAGCCTACAGCACCTGGTATTCCCAGGCGGTCTCCCATCCAGGTACTAACTAGGCCCGACACTGCTTAGCTTCTGAGATCAGACGAGATCAGGCGCATTCAGTGTGGTGTGGCCGTAGGCTCTGGGCCTAGTGAGTTTTGTACTTTTAAGCATCTAGTCGGCTAGACCTTGCAGTTTTAAAAGGCAATTGAGAAAGGGCTCACTTCCTGAACTTGGAGCACAAAAAAGCCTACAGCACCTGGTATTCCCAGGCGGTCTCCCATCCAGGTACTAACTAGGCCTGACACTGCTTAACTTCCAAGATCAGACGAGATCGGGTGCATTCAGTGTGGTGTGGCCGTAGGCTCTAGGAATGCTAAGAATATTACTCTTATGCATTTGCATTTAGTAAGCTAAGCCATGCAGCCACTTGCAACATGATACCACGCTCATCGCTCGATCAGGCTCGATATATAAGACTGGTGGGCCCATTCAGGACTCCTATGTCTGGTAGGATAACTTTAATTCATCCATCCTGTGTCTGTTGCAGGGAGGTGGAGAGAACAATCAACACAATAATGGTTTTCTTTCATGCCTCTTGAAGGACTCAATATTCTCTGTACTGCATTACATGTGAAAGTCGATTTATTACCCATGAACACACTACCTGTATGCTAATTCTATGTAAAAAGGTAGCTCCAGCCCTCATGATGTTGTCCAACATTTCCGCTATAAAACGGGATACAATTATTTTGGAAACATACCAAATTTGAAAAATAATTGAGAAGTTGCGCAATTACTAATCATGGAGCACAAAAAAGCCTTCAGCACCTGGTATTCCCAGGCAGTCTCCCATCCAGGTACTAACTAGGCCCGACCCTGCTTAGCTTCCGAGATCGGGCGCATTCAGTGTGGTGTGGCCGTAGGCTCTAGGCCTAGTGAGTTTTGTACTTTTAAGCATCTAGTCGGCTAGACCTTGCAGTTTTGAAAGGCAATTGTGAAATGGCTCACTTCCTGAACTTGGAGCACAAAAAAGCCTACAGCACCTGGTATTCCCAGGCGGTCTCCCATCCAGGTACTAACGAGGCCCGACACTGCTTAGCTTCCGAGATCAGACGCATTCAGTGTGGTGTGGCCGTAGGCTCTGGGCCTTGTGAGTTTTGTACTTTTAAGCATCTAGTCGGCTAGACCTTGCAGTTTTGAAAGGCAATTGTGAAATGGCTCACTTCCTGAACTTGGAGCACAAAAAAGCCTACAGCACCTGGTATTCCCAGGTGGTCTCCCATCCAGGTACTAACTAGGCCCGACACTGCTTAGCTTCCGAGATCAGACGAGATCGGGCGCAATCAGTGTGGTGTGGCCGTAGGCTCTGGGCCTAGTGAGTTTTGTACTTTTAAGCATCTAGTCAGCTAGACCTTGCAGTTTTGAAAGGCAATTGAGAAATGGCTCACTTCCTGAACTTGGAGCACAAAAAAGCCTACAGCACCTGGTATTCCCAGGCCGTCTCCCATCCAGGTACTAACGAGGCCCGACACTGCTTAGCTTCCGAGATCAGACGAGATCGGGCGCATTCAGTGTGGTGTGGCCGTAGGCTCTGAGCCTTGTGAGTTTTGTACTTTTAAGCATCTAGTCGGCTAGACCTTGCAGTTTTGAAAGGCAATTGAGAAATGGCTCACTTCCTGAACTTGGAGTACAAAAAAGCCTACAGCACCTGGTATTCCCAGGCGGTCTCCCATCCAGGTACTAACTAGGCCCGACACTGCTTAGCTTCTGAGATCAGACGAGATCAGGCGCATTCAGTGTGGTGTGGCCGTAGGCTCTGGGCCTAGTGAGTTTTGTACTTTTAAGCATCTAGTCGGCTAGACCTTGCAGTTTTAAAAGGCAATTGAGAAAGGGCTCACTTCCTGAACTTGGAGCACAAAAAAGCCTACAGCACCTGGTATTCCCAGGCGGTCTCCCATCCAGGTACTAACTAGGCCTGACACTGCTTAACTTCCGAGATCAGACGAGATCGGGTGCATTCAGTGTGGTGTGGCCGTAGGCTCTAGGAATGCTAAGAATATTACTCTTATGCATTTGCATTTAGTAAGCTAAGCCATGCAGCCACTTGCAACATGATACCACGCTCATCGCTCGATCAGGCTCGATCAGGCGAGATATATAAGACTGGTGGGCCCATTCAGGACTCCTATGTCTGGTAGGATAACTTTAATTCATCCATCCTGTGTCTGTTGCAGGGAGGTGGAGAGAACAATCAACACAATAATGGTTTTCTTTCATGCCTCTTGAAGGACTCAATATTCTCTGTACTGCATTACATGTGAAAGTCGATTTATTACCCATGAACACACTACCTGTATGCTAATTCTATGTAAAAAGGTAGCTCCAGCCCTCATGATGTTGTCCAACATTTCCGCTATAAAACGGGATACAATTATTTTGGAAACATACCAAATTTGAAAAATAATTGAGAAGTTGCGCAATTACTAATCATGGAGCACAAAAAAGCCTACAGCACCTGGTATTCCCAGGCAGTCTCCCATCCAGGTACTAACTAGGCCCGACCCTGCTTAGCTTCCGAGATCAGGCGCATTCAGTGTGGTGTGGCCGTAGGCTCTGGGCCTAGTGAGTTTTGTACTTTTAAGCATCTAGTCGGCTAGACCTTGCAGTTTTGAAAGGGAATTGTGAAATGGCTCACTTCCTGAACTTGGAGCACAAAAAAGCCTACAGCACCTGGTATTCCCAGACGGTCTCCCATCCAGGTACTAAAGAGGCCCGACACTGCTTAGCTTCCGAGATCAGACGAGATCGGGCGCATTCAGTGTGGTGTGGCCGTAGGCTCTGGGCCTTGTGAGTTTTGTACTTTTAAGCATCTAGTCTGTTAGACCTTGCAGTTTTGAAAGGCAATTGAGAAATGGCTCACTTCCTGAACTTGGAGTACAAAAAAGCCTACAGCACCTGGTATTCCCAGGCGGTCTCCCATCCAGGTACTAACTAGGCCCGACACTGCTTAGCTTCTGAGATCAGACGAGATCGGGTGCATTCAGTGTGGTGTGGCCGTAGGCTCTAGGAATGCTAAGAATATTACTCTTATGCATTTGCATTTAGTAAGCTAAGCCATGCAGCCACTTGCAACATGATACCACGCTCATCGCTCGATCAGGCTCGATCAGGCGAGATATATAAGACTGGTGGGCCCATTCAGGACTCCTATGTCTGGTAGGATAACTTTAATTCATCCATCCTGTGTCTGTTGCAGGGAGGTGGAGAGAACAATCAACACAATAATGGTTTTCTTTCATGCCTCTTGAAGGACTCAATATTCTCTGTACTGCATTACATGTGAAAGTCGATTTATTACCCATGAACACACTACCTGTATGCTAATTCTATGTAAAAAGGTAGCTCCAGCCCTCATGATGTTGTCCAACATTTCCGCTATAAAACGGGATACAATTATTTTGGAAACATACCAAATTTGAAAAATAATTGAGAAGTTGCGCAATTACTAATCATGGAGCACAAAAAAGCCTACAGCACCTGGTATTCCCAGGCAGTCTCCCATCCAGGTACTAACTAGGCCCGACCCTGCTTAGCTTCCGAGATCGGGCGCATTCAGTGTGGTGTGGCCGTAGGCTCTGGGCCTAGTGAGTTTTGTACTTTTAAGCATCTAGTCGGCTAGACCTTGCAGTTTTGAAAGGGAATTGTGAAATGGCTCACTTCCTGAACTTGGAGCACAAAAAAGCCTACAGCACCTGGTATTCCCAGGTGGTCTCCCATCCAGGTACTAACTAGGCCCGACACTGCTTAGCTTCTGAGATCAGACGAGATCAGGCGCATTCAGTGTGGTGTGGCCGTAGGCTCTGGGCCTAGTGAGTTTTGTACTTTTAAGCATCTAGTCGGCTAGACCTTGCAGTTTTAAAAGGCAATTGAGAAAGGGCTCACTTCCTGAACTTGGAGCACAAAAAAGCCTACAGCACCTGGTATTCCCAGGCGGTCTCCCATCCAGGTACTAACTAGGCCTGACACTGCTTAACTTCCGAGATCAGACGAGATTGGGTGCATTCAGTGTGGTGTGGCCGTAGGCTCTAGGAATGCTAAGAATATTACTCTTATGCATTTGCATTTAGTAAGCTAAGCCATGCAGCCACTTGCAACATGATACCACGCTCATCGCTCGATCAGGCTCGATCAGGCGAGATATATAAGACTGGTGGGCCCATTCAGGACTCCTATGTCTGGTAGGATAACTTTAATTCATCCATCCTGTGTCTGTTGCAGGGAGGTGGAGAGAACAATCAACACAATAATGGTTTTCTTTCATGCCTCTTGAAGGACTCAATATTCTCTGTACTGCATTACATGTGAAAGTCGATTTATTACCCAAGAACACACTACCTGTATGCTAATTCTATGTAAAAAGGTAGCTCCAGCCCTCATGATGTTGTCCAACATTTCCGCTATAAAACGGGATACAATTATTTTGGAAACATACCAAATTTGAAAAATAATTGAGAAGTTGTGCAATTACTAATCATGACGCACAAAAAAGCCTACAGCACCTGATATTCCCAGGCAGTCTCCCATCCAGGTACTAACTAGGCCCGACCCTGCTTAGCTTCCGAGATCGGGCGCATTCAGTGTGGTGTGGCCGTAGGCTCTGGGCATAGTGAGTTTTGTACTTTTAAGCATCTAGTCGGCTAGACCTTGCAGTTTTGAAAGGCAATTGTGAAATGGCTCACTTCCAGAACTTGGAGCACAAAAAAGCCTACAGCACCTGGTATTCCCAGGCGGTCTCCCATCCAGGTACTAACGAGGCCGGACACTGCTTAGCTTCCGAGATCAGACGCATTCAGTGTGGTGTGGCCGTAGGCTCTGGGCCTTGTGAGTTTTGTACTTTTAAGCATCTAGTCGGCTAGACCTTGCAGTTTTGAAAGGCAATTGTGAAATGGCTCACTTCCTGAACTTGGAGCACAAAAAAGCCTACAGCACCTGGTATTCCCAGGCGGTCTCCCATCCAGGTACTAACGAGGCCCAACACTGCTTAGCTTCCGAGATCAGACGAGATCGGGCGCATTCAGTGTGGTGTGGCCGTAGGCTCTGGGCCTTGTGAGTTTTGTACTTTTAAGCATCTAGTCGGCTAGACCTTGCAGTTTTGAAAGGCAATTGAGAAATGGCTCACTTCCTGAACTTGGAGTACAAAAAAGCCTACAGCACCTGGTATTCCCAGGCGGTCTCCCATCCAGGTACTAACTAGGCCCGACACTGCTTAGCTTCTGAGATCAAACGAGATCAGGCGCATTCAGTGTGGTGTGGCCGTAGGCTCTGGGCCTAGTGAGTTTTGTACTTTTAAGCATCTAGTCGGCTAGACCTTGCAGTTTTAAAAGGCAATTGAGAAAGGGCTCACTTCCTGAACTTGGAGCACAAAAAAGCCTACAGCACCTGGTATTCCCAGGCGGTCTCCCATCCAGGTACTAACTAGGCCTGATACTGCTTAACTTCCAAGATCAGACGAGATCGGGTGCATTCAGTGTGGTGTGGCCGTAGGCTCTAGGAATGCTAAGAATATTACTCTTATGCATTTGCATTTAGTAAGCTAAGCCATGCAGCCACTTGCAACATGATACAACGCTCATCGCTCGATCAGGCTCGATCAGGCGAGATATATAAGACTGGTGGGCCCATTCAGGACTCCTATGTCTGGTAGGATAACTTTAATTCATCCATCCTGTGTCTGTTGCAGGGAGGTGGAGAGAACAATCAACACAATAATGGTTTTCTTTCATGCCTCTTGAAGGACTCAATATTCTCTGTACTGCATTACATGTGAAAGTCGATTTATTACCCATGAACACACTACCTGTATGCTAATTCTATGTAAAAAGGTAGCTCCAGCCCTCATGATGTTGTCCAACATTTCCGCTATAAAACGGGATACAATTATTTTGGAAACATACCAAATTTGAAAAATAATTGAGAAGTTGCGCAATTACTAATCATGGAGCACAAAAAAGCCTACAGCACCTGGTATTCCCAGGCAGTCTCCCATCCAGGTACTAACTAGGCCCGACCCTGCTTAGCTTCCGAGATCGGGCGCATTCAGTGTGGTGTGGCCGTAGGCTCTAGGCCTAGTGAGTTTTGTACTTTTAAGCATCTAGTCGGCTAGACCTTGCAGTTTTGAAAGGCAATTGTGAAATGGCTCACTTCCTGAACTTGGAGCACAAAAAAGCCTACAGCACCTGGTATTCCCAGGCCGTCTCCCATCCAGGTACTAACGAGGCCCGACACTGCTTAGCTTCCGAGATCAGACGCATTCAGTGTGGTGTGGCCGTAGGCTCTGGGCCTTGTGAGTTTTGTACTTTTAAGCATCTAGTCGGCTAGACCTTGCAGTTTTGAAAGGCAATTGTGAAATGGCTCACTTCCTGAACTTGGAGCACAAAAAAGCCTACAGCACCTGGTATTCCCAGGTGGTCTCCCATCCAGGTACTAACTAGGCCCGTCACTGCTTAGCTTCCGAGATCAGACGAGATCGGGCGCAATCAGTGTGGTGTGGCCGTAGGCTCTGGGCCTAGTGAGTTTTGTACTTTTAAGCATCTAGTCAGCTAGACCTTGCAGTTTTGAAAGGCAATTGAGAAATGGCTCACTTCCTGAACTTGGAGCACAAAAAAGCCTACAGCACCTGGTATTCCCAGGCGGTCTCCCATCCAGGTACTAACGAGGCCCGACACTGCTTAGCTTCCGAGATCAGACGAGATCAGGCGCATTCAGTGTGGTGTGGCCGTAGGCTCTGAGCCTTGTGAGTTTTGTACTTTTAAGCATCTAGTCGGCTAGACCTTGCAGTTTTGAAAGGCAATTGAGAAATGGCTCACTTCCTGAACTTGGAGTACAAAAAAGCCTACAGCACCTGGTATTCCCAGGTGGTCTCCCATCCAGGTACTAACTAGGCCCGACACTGCTTAGCTTCTGAGATCAGACGAGATCAGGCGCATTCAGTGTGGTGTGGCCGTAGGCTCTGGGCCTAGTGAGTTTTGTACTTTTAAGCATCTAGTCGGCTAGACCTTGCAGTTTTGAAAGGCAATTGTGAAATGGCTCACTTCCTGAACTTGGAGCACAAAAAAGCCTACAGCACCTGGTATTCCCAGGCGGTCTCCCATCCAGGTACTAACTAGGCCTGACACTGCTTAACTTCCAAGATCAGACGAGATCGGGTGCATTCAGTGTGGTGTGGCCGTAGGCTCTAGGAATGCTAAGAATATTACTCTTATGCATTTGCATTTAGTAAGCTAAGCCATGCAGCCACTTGCAACATGATACCACGCTCATCGCTCGATCAGGCTCGATATATAAGACTGGTGGGCCCATTCAGGACTCCTATGTCTGGTAGGATAACTTTAATTCATCCATCCTGTGTCTGTTGCAGGGAGGTGGAGAGAACAATCAACACAATAATGGTTTTCTTTCATGCCTCTTGAAGGACTCAATATTCTCTGTACTGCATTACATGTGAAAGTCGATTTATTACCCATGAACACACTACCTGTATGCTAATTCTATGTAAAAAGGTAGCTCCAGCCCTCATGATGTTGTCCAACATTTCCGCTATAAAACGGGATACAATTATTTTGGAAACATACCAAATTTGAAAAATAATTGAGAAGTTGCGCAATTACTAATCATGGAGCACAAAAAAGCCTACAGCACCTGGTATTCCCACGCAGTCTCCCATCCAGGTACTAACTAGGCCCGACCCTGCTTAGCTTCCAAGATCAGGCGCATTCAGTGTGGTGTGGCCGTAGGCTCTGGGCCTAGTGAGTTTTGTACTTTTAAGCATCTAGTCGGCTAGACCTTGCAGTTTTGAAAGGCAATTGTGAAATGGCTCACTTCCTGAACTTGGAGCACAAAAAAGCCTACAGCACCTGGTATTCCCAGGCGGTCTCCCATCCAGGTACTAAAGAGGCCCGACACTGCTTAGCTTCCGAGATCAGACGAGATCGGGCGCATTCAGTGTGGTGTGGCCGTAGGCTCTGGGCCTTGTGAGTTTTGTACTTTTAAGCATCTAGTCTGCTAGACCTTGCAGTTTTAAAAGGCAATTGAGAAAGGGCTCACTTCCTGAACTTGGAGCACAAAAAAGCCTACAGCACCTGGTATTCCCAGGCGGTCTCCCATCCAGGTACTAACTAGGCCTGACACTGCTTAACTTCCGAGATCAGACGAGATT
The DNA here is from genome assembly GCF_040938575.1 of Ambystoma mexicanum. Taxonomy (NCBI): domain Eukaryota; kingdom Metazoa; phylum Chordata; class Amphibia; order Caudata; family Ambystomatidae; genus Ambystoma; species Ambystoma mexicanum. The sequence continues at coordinate 843,568,550 of NC_090927.1, forward strand.
GGGTGCATTCAGTGTGGTGTGGCCGTAGGCTCTAGGAGTGCTAAGAATATTACTCTTATGCATTTGCATTTAGTAAGCTAAGCCATGCAGCCACTTGCAACATGATACCACGCTCATCGCTCGATCAGGCTCGATCAGGCGAGATATATAAGACTGGTGGGCCCATTCAGGACTCCTATGTCTGGTAGGATAACTTTAATTCATCCATCCTGTGTCTGTTGCAGGGAGGTGGAGAGAACAATCAACACAATAATGGTTTTCTTTCATGCCTCTTGAAGGACTCAATATTCTCTGTACTGCATTACATGTGAAAGTCGATTTATTACCCATGAACACACTACCTGTATGCTAATTCTATGTAAAAAGGTAGCTCCAGCCCTCATGATGTTGTCCAACATTTCCGCTATAAAACGGGATACAATTATTTTGGAAACATACCAAATTTGAAAAATAATTGAGAAGTTGTGCAATTACTAATCATGGAGCACAAAAAAGCCTACAGCACCTGGTATTCCCAGGCAGTCTCCCATCCAGGTACTAACTAGGCCCGACCCTGCTTAGCTTCCGAGATCGGGCGCATTCAGTGTGGTGTGGCCGTAGGCTCTGGGCCTAGTGAGTTTTGTACTTTTAAGCATCTAGTCGGCTAGACCTTGCAGTTTTGAAAGGCAATTGTGAAATGGCTCACTTCCTGAACTTGGAGCACAAAAAAGCCTACAGCACCTGGTATTCCCAGGCGGTCTCTCATCCAGGTACTAACGAGGCCGGACACTGCTTAGCTTCCGAGATCAGACGCATTCAGTGTGGTGTGGCCGTAGGCTTTGGGCCTCGTGAGTTTTGTACTTTTAAGCATCTAGTCGGCTAGACCTTGCAGTTTTGAAAGGCAATTGTGAAATGGCTCACTTCCTGAACTTGGAGCACAAAAAAGCCTACAGCACCTGGTATTCCCAGGCGGTCTCCCATCCAGGTACTAACGAGGCCCGACACTGCTTAGCTTCCGAGATCAGACGAGATCGGGCGCATTCAGTGTGGTGTGGCCGTAGGTTCTGAGCCTTGTGAGTTTTGTACTTTTAAGCATCTAGTCGGCTAGACCTTGCAGTTTTGAAATGCAATTGCGAAATGGCTCACTTCCTGAACTTGGAGTACAAAAAAGCCTACAGCACCTGGTATTCCCAGGCGGTCTCCCATCCAGGTACTAACTAGGCCCAACACTGCTTAGCTTCTGAGATCAGACGAGATCAGGCGCATTCAGTGTGGTGTGGCCGTAGGTTCTGGGCCTAGTGAGTTTTGTACTTTTAAGCATCTAGTCGGCTAGACCTTGCAGTTTTAAAAGGCAATTGAGAAAGGGCTCACTTCCTGAACTTGGAGCACAAAAAAGCCTACAGCACCTGGTATTCCCAGGCGGTCTCCCATCCAGGTACTAACTAGGCCTGACACTGCTTAACTTCCAAGATCAGACGAGATCGGGTGCATTCAGTGTGGTGTGGCCGTAGGCTCTAGGAATGCTAAGAATATTACTCTTATGCATTTGCATTTAGTAAGCTAAGCCATGCAGCCACTTGCAACATGATACCACGCTCATCGCTCGATCAGGCTCGATCAGGCGAGATATATAAGACTGGTGGGCCCATTCAGGACTCCTATGTCTGGTAGGATAACTTTAATTCATCCATCCTGTGTCTGTTGCAGGGAGGTGGAGAGAACAATCAACACAATAATGGTTTTCTTTCATGCCTCTTGAAGGACTCAATATTCTCTGTACTGCATTACATGTGAAAGTCGATTTATTACCCATGAACACACTACCTGTATGCTAATTCTATGTAAAAAGGTAGCTCCAGCCCTCATGATGTTGTCCAACATTTCCGCTATAAAACGGGATACAATTATTTTGGAAACATACCAAATTTGAAAAATAATTGAGAAGTTGTGCAATTACTAATCATGGAGCACAAAAAAGCCTACAGCACCTGATATTCCCAGGCAGTCTCCCATCCAGGTACTAACTAGGCCCGACCCTGCTTAGCTTCCGAGATCGGGCGCATTCAGTGTGGTGTGGCCGTAGGCTCTGGGCATAGTGAGTTTTGTACTTTTAAGCATCTAGTCGGCTAGACCTTGCAGTTTTGAAAGGCAATTGTGAAATGGCTCACTTCCTGAACTTGGAGCACAAAAAAGCCTACAGCACCTGGTATTCCCAGGTGGTCTCCCATCCAGGTACTAACGAGGCCGGACACTGCTTAGCTTCCGAGATCAGACGCATTCAGTGTGGTGTGGCCGTAGGCTCTGGGCCTTGTGAGTTTTGTACTTTTAAGCATCTAGTCGGCTAGACCTTGCAGTTTTGAAAGGCAATTGTGAAATGGCTCACTTCCTGAACTTGGAGCACAAAAAAGCCTACAGCACCTGGTATTCCCAGGCGGTCTCCCATCCAGGTACTAACGAGGCCCGACACTGCTTAGCTTCTGAGATCAGACGAGATCGGGCGCATTCAGTGTGGTGTGGCCGTAGGCTCTGGGCCTTGTGAGTTTTGTACTTTTAAGCATCTAGTCGGCTAGACCTTGCAGTTTTGAAAGGCAATTGAGAAATGGCTCACTTCCTGAACTTGGAGTACAAAAAAGCCTACAGCACCTGGTATTCCCAGGCGGTCTCCCATCCAGGTACTAACTAGGCCCGACACTGCTTAGCTTCTGAGATCAGACGAGATCAGGCGCATTCAGTGTGGTGTGGCCGTAGGCTCTGGGCCTAGTGAGTTTTGTACTTTTAAGCATCTAGTCGGCTAGACCTTGCAGTTTTAAAAGGCAATTGAGAAAGGGCTCACTTCCTGAACTTGGAGCACAAAAAAGCCTACAGCACCTGGTATTCCCAGGCGGTCTCCCATCCAGGTACTAACTAGGCCTGACACTGCTTAACTTCCAAGATCAGACGAGATCGGGTGCATGCAGTGTGGTGTGGCCGTAGGCTCTAGGAATGCTAAGAATATTACTCTTATGCATTTGCATTTAGTAAGCTAAGCCATGCAGCCACTTGCAACATGATACCACGCTCATCGCTCGATCAGGCTCGATCAGGCGAGATATATAAGACTGGTGGGCCCATTCAGGACTCCTATGTCTGGTAGGATAACTTTAATTCATCCATCCTGTGTCTGTTGCAGGGAGGTGGAGAGAACAATCAACACAATAATGGTTTTCTTTCATGCCTCTTGAAGGACTCAATATTCTCTGTACTGCATTACATGTGAAAGTCGATTTATTACCCATGAACACACTACCTGTATGCTAATTCTATGTAAAAAGGTAGCTCCAGCCCTCATGATGTTGTCCAACATTTCCGCTATAAAACGGGATACAATTATTTTGGAAACATACCAAATTTGAAAAATAATTGAGAAGTTGCGCAATTACTAATCATGGAGCACAAAAAAGCCTTCAGCACCTGGTATTCCCAGGCAGTCTCCCATCCAAGTACTAACTAGGCCCGACCCTGCTAAGCTTCCGAGATCGGGCGCATTCCGTGTGGTGTGGCCGTAGGCTCTAGGCCTAGTGAGTTTTGTACTTTTAAGCATCTAGTCGGCTAGACCTTGCAGTTTTGAAAGGCAATTGTGAAATGGCTCACTTCCTGAACTTGGAGCACAAAAAAGCCTACAGCACCTGGTATTCCCAGGCGGTCTCCCATCCAGGTACTAACGAGGCCCGACACTGCTTAGCTTCCGAGATCAGACGCATTCAGTGTGGTGTGGCCGTAGGCTCTGGGCCTTGTGAGTTTTGTACTTTTAAGCATCTAGTCGGCTAGACCTTGCAGTTTTGAAAGGCAATTGTGAAATGGCTCACTTCCTGAACTTGGAGCACAAAAAAGCCTACAGCACCTGGTATTCCCAGGTGGTCTCCCATCCAGGTACTAACTAGGCCCGACACTGCTTAGCTTCCGAGATCAGACGAGATCGGGCGCAATCAGTGTGGTGTGGCCGTAGGCTCTGGGCCTAGTGAGTTTTGTACTTTTAAGCATCTAGTCAGCTAGACCTTGCAGTTTTGAAAGGCAATTGAGAAATGGCTCACTTCCTGAACTTGGAGCACAAAAAAGCCTACAGCACCTGGTATTCCCAGGCCGTCTCCCATCCAGGTACTAACGAGGCCCGACACTGCTTAGCTTCCGAGATCAGACGAGATCGGGCGCATTCAGTGTGGTGTGGCCGTAGGCTCTGAGCCTTGTGAGTTTTGTACTTTTAAGCATCTAGTCGGCTAGACCTTGCAGTTTTGAAAGGCAATTGAGAAATGGCTCACTTCCTGAACTTGGAGTACAAAAAAGCCTACAGCACCTGGTATTCCCAGGCGGTCTCCCATCCAGGTACTAACTAGGCCCGACACTGCTTAGCTTCTGAGATCAGACGAGATCAGGCGCATTCAGTGTGGTGTGGCCGTAGGCTCTGGGCCTAGTGAGTTTTGTACTTTTAAGCATCTAGTCGGCTAGACCTTGCAGTTTTAAAAGGCAATTGAGAAAGGGCTCACTTCCTGAACTTGGAGCACAAAAAAGCCTACAGCACCTGGTATTCCCAGGCGGTCTCCCATCCAGGTACTAACTAGGCCTGACACTGCTTAACTTCCGAGATCAGACGAGATCGGGTGCATTCAGTGTGGTGTGGCCGTAGGCTCTAGGAATGCTAAGAATATTACTCTTATGCATTTGCATTTAGTAAGCTAAGCCATGCAGCCACTTGCAACATGATACCACGCTCATCGCTCGATCAGGCTCGATCAGGCGAGATATATAAGACTGGTGGGCCCATTCAGGACTCCTATGTCTGGTAGGATAACTTTAATTCATCCATCCTGTGTCTGTTGCAGGGAGGTGGAGAGAACAATCAACACAATAATGGTTTTCTTTCATGCCTCTTGAAGGACTCAATATTCTCTGTACTGCATTACATGTGAAAGTCGATTTATTACCCATGAACACACTACCTGTATGCTAATTCTATGTAAAAAGGTAGCTCCAGCCCTCATGATGTTGTCCAACATTTCCGCTATAAAACGGGATACAATTATTTTGGAAACATACCAAATTTGAAAAATAATTGAGAAGTTGCGCAATTACTAATCATGGAGCACAAAAAAGCCTACAGCACCTGGTATTCCCAGGCAGTCTCCCATCCAGGTACTAACTAGGCCCGACCCTGCTTAGCTTCCGAGATCAGGCGCATTCAGTGTGGTGTGGCCGTAGGCTCTGGGCCTAGTGAGTTTTGTACTTTTAAGCATCTAGTCGGCTAGACCTTGCAGTTTTGAAAGGCAATTGTGAAATGGCTCACTTCCTGAACTTGGAGCACAAAAAAGCCTACAGCACCTGGTATTCCCAGACGGTCTCCCATCCAGGTACTAAAGAGGCCCGACACTGCTTAGCTTCCGAGATCAGACGAGATCGGGCGCATTCAGTGTGGTGTGGCCGTAGGCTCTGGGCCTTGTGAGTTTTGTACTTTTAAGCATCTAGTCTGTTAGACCTTGCAGTTTTGAAAGGCAATTGAGAAATGGCTCACTTCCTGAACTTGGAGTACAAAAAAGCCTACAGCACCTGGTATTCCCAGGCGGTCTCCCATCCAGGTACTAACTAGGCCCGACACTGCTTAGCTTCTGAGATCAGACGAGATCGGGTGCATTCAGTGTGGTGTGGCCGTAGGCTCTAGGAATGCTAAGAATATTACTCTTATGCATTTGCATTTAGTAAGCTAAGCCATGCAGCCACTTGCAACATGATACCACGCTCATCGCTCGATCAGGCTCGATCAGGCGAGATATATAAGACTGGTGGGCCCATTCAGGACTCCTATGTCTGGTAGGATAACTTTAATTCATCCATCCTGTGTCTGTTGCAGGGAGGTGGAGAGAACAATCAACACAATAATGGTTTTCTTTCATGCCTCTTGAAGGACTCAATATTCTCTGTACTGCATTACATGTGAAAGTCGATTTATTACCCATGAACACACTACCTGTATGCTAATTCTATGTAAAAAGGTAGCTCCAGCCCTCATGCCTCATGATGTTGTCCAACATTTCCGCTATAAAACGGGATACAATTATTTTGGAAACATACCAAATTTGAAAAATAATTGAGAAGTTGCGCAATTACTAATCATGGAGCACAAAAAAGCCTACAGCACCTGGTATTCCCAGGCAGTCTCCCATCCAGGTACTAACTAGGCCCGACCCTGCTTAGCTTCCGAGATCGGGCGCATTCAGTGTGGTGTGGCCGTAGGCTCTGGGCCTAGTGAGTTTTGTACTTTTAAGCATCTAGTCGGCTAGACCTTGCAGTTTTGAAAGGGAATTGTGAAATGGCTCACTTCCTGAACTTGGAGCACAAAAAAGCCTACAGCACCTGGTATTCCCAGGTGGTCTCCCATCCAGGTACTAACTAGGCCCGACACTGCTTAGCTTCTGAGATCAGACGAGATCAGGCGCATTCAGTGTGGTGTGGCCGTAGGCTCTGGTCCTAGTGAGTTTTGTACTTTTAAGCATCTAGTCGGCTAGACCTTGCAGTTTTAAAAGGCAATTGAGAAAGGGCTCACTTCCTGAACTTGGAGCACAAAAAAGCCTACAGCACCTGGTATTCCCAGGCGGTCTCCCATCCAGGTACTAACTAGGCCTGACACTGCTTAACTTCCGAGATCAGACGAGATTGGGTGCATTCAGTGTGGTGTGGCCGTAGGCTCTAGGAATGCTAAGAATATTACTCTTATGCATTTGCATTTAGTAAGCTAAGCCATGCAGCCACTTGCAACATGATACCACGCTCATCGCTCGATCAGGCTCGATCAGGCGAGATATATAAGACTGGTGGGCCCATTCAGGACTCCTATGTCTGGTAGGATAACTTTAATTCATCCATCCTGTGTCTGTTGCAGGGAGGTGGAGAGAACAATCAACACAATAATGGTTTTCTTTCATGCCTCTTGAAGGACTCAATATTCTCTGTACTGCATTACATGTGAAAGTCGATTTATTACCCAAGAACACACTACCTGTATGCTAATTCTATGTAAAAAGGTAGCTCCAGCCCTCATGATGTTGTCCAACATTTCCGCTATAAAACGGGATACAATTATTTTGGAAACATACCAAATTTGAAAAATAATTGAGAAGTTGTGCAATTACTAATCATGACGCACAAAAAAGCCTACAGCACCTGATATTCCCAGGCAGTCTCCCATCCAGGTACTAACTAGGCCCGACCCTGCTTAGCTTCCGAGATCGGGCGCATTCAGTGTGGTGTGGCCGTAGGCTCTGGGCATAGTGAGTTTTGTACTTTTAAGCATCTAGTCGGCTAGACCTTGCAGTTTTGAAAGGCAATTGTGAAATGGCTCACTTCCAGAACTTGGAGCACAAAAAAGCCTACAGCACCTGGTATTCCCAGGCGGTCTCCCATCCAGGTACTAACGAGGCCGGACACTGCTTAGCTTCCGAGATCAGACGCATTCAGTGTGGTGTGGCCGTAGGCTCTGGGCCTTGTGAGTTTTGTACTTTTAAGCATCTAGTCGGCTAGACCTTGCAGTTTTGAAAGGCAATTGTGAAATGGCTCACTTCCTGAACTTGGAGCACAAAAAAGCCTACAGCACCTGGTATTCCCAGGCGGTCTCCCATCCAGGTACTAACGAGGCCCAACACTGCTTAGCTTCCGAGATCAGACGAGATCAGACGCATTCAGTGTGGTGTGGCCGTAGGCTCTGGGCCTTGTGAGTTTTGTACTTTTAAGCATCTAGTCGGCTAGACCTTGCAGTTTTGAAAGGCAATTGTGAAATGGCTCACTTCCTGAACTTGGAGCACAAAAAAGCCTACAGCACCTGGTATTCCCAGGCGGTCTCCCATCCAGGTACTAACTAGGCCCGACACTGCTTAGCTTCTGAGATCAAACGAGATCAGGCGCATTCAGTGTGGTGTGGCCGTAGGCTCTGGGCCTAGTGAGTTTTGTACTTTTAAGCATCTAGTCGGCTAGACCTTGCAGTTTTAAAAGGCAATTGAGAAAGGGCTCACTTCCTGAACTTGGAGCACAAAAAAGCCTACAGCACCTGGTATTCCCAGGCGGTCTCCCATCCAGGTACTAACTAGGCCTGACACTGCTTAACTTCCAAGATCAGACGAGATCGGGTGCATTCAGTGTGGTGTGGCCGTAGGCTCTAGGAATGCTAAGAATATTACTCTTATGCATTTGCATTTAGTAAGCTAAGCCATGCAGCCACTTGCAACATGATACAACGCTCATCGCTCGATCAGGCTCGATCAGGCGAGATATATAAGACTGGTGGGCCCATTCAGGACTCCTATGTCTGGTAGGATAACTTTAATTCATCCATCCTGTGTCTGTTGCAGGGAGGTGGAGAGAACAATCAACACAATAATGGTTTTCTTTCATGCCTCTTGAAGGACTCAATATTCTCTGTACTGCATTACATGTGAAAGTCGATTTATTACCCATGAACACACTACCTGTATGCTAATTCTATGTAAAAAGGTAGCTCCAGCCCTCATGATGTTGTCCAACATTTCCGCTATAAAACGGGATACAATTATTTTGGAAACATACCAAATTTGAAAAATAATTGAGAAGTTGCGCAATTACTAATCATGGAGCACAAAAAAGCCTACAGCACCTGGTATTCCCAGGCAGTCTCCCATCCAGGTACTAACTAGGCCCGACCCTGCTTAGCTTCCGAGATCGGGCGCATTCAGTGTGGTGTGGCCGTAGGCTCTAGGCCTAGTGAGTTTTGTACTTTTAAGCATCTAGTCGGCTAGACCTTGCAGTTTTGAAAGGCAATTGTGAAATGGCTCACTTCCTGAACTTGGAGCACAAAAAAGCCTACAGCACCTGGTATTCCCAGGCCGCCTCCCATCCAGGTACTAACGAGGCCCGACACTGCTTAGCTTCCGAGATCAGACGCATTCAGTGTGGTGTGGCCGTAGGCTCTGGGCCTTGTGAGTTTTGTACTTTTAAGCATCTAGTCGGCTAGACCTTGCAGTTTTGAAAGGCAATTGTGAAATGGCTCACTTCCTGAACTTGGAGCACAAAAAAGCCTACAGCACCTGGTATTCCCAGGTGGTCTCCCATCCAGGTACTAACTAGGCCCGACACTGCTTAGCTTCCGAGATCAGACGAGATCGGGCGCAATCAGTGTGGTGTGGCCGTAGGCTCTGGGCCTAGTGAGTTTTGTACTTTTAAGCATCTAGTCAGCTAGACCTTGCAGTTTTGAAAGGCAATTGAGAAATGGCTCACTTCCTGAACTTGGAGCACAAAAAAGCCTACAGCACCTGGTATTCCCAGGTGGTCTCCCATCCAGGTACTAACGAGGCCCGACACTGCTTAGCTTCCGAGATCAGACGAGATCAGGCGCATTCAGTGTGGTGTGGCCGTAGGCTCTGAGCCTTGTGAGTTTTGTACTTTTAAGCATCTAGTCGGCTAGACCTTGCAGTTTTGAAAGGCAATTGAGAAATGGCTCACTTCCTGAACTTGGAGTACAAAAAAGCCTACAGCACCTGGTATTCCCAGGTGGTCTCCCATCCAGGTACTAACTAGGCCCGACACTGCTTAGCTTCTGAGATCAGACGAGATCAGGCGCATTCAGTGTGGTGTGGCCGTAGGCTCTGGGCCTAGTGAGTTTTGTACTTTTAAGCATCTAGTCGGCTAGACCTTGCAGTTTTAAAAGGCAATTGAGAAAGGGCTCACTTCCTGAACTTGGAGCACAAAAAAGCCTACAGCACCTGGTATTCCCAGGCGGTCTCCCATCCAGGTACTAACTAGGCCTGACACTGCTTAACTTCCAAGATCAGACGAGATCGGGTGCATTCAGTGTGGTGTGGCCATAGGCTCTAGGAATGCTAAGAATATTACTCTTATGCATTTGCATTTAGTAAGCTAAGCCATGCAGCCACTTGCAACATGATACCACGCTCATCGCTCGATCAGGCTCGATATATAAGACTGGTGGGCCCATTCAGGACTCCTATGTCTGGTAGGATAACTTTAATTCATCCATCCTGTGTCTGTTGCAGGGAGGTGGAGAGAACAATCAACACAATAATGGTTTTCTTTCATGCCTCTTGAAGGACTCAATATTCTCTGTACTGCATTACATGTGAAAGTCGATTTATTACCCATGAACACACTACCTGTATGCTAATTCTATGTAAAAAGGTAGCTCCAGCCCTCATGATGTTGTCCAACATTTCCGCTATAAAACGGGATACAATTATTTTGGAAACATACCAAATTTGAAAAATAATTGAGAAGTTGCGCAATTACTAATCATGGAGCACAAAAAAGCCTACAGCACCTGGTATTCCCACGCAGTCTCCCATCCAGGTACTAACTAGGCCCGACCCTGCTTAGCTTCCGAGATCAGGCGCATTCAGTGTGGTGTGGCCGTAGGCTCTGGGCCTAGTGAGTTTTGTACTTTTAAGCATCTAGTCGGCTAGACCTTGCAGTTTTGAAAGGCAATTGTGAAATGGCTCACTTCCTGAACTTGGAGCACAAAAAAGCCTACAGCACCTGGTATTCCCAGGCGGTCTCCCATCCAGGTACTAAAGAGGCCCGACACTGCTTAGCTTCCGAGATCAGACGAGATCGGGCGCATTCAGTGTGGTGTGGCCGTAGGCTCTGGGCCTTGTGAGTTTTGTACTTTTAAGCATCTAGTCTGCTAGACCTTGCAGTTTTAAAAGGCAATTGAGAAAGGGCTCACTTCCTGAACTTGGAGCACAAAAAAGCCTACAGCACCTGGTATTCCCAGGCGGTCTCCCATCCAGGTACTAACTAGGCCTGATACTGCTTAACTTCCGAGATCAGACGAGATTGGGTGCATTCAGTGTGGTGTGGCCGTAGGCTCTAGGAGTGCTAAGAATATTACTCTTATGCATTTGCATTTAGTAAGCTAAGCCATGCAGCCACTTGCAACATGATACCACGCTCATCGCTCGATCAGGCTCGATCAGGCGAGATATATAAGACTGGTGGGCCCATTCAGGACTCCTATGTCTGGTAGGATAACTTTAATTCATCCATCCTGTGTCTGTTGCAGGGAGGTGGAGAGAACAATCAACACAATAATGGTTTTCTTTCATGCCTCTTGAAGGACTCAATATTCTCTGTACTGCATTACATGTGAAAGTCGATTTATTACCCATGAACACACTACCTGTATGCTAATTCTATGTAAAAAGGTAGCTCCAGCCCTCATGATGTTGTCCAACATTTCCGCTATAAAACGGGATACAATTATTTTGGAAACATACCAAATTTGAAAAATAATTGAGAAGTTGTGCAATTACTAATCATGGAGCACAAAAAAGCCTACAGCACCTGGTATTCCCAGGCAGTCTCCCATCCAGGTACTAACTAGGCCAGACCCTCCTTAGCTTCCGAGATCGGGCGCATTCAGTGTGGTGTGGCCGTAGGCTCTGGGCCTAGTGAGTTTTGTACTTTTAAGCATCTAGTCGGCTAGACCTTGCAGTTTTGAAAGGCAATTGTGAAATGGCTCACTTCCTGAACTTGGAGCACAAAAAAGCCTACAGCACCTGGTATTCCCAGGCGGTCTCTCATCCAGGTACTAACGAGGCCGGACACTGCTTAGCTTCCGAGATCAGACGCATTCAGTGTGGTGTGGCCGTAGGCTTTGGGCCTAGTGAGTTTTGTACTTTTAAGCATCTAGTCGGCTAGACCTTGCAGTTTTGAAAGGCAATTGTGAAATGGCTCACTTCCTGAACTTGGAGCACAAAAAAGCCTACAGCACCTGGTATTCCCAGGCGGTCTCCCATCCAGGTACTAACGAGGCCCGACACTGCTTAGCTTCCGAGATCAGACGAGATCGGGCGCATTCAGTGTGGTGTGGCCGTAGGCTCTGAGCCTTGTGAGTTTTGTACTTTTAAGCATCTAGTCGGCTAGACCTTGCAGTTTTGAAAGGCAATTGCGAAATGGCTCACTTCCTGAACTTGGAGTACAAAAAAGCCTACAGCACCTGGTATTCCCAGGCGGTCTCCCATCCAGGTACTAACTAGGCCCGACACTGCTTAGCTTCTGAGATCAGACGAGATCAGGCGCATTCAGTGTGGTGTGGCCGTAGGTTCTGTGCCTAGTGAGTTTTGTACTTTTAAGCATCTAGTCGGCTAGACCTTGCAGTTTTAAAAGGCAATTGAGAAAGGGCTCACTTCCTGAACTTGGAGCACAAAAAAGCCTACAGCACCTGGTATTCCCAGGCGGTCTCCCATCCAGGTACTAACTAGGCCTGACACTGCTTAACTTCCAAGATCAGACGAGATCGGGTGCATTCAGTGTGGTGTGGCCGTAGGCTCTAGGAATGCTAAGAATATTACTCTTATGCATTTGCATTTAGTAAGCTAAGCCATGCAGCCACTTGCAACATGATACCACGCTCATCGCTCGATCAGGCTCGATCAGGCGAGATATATAAGACTGGTGGGCCCATTCAGGACTCCTATGTCTGGTAGGATAACTTTAATTCATCCATCCTGTGTCTGTTGCAGGGAGGTGGAGAGAACAATCAACACAATAATGGTTTTCTTTCATGCCTCTTGAAGGACTCAATATTCTCTGTACTGCATTACATGTGAAAGTCGATTTATTACCCATGAACACACTACCTGTATGCTAATTCTATGTAAAAAGGTAGCTCCAGCCCTCATGATGTTGTCCAACATTTCCGCTATAAAACGGGATACAATTATTTTGGAAACATACCAAATTTGAAAAATAATTGAGAAGTTGTGCAATTACTAATCATGGAGCACAAAAAAGCCTACAGCACCTGGTATTCCCAGGCAGTCTCCCATCCAGGTACTAACTAGGCCCGACCCTGCTTAGCTTCCGAGATCGGGCGCATTCAGTGTGGTGTGGCCGTAGGCTCTGGGCCTAGTGAGTTTTGTACTTTTAAGCATCTAGTCGGCTAGACCTTGCAGTTTTGAAAGGCAATTGTGAAATGGCTCACTTCCTGAACTTGGAGCACAAAAAAGCCTACAGCACCTGGTATTCCCAGGCGGTCTCCCATCCAGGTACTAACGAGGCTGGACACTGCTTAGCTTCCGAGATCAGACGCATTCAGTGTGGTGTGGCCGTAGGCTCTGGGCCTTGTGAGTTTTGTACTTTTAAGCATCTAGTCGGCTAGACCTTGCAGTTTTGAAAGGCAATTGTGAAATGGCTCACTTCCTGAACTTGGAGCACAAAAAAGCCTACAGCACCTGGTATTCCCAGGCGGTCTCCCATCCAGGTACTAACGAGGCCCGACACTGCTTAGCTTCCGAGATCAGACGAGATCGGGCGCATTCAGTGTGGTGTGGCCGTAGGCTCTGGGCCTTGTGAGTTTTGTACTTTTAAGCATCTAGTCGGCTAGACCTTGCAGTTTTGAAAGGCAATTGAGAAATGGCTCACTTCCTGAACTTGGAGTACAAAAAAGCCTACAGCACCTGGTATTCCCAGGCGGTCTCCCATCCAGGTACTAACTAGGCCCGACACTGCTTAGCTTCTGAGATCAGACGAGATCAGGCGCATTCAGTGTGGTGTGGCCGTAGGCTCTGGTCCTAGTGAGTTTTGTACTTTTAAGCATCTAGTCGGCTAGACCTTGCAGTTTTAAAAGGCAATTGAGAAAGGGCTCACTTCCTGAACTTGGAGCACAAAAAAGCCTACAGCACCTGGTATTCCCAGGCGGTCTCCCATCCAGGTACTAACTAGGCCTGACACTGCTTAACTTCCAAGATCAGACGAGATCGGGTGCATTCAGTGTGGTGTGGCCGTAGGCTCTAGGAATGCTAAGAATATTACTCTTATGCATTTGCATTTAGTAAGCTAAGCCATGCAGCCACTTGCAACATGATACCACGCTCATCGCTCGATCAGGCTCGATCAGGCGAGATATATAAGACTGGTGGGCCCATTCAGGACTCCTATGTCTGGTAGGATAACTTTAATTCATCCATCCTGTGTCTGTTGCAGGGAGGTGGAGAGAACAATCAACACAATAATGGTTTTCTTTCATGCCTCTTGAAGGACTCAATATTCTCTGTACTGCATTACATGTGAAAGTCGATTTATTACCCATGAACACACTACCTGTATGCTAATTCTATGTAAAAAGGTAGCTCCAGCCCTCATGATGTTGTCCAACATTTCCGCTATAAGACGGGATACAATTATTTTGGAAACATACCAAATTTGAAAAATAATTGAGAAGTTGTGCAATTACTAATCATGGAGCACAAAAAAGCCTACAGCACCTGATATTCCCAGGCAGTCTCCCATCCAGGTACTAACTAGGCCTGACCCTGCTTAGCTTCCGAGATCGGGCGCATTCAGTGTGGTGTGGCCGTAGGCTCTGGGCCTAGTGAGTTTTGTACTTTTAAGCATCTAGTCGGCTAGACCTTGCAGTTTTGAAAGGCAATTGTGAAATGGCTCACTTCCTGAACTTGGAGCACAAAAAAGCCTACAGCACCTGGTATTCCCAGGCGGTCTCTCATCCAGGTACTAACGAGGCCGGACACTGCTTAGCTTCCGAGATCAGACGCATTCAGTGTGGTGTGGCCGTAGGCTTTGGGCCTAGTGAGTTTTGTACTTTTAAGCATCTAGTCGGCTAGACCTTGCAGTTTTGAAAGGCAATTGTGAAATGGCTCACTTCCTGAACTTGGAGCACAAAAAAGCCTACAGCACCTGGTATTCCCAGGCGGTCTCCCATCCAGGTACTAACGAGGCCCGACACTGCTTAGCTTCCGAGATCAGACGAGATCGGGCGCATTCAGTGTGGTGTGGCCGTAGGCTCTGAGCCTTGTGAGTTTTGTACTTTTAAGCATCTAGTCGGCTAGACCTTGCAGTTTTGAAAGGCAATTGCGAAATGGCTCACTTCCTGAACTTGGAGTACAAAAAAGCCTACAGCACCTGGTATTCCCAGGCGGTCTCCCATCCAGGTACTAACTAGGCCCGACACTGCTTAGCTTCTGAGATCAGACGAGATCAGGCGCATTCAGTGTGGTGTGGCCGTAGGTTCTGGGCCTAGTGAGTTTTGTACTTTTAAGCATCTAGTCGGCTAGACCTTGCAGTTTTAAAAGGCAATTGAGAAAGGGCTCACTTCCTGAACTTGGAGCACAAAAAAGCCTACAGCACCTGGTATTCCCAGGCGGTCTCCCATCCAGGTACTAACTAGGCCTGACACTGCTTAACTTCCAAGATCAGACGAGATCGGGTGCATTCAGTGTGGTGTGGCCGTAGGCTCTAGGAATGCTAAGAATATTACTCTTATGCATTTGCATTTAGTAAGCTAAGCCATGCAGCCACTTGCAACATGATACCACGCTCATCGCTCGATCAGGCTCGATCAGGCGAGATATATAAGACTGGTGGGCCCATTCAGGACTCCTATGTCTGGTAGGATAACTTTAATTCATCCATCCTGTGTCTGTTGCAGGGAGGTGGAGAGAACAATCAACACAATAATGGTTTTCTTTCATGCCTCTTGAAGGACTCAATATTCTCTGTACTGCATTACATGTGAAAGTCGATTTATTACCCATGAACACACTACCTGTATGCTAATTCTATGTAAAAAGGTAGCTCCAGCCCTCATGATGTTGTCCAACATTTCCGCTATAAAACGGGATACAATTATTTTGGAAACATACCAAATTTGAAAAATAATTGAGAAGTTGTGCAATTACTAATCATGGAGCACAAAAAAGCCTACAGCACCTGATATTCCCAGGCAGTCTCCCATCCAGGTACTAACTAGGCCCGACCCTGCTTAGCTTCCGAGATCGGGCGCATTCAGTGTGGTGTGGCCGTAGGCTCTGGGCATAGTGAGTTTTGTACTTTTAAGCATCTAGTCGGCTAGACCTTGCAGTTTTGAAAGGCAATTGTGAAATGGCTCACTTCCTGAACTTGGAGCACAAAAAAGCCTACAGCAC
Source organism: Ambystoma mexicanum (assembly GCF_040938575.1). Taxonomy (NCBI): domain Eukaryota; kingdom Metazoa; phylum Chordata; class Amphibia; order Caudata; family Ambystomatidae; genus Ambystoma; species Ambystoma mexicanum. Next base: position 843,584,479 of record NC_090927.1, read on the forward strand.
CTGGTATTCCCAGGCGGTCTCCCATCCAGGTACTAACGAGGCCGGACACTGCTTAGCTTCCGAGATCAGACGCATTCAGTGTGGTGTGGCCGTAGGCTCTGGGCCTTGTGAGTTTTGTACTTTTAAGCATCTAGTCGGCTAGACCTTGCAGTTTTGAAAGGCAATTGTGAAATGGCTCACTTCCTGAACTTGGAGCACAAAAAAGCCTACAGCACCTGGTATTCCCAGGCGGTCTCCCATCCAGGTACTAACGAGGCCCGACACTGCTTAGCTTCTGAGATCAGACGAGATCGGGCGCATTCAGTGTGGTGTGGCCGTAGGCTCTGGGCCTTGTGAGTTTTGTACTTTTAAGCATCTAGTCGGCTAGACCTTGCAGTTTTGAAAGGCAATTGAGAAATGGCTCACTTCCTGAACTTGGAGTACAAAAAAGCCTACAGCACCTGGTATTCCCAGGCGGTCTCCCATCCAGGTACTAACTAGGCCCGACACTGCTTAGCTTCTGAGATCAGACGAGATCAGGCGCATTCAGTGTGGTGTGGCCGTAGGCTCTGGGCCTAGTGAGTTTTGTACTTTTAAGCATCTAGTCGGCTAGACCTTGCAGTTTTAAAAGGCAATTGAGAAAGGGCTCACTTCCTGAACTTGGAGCACAAAAAAGCCTACAGCACCTGGTATTCCCAGGCGGTCTCCCATCCAGGTACTAACTAGGCCTGACACTGCTTAACTTCCAAGATCAGACGAGATCGGTGCATTCAGTGTGGTGTGGCCGTAGGCTCTAGGAATGCTAAGAATATTACTCTTATGCATTTGCATTTAGTAAGCTAAGCCATGCAGCCACTTGCAACATGATACCACGCTCATCGCTCGATCAGGCTCGATCAGGCGAGATATATAAGACTGGTGGGCCCATTCAGGACTCCTATGTCTGGTAGGATAACTTTAATTCATCCATCCTGTGTCTGTTGCAGGGAGGTGGAGAGAACAATCAACACAATAATGGTTTTCTTTCATGCCTCTTGAAGGACTCAATATTCTCTGTACTGCATTACATGTGAAAGTCGATTTATTACCCATGAACACACTACCTGTATGCTAATTCTATGTAAAAAGGTAGCTCCAGCCCTCATGATGTTGTCCAACATTTCCGCTATAAAACGGGATACAATTATTTTGGAAACATACCAAATTTGAAAAATAATTGAGAAGTTGCGCAATTACTAATCATGGAGCACAAAAAAGCCTTCAGCACCTGGTATTCCCAGGCAGTCTCCCATCCAGGTACTAACTAGGCCCGACCCTGCTTAGCTTCTGAGATCGGGCGCATTCAGTGTGGTGTGGCCGTAGGCTCTAGGCCTAGTGAGTTTTGTACTTTTAAGCATCTAGTCGGCTAGACCTTGCAGTTTTGAAAGGCAATTGTGAAATGGCTCACTTCCTGAACTTGGAGCACAAAAAAGCCTACAGCACCTGGTATTCCCAGGCGGTCTCCCATCCAGGTACTAACGAGGCCCGACACTGCTTAGCTTCCGAGATCAGACGCATTCAGTGTGGTGTGGCCGTAGGCTCTGGGCCTTGTGAGTTTTGTACTTTTAAGCATCTAGTCGGCTAGACCTTGCAGTTTTGAAAGGCAATTGTGAAATGGCTCACTTCCTGAACTTGGAGCACAAAAAATCCTACAGCACCTGGTATTCCCAGGTGGTCTCCCATCCAGGTACTAACTAGGCCCGACACTGCTTAGCTTCCGAGATCAGACGAGATCGGGCGCAATCAGTGTGGTGTGGCCGTAGGCTCTGGGCCTAGTGAGTTTTGTACTTTTAAGCATCTAGTCAGCTAGACCTTGCAGTTTTGAAAGGCAATTGAGAAATGGCTCACTTCCTGAACTTGGAGCACAAAAAAGCCTACAGCACCTGGTATTCCCAGGCGGTCTCCCATCCAGGTACTAACTAGGCCTGACACTGCTTAACTTCCGAGATCAGACGAGATCGGGTGCATTCAGTGTGGTGTGGCCGTAGGCTCTAGGAATGCTAAGAATATTACTCTTATGCATTTGCATTTAGTAAGCTAAGCCATGCAGCCACTTGCAACATGATACCACGCTCATCGCTCGATCAGGCTCGATCAGGCGAGATATATAAGACTGGTGGGCCCATTCAGGACTCCTATGTCTGGTAGGATAACTTTAATTCATCCATCCTGTGTCTGTTGCAGGGAGGTGGAGAGAACAATCAACACAATAATGGTTTTCTTTCATGCCTCTTGAAGGACTCAATATTCTCTGTACTGCATTACATGTGAAAGTCGATTTATTACCCATGAACACACTACCTGTATGCTAATTCTATGTAAAAAGGTAGCTCCAGCCCTCATGATGTTGTCCAACATTTCCGCTATAAAACGGGATACAATTATTTTGGAAACATACCAAATTTGAAAAATACTTGAGAAGTTGCGCAATTACTAATCATGGAGCACAAAAAAGCCTACAGCACCTGGTATTCCCAGGCAGTCTCCCATCCAGGTACTAACTAGGCCCGACCCTGCTTAGCTTCCGAGATCAGGCGCATTCAGTGTGGTGTGGCCGTAGGCTCTGGGCCTAGTGAGTTTTGTACTTTTAAGCATCTAGTCGGCTAGACCTTGCAGTTTTGAAAGGCAATTGTGAAATGGCTCACTTCCTGAACTTGGAGCACAAAAAAGCCTACAGCACCTGGTATTCCCAGACGGTCTCCCATCCAGGTACTAAAGAGGCCCGACACTGCTTAGCTTCCGAGATCAGACGAGATCGGGCGCATTCAGTGTGGTGTGGCCGTAGGCTCTGGGCCTTGTGAGTTTTGTACTTTTAAGCATCTAGTCTGTTAGACCTTGCAGTTTTGAAAGGCAATTGAGAAATGGCTCACTTCCTGAACTTGGAGTACAAAAAAGCCTACAGCACCTGGTATTCCCAGGCGGTCTCCCATCCAGGTACTAACTAGGCCCGACACTGCTTAGCTTCTGAGATCAGACAAGATCGGGTGCATTCAGTGTGGTGTGGCCGTAGGCTCTAGGAATGCTAAGAATATTACTCTTATGCATTTGCATTTAGTAAGCTAAGCCATGCAGCCACTTGCAACATGATACCACGCTCATCGCTCGATCAGGCTCGATCAGGCGAGATATATAAGACTGGTGGGCCCATTCAGGACTCCTATGTCTGGTAGGATAACTTTAATTCATCCATCCTGTGTCTGTTGCAGGGAGGTGGAGAGAACAATCAACACAATAATGGTTTTCTTTCATGCCTCTTGAAGGACTCAATATTCTCTGTACTGCATTACATGTGAAAGTCGATTTATTACCCATGAACACACTACCTGTATGCTAATTCTATGTAAAAAGGTAGCTCCAGCCCTCATGAAGTTGTCCAACATTTCCGCTATAAAACGGGATACAATTATTTTGGAAACATACCAAATTTGAAAAATAATTGAGAAGTTGCGCAATTACTAATCATGGAGCACAAAAAAGCCTACAGCACCTGGTATTCCCAGGCAGTCTCCCATCCAGGTACTAACTAGGCCCGACCCTGCTTAGCTTCCGAGATCGGGCGCATTCAGTGTGGTGTGGCCGTAGGCTCTGGGCCTAGTGAGTTTTGTACTTTTAAGCATCTAGTCGGCTAGACCTTGCAGTTTTGAAAGGGAATTGTGAAATGGCTCACTTCCTGAACTTGGAGCACAAAAAAGCCTACAGCACCTGGTATTCCCAGGTGGTCTCCCATCCAGGTACTAACTAGGCCCGACACTGCTTAGCTTCTGAGATCAGACGAGATCAGGCGCATTCAGTGTGGTGTGGCCGTAGGCTCTGGGCATAGTGAGTTTTGTACTTTTAAGCATCTAGTCGGCTAGACCTTGCAGTTTTAAAAGGCAATTGAGAAAGGGCTCACTTCCTGAACTTGGAGCACAAAAAAGCCTACAGCACCTGGTATTCCCAGGCGGTCTCCCATCCAGGTACTAACTAGGCCTGACACTGCTTAACTTCCGAGATCAGACGAGATTGGGTGCATTCAGTGTGGTGTGGCCGTAGGCTCTAGGAATGCTAAGAATATTACTCTTATGCATTTGCATTTAGTAAGCTAAGCCATGCAGCCACTTGCAACATGATACCACGCTCATCGCTCGATCAGGCTCGATCAGGCGAGATATATAAGACTGGTGGGCCCATTCAGGACTCCTATGTCTGGTAGGATAACTTTAATTCATCCATCCTGTGTCTGTTGCAGGGAGGTGGAGAGAACAATCAACACAATAATGGTTTTCTTTCATGCCTCTTGAAGGACTCAATATTCTCTGTACTGCATTACATGTGAAAGTCGATTTATTACCCATGAACACACTACCTGTATGCTAATTCTATGTAAAAAGGTAGCTCCAGCCCTCATGATGTTGTCCAACATTTCCGCTATAAAACGGGATACAATTATTTTGGAAACATACCAAATTTGAAAAATAATTGAGAAGTTGTGCAATTACTAATCATGGAGCACAAAAAAGCCTACAGCACCTGATATTCCCAGGCAGTCTCCCATCCAGGTACTAACTAGGCCCGACCCTGCTTAGCTTCCGAGATCGGGCGCATTCAGTGTGGTGTGGCCGTAGGCTCTGGGCATAGTGAGTTTTGTACTTTTAAGCATCTAGTCGGCTAGACCTTGCAGTTTTGAAAGGCAATTGTGAAATGGCTCACTTCCTGAACTTGGAGCACAAAAAAGCCTACAGCACCTGGTATTCCCAGGCGGTCTCCCATCCAGGTACTAACGAGGCCGGACACTGCTTAGCTTCCGAGATCAGACGCATTCAGTGTGGTGTGGCCGTAGGCTCTGGGCCTTGTGAGTTTTGTACTTTTAAGCATCTAGTCGGCTAGACCTTGCAGTTTTGAAAGGCAATTGTGAAATGGCTCACTTCCTGAACTTGGAGCACAAAAAAGCCTACAGCACCTGGTATTCCCAGGCGGTCTCCCATCCAGGTACTAACGAGGCCCGACACTGCTTAGCTTCCGAGATCAGACGAGATCGGGCGCATTCAGTGTGGTGTGGCCGTAGGCTCTGGGCCTTGTGAGTTTTGTACTTTTAAGCATCTAGTCGGCTAGACCTTGCAGTTTTGAAAGGCAATTGAGAAATGGCTCACTTCCTGAACTTGGAGTACAAAAAAGCCTACAGCACCTGGTATTCCCAGGCGGTCTCCCATCCAGGTACTAACTAGGCCCGACACTGCTTAGCTTCTGAGATCAAACGAGATCAGGCGCATTCAGTGTGGTGTGGCCGTAGGCTCTGGGCCTAGTGAGTTTTGTACTTTTAAGCATCTAGTCGGCTAGACCTTGCAGTTTTAAAAGGCAATTGAGAAAGGGCTCACTTCCTGAACTTGGAGCACAAAAAAGCCTACAGCACCTGGTATTCCCAGGCGGTCTCCCATCCAGGTACTAACTAGGCCTGACACTGCTTAACTTCCAAGATCAGACGAGATCGGGTGCATTCAGTGTGGTGTGGCCGTAGGCTCTAGGAATGCTAAGAATATTACTCTTATGCATTTGCATTTAGTAAGCTAAGCCATGCAGCCACTTGCAACATGATACAACGCTCATCGCTCGATCAGGCTCGATCAGGCGAGATATATAAGACTGGTGGGCCCATTCAGGACTCCTATGTCTGGTAGGATAACTTTAATTCATCCATCCTGTGTCTGTTGCAGGGAGGTGGAGAGAACAATCAACACAATAATGGTTTTCTTTCATGCCTCTTGAAGGACTCAATATTCTCTGTACTGCATTACATGTGAAAGTCGATTTATTACCCATGAACACACTACCTGTATGCTAATTCTATGTAAAAAGGTAGCTCCAGCCCTCATGATGTTGTCCAACATTTCCGCTATAAAACGGGATACAATTATTTTGGAAACATACCAAATTTGAAAAATAATTGAGAAGTTGCGCAATTACTAATCATGGAGCACAAAAAAGCCTACAGCACCTGGTATTCCCAGGCAGTCTCCCATCCAGGTACTAACTAGGCCCGACCCTGCTTAGCTTCTGAGATCGGGCGCATTCAGTGTGGTGTGGCCGTAGGCTCTAGGCCTAGTGAGTTTTGTACTTTTAAGCATCTAGTCGGCTAGACCTTGCAGTTTTGAAAGGCAATTGTGAAATGGCTCACTTCCTGAACTTGGAGCACAAAAAAGCCTACAGCACCTGGTATTCCCAGGCCGTCTCCCATCCAGGTACTAACGAGGCCCGACACTGCTTAGCTTCCGAGATCAGACGCATTCAGTGTGGTGTGGCCGTAGGCTCTGGGCCTTGTGAGTTTTGTACTTTTAAGCATCTAGTCGGCTAGACCTTGCAGTTTTGAAAGGCAATTGTGAAATGGCTCACTTCCTGAACTTGGAGCACAAAAAAGCCTACAGCACCTGGTATTCCCAGGTGGTCTCCCATCCAGGTACTAACTAGGCCCGACACTGCTTAGCTTCCGAGATCAGACAAGATCGGGCGCAATCAGTGTGGTGTGGCCGTAGGCTCTGGGCCTAGTGAGTTTTGTACTTTTAAGCATCTAGTCAGCTAGACCTTGCAGTTTTGAAAGGCAATTGAGAAATGGCTCACTTCCTGAACTTGGAGCACAAAAAAGCCTACAGCACCTGGTATTCCCAGGCGTTCTCCCATCCAGGTACTAACGAGGCCCGACACTGCTTAGCTTCCGAGATCAGACGAGATCAGGCGCATTCAGTGTGGTGTGGCCGTAGGCTCTGAGCCTTGTGAGTTTTGTACTTTTAAGCATCTAGTCGGCTAGACCTTGCAGTTTTGAAAGGCAATTGAGAAATGGCTCACTTCCTGAACTTGGAGTACAAAAAAGCCTACAGCACCTGGTATTCCCAGGTGGTCTCCCATCCAGGTACTAACTAGGCCCGACACTGCTTAGCTTCTGAGATCAGACGAGATCAGGCGCATTCAGTGTGGTGTGGCCGTAGGCTCTGGGCCTAGTGAGTTTTGTACTTTTAAGCATCTAGTCGGCTAGACCTTGCAGTTTTAAAAGGCAATTGAGAAAGGGCTCACTTCCTGAACTTGGAGCACAAAAAAGCCTACAGCACCTGGTATTCCCAGGCGGTCTCCCATCCAGGTACTAACTAGGCCTGACACTGCTTAACTTCCAAGATCAGACGAGATCGGGTGCATTCAGTGTGGTGTGGCCGTAGGCTCTAGGAATGCTAAGAATATTACTCTTATGCATTTGCATTTAGTAAGCTAAGCCATGCAGCCACTTGCAACATGATACCACGCTCATCGCTCAATCAGGCTCGATATATAAGACTGGTGGGCCCATTCAGGACTCCTATGTCTGGTAGGATAACTTTAATTCATCCATCCTGTGTCTGTTGCAGGGAGGTGGAGAGAACAATCAACACAATAATGGTTTTCTTTCATGCCTCTTGAAGGACTCAATATTCTCTGTACTGCATTACATGTGAAAGTCGATTTATTACCCATGAACACACTACCTGTATGCTAATTCTATGTAAAAAGGTAGCTCCAGCCCTCATGATGTTGTCCAACATTTCCGCTATAAAACGGGATACAATTATTTTGGAAACATACCAAATTTGAAAAATAATTGAGAAGTTGCGCAATTACTAATCATGGAGCACAAAAAAGCCTACAGCACCTGGTATTCCCACGCAGTCTCCCATCCAGGTACTAACTAGGCCCGACCCTGCTTAGCTTCCGAGATCAGGCGCATTCAGTGTGGTGTGGCCGTAGGCTCTGGGCCTAGTGAGTTTTGTACTTTTAAGCATCTAGTCGGCTAGACCTTGCAGTTTTGAAAGGCAATTGTGAAATGGCTCACTTCCTGAACTTGGAGCACAAAAAAGCCTACAGCACCTGGTATTCCCAGGCGGTCTCCCATCCAGGTACTAAAGAGGCCCGACACTGCTTAGCTTCCGAGATCAGACGAGATCGGGCGCATTCAGTGTGGTGTGGCCGTAGGCTCTGGGCCTTGTGAGTTTTGTACTTTTAAGCATCTAGTCTGCTAGACCTTGCAGTTTTAAAAGGCAATTGAGAAAGGGCTCACTTCCTGAACTTGGAGCACAAAAAAGCCTACAGCACCTGGTATTCCCAGGCGGTCTCCCATCCAGGTACTAACTAGGCCTGACACTGCTTAACTTCCGAGATCAGACGAGATTGGGTGCATTCAGTGTGGTGTGGCCGTAGGCTCTAGGAGTGCTAAGAATATTACTCTTATGCATTTGCATTTAGTAAGCTAAGCCATGCAGCCACTTGCAACATGATACCACGCTCATCGCTCGATCAGGCTCGATCAGGCGAGATATATAAGACTGGTGGGCCCATTCAGGACTCCTATGTCTGGTAGGATAACTTTAATTCATCCATCCTGTGTCTGTTGCAGGGAGGTGGAGAGAACAATCAACACAATAATGGTTTTCTTTCATGCCTCTTGAAGGACTCAATATTCTCTGTACTGCATTACATGTGAAAGTCGATTTATTACCCATGAACACACTACCTGTATGCTAATTCTATGTAAAAAGGTAGCTCCAGCCCTCATGATGTTGTCCAACATTTCCGCTATAAAACGGGATACAATTATTTTGGAAACATACCAAATTTGAAAAATAATTGAGAAGTTGCGCAATTACTAATCATGGAGCACAAAAAAGCCTACAGCACCTGGTATTCCCAGGCAGTCTCCCATCCAGGTACTAACTAGGCCCGACCCTGCTTAGCTTCCGAGATCGGGCGCATTCAGTGTGGTGTGGCCGTAGGCTCTAGGCCTAGTGAGTTTTGTACTTTTAAGCATCTAGTCGGCTAGACCTTGCAGTTTTGAAAGGCAATTGTGAAATGGCTCACTTCCTGAACTTGGAGCACAAAAAAGCCTACAGCACCTGGTATTCCCAGGCCGTCTCCCATCCAGGTACTAACGAGGCCCGACACTGCTTAGCTTCCGAGATCAGACGCATTCAGTGTGGTGTGGCCGTAGGCTCTGGGCCTTGTGAGTTTTGTACTTTTAAGCATCTAGTCGGCTAGACCTTGCAGTTTTGAAAGGCAATTGTGAAATGGCTCACTTCCTGAACTTGGAGCACAAAAAAGCCTACAGCACCTGGTATTCCCAGGTGGTCTCCCATCCAGGTACTAACTAGGCCCGACACTGCTTAGCTTCCGAGATCAGACAAGATCGGGCGCAATCAGTGTGGTGTGGCCGTAGGCTCTGGGCCTAGTGAGTTTTGTACTTTTAAGCATCTAGTCAGCTAGACCTTGCAGTTTTGAAAGGCAATTGAGAAATGGCTCACTTCCTGAACTTGGAGCACAAAAAAGCCTACAGCACCTGGTATTCCCAGGCGGTCTCCCATCCAGGTACTAACGAGGCCCGACACTGCTTAGCTTCTGAGATCAGACGAGATCAGGCGCATTCAGTGTGGTGTGGCCGTAGGCTCTGAGCCTTGTGAGTTTTGTACTTTTAAGCATCTAGTCGGCTAGACCTTGCAGTTTTGAAAGGCAATTGAGAAATGGCTCACTTCCTGAACTTGGAGTACAAAAAAGCCTACAGCACCTGGTATTCCCAGGTGGTCTCCCATCCAGGTACTAACTAGGCCCGACACTGCTTAGCTTCTGAGATCAGACGAGATCAGGCGCATTCAGTGTGGTGTGGCCGTAGGCTCTGGGCCTAGTGAGTTTTGTACTTTTAAGCATCTAGTCGGCTAGACCTTGCAGTTTTAAAAGGCAATTGAGAAAGGGCTCACTTCCTGAACTTGGAGCACAAAAAAGCCTACAGCACCTGGTATTCCCAGGCGGTCTCCCATCCAGGTACTAACTAGGCCTGACACTGCTTAACTTCCAAGATCAGACGAGATCGGGTGCATTCAGTGTGGTGTGGCCGTAGGCTCTAGGAATGCTAAGAATATTACTCTTATGCATTTGCATTTAGTAAGCTAAGCCATGCAGCCACTTGCAACATGATACCACGCTCATCGCTCAATCAGGCTCGATATATAAGACTGGTGGGCCCATTCAGGACTCCTATGTCTGGTAGGATAACTTTAATTCATCCATCCTGTGTCTGTTGCAGGGAGGTGGAGAGAACAATCAACACAATAATGGTTTTCTTTCATGCCTCTTGAAGGACTCAATATTCTCTGTACTGCATTACATGTGAAAGTCGATTTATTACCCATGAACACACTACCTGTATGCTAATTCTATGTAAAAAGGTAGCTCCAGCCCTCATGATGTTGTCCAACATTTCCGCTATAAAACGGGATACAATTATTTTGGAAACATACCAAATTTGAAAAATAATTGAGAAGTTGCGCAATTACTAATCATGGAGCACAAAAAAGCCTACAGCACCTGGTATTCCCACGCAGTCTCCCATCCAGGTACTAACTAGGCCCGACCCTGCTTAGCTTCCGAGATCAGGCGCATTCAGTGTGGTGTGGCCGTAGGCTCTGGGCCTAGTGAGTTTTGTACTTTTAAGCATCTAGTCGGCTAGACCTTGCAGTTTTGAAAGGCAATTGTGAAATGGCTCACTTCCTGAACTTGGAGCACAAAAAAGCCTACAGCACCTGGTATTCCCAGGCGGTCTCCCATCCAGGTACTAAAGAGGCCCGACACTGCTTAGCTTCCGAGATCAGACGAGATCGGGCGCATTCAGTGTGGTGTGGCCGTAGGCTCTGGGCCTTGTGAGTTTTGTACTTTTAAGCATCTAGTCTGCTAGACCTTGCAGTTTTAAAAGGCAATTGAGAAAGGGCTCACTTCCTGAACTTGGAGCACAAAAAAGCCTACAGCACCTGGTATTCCCAGGCGGTCTCCCATCCAGGTACTAACTAGGCCTGACACTGCTTAACTTCCGAGATCAGACGAGATTGGGTGCATTCAGTGTGGTGTGGCCGTAGGCTCTAGGAGTGCTAAGAATATTACTCTTATGCATTTGCATTTAGTAAGCTAAGCCATGCAGCCACTTGCAACATGATACCACGCTCATCGCTCGATCAGGCTCGATCAGGCGAGATATATAAGACTGGTGGGCCCATTCAGGACTCCTATGTCTGGTAGGATAACTTTAATTCATCCATCCTGTGTCTGTTGCAGGGAGGTGGAGAGAACAATCAACACAATAATGGTTTTCTTTCATGCCTCTTGAAGGACTCAATATTCTCTGTACTGCATTACATGTGAAAGTCGATTTATTACCCATGAACACACTACCTGTATGCTAATTCTATGTAAAAAGGTAGCTCCAGCCCTCATGATGTTGTCCAACATTTCCGCTATAAAACGGGATACAATTATTTTGGAAACATACCAAATTTGAAAAATAATTGAGAAGTTGTGCAATTACTAATCATGGAGCACAAAAAAACCTACAGCACCTGGTATTCCCAGGCAGTCTCCCATCCAGGTACTAACTAGGCCCGACCCTGCTTAGCTTCCGAGATCGGGCGCATTCAGTGTGGTGTGGCCGTAGGCTCTGGGCCTAGTGAGTTTTGTACTTTTAAGCATCTAGTCGGCTAGACCTTGCAGTTTTGAAAGGCAATTGTGAAATGGCTCACTTCCTGAACTTGGAGCACAAAAAAGCCTACAGCACCTGGTATTCCCAGGCGGTCTCTCATCCAGGTACTAACGAGGCCGGACACTGCTTAGCTTCCGAGATCAGACGCATTCAGTGTGGTGTGGCCGTAGGCTTTGGGCCTAGTGAGTTTTGTACTTTTAAGCATCTAGTCGGCTAGACCTTGCAGTTTTGAAAGGCAATTGTGAAATGGCTCACTTCCTGAACTTGGAGCACAAAAAAGCCTACAGCACCTGGTATTCCCAGGCGGTCTCCCATCCAGGTACTAACGAGACCCGACACTGCTTAGCTTCCGAGATCAGACGAGATCGGGCGCATTCAGTGTGGTGTGGCCGTAGGCTCTGAGCCTTGTGAGTTTTGTACTTTTAAGCATCTAGTCGGCTAGACCTTGCAGTTTTGAAAGGCAATTGCGAAATGGCTCACTTCCTGAACTTGGAGTACAAAAAACCTACAGCACCTGGTATTCCCAGGCGGTCTCCCATCCAGGTACTAACTAGGCCCGACACTGCTTAGCTTCTGAGATCAGACGAGATCAGGCGCATTCAGTGTGGTGTGGCCGTAGGTTCTGGGCCTAGTGAGTTTTGTACTTTTAAGCATCTAGTCGGCTAGACCTTGCAGTTTTAAAAGGCAATTGAGAAAGGGCTCACTTCCTGAACTTGGAGCACAAAAAAGCCTACAGCACCTGGTATTCCCAGGCGGTCTCCCATCCAGGTACTAACTAGGCCTGACACTGCTTAACTTCCAAGATCAGACGAGATCGGGTGCATTCAGTGTGGTGTGGCCGTAGGCTCTAGGAATGCTAAGAATATTACTCTTATGCATTTGCATTTAGTAAGCTAAGCCATGCAGCCACTTGCAACATGATACCACGCTCATCGCTCGATCAGGCTCGATCAGGCGAGATATATAAGACTGGTGGGCCCATTCAGGACTCCTATGTCTGGTAGGATAACTTTAATTCATCCATCCTGTGTCTGTTGCAGGGAGGTGGAGAGAACAAGCAACACAATAATGGTTTTCTTTCATGCCTCTTGAAGGACTCAATATTCTCTGTACTGCATTACATGTGAAAGTCGATTTATTACCCATGAACACACTACCTGTATGCTAATTCTATGTAAAAAGGTAGCTCCAGCCCTCATGATGTTGTCCAACATTTCCGCTATAAAACGGGATACAATTATTTTGGAAACATACCAAATTTGAAAAATAATTGAGAAGTTGTGCAATTACTAATCATGGAGCACAAAAAAGCCTACAGCACCTGGTATTCCCAGGCAGTCTCCCATCCAGGTACTAACTAGGCCCGACCCTGCTTAGCTTCCGAGATCGGGCGCATTCAGTGTGGTGTGGCCGTAGGCTCTGGGCCTAGTGAGTTTTGTACTTTTAAGCATCTAGTCGGCTAGACCTTGCAGTTTTGAAAGTCAATTGTGAAATGGCTCACTTCCTGAACTTGGAGCACAAAAAAGCCTACAGCACCTGGTATTCCCAGGCGGTCTCCCATCCAGGTACTAACGAGGCCGGACACTGCTTAGCTTCCGAGATCAGACGCATTCAGTGTGGTGTGGGCGTAGGCTCTGGGCCTTGTGAGTTTTGTACTTTTAAGCATCTAGTCGGCTAGACCTTGCAGTTTTGAAAGGCAATTGTGAAATGGCTCACTTCCTGAACTTGGAGCACAAAAAAGCCTACAGCACCTGGTATTCCCAGGCGGTCTCCCATCCAGGTACTAACGAGGCCCGACACTGCTTAGCTTCTGAGATCAGACGAGATCGGGCGCATTCAGTGTGGTGTGGCCGTAGGCTCTGGGCCTTGTGAGTTTTGTACTTTTAAGCATCTAGTCGGCTAGACCTTGCAGTTTTGAAAGGCAATTGAGAAATGGCTCACTTCCTGAACTTGGAGTACAAAAAAGCCTACAGCACCTGGTATTCCCAGGCGGTCTCCCATCCAGGTACTAACTAGGCCCGACACTGCTTAGCTTCTGAGATCAGACGAGATCAGGCGCATTCAGTGTGGTGTGGCCGTAGGCTCTGGGCCTAGTGAGTTTTGTACTTTTAAGCATCTAGTCGGCTAGACCTTGCAGTTTTAAAAGGCAATTGAGAAAGGGCTCACTTCCTGAACTTGGAGCACAAAAAAGCCTACAGCACCTGGTATTCCCAGGCGGTCTCCCATCCAGGTACTAACTAGGCCTGACACTGCTTAACTTCCAAGATCAGACGAGATCGGGTGCATTCAGTGTGGTGTGGCCGTAGGCTCTAGGAATGCTAAGAATATTACTCTTATGCATTTGCATTTAGTAAGCTAAGCCATGCAGCCACTTGCAACATGATACCACGCTCATCGCTCGATCAGGCTCGATCAGGTGAGATATATAAGACTGGTGGGCCCATTCAGGACTCCTATGTCTGGTAGGATAACTTTAATTCATCCATCCTGTGTCTGTTGCAGGGAGGTGGAGAGAACAATCAACACAATAATGGTTTTCTTTCATGCCTCTTGAAGGACTCAATATTCTCTGTACTGCATTACATGTGAAAGTCGATTTATTACCCATGAACACACTACCTGTATGCTAATTCTATGTAAAAAGGTAGCTCCAGCCCTCATGATGTTGTCCAACATTTCCGCTATAAAACGGGATACAATTATTTTGGAAACATACCAAATTTGAAAAATAATTGAGAAGTTGTGCAATTACTAATCATGGAGCACAAAAAAGCCTACAGCACCTGATATTCCCAGGCAGTCTCCCATCCAGGTACTAACTAGGCCCGACCCTGCTTAGCTTCCGAGATCGGGCGCATTCAGTGTGGTGTGGCCGTAGGCTCTGGGCATAGTGAGTTTTGTACTTTTAAGCATCTAGTCGGCTAGACCTTGCAGTTTTGAAAGGCAATTGTGAAATGGCTCACTTCCTGAACTTGGAGCACAAAAAAGCCTACAGCACCTGGTATTCCCAGGCGGTCTCCCATCCAGGTACTAACGAGGCCGGACACTGCTTAGCTTCCGAGATCAGACGCATTCAGTGTGGTGTGGCCGTAGGCTCTGGGCCTTGTGAGTTTTGTACTTTTAAGCATCTAGTCGGCTAGACCTTGCAGTTTTGAAAGGCAATTGTGAAATGGCTCACTTCCTGAACTTGGAGCACAAAAAAGCCTACAGCACCTGGTATTCCCAGGCGGTCTCCCATCCAGGTACTAACGAGGCCCGACACTGCTTAGCTTCTGAGATCAGACGAGATCGGGCGCATTCAGTGTGGTGTGGCCGTAGGCTCTGGGCCTTGTGAGTTTTGTACTTTTAAGCATCTAGTCGGCTAGACCTTGCAGTTTTGAAAGGCAATTGAGAAATGGCTCACTTCCTGAACTTGGAGTACAAAAAAGCCTACAGCACCTGGTATTCCCAGGCGGTCTCCCATCCAGGTACTAACTAGGCCCGACACTGCTTAGCTTCTGAGATCAGACGAGATCAGGCGCATTCAGTGTGGTGTGGCCGTAGGCTCTGGGCCTAGTGAGTTTTGTACTTTTAAGCATCTAGTCGGCTAGACCTTGCAGTTTTAAAAGGCAATTGAGAAAGGGCTCACTTCCTGAACTTGGAGCACAAAATAGCCTACAGCACCTGGTATTCCCAGGCGGTCTCCCATCCAGGTACTAACTAGGCCTGACACTGCTTAACTTCCGAGATCAGACGAGATCGGGTGCATTCAGTGTGGTGTGGCCGTAGGCTCTAGGAATGCTAAGAATATTACTCTTATGCATTTGCATTTAGTAAGCTAAGCCATGCAGCCACTTGCAACATGATACCACGCTCATCGCTCGATCAGGCGAGATATATAAGACTGGTGGGCCCATTCAGGACTCCTATGTCTGGTAGGATAACTTTAATTCATCCATCCTGTGTCTGTTGCAGGGAGGTGGAGAGAACAATCAACACAATAATGGTTTTCTTTCATGCCTCTTGAAGGACTCAATATTCTCTGTACTGCATTACATGTGAAAGTCGATTTATTACCCATGAACACACTACCTGTATGCTAATTCTATGTAAAAAGGTAGCTCCAGCCCTCATGATGTTGTCCAACATTTCCGCTATAAAACGGGATACAATTATTTTGGAAACATACCAAATTTGAAAAATAATTGAGAAGTTGCGCAATTACTAATCATGGAGCACAAAAAAGCCTACAGCACCTGGTATTCCCAGGCAGTCTCCCATCCAGGTACTAACTAGGCCCGACCCTGCTTAGCTTCCGAGATCGGGCGCATTCAGTGTGGTGTGGCCGTAGGCTCTGGGCCTAGTGAGTTTTGTACTTTTAAGCATCTAGTCGGCTAGACCTTGCAGTTTTGAAAGGGAATTGTGAAATGGCTCACTTCCTGAACTTGGAGCACAAAAAAGCCTACAGCACCTGGTATTCCCAGGTGGTCTCCCATCCAGGTACTAACTAGGCCCGACACTGCTTAGCTTCTGAGATCAGACGAGATCAGGCGCATTCAGTGTGGTGTGGCCGTAGGCTCTGGGCATAGTGAGTTTTGTACTTTTAAGCATCTAGTCGGCTAGACCTTGCAGTTTTAAAAGGCAATTGAGAAAGGGCTCACTTCCTGAACTTGGAGCACAAAAAAGCCTACAGCACCTGGTATTCCCAGGCGGTCTCCCATCCAGGTACTAACTAGGCCTGACACTGCTTAACTTCCGAGATCAGACGAGATTGGGTGCATTCAGTGTGGTGTGGCCGTAGGCTCTAGGAATGCTAAGAATATTACTCTTATGCATTTGCATTTAGTAAGCTAAGCCATGCAGCCACTTGCAACATGATACCACGCTCATCGCTCGATCAGGCTCGATCAGGCGAGATATATAAGACTGGTGGGCCCATTCAGGACTCCTATGTCTGGTAGGATAACTTTAATTCATCCATCCTGTGTCTGTTGCAGGGAGGTGGAGAGAACAATCAACACAATAATGGTTTTCTTTCATGCCTCTTGAAGGACTCAATATTCTCTGTACTGCATTACATGTGAAAGTCGATTTATTACCCATGAACACACTACCTGTATGCTAATTCTATGTAAAAAGGTAGCTCCAGCCCTCATGATGTTGTCCAACATTTCCGCTATAAAACGGGATACAATTATTTTGGAAACATACCAAATTTGAAAAATAATTGAGAAGTTGTGCAAATACTAATCATGGAGCACAAAAAAGCCTACAGCACCTGATATTCCCAGGCAGTCTCCCATCCAGGTACTAACTAGGCCCGACCCTGCTTAGCTTCCGAGATCGGGCGCATTCAGTGTGGTGTGGCCGTAGGCTCTGGGCATAGTGAGTTTTGTACTTTTAAGCATCTAGTCGGCTAGACCTTGCAGTTTTGAAAGGCAATTGTGAAATGGCTCACTTCCTGAACTTGGAGCACAAAAAAGCCTACAGCACCTGGTATTCCCAGGCGGTCTCCCATCCAGGTACTAACGAGGCCGGACACTGCTTAGCTTCCGAGATCAGACGCATTCAGTGTGGTGTGGCCGTAGGCTCTGGGCCTTGTGAGTTTTGTACTTTTAAGCATCTAGTCGGCTAGACCTTGCAGTTTTGAAAGGCAATTGAGAAATGGCTCACTTCCTGAACTTGGAGTACAAAAAAGCCTACAGCACCTGGTATTCCCAGGCGGTCTCCCATCCAGGTACTAACTAGGCCCGACACTGCTTAGCTTCTGAGATCAAACGAGATCAGGCGCATTCAGTGTGGTATGGCCGTAGGCTCTGGGCCTAGTGAGTTTTGTACTTTTAAGCATCTAGTCGGCTAGACCTTGCAGTTTTAAAAGGCAATTGAGAAAGGGCTCACTTCCTGAACTTGGAGCACAAAAAAGCCTACAGCACCTGGTATTCCCAGGCGGTCTCCCATCCAGGTACTAACTAGGCCTGACACTGCTTAACTTCCAAGATCAGACGAGATCGGGTGCATTCAGTGTGGTGTGGCCATAGGCTCTAGGAATGCTAAGAATATTACTCTTATGCATTTGCATTTAGTAAGCTAAGCCATGCAGCCACTTGCAACATGATACAACGCTCATCGCTCGATCAGGCTCGATCAGGCGAGATATATAAGACTGGTGGGCCCATTCAGGACTCCTATGTCTGGTAGGATAACTTTAATTCATCCATCCTGTGTCTGTTGCAGGGAGGTGGAGAGAACAATCAACACAATAATGGTTTTCTTTCATGCCTCTTGAAGGACTCAATATTCTCTGTACTGCATTACATGTGAAAGTCGATTTATTACCCATGAACACACTACCTGTATGCTAATTCTATGTAAAAAGGTAGCTCCAGCCCTCATGATGTTGTCCAACATTTCCGCTATAAAACGGGATACAATTATTTTGGAAACATACCAAATTTGAAAAATAATTGAGAAGTTGCGCAATTACTAATCATGGAGCACAAAAAAGCCTACAGCACCTGGTATTCCCAGGCAGTCTCCCATCCAGGTACTAACTAGGCCCGACCCTGCTTAGCTTCCGAGATTGGGCGCATTCAGTGTGGTGTGGCCGTAGGCTCTAGGCCTAGTGAGTTTTGTACTTTTAAGCATCTAGTCGGCTAGACCTTGCAGTTTTGAAAGGCAATTGTGAAATGGCTCACTTCCTGAACTTGGAGCACAAAAAAGCCTACAGCACCTGGTATTCCCAGGCCGTCTCCCATCCAGGTACTAACGAGGCCCGACACTGCTTAGCTTCCGAGATCAGACGCATTCAGTGTGGTGTGGCCGTAGGCTCTGGGCCTTGTGAGTTTTGTACTTTTAAGCATCTAGTCGGCTAGACCTTGCTGTTTTGAAAGGCAATTGTGAAATGGCTCACTTCCTGAACTTGGAGCACAAAAAAGCCTACAGCACCTGGTATTCCCAGGTGGTCTCCCATCCAGGTACTAACTAGGCCCGACACTGCTTAGCTTCCGAGATCAGACGAGATCGGGCGCAATCAGTGTGGTGTGGCCGTAGGTTCTGGGCCTAGTGAGTTTTGTACTTTTAAGCATCTAGTCAGCTAGACCTTGCAGTTTTGAAAGGCAATTGAGAAATGGCTCACTTCCTGAACTTGGAGCACAAAAAAGCCTACAGCACCTGGTATTCCCAGGCGGTCTCCCATCCAGGTACTAACGAGGCCCGACACTGCTTAGCTTCCGAGATCAGACGAGATCAGGCGCATTCAGTGTGGTGTGGCCGTAGGCTCTGAGCCTTGTGAGTTTTGTACTTTTAAGCATCTAGTCGGCTAGACCTTGCAGTTTTGAAAGGCAATTGAGAAATGGCTCACTTCCTGAACTTGGAGTACAAAAAAGCCTACAGCACCTGGTATTCCCAGGTGGTCTCCCATCCAGGTACTAACTAGGCCCGACACTGCTTAGCTTCTGAGATCAGACGAGATCAGGCGCATTCAGTGTGGTGTGGCCGTAGGCTCTGGGCCTAGTGAGTTTTGTACTTTTAAGCATCTAGTCGGCTAGACCTTGCAGTTTTAAAAGGCAATTGAGAAAGGGCTCACTTCCTGAACTTGGAGCACAAAAAAGCCTACAGCACCTGGTATTCCCAGGCGGTCTCCCATCCAGGTACTAACTAGGCCTGACACTGCTTAACTTCCGAGATCGGGTGCATTCAGTGTGGTGTGGCCGTAGGCTCTAGGAATGCTAAGAATATTACTCTTATGCATTTGCATTTAGTAAGCTAAGCCATGCAGCCACTTGCAACATGATACCACGCTCATCGCTCGATCAGGCTCGATATATAAGACTGGTGGGCCCATTCAGGACTCCTATGTCTGGTAGGATAACTTTAATTCATCCATCCTGTGTCTGTTGCAGGGAGGTGGAGAGAACAATCAACACAATAATGGTTTTCTTTCATGCCTCTTGAAGGACTCAATATTCTCTGTACTGCATTACATGTGAAAGTCGATTTATTACCCATGAACACACTACCTGTATGCTAATTCTATGTAAAAAGGTAGCTCCAGCCCTCATGATGTTGTCCAACATTTCCGCTATAAAACGGGATACAATTATTTTGGAAACATACCAAATTTGAAAAATAATTGAGAAGTTGCGCAATTACTAATCATGGAGCACAAAAAAGCCTACAGCACCTGGTATTCCCACGCAGTCTCCCATCCAGGTACTAACTAGGCCCGACCCTGCTTAGCTTCCGAGATCAGGCGCATTCAGTGTGGTGTGGCCGTAGGCTCTGGGCCTAGTGAGTTTTGTACTTTTAAGCATCTAGTCGGCTAGACCTTGCAGTTTTGAAAGGCAATTGTGAAATGGCTCACTTCCTGAACTTGGAGCACAAAAAAGCCTACAGCACCTGGTATTCCCAGGCGGTCTCCCATCCAGGTACTAAAGAGGCCCGACACTGCTTAGCTTCCGAGATCAGACGAGATCGGGCGCATTCAGTGTGGTGTGGCCGTAGGCTCTGGGCCTTGTGAGTTTTGTACTTTTAAGCATCTAGTCTGCTAGACCTTGCAGTTTTAAAAGGCAATTGAGAAAGGGCTCACTTCCTGAACTTGGAGCACAAAAAAGCCTACAGCACCTGGTATTCCCAGGCGGTCTCCCATCCAGGTACTAACTAGGCCTGACACTGCTTAACTTCCGAGATCAGACGAGATTGGGTGCATTCAGTGTGGTGTGGCCGTAGGCTCTAGGAGTGCTAAGAATATTACTCTTATGCATTTGCATTTAGTAAGCTAAGCCATGCAGCCACTTGCAACATGATACCACGCTCATCGCTCGATCAGGCTCGATCAGGCGAGATATATAAGACTGGTGGGCCCATTCAGGACTCCTATGTCTGGTAGGATAACTTTAATTCATCCATCCTGTGTCTGTTGCAGGGAGGTGGAGAGAACAATCAACACAATAATGGTTTTCTTTCATGCCTCTTGAAGGACTCAATATTCTCTGTACTGCATTACATGTGAAAGTCGATTTATTACCCATGAACACACTACCTGTATGCTAATTCTATGTAAAAAGGTAGCTCCAGCCCTCATGATGTTGTCCAACATTTCCGCTATAAAACGGGATACAATTATTTTGGAAACATACCAAATTTGAAAAATAATTGAGAAGTTGTGCAATTACTAATCATGGAGCACAAAAAAGCCTACAGCACCTGGTATTCCCAGGCAGTCTCCCATCCAGGTACTAACTAGGCCCGACCCTGCTTAGCTTCCGAGATCGGGCGCATTCAGTGTGGTGTGGCCGTAGGCTCTGGGCCTAGTGAGTTTTGTACTTTTAAGCATCTAGTCGGCTAGACCTTGCAGTTTTGAAAGGCAATTGTGAAATGGCTCACTTCCTGAACTTGGAGCACAAAAAAGCCTACAGCACCTGGTATTCCCAGGCGGTCTCCCATCCAGGTACTAAAGAGGCCCGACACTGCTTAGCTTCCGAGATCAGACGAGATCGGGCGCATTCAGTGTGGTGTGGCCGTAGGTTCTGGGCCTAGTGAGTTTTGTACTTTTAAGCATCTAGTGGGCTAGACCTTGCAGTTTTGAAAGGCAATTGTGAAATGGCTCACTTCCTGAACTTGGAGCACAAAAAAGCCTACAGCACCTGGTATTCCCAGGCGGTCTCCCATCCAGGTACTAACGAGGCCCGACACTGCTTAGCTTCCGAGATCAGACGAGATCGGGCGCATTCAGTGTGGTGTGGCCGTAGGCTCTGGGCCTTGTGAGTTTTGTACTTTTAAGCATCTAGTCGGCTAGACCTTGCAGTTTTGAAAGGCAATTGCGAAATGGCTCACTTCCTGAACTTGGAGTACAAAAAACCTACAGCACCTGGTATTCCCAGGCGGTCTCCCATCCAGGTACTAACTAGGCCCGACACTGCTTAGCTTCTGAGATCAGACGAGATCAGGCGCATTCAGTGTGGTGTGGCCGTAGGTTCTGGGCCTAGTGAGTTTTGTACTTTTAAGCATCTAGTCGGCTAGACCTTGCAGTTTTAAAAGGCAATTGAGAAAGGGCTCACTTCCTGAACTTGGAGCACAAAAAAGCCTACAGCACCTGGTATTCCCAGGCGGTCTCCCATCCAGGTACTAACTAGGCCTGACACTGCTTAACTTCCAAGATCAGACGAGATCGGGTGCATTCAGTGTGGTGTGGCCGTAGGCTCTAGGAATGCTAAGAATATTACTCTTATGCATTTGCATTTAGTAAGCTAAGCCATGCAGCCACTTGCAACATGATACCACGCTCATCGCTCGATCAGGCTCGATCAGGCGAGATATATAAGACTGGTGGGCCCATTCAGGACTCCTATGTCTGGTAGGATAACTTTAATTCATCCATCCTGTGTCTGTTGCAGGGAGGTGGAGAGAACAATCAACACAATAATGGTTTTCTTTCATGCCTCTTGAAGGACTCAATATTCTCTGTACTGCATTACATGTGAAAGTCGATTTATTACCCATGAACACACTACCTGTATGCTAATTCTATGTAAAAAGGTAGCTCCAGCCCTCATGATGTTGTCCAACATTTCCGCTATAAAACGGGATACAATTATTTTGGAAACATACCAAATTTGAAAAATAATTGAGAAGTTGTGCAATTACTAATCATGGAGCACAAAAAAGCCTACAGCACCTGGTATTCCCAGGCGGTCTCCCATCCAGGTACTAACGAGGCCGGACACTGCTTAGCTTCCGAGATCAGACGCATTCAGTGTGGTGTGGCCGTAGGCTCTGGGCCTTGTGAGTTTTGTACTTTTAAGCATCTAGTCGGCTAGACCTTGCAGTTTTGAAAGGCAATTGTGAAATGGCTCACTTCCTGAACTTGGAGCACAAAAAAGCCTACAGCACCTGGTATTCCCAGGCGGTCTCCCATCCAGGTACTAACGAGGCCCGACACTGCTTAGCTTCTGAGATCAGACGAGATCGGGCGCATTCAGTGTGGTGTGGCCGTAGGCTCTGGGCCTTGTGAGTTTTGTACTTTTAAGCATCTAGTCGGCTAGACCTTGCAGTTTTGAAAGGCAATTGAGAAATGGCTCACTTCCTGAACTTGGAGTACAAAAAAGCCTACAGCACCTGGTATTCCCAGGCGGTCTCCCATCCAGGTACTAACTAGGCCCGACACTGCTTAGCTTCTGAGATCAGACGAGATCAGGCGCATTCAGTGTGGTGTGGCCGTAGGCTCTGGGCCTAGTGAGTTTTGTACTTTTAAGCATCTAGTCGGCTAGACCTTGCAGTTTTAAAAGGCAATTGAGAAAGGGCTCACTTCCTGAACTTGGAGCACAAAATAGCCTACAGCACCTGGTATTCCCAGGCGGTCTCCCATCCAGGTACTAACTAGGCCTGACACTGCTTAACTTCCGAGATCAGACGAGATCGGGTGCATTCAGTGTGGTGTGGCCGTAGGCTCTAGGAATGCTAAGAATATTACTCTTATGCATTTGCATTTAGTAAGCTAAGCCATGCAGCCACTTGCAACATGATACCACGCTCATCGCTCGATCAGGCTCGATCAGGCGAGATATATAAGACTGGTGGGCCCATTCAGGACTCCTATGTCTGGTAGGATAACTTTAATTCATCCATCCTGTGTCTGTTGCAGGGAGGTGGAGAGAACAATCAACACAATAATGGTTTTCTTTCATGCCTCTTGAAGGACTCAATATTCTCTGTACTGCATTACATGTGAAAGTCGATTTATTACCCATGAACACACTACCTGTATGCTAATTCTATGTAAAAAGGTAGCTCCAGCCCTCATGATGTTGTCCAACATTTCCGCTATAAAACGGGATACAATTATTTTGGAAACATACCAAATTTGAAAAATAATTGAGAAGTTGCGCAATTACTAATCATGGAGCACAAAAAAGCCTACAGCACCTGGTATTCCCAGGCAGTCTCCCATCCAGGTACTAACTAGGCCCGACCCTGCTTAGCTTCCGAGATCAGGCGCATTCAGTGTGGTGTGGCCGTAGGCTCTGGGCCTAGTGAGTTTTGTACTTTTAAGCATCTAGTCGGCTAGACCTTGCAGTTTTGAAAGGCAATTGTGAAATGGCTCACTTCCTGAACTTGGAGCACAAAAAAGCCTACAGCACCTGGTATTCCCAGGCGGTCTCCCATCCAGGTACTAAAGAGGCCCGACACTGCTTAGCTTCCAAGATCAGACGAGATCGGGCGCATTCAGTGTGGTGTGGCCGTAGGCTCTGGGCCTTGTGAGTTTTGTACTTTTAAGCATCTAGTCTGCTAGACCTTGCAGTTTTGAAAGGCAATTGAGAAATGGCTCACTTCCTGAACTTGGAGTACAAAAAAGCCTACAGCACCTGGTATTCCCAGGCGGTCTCCCATCCAGGTACTAACTAGGCCCGACACTGCTTAGCTTCTGAGATCAGACGAGATCGGGTGCATTCAGTGTGGTGTGGCCGTAGGCTCTAGGAATGCTAAGAATATTACTCTTATGCATTTTCATTTAGTAAGCTAAGCCATGCAGCCACTTGCAACATGATACCACGCTCATCGCTCGATCAGGCTCGATATATAAGACTGGTGGGCCCATTCAGGACTCCTATGTCTGGTAGGATAACTTTAATTCATCCATCCTGTGTCTGTTGCAGGGAGGTGGAGAGAACAATCAACACAATAATGGTTTTCTTTCATGCCTCTTGAAGGACTCAATATTCTCTGTACTGCATTACATGTGAAAGTCGATTTATTACCCATGAACACACTACCTGTATGCTAATTCTATGTAAAAAGGTAGCTCCAGCCCTCATGATGTTGTCCAACATTTCCGCTATAAAACGGGATACAATTATTTTGGAAACATACCAAATTTGAAAAATAATTGAGAAGTTGCGCAATTACTAATCATGGAGCACAAAAAAGCCTACAGCACCTGGTATTCCCAGGCAGTCTCCCATCCAGGTACTAACTAGGCCCGACCCTGCTTAGCTTCCGAGATCGGGCGCATTCAGTGTGGTGTGGCCGTAGGCTGTGGGCCTAGTGAGTTTTGTACTTTTAAGCATCTAGTCGGCTAGACCTTGCAGTTTTGAAAGGCAATTGTGAAATGGCTCACTTCCTGAACTTGGAGCACAAAAAAGCCTACAGCACCTGGTATTCCCAGGCGGTCTCCCATCCAGGTACTAACGAGGCCGGACACTGCTTAGCTTCCGAGATCAGACGCATTCAGTGTGGTGTGGCCGTAGGCTCTGGGCCTTGTGAGTTTTGTACTTTTAAGCATCTAGTCGGCTAGACCTTGCAGTTTTGAAAGGCAATTGTGAAATGGCTCACTTCCTGAACTTGGAGCACAAAAAAAGCCTACAGCACCTGGTATTCCCAGGCGGTCTCCCATCCAGGTACTAACGAGGCCGGACACTGCTTAGCTTCCGAGATCAGACGCATTCAGTGTGGTGTGGCCGTAGGCTCTGGGCCTTGTGAGTTTTGTACTTTTAAGCATCTAGTCGGCTAGACCTTGCAGTTTTGAAAGGCAATTGAGAAATGGCTCACTTCCTGAACTTGGAGTACAAAAAAGCCTACAGCACCTGGTATTCCCAGGCGGTCTCCCATCCAGGTACTAGCTAGGCCCGACACTGCTTAGCTTCTGAGATCAGACGAGATCAGGCGCATTCAGTGTGGTGTGGCCGTAGGCTCTGGGCCTAGTGAGTTTTGTACTTTTAAGCATCTAGTCGGCTAGACCTTGCAGTTTTAAAAGGCAATTGAGAAAGGGCTCACTTCCTGAACTTGGAGCACAAAAAAGCCTACAGCACCTGGTATTCCCAGGCGGTCTCCCATCCAGGTACTAACTAGGCCTGACACTGCTTAACTTCCAAGATCAGACGAGATCGGGTGCATTCAGTGTGGTGTGGCCGTAGGCTCTAGGAATGCTAAGAATATTACTCTTATGCATTTGCATTTAGTAAGCTAAGCCATGCAGCCACTTGCAACATGATACCACGCTCATCGCTCGATCAGGCTCGATCAGGCGAGATATATAAGACTGGTGGGCCCATTCAGGACTCCTATGTCTGGTAGGATAACTTTAATTCATCCATCCTGTGTCTGTTGCAGGGAGGTGGAGAGAACAATCAACACAATAATGGTTTTCTTTCATGCCTCTTGAAGGACTCAATATTCTCTGTACTGCATTACATGTGAAAGTCGATTTATTACCCATGAACACACTACCTGTATGCTAATTCTATGTAAAAAGGTAGCTCCAGCCCTCATGATGTTGTCCAACATTTCCGCTATAAAACGGGATACAATTATTTTGGAAACATACCAAATTTGAAAAATAATTGAGAAGTTGCGCAATTACTAATCATGGAGCACAAAAAAGCCTACAGCACCTGGTATTCCCAGGCAGTCTCCCATCCAGGTACTAACTAGGCCCGACCCTGCTTAGCTTCCGAGATCGGGCGCATTCAGTGTGGTGTGGCCGTAGGCTCTGGGCCTAGTGAGTTTTGTACTTTTAAGCATCTAGTCGGCTAGACCTTGCAGTTTTGAAAGGCAATTGTGAAATGGCTCACTTCCTGAACTTGGAGCACAAAAAAGCCTACAGCACCTGGTATTCCCAGGTGGTCTCCCATCCAGGTACTAACTAGGCCCGACACTGCTTAGCTTCTGAGATCAGACGAGATCAGGCGCATTCAGTGTGGTGTGGCCGTAGGCTCTGGGCCTAGTGAGTTTTGTACTTTTAAGCATCTAGTCGGCTAGACCTTGCAGTTTTAAAAGGCAATTGAGAAAGGGCTCACTTCCTGAACTTGGAGCACAAAAAAGCCTACAGCACCTGGTATTCCCAGGCGGTCTCCCATCCAGGTACTAACTAGGCCTGACACTGCTTAACTTCCGAGATCAGACGAGATCGGGTGCATTCAGTGTGGTGTGGCCGTAGGCTCTAGGAATGCTAAGAATATTACTCTTATGCATTTGCATTTAGTAAGCTAAGCCATGCAGCCACTTGCAACATGATACCACGCTCATCGCTCGATCAGGCTCGATCAGGCGAGATATATAAGACTGGTGGGCCCATTCAGGACTCCTATGTCTGGTAGGATAACTTTAATTCATCCATCCTGTGTCTGTTGCAGGGAGGTGGAGAGAACAATCAACACAATAATGGTTTTCTTTCATGCCTCTTGAAGGACTCAATATTCTCTGTACTGCATTACATGTGAAAGTCGATTTATTACCCATGAACACACTACCTGTATGCTAATTCTATGTAAAAAGGTAGCTCCAGCCCTCATGATGTTGTCCAACATTTCCGCTATAAAACGGGATACAATTATTTTGGAAACATACCAAATTTGAAAAATAATTGAGAAGTTGTGCAATTACTAATCATGGAGCACAAAAAAGCCTACAGCACCTGGTATTCCCAGGCAGTCTCCCATCCAGGTACTAACGAGGCCGGACACTGCTTAGCTTCCGAGATCAGACGCATTCAGTGTGGTGTGGCCGTAGGCTCTGGGCCTTGTGAGTTTTGTACTTTTAAGCATCTAGTCGGCTAGACCTTGCAGTTTTGAAAGGCAATTGTGAAATGGCTCACTTCCTGAACTTGGAGCACAAAAAAGCCTACAGCACCTGGTATTCCCAGGCGGTCTCCCATCCAGGTACTAATGAGGCCCAACACTGCTTAGCTTCCGAGATCAGACGAGATCGGGCGCATTCAGTGTGGTGTGGCCGTAGGCTCTGGGCCTTGTGAGTTTTGTACTTTTAAGCATCTAGTCGGCTAGACCTTGCAGTTTTAAAAGTCAATTGAGAAAGGGCTCACTTCCTGAACTTGGAGCACAAAAAAGCCTACAGCACCTGGTATTCCCAGGCGGTCTCCCATCCAGGTACTAACTAGGCCTGACACTGCTTAACTTCCAAGATCAGACGAGATCGGGTGCATTCAGTGTGGTGTGGCCGTAGGCTCTAGGAATGCTAAGAATATTACTCTTATGCATTTGCATTTAGTAAGCTAAGCCATGCAGCCACTTGCAACATGATACCACGCTCATCGCTCATCGCTCGATCAGGCTCGATCAGGCGAGATATATAAGACTGGTGGGCCCATTCAGGACTCCTATGTCTGGTAGGATAACTTTAATTCATCCATCCTGTGTCTGTTGCAGGGAGGTGGAGAGAACAATCAACACAATAATGGTTTTCTTTCATGCCTCTTGAAGGACTCAATATTCTCTGTACTGCATTACATGTGAAAATCGATTTATTACCCATGAACACACTACCTGTATGCTAATTCTATGTAAAAAGGTAGCTCCAGCCCTCATGATGTTGTCCAACATTTCCGCTATAAAACGGGATACAATTATTTTGGAAACATACCAAATTTGAAAAATAATTGAGAAGTTGCGCAATTACTAATCATGGAGCACAAAAAAGCCTACAGCACCTGGTATTCCCAGGCAGTCTCCCATCCAGGTACTAACTAGGCCCGACCCTGCTTAGCTTCCGAGATCGGGCGCATTCAGTGTGGTGTGGCCGTAGGCTGTGGGCCTAGTGAGTTTTGTACTTTTAAGCATCTAGTCGGCTAGACCTTGCAGTTTTGAAAGGCAATTGTGAAATGGCTCACTTCCTGAACTTGGAGCACAAAAAAGCCTACAGCACCTGGTATTCCCAGGCGGTCTCCCATCCAGGTACTAACGAGGCCGGACACTGCTTAGCTTCCGAGATCAGACGCATTCAGTGTGGTGTGGCCGTAGGCTCTGGGCCTTGTGAGTTTTGTACTTTTAAGCATCTAGTCGGCTAGACCTTGCAGTTTTGAAAGGCAATTGTGAAATGGCTCACTTCCTGAACTTGGAGCACAAAAAAAGCCTACAGCACCTGGTATTCCCAGGCGGTCTCCCATCCAGGTACTAACGAGGCCGGACACTGCTTAGCTTCCGAGATCAGACGCATTCAGTGTGGTGTGGCCGTAGGCTCTGGGCCTTGTGAGTTTTGTACTTTTAAGCATCTAGTCGGCTAGACCTTGCAGTTTTGAAAGGCAATTGTGAAATGGCTCACTTCCTGAACTTGGAGCACAAAAAAAGCCTACAGCACCTGGTATTCCCAGGCGGTCTCCCATCCAGGTACTAGCTAGGCCCGACACTGCTTAGCTTCTGAGATCAGACGAGATCAGGCGCATTCAGTGTGGTGTGGCCGTAGGCTCTGGGCCTAGTGAGTTTTGTACTTTTAAGCATCTAGTCGGCTAGACCTTGCAGTTTTAAAAGGCAATTGAGAAAGGGCTCACTTCCTGAACTTGGAGCACAAAAAAGCCTACAGCACCTGGTATTCCCAGGCGGTCTCCCATCCAGGTACTAACTAGGCCTGACACTGCTTAACTTCCAAGATCAGACGAGATCGGGTGCATTCAGTGTGGTGTGGCCGTAGGCTCTAGGAATGCTAAGAATATTACTCTTATGCATTTGCATTTAGTAAGCTAAGCCATGCAGCCACTTGCAACATGATACCACGCTCATCGCTCGATCAGGCTCGATCAGGCGAGATATATAAGACTGGTGGGCCCATTCAGGACTCCTATGTCTGGTAGGATAACTTTAATTCATCCATCCTGTGTCTGTTGCAGGGAGGTGGAGAGAACAATCAACACAATAATGGTTTTCTTTCATGCCTCTTGAAGGACTCAATATTCTCTGTACTGCATTACATGTGAAAGTCGATTTATTACCCATGAACACACTACCTGTATGCTAATTCTATGTAAAAAGGTAGCTCCAGCCCTCATGATGTTGTCCAACATTTCCGCTATAAAACGGGATACAATTATTTTGGAAACATACCAAATTTGAAAAATAATTGAGAAGTTGCGCAATTACTAATCATGGAGCACAAAAAAGCCTACAGCACCTGGTATTCCCAGGCAGTCTCCCATCCAGGTACTAACTAGGCCCGACCCTGCTTAGCTTCCGAGATCGGGCGCATTCAGTGTGGTGTGGCCGTAGGCTCTGGGCCTAGTGAGTTTTGTACTTTTAAGCATCTAGTCGGCTAGACCTTGCAGTTTTGAAAGGCAATTGTGAAATGGCTCACTTCCTGAACTTGGAGCACAAAAAAGCCTACAGCACCTGGTATTCCCAGGTGGTCTCCCATCCAGGTACTAACTAGGCCCGACACTGCTTAGCTTCTGAGATCAGACGAGATCAGGCGCATTCAGTGTGGTGTGGCCGTAGGCTCTGGGCCTAGTGAGTTTTGTACTTTTAAGCATCTAGTCGGCTAGACCTTGCAGTTTTAAAAGGCAATTGAGAAAGGGCTCACTTCCTGAACTTGGAGCACAAAAAAGCCTACAGCACCTGGTATTCCCAGGCGGTCTCCCATCCAGGTACTAACTAGGCCTGACACTGCTTAACTTCCGAGATCAGACGAGATCGGGTGCATTCAGTGTGGTGTGGCCGTAGGCTCTAGGAATGCTAAGAATATTACTCTTATGCATTTGCATTTAGTAAGCTAAGCCATGCAGCCACTTGCAACATGATACCACGCTCATCGCTCGATCAGGCTCGATCAGGCGAGATATATAAGACTGGTGGGCCCATTCAGGACTCCTATGTCTGGTAGGATAACTTTAATTCATCCATCCTGTGTCTGTTGCAGGGAGGTGGAGAGAACAATCAACACAATAATGGTTTTCTTTCATGCCTCTTGAAGGACTCAATATTCTCTGTACTGCATTACATGTGAAAGTCGATTTATTACCCATGAACACACTACCTGTATGCTAATTCTATGTAAAAAGGTAGCTCCAGCCCTCATGATGTTGTCCAACATTTCCGCTATAAAACGGGATACAATTATTTTGGAAACATACCAAATTTGAAAAATAATTGAGAAGTTGTGCAATTACTAATCATGGAGCACAAAAAAGCCTACAGCACCTGGTATTCCCAGGCAGTCTCCCATCCAGGTACTAACGAGGCCGGACACTGCTTAGCTTCCGAGATCAGACGCATTCAGTGTGGTGTGGCCGTAGGCTCTGGGCCTTGTGAGTTTTGTACTTTTAAGCATCTAGTCGGCTAGACCTTGCAGTTTTGAAAGGCAATTGTGAAATGGCTCACTTCCTGAACTTGGAGCACAAAAAAGCCTACAGCACCTGGTATTCCCAGGCGGTCTCCCATCCAGGTACTAATGAGGCCCAACACTGCTTAGCTTCCGAGATCAGACGAGATCGGGCGCATTCAGTGTGGTGTGGCCGTAGGCTCTGGGCCTTGTGAGTTTTGTACTTTTAAGCATCTAGTCGGCTAGACCTTGCAGTTTTAAAAGTCAATTGAGAAAGGGCTCACTTCCTGAACTTGGAGCACAAAAAAGCCTACAGCACCTGGTATTCCCAGGCGGTCTCCCATCCAGGTACTAACTAGGCCTGACACTGCTTAACTTCCAAGATCAGACGAGATCGGGTGCATTCAGTGTGGTGTGGCCGTAGGCTCTAGGAATGCTAAGAATATTACTCTTATGCATTTGCATTTAGTAAGCTAAGCCATGCAGCCACTTGCAACATGATACCACGCTCATCGCTCATCGCTCGATCAGGCTCGATCAGGCGAGATATATAAGACTGGTGGGCCCATTCAGGACTCCTATGTCTGGTAGGATAACTTTAATTCATCCATCCTGTGTCTGTTGCAGGGAGGTGGAGAGAACAATCAACACAATAATGGTTTTCTTTCATGCCTCTTGAAGGACTCAATATTCTCTGTACTGCATTACATGTGAAAATCGATTTATTACCCATGAACACACTACCTGTATGCTAATTCTATGTAAAAAGGTAGCTCCAGCCCTCATGATGTTGTCCAACATTTCCGCTATAAAACGGGATACAATTATTTTGGAAACATACCAAATTTGAAAAATAATTGAGAAGTTGCGCAATTACTAATCATGGAGCACAAAAAAGCCTACAGCACCTGGTATTCCCAGGCAGTCTCCCATCCAGGTACTAACTAGGCCCGACCCTGCTTAGCTTCCGAGATCGGGCGCATTCAGTGTGGTGTGGCCGTAGGCTGTGGGCCTAGTGAGTTTTGTACTTTTAAGCATCTAGTCGGCTAGACCTTGCAGTTTTGAAAGGCAATTGTGAAATGGCTCACTTCCTGAACTTGGAGCACAAAAAAGCCTACAGCACCTGGTATTCCCAGGCGGTCTCCCATCCAGGTACTAACGAGGCCGGACACTGCTTAGCTTCCGAGATCAGACGCATTCAGTGTGGTGTGGCCGTAGGCTCTGGGCCTTGTGAGTTTTGTACTTTTAAGCATCTAGTCGGCTAGACCTTGCAGTTTTGAAAGGCAATTGTGAAATGGCTCACTTCCTGAACTTGGAGCACAAAAAAAGCCTACAGCACCTGGTATTCCCAGGCGGTCTCCCATCCAGGTACTAACGAGGCCGGACACTGCTTAGCTTCCGAGATCAGACGCATTCAGTGTGGTGTGGCCGTAGGCTCTGGGCCTTGTGAGTTTTGTACTTTTAAGCATCTAGTCGGCTAGACCTTGCAGTTTTGAAAGGCAATTGTGAAATGGCTCACTTCCTGAACTTGGAGCACAAAAAAAGCCTACAGCACCTGGTATTCCCAGGCGGTCTCCCATCCAGGTACTAGCTAGGCCCGACACTGCTTAGCTTCTGAGATCAGACGAGATCAGGCGCATTCAGTGTGGTGTGGCCGTAGGCTCTGGGCCTAGTGAGTTTTGTACTTTTAAGCATCTAGTCGGCTAGACCTTGCAGTTTTAAAAGGCAATTGAGAAAGGGCTCACTTCCTGAACTTGGAGCACAAAAAAGCCTACAGCACCTGGTATTCCCAGGCGGTCTCCCATCCAGGTACTAACTAGGCCTGACACTGCTTAACTTCCAAGATCAGACGAGATCGGGTGCATTCAGTGTGGTGTGGCCGTAGGCTCTAGGAATGCTAAGAATATTACTCTTATGCATTTGCATTTAGTAAGCTAAGCCATGCAGCCACTTGCAACATGATACCACGCTCATCGCTCGATCAGGCTCGATCAGGCGAGATATATAAGACTGGTGGGCCCATTCAGGACTCCTATGTCTGGTAGGATAACTTTAATTCATCCATCCTGTGTCTGTTGCAGGGAGGTGGAGAGAACAATCAACACAATAATGGTTTTCTTTCATGCCTCTTGAAGGACTCAATATTCTCTGTACTGCATTACATGTGAAAGTCGATTTATTACCCATGAACACACTACCTGTATGCTAATTCTATGTAAAAAGGTAGCTCCAGCCCTCATGATGTTGTCCAACATTTCCGCTATAAAACGGGATACAATTATTTTGGAAACATACCAAATTTGAAAAATAATTGAGAAGTTGCGCAATTACTAATCATGGAGCACAAAAAAGCCTACAGCACCTGGTATTCCCAGGCAGTCTCCCATCCAGGTACTAACTAGGCCCGACCCTGCTTAGCTTCCGAGATCGGGCGCATTCAGTGTGGTGTGGCCGTAGGCTCTGGGCCTAGTGAGTTTTGTACTTTTAAGCATCTAGTCGGCTAGACCTTGCAGTTTTGAAAGGCAATTGTGAAATGGCTCACTTCCTGAACTTGGAGCACAAAAAAGCCTACAGCACCTGGTATTCCCAGGTGGTCTCCCATCCAGGTACTAACTAGGCCCGACACTGCTTAGCTTCTGAGATCAGACGAGATCAGGCGCATTCAGTGTGGTGTGGCCGTAGGCTCTGGGCCTAGTGAGTTTTG
Source organism: Ambystoma mexicanum (assembly GCF_040938575.1). Taxonomy (NCBI): domain Eukaryota; kingdom Metazoa; phylum Chordata; class Amphibia; order Caudata; family Ambystomatidae; genus Ambystoma; species Ambystoma mexicanum. The sequence continues at coordinate 843,617,724 of NC_090927.1, forward strand.
TACTTTTAAGCATCTAGTCGGCTAGACCTTGCAGTTTTAAAAGGCAATTGAGAAAGGGCTCACTTCCTGAACTTGGAGCACAAAAAAGCCTACAGCACCTGGTATTCCCAGGCGGTCTCCCATCCAGGTACTAACTAGGCCTGACACTGCTTAACTTCCGAGATCAGACGAGATCGGGTGCATTCAGTGTGGTGTGGCCGTAGGCTCTAGGAATGCTAAGAATATTACTCTTATGCATTTGCATTTAGTAAGCTAAGCCATGCAGCCACTTGCAACATGATACCACGCTCATCGCTCGATCAGGCTCGATCAGGCGAGATATATAAGACTGGTGGGCCCATTCAGGACTCCTATGTCTGGTAGGATAACTTTAATTCATCCATCCTGTGTCTGTTGCAGGGAGGTGGAGAGAACAATCAACACAATAATGGTTTTCTTTCATGCCTCTTGAAGGACTCAATATTCTCTGTACTGCATTACATGTGAAAGTCGATTTATTACCCATGAACACACTACCTGTATGCTAATTCTATGTAAAAAGGTAGCTCCAGCCCTCATGATGTTGTCCAACATTTCCGCTATAAAACGGGATACAATTATTTTGGAAACATACCAAATTTGAAAAATAATTGAGAAGTTGTGCAATTACTAATCATGGAGCACAAAAAAGCCTACAGCACCTGGTATTCCCAGGCAGTCTCCCATCCAGGTACTAACGAGGCCGGACACTGCTTAGCTTCCGAGATCAGACGCATTCAGTGTGGTGTGGCCGTAGGCTCTGGGCCTTGTGAGTTTTGTACTTTTAAGCATCTAGTCGGCTAGACCTTGCAGTTTTGAAAGGCAATTGTGAAATGGCTCACTTCCTGAACTTGGAGCACAAAAAAGCCTACAGCACCTGGTATTCCCAGGCGGTCTCCCATCCAGGTACTAATGAGGCCCAACACTGCTTAGCTTCCGAGATCAGACGAGATCGGGCGCATTCAGTGTGGTGTGGCCGTAGGCTCTGGGCCTTGTGAGTTTTGTACTTTTAAGCATCTAGTCGGCTAGACCTTGCAGTTTTAAAAGTCAATTGAGAAAGGGCTCACTTCCTGAACTTGGAGCACAAAAAAGCCTACAGCACCTGGTATTCCCAGGCGGTCTCCCATCCAGGTACTAACTAGGCCTGACACTGCTTAACTTCCAAGATCAGACGAGATCGGGTGCATTCAGTGTGGTGTGGCCGTAGGCTCTAGGAATGCTAAGAATATTACTCTTATGCATTTGCATTTAGTAAGCTAAGCCATGCAGCCACTTGCAACATGATACCACGCTCATCGCTCATCGCTCGATCAGGCTCGATCAGGCGAGATATATAAGACTGGTGGGCCCATTCAGGACTCCTATGTCTGGTAGGATAACTTTAATTCATCCATCCTGTGTCTGTTGCAGGGAGGTGGAGAGAACAATCAACACAATAATGGTTTTCTTTCATGCCTCTTGAAGGACTCAATATTCTCTGTACTGCATTACATGTGAAAATCGATTTATTACCCATGAACACACTACCTGTATGCTAATTCTATGTAAAAAGGTAGCTCCAGCCCTCATGATGTTGTCCAACATTTCCGCTATAAAACGGGATACAATTATTTTGGAAACATACCAAATTTGAAAAATAATTGAGAAGTTGCGCAATTACTAATCATGGAGCACAAAAAAGCCTACAGCACCTGGTATTCCCAGGCAGTCTCCCATCCAGGTACTAACTAGGCCCGACCCTGCTTAGCTTCCGAGATCGGGCGCATTCAGTGTGGTGTGGCCGTAGGCTGTGGGCCTAGTGAGTTTTGTACTTTTAAGCATCTAGTCGGCTAGACCTTGCAGTTTTGAAAGGCAATTGTGAAATGGCTCACTTCCTGAACTTGGAGCACAAAAAAGCCTACAGCACCTGGTATTCCCAGGCGGTCTCCCATCCAGGTACTAACGAGGCCGGACACTGCTTAGCTTCCGAGATCAGACGCATTCAGTGTGGTGTGGCCGTAGGCTCTGGGCCTTGTGAGTTTTGTACTTTTAAGCATCTAGTCGGCTAGACCTTGCAGTTTTGAAAGGCAATTGTGAAATGGCTCACTTCCTGAACTTGGAGCACAAAAAAAGCCTACAGCACCTGGTATTCCCAGGCGGTCTCCCATCCAGGTACTAACGAGGCCGGACACTGCTTAGCTTCCGAGATCAGACGCATTCAGTGTGGTGTGGCCGTAGGCTCTGGGCCTTGTGAGTTTTGTACTTTTAAGCATCTAGTCGGCTAGACCTTGCAGTTTTGAAAGGCAATTGAGAAATGGCTCACTTCCTGAACTTGGAGTACAAAAAAGCCTACAGCACCTGGTATTCCCAGGCGGTCTCCCATCCAGGTACTAGCTAGGCCCGACACTGCTTAGCTTCTGAGATCAGACGAGATCAGGCGCATTCAGTGTGGTGTGGCCGTAGGCTCTGGGCCTAGTGAGTTTTGTACTTTTAAGCATCTAGTCGGCTAGACCTTGCAGTTTTAAAAGGCAATTGAGAAAGGGCTCACTTCCTGAACTTGGAGCACAAAAAAGCCTACAGCACCTGGTATTCCCAGGCGGTCTCCCATCCAGGTACTAACTAGGCCTGACACTGCTTAACTTCCAAGATCAGACGAGATCGGGTGCATTCAGTGTGGTGTGGCCGTAGGCTCTAGGAATGCTAAGAATATTACTCTTATGCATTTGCATTTAGTAAGCTAAGCCATGCAGCCACTTGCAACATGATACCACGCTCATCGCTCGATCAGGCTCGATCAGGCGAGATATATAAGACTGGTGGGCCCATTCAGGACTCCTATGTCTGGTAGGATAACTTTAATTCATCCATCCTGTGTCTGTTGCAGGGAGGTGGAGAGAACAATCAACACAATAATGGTTTTCTTTCATGCCTCTTGAAGGACTCAATATTCTCTGTACTGCATTACATGTGAAAGTCGATTTATTACCCATGAACACACTACCTGTATGCTAATTCTATGTAAAAAGGTAGCTCCAGCCCTCATGATGTTGTCCAACATTTCCGCTATAAAACGGGATACAATTATTTTGGAAACATACCAAATTTGAAAAATAATTGAGAAGTTGCGCAATTACTAATCATGGAGCACAAAAAAGCCTACAGCACCTGGTATTCCCAGGCAGTCTCCCATCCAGGTACTAACTAGGCCCGACCCTGCTTAGCTTCCGAGATCGGGCGCATTCAGTGTGGTGTGGCCGTAGGCTCTGGGCCTAGTGAGTTTTGTACTTTTAAGCATCTAGTCGGCTAGACCTTGCAGTTTTGAAAGGCAATTGTGAAATGGCTCACTTCCTGAACTTGGAGCACAAAAAAGCCTACAGCACCTGGTATTCCCAGGTGGTCTCCCATCCAGGTACTAACTAGGCCCGACACTGCTTAGCTTCTGAGATCAGACGAGATCAGGCGCATTCAGTGTGGTGTGGCCGTAGGCTCTGGGCCTAGTGAGTTTTGTACTTTTAAGCATCTAGTCGGCTAGACCTTGCAGTTTTAAAAGGCAATTGAGAAAGGGCTCACTTCCTGAACTTGGAGCACAAAAAAGCCTACAGCACCTGGTATTCCCAGGCGGTCTCCCATCCAGGTACTAACTAGGCCTGACACTGCTTAACTTCCGAGATCAGACGAGATCGGGTGCATTCAGTGTGGTGTGGCCGTAGGCTCTAGGAATGCTAAGAATATTACTCTTATGCATTTGCATTTAGTAAGCTAAGCCATGCAGCCACTTGCAACATGATACCACGCTCATCGCTCGATCAGGCTCGATCAGGCGAGATATATAAGACTGGTGGGCCCATTCAGGACTCCTATGTCTGGTAGGATAACTTTAATTCATCCATCCTGTGTCTGTTGCAGGGAGGTGGAGAGAACAATCAACACAATAATGGTTTTCTTTCATGCCTCTTGAAGGACTCAATATTCTCTGTACTGCATTACATGTGAAAGTCGATTTATTACCCATGAACACACTACCTGTATGCTAATTCTATGTAAAAAGGTAGCTCCAGCCCTCATGATGTTGTCCAACATTTCCGCTATAAAACGGGATACAATTATTTTGGAAACATACCAAATTTGAAAAATAATTGAGAAGTTGTGCAATTACTAATCATGGAGCACAAAAAAGCCTACAGCACCTGGTATTCCCAGGCAGTCTCCCATCCAGGTACTAACGAGGCCGGACACTGCTTAGCTTCCGAGATCAGACGCATTCAGTGTGGTGTGGCCGTAGGCTCTGGGCCTTGTGAGTTTTGTACTTTTAAGCATCTAGTCGGCTAGACCTTGCAGTTTTGAAAGGCAATTGTGAAATGGCTCACTTCCTGAACTTGGAGCACAAAAAAGCCTACAGCACCTGGTATTCCCAGGCGGTCTCCCATCCAGGTACTAATGAGGCCCAACACTGCTTAGCTTCCGAGATCAGACGAGATCGGGCGCATTCAGTGTGGTGTGGCCGTAGGCTCTGGGCCTTGTGAGTTTTGTACTTTTAAGCATCTAGTCGGCTAGACCTTGCAGTTTTAAAAGTCAATTGAGAAAGGGCTCACTTCCTGAACTTGGAGCACAAAAAAGCCTACAGCACCTGGTATTCCCAGGCGGTCTCCCATCCAGGTACTAACTAGGCCTGACACTGCTTAACTTCCAAGATCAGACGAGATCGGGTGCATTCAGTGTGGTGTGGCCGTAGGCTCTAGGAATGCTAAGAATATTACTCTTATGCATTTGCATTTAGTAAGCTAAGCCATGCAGCCACTTGCAACATGATACCACGCTCATCGCTCATCGCTCGATCAGGCTCGATCAGGCGAGATATATAAGACTGGTGGGCCCATTCAGGACTCCTATGTCTGGTAGGATAACTTTAATTCATCCATCCTGTGTCTGTTGCAGGGAGGTGGAGAGAACAATCAACACAATAATGGTTTTCTTTCATGCCTCTTGAAGGACTCAATATTCTCTGTACTGCATTACATGTGAAAATCGATTTATTACCCATGAACACACTACCTGTATGCTAATTCTATGTAAAAAGGTAGCTCCAGCCCTCATGATGTTGTCCAACATTTCCGCTATAAAACGGGATACAATTATTTTGGAAACATACCAAATTTGAAAAATAATTGAGAAGTTGCGCAATTACTAATCATGGAGCACAAAAAAGCCTACAGCACCTGGTATTCCCAGGCAGTCTCCCATCCAGGTACTAACTAGGCCCGACCCTGCTTAGCTTCCGAGATCGGGCACATTCAGTGTGGTGTGGCCGTAGGCTCTAGGCCTAGTGAGTTTTGTACTTTTAAGCATCTAGTCGGCTAGACCTTGCAGTTTTGAAAGGCAATTGTGAAATGGCTCACTTCCTGAACTTGGAGCACAAAAAAGCCTACAGCACCTGGTATTCCCAGGTGGTCTCCCATCCAGGTACTAACTAGGCCCGACACTGCTTAGCTTCCGAGATCAGACGAGATCGGGCGCAATCAGTGTGGTGTGGCCGTAGGCTCTGGGCCTAGTGAGTTTTGTACTTTTAAGCATCTAGTCAGCTAGACCTTGCAGTTTTGAAAGGCAATTGAGAAATGGCTCACTTCCTGAACTTGGAGCACAAAAAAGCCTACAGCACCTGGGATTCCCAGGCGGTCTCCCATCCAGGTACTAACTAGGCCCGACACTGCTTAGCTTCCGAGATCAGACGAGATCGGGCGCATTCAGTGTGGTGTGGCCGTAGGCTCCGGGCCTTGTGAGTTTTGTACTTTTAAGCATCTAGTCGGCTAGACCTTGCAGTTTTGAAAGGCAATTGAGAAATGGCTCACTTCCTGAACTTGGAGTACAAAAAAGCCTACAGCACCTGGTATTCCCAGGCGGTCTCCCATCCAGGTACTAACTAGGCCCGACACTGCTTAGCTTCTGAGATCAGACGAGATCAGGCGCATTCAGTGTGGTGTGGCCGTAGGCTCTGGGCCTAGGAAGTTTTGTACTTTTAAGCATCTAGTCGGCTAGACCTTGCAGTTTTAAAAGGCAATTGAGAAAGGGCTCACTTCCTGAACTTGGAGCACAAAAAAACCTACAGCACCTGGTATTCCCAGGCGGTCTCCCATCCAGGTACTAACTAGGCCTGACACTGCTTCACTTCCGAGATCAGACGAGATCGGGTGCATTCAGTGTGGTGTGGCCGTAGGCTCTAGGAATGCTAAGAATATTACTCTTATGCATTTGCATTTAGTAAGCTAAGCCATGCAGCCACTTGCAACATGATACCACGCTCATCGCTCGATCAGGCTCGATCAGGCGAGATATATAAGACTGGTGGGCCCATTCAGGACTCCTATGTCTGGTAGGATAACTTTAATTCATCCATCCTGTGTCTGTTGCAGGGAGGTGGAGAGAACAATCAACACAATAATGGTTTTCTTTCATGCCTCTTGAAGGACTCAATATTCTCAGTACTGCATTACATGTGAAAGTCGATTTATTACCCATGAACACACTACCTGTATGCTAATTCTATGTAAAAAGGTAGCTCCAGCCCTCATGATGTTGTCCAACATTTCCGCTATAAAACGGGATACAATTATTTTGGAAACATACCAAATTTGAAAAATAATTGAGAAGTTGCGCAATTACTAATCATGTAGCACAAAAAAGCCTACAGCACCTGGTATTCCCAGGCAGTCTCCCATCCAGGTACTAACTAGGCCCGACCCTGCTTAGCTTCCGAGATCGGGCGCATTCAGTGTGGTGTGGCCGTAGGCTCTGGGCCTAGTGAGTTTTGTACTTTTAAGCATCTAGTCGGCTAGACCTTGCAGTTTTGAAAGGCAATTGTGAAATGGCTCACTTCCTGAACTTGGAGCACAAAAAAGCCTACAGCACCTGGTATTCCCAGGCGGTCTCCCATCCAGGTACTAACGAGGCCCGACACTGCTTAGCTTCCGAGATCAGACGAGATCGGGAGCATTCAGTGTGGTGTGGCCGTAGGCTCTAGGCCTTGTGAGTTTTGTACTTTTAAGCATCTAGTCGGCTAGACCTTGCAGTTTTGAAAGGCAATTGAGAAATGGCTCACTTCCTGAACTTGGAGTACAAAAAAGCCTACAGCACCTGGTATTCCCAGGCGGTCTCCCATCCAGGTACTAACTAGGCCCGACACTGCTTAGCTTCTGAGATCAGACGAGATCAGGCGCATTCAGTGTGGTGTGGCCGTAGGCTCTGGGCCAAGTGAGTTTTGTACTTTTAAGCATCTAGTCGGCTAGACCTTGCAGTTTTAAAAGGCAATTGAGAAAGGGCTCACTTCCTGAACTTGGAGCACAAAAAAGCCTACAGCACCTGGTATTCCCAGGCGGTCTCCCATCCAGGTACTGATCGGGCGCATTCAGTGTGGTGTGGCCGTAGGCTCTGGGCCTAGTGAGTTTTGTACTTTTAAGCATCTAGTCGGCTAGACCTTGCAGTTTTGAAAGGCAATTGTGAAATGGCTCACTTCCTGAACTTGGAGCACAAAAAAGCCTACAGCACCTGGTATTCCCAGGTGGTCTCCCATCCAGGTACTAACTAGGCCCGACACTGCTTAGCTTCCGAGATCAGACGAGATCGGGCGCAATCAGTGTGGTGTGTCCGTAGTCTCTGGGCCTAGTGAGTTTTGTACTTTTAAGCATCTAGTCAGCTAGACCTTGCAGTTTTGAAAGGCAATTGAGAAATGGCTCACTTCCTGAACTTGGAGCACAAAAAAGCCTACAGCACCTGGTATTCCCAGGCGGTCTCCCATCTAGGTACTAACGAGGCCCGACACTGCTTAGCTTCCGAGATCAGACGAGATCGGGCACATTCAGTGTGGTGTGGCCGTAGGCTCTGGGCCTTGTGAGTTTTGTACTTTTAAGCATCTAGTCGGCTAGACCTTGCAGTTTTAAAAAGGCAATTGAGAAAGGGCTCACTTCCTGAACTTGGAGCACAAAAAAGCCTACAGCACCTGGTATTCCCAGGCGGTCTCCCATCCAGGTACTAACTAGGCCTGACACTGCTTAACTTCCGAGATCAGGTGCATTCAGTGTGGTGTGGCCGTAGGCTTTAGGAATGCTAAGAATATTACTCTTATGCATTTGCATTTAGTAAGCTAAGCGATGCAGCCACTTGCAACATGATACCACGCTCATCGCTCGATCAGGCGAGATATATAAGACTGGTGGGCCCATTCAGGACTCCTATGTCTGGTAGGATAACTTTAATTCATCCATCCTGTGTCTGTTGCAGGGAGGTGGAGAGAACAATCAACACAATAATGGGTTTCTTTCATGCCTCTTGAAGGACTCAATATTCTCTGTACTGCATTACATGTGAAAGTCGATTTATTACCCATGAACACACTACCTGTATGCTAATTCTATGTAAAAAGGTAGCTCCAGCCCTCATGATGTTGTCCAACATTTCCGCTATAAAACGGGATACAATTATTTTGGAAACATACCAAATTTGAAAAATAATTGAGAAGTTGCGCAATTACTAATCATGGAGCACACAAAAGCCTACAGCACCTGGTATTCCCAGGCAGTCTCCCATCCAGGTACTAACTAGGCCCGACCCTGCTTAGCTTCCGAGATCGGGCGCATTCAGTGTGGTGTGGCCGTAGGCTCTGGGCCTAGTGAGTTTTGTACTTTTAAGCATCTAGTCGGCTAGACCTTGCAGTTTTGAAAGGCAATTGTGAAATGGCTCACTTCCTGAACTTGGAGCACAAAAAAGCCTACAGCACCTGGTATTCCCAGGCGGTCTCCCATCCAGGTACTAACGAGGCCCGACACTGCTTAGCTTCCGAGATCAGACGAGATCGGGCACATTCAGTGTGGTGTGGCCGTAGGCTCTGGGCCTTGTGAGTTTTGTACTTTTAAGCATCTAGTCGGCTAGACCTTGCAGTTTTGAAAGGCAATTGAGAAATGGCTCACTTCCTGAACTTGGAATACAAAAAAGCCTACAGTACCTGGTATTCCCAGGCGGTCTCCCATCCAGGTACTAACTAGGCCCAACACTGCTTAGCTTCTGAGATCAGACGAGATCAGGCGCATTCAGTGTGGTGTGGCCGTAGGCTCTGGGCCTAGTGAGTTTTGTACTTTTAAGCATCTAGTCGGCTAGACCTTGCAGTTTTGAAAGGCAATTGAGAAAGGGCTCACTTCCTGAACTTGGAGCACAAAAAAGCCTACAGCACCTGGTATTCCCAGGCGGTCTCCCATCCAGGTACTAACTAGGCCTAACACTGCTTAACTTCCGAGATCAGACAAGATCGGGTGCATTCAGTGTGGTGTGGCCATAGGCTCTAGGAATGCTAAGAATATTACTCTTATGCATTTGCATTTAGTAAGCTAAGCCATGCAGCCACTTGCAACATGATACCACGCTCATCGCTCGATCAGGCTCGATCAGGCGAGATATATAAGACTGGTGGGCCCATTCAGGACTCCTATGTCTGGTAGGATAACTTTAATTCATCCATCCTGTGTCTGTTGCAGGGAGGTGGAGAGAACAATCAACACAATAATGGTTTTCTTTCATGCCTCTTGAAGGACTCAATATTCTCTGTACTGCATTACATGTGAAAGTCGATTTATTACCCATGAACACACTACCTGTATGCTAATTCTATGTAAAAGGTAGCTCCAGCCCTCATGATGTTGTCCAACATTTCCGCTATAAAACGGTATACAATTATTTTGGAAACATACCAAATTTGAAAAATAATTGAGAAGTTGCGCAATTACTAATCATGGAGCACAAAAAAGCCTACAGCACCTGGTATTCCCAGGCAGTCTCCCATCCAGGTACTAACTAGGCCCGACCCTGCTTAGCTTCCGAGATCGGGCGCATTCAGTGTGGTGTGGCCGTAGGCTCTGGGCCTAGTGAGTTTTGTACTTTTAAGCATCTAGTCGGCTAGACCTTGCAGTTTTGAAAGGCAATTGTGAAATGGCTCACTTCCTGAACTTGGAGCACAAAAAAGCCTACTGCACCTGGTATTCGCAGGTGGTCTCCCATCCAGGTACTAACTAGGCCCGACACTGCTTAGCTTCCTTGATCAGACGAGATCGGGCGCAATCAGTGTGGTGTGGCCGTAGGCTCTGGGCCTAGTGAGTTTTGTACTTTTAAGCATCTAGTCAGCTAGACCTTGCAGTTTTGAAAGGCAATTGAGAAATGGCTCACTTCCTGAACTTGGAGCACAAAAAAGCCTACAGCACCTGGTATTCCCAGGCGGTCTCCCATCCAGGTACTAACGAGGCCCGACACTGCTTAGCTTCCGAGATCAGACGAGATCGTATGCATTCAGTGTGGTGTGGCCGTAGGCTCTGGGCCTTGTGAGTTTTGTACTTTTAAGCATCTAGTCGGCTAGACCTTGCAGTTTTGAAAGGCAATTGAGAAATGGCTCACTTCCTGAACTTGGAGTACAAAAAAGCCTACAGCACCTGGTATTCCCAGGCGGTCTCCCATCCAGGTACTAACTAGGCCCGACACTGCTTAGCTTCTGAGATCAGACGAGATCAGGCGCATTCAGTGTGGTGTGGCCGTAGGCTCTGGGCCTAGTGAGTTTTGTACTTTTAAGCATCTAGTCGGCTAGACCTTGCAGTTTTAAAAGGCAATTGAGAAAGGGCTCACTTCCTGAACTTGGAGCACAAAAAAGCCTACAGCACCTGGTATTCCCAGGCGGTCTCCCATCCAGGTACTAACTAGGCCTGACACTGCTTAACTTCCGAGATCAGACGAGATCATGTGCATTCAGTGTGGTGTGGCCGTAGGTTCTAGGAATGCTAAGAATATTACTCTTATGCATTTGCATTTAGTAAGCTAAGCCATGCAGCCACTTGCAACATGATACCACGCTCATCGCTCGATCAGGCGAGATATATAAGACTGGTGGGCCCATTCAGGACTCCTATGTCTGGTAGGATAACTTTAATTCATCCATCCTGTGTCTGTTGCAGGGAGGTGGAGAGAACAATCAACACAATAATGGTTTTCTTTCATGCCTCTTGAAGGACTCAATATTCTCTGTACTGCATTACATGTGAAAATCGATTTATTACCCATGAACACACTACCTGTATGCTAATTCTATGTAAAAAGGTAGCTCCAGCCCTCATGATGTTGTCCAACATTTCCGCTATAAAACGGGATACAATTATTTTGGAAACATACCAAATTTGAAAAATAATTGAGAAGTTGCGCAATTACTAATCATGGAGCACAAAAAAGCCTACAGCACCTGGTATTCCCAGGCAGTCTCCCATCCAGGTACTAACTAGGCCCGACCCTGCTTAGCTTCCGAGATCGGGCACATTCAGTGTGGTGTGGCCGTAGGCTCTAGGCCTAGTGAGTTTTGTACTTTTAAGCATCTAGTCGGCTAGACCTTGCAGTTTTGAAAGGCAATTGTGAAATGGCTCACTTCCTGAACTTGGAGCACAAAAAAGCCTACAGCACCTGGTATTCCCAGGTGGTCTCCCATCCAGGTACTAACTAGGCCCGACACTGCTTAGCTTCCGAGATCAGACGAGATCGGGCGCAATCAGTGTGGTGTGGCCGTAGGCTCTGGGCCTAGTGAGTTTTGTACTTTTAAGCATCTAGTCAGCTAGACCTTGCAGTTTTGAAAGGCAATTGAGAAATGGCTCACTTCCTGAACTTGGAGCACAAAAAAGCCTACAGCACCTGGTATTCCCAGGCGGTCTCCCATCCAGGTACTAACTAGGCCCGACACTGCTTAGCTTCCGAGATCAGACGAGATCGGGCGCATTCAGTGTGGTGTGGCCGTAGGCTCTGGGCCTTGTGAGTTTTGTACTTTTAAGCATCTAGTCGGCTAGACCTTGCATTTTTGAAAGGCAATTGAGAAATGGCTCACTTCCTGAACTTGGAGTACAAAAAAGCCTACAGCACCTGGTATTCCCAGGCGGTCTCCCATCCAGGTACTAACTAGGCCCGACACTGCTTAGCTTCTGAGATCAGACGAGATCAGGCGCATTCAGTGTGGTGTGGCCGTAGGCTCTGGGCCTAGGAAGTTTTGTACTTTTAAGCATCTAGTCGGCTAGACCTTGCAGTTTTAAAAGGCAATTGAGAAAGGGCTCACTTCCTGAACTTGGAGCACAAAAAAGCCTACAGCACCTGGTATTCCCAGGCGGTCTCCCATCCAGGTACTAACTAGGCCTGACACTGCTTCACTTCCGAGATCAGACGAGATCGGGTGCATTCAGTGTGGTGTGGCCGTAGGCTCTAGGAATGCTAAGAATATTACTCTTATGCATTTGCATTTAGTAAGCTAAGCCATGCAGCCACTTGCAACATGATACCACGCTCATCGCTCGATCAGGCGAGATATATAAGACTGGTGGGCCCATTCAGGACTCCTATGTCTGGTAGGATAACTTTAATTCATCCATCCTGTGTCTGTTGCAGGGAGGTGGAGAGAACAATCAACACAATAATGGTTTTCTTTCATGCCTCTTGAAGGACTCAATATTCTCAGTACTGCATTACATGTGAAAGTCGATTTATTACCCATGAACACACTACTTGTATGCTAATTCTATGTAAAAAGGTAGCTCCAGCCCTCATGATGTTGTCCAACATTTCCGCTATAAAACGGGATACAATTATTTTGGAAACATACCAAATTTGAAAAATAATTGAGAAGTTGCGCAATTACTAATCATGGAGCACAAAAAAGCCTACAGCACCTGGTATTCCCAGGCAGTCTCCCATCCAGGTACTAACTAGGCCCGACCCTGCTTAGCTTCCGAGATCGGGCGCATTCAGTGTGGTGTGGCCGTAGGCTCTGGGCCTAGTGAGTTTTGTACTTTTAAGCATCTAGTCGGCTAGACCTTGCAGTTTTGAAAGGCAATTGAGAAATGGCTCACTTCCTGAACTTGGAGCACAAAAAAGCCTACAGCACCTGGTATTCCCAGGCGGTCTCCCATCCAGGTACTAACTAGGCCCAACACTGCTTAGCTTCCGAGATCAGACGAGATCAGGCGCATTCAGTGTGGTGTGGCCGTAGGCTCTGGGCCTAGGAAGTTTTGTACTTTTAAGCATCTAGTCGGCTAGACCTTGCAGTTTTAAAAGGCAATTGAGAAAGGGCTCACTTCCTGAACTTGGAGCACAAAAAAACCTACAGCACCTCGTATTCCCAGGCGGTCTCCCATCCAGGTACTAACTAGGCCTGACACTGCTTCACTTCCGAGATCGGGTGCATTCAGTGTGGTGTGGCCGTAGGCTCTAGGAATGCTAAGAATATTACTCTTATGCATTTGCATTTAGTAAGCTAAGCCATGCAGCCACTTGCAACATGATACCACGCTCATCGCTCGATCAGGCTCGATCAGGCGAGATATATAAGACTGGTGGGCCCATTCAGGACTCCTATGTCTGGTAGGATAACTTTAATTCATCCATCCTGTGTCTGTTGCAGGGAGGTGGAGAGAACAATCAACACAATAATGGTTTTCTTTCATGCCTCTTGAAGGACTCAATATTCTCAGTACTGCATTACATGTGAAAGTCGATTTATTACCCATGAACACACTACCTGTATGCTAATTCTATGTAAAAAGGTAGCTCCAGCCCTCATGATGTTGTCCAACATTTCCGCTATAAAACGGGATACAATTATTTTGGAAACATACCAAATTTGAAAAATAATTGAGAAGTTGCGCAATTACTAATCATGGAGCACAAAAAAGCCTACAGCACCTGGTATTCCCAGGCAGTCTCCCATCCAGGTACTAACTAGGCCCGACCCTGCTTAGCTTCCGAGATCGGGCGCATTCAGTGTGGTGTGGCCGTAGGCTCTGGGCCTAGTGAGTTTTGTACTTTTAAGCATCTAGTCGGCTAGACCTTGCAGTTTTGAAAGGCAATTGTGAAATGGCTCACTTCCTGAACTTGGAGCACAAAAAAGCCTACAGCACCTGGTATTCCCAGGCGGTCTCCCATCCAGGTACTAACGAGGCCCGACACTGCTTAGCTTCCAAGATCAGACGAGATCGGGAGCATTCAGTGTGGTGTGGCCGTAGGCTCTAGGCCTTGTGAGTTTTGTACTTTTAAGCATCTAGTCGGCTAGACCTTGCAGTTTTGAAAGGCAATTGAGAAATGGCTCACTTCCTGAACTTGGAGTACAAAAAAGCCTACAGCACCTGGTATTCCCAGGCGGTCTCCCATCCAGGTACTAACTAGGCCCGACACTGCTTAGCTTCTGAGATCAGACGAGATCAGGCGCATTCAGTGTGGTGTGGCCGTAGGCTCTGGGCCAAGTGAGTTTTGTACTTTTAAGCATCTAGTCGGCTAGACCTTGCAGTTTTAAAAGGCAATTGAGAAAGGGCTCACTTCCTGAACTTGGAGCACAAAAAAGCCTACAGCACCTGGTATTCCCAGGCGGTCTCCCATCCAGGTACTGATCGGGCGCATTCAGTGTGGTGTGGCCGTAGGCTCTGGGCCTAGTGAGTTTTGTACTTTTAAGCATCTAGTCGGCTAGACCTTGCAGTTTTGAAAGGCAATTGTGAAATGGCTCACTTCCTGAACTTGGAGCACAAAAAAGCCTACAGCACCTGGTATTCCCAGGTGGTCTCCCATCCAGGTACTAACTAGGCCCGACACTGCTTAGCTTCCGAGATCAGACGAGATCAGGCACAATCAGTGTGGTGTGTCCGTAGTCTCTGGGCCTAGTGAGTTTTGTACTTTTAAGCATCTAGTCAGCTAGACCTTGCAGTTTTGAAAGGCAATTGAGAAATGGCTCACTTCCTGAACTTGGAGCACAAAAAAGCCTACAGCACCTGGTATTCCCAGGCGGTCTCCCATCTAGGTACTAACGAGGCCCGACACTGCTTAGCTTCCGAGATCAGACGAGATCGGGCACATTCAGTGTGGTGTGGCCGTAGGCTCTGGGCCTTGTGAGTTTTGTACTTTTAAGCATCTAGTCGGCTAGACCTTGCAGTTTTAAAAAGGCAATTGAGAAAGGGCTCACTTCCTGAACTTGGAGCACAAAAAAGCCTACAGCACCTGGTATTCCCAGGCGGTCTCCCATCCAGGTACTAACTAGGCCTGACACTGCTTAACTTCCGAGATCAGACGAGATCGGGTGCATTCAGTGTGGTGTGGCCGTAGGCTCTAGGAATGCTAAGAATATTACTCTTATGCATTTGCATTTAGTAAGCTAAGCGATGCAGCCACTTGCAACATGATACCACGCTCATCGCTCGATCAGGCGAGATATATAAGACTGGTGGGCCCATTCAGGACTCCTATGTCTGGTAGGATAACTTTAATTCATCCATCCTGTGTCTGTTGCAGGGAGGTGGAGAGAACAATCAACACAATAATGGGTTTCTTTCATGCCTCTTGAAGGACTCAATATTCTCTGTACTGCATTACATGTGAAAGTCGATTTATTACCCATGAACACACTACCTGTATGCTAATTCTATGTAAAAAGGTAGCTCCAGCCCTCATGATGTTGTCCAACATTTCCGCTATAAAACGGGATACAATTATTTTGGAAACATACCAAATTTGAAAAATAATTGAGAAGTTGCGCAATTACTAATCATGGAGCACACAAAAGCCTACAGCACCTGGTATTCCCAGGCAGCCTCCCATCCAGGTACTAACTAGGCCCGACCCTGCTTAGCTTCCGAGATCGGGCGCATTCAGTGTGGTGTGGCCGTAGGCTCTGGGCCTAGTGAGTTTTGTACTTTTAAGCATCTAGTCGGCTAGACCTTGCAGTTTTGAAAGGCAATTGTGAAATGGCTCACTTCCTGAACTTGGAGCACAAAAAAGCCTACAGCACCTGGTATTCCCAGGCGGTCTCCCATCCAGGTACTAACGAGGCCCGACACTGCTTAGCTTCCGAGATCAGACGAGATCGGGCACATTCAGTGTGGTGTGGCCGTAGGCTCTGGGCCTTGTGAGTTTTGTACTTTTAAGCATCTAGTCGGCTAGACCTTGCAGTTTTGAAAGGCAATTGAGAAATGGCTCACTTCCTGAACTTGGAATACAAAAAAGCCTACAGTACCTGGTATTCCCAGGCGGTCTCCCATCCAGGTACTAACTAGGCCCAACACTGCTTAGCTTCTGAGATCAGACGAGATCAGGCGCATTCAGTGTGGTGTGGCCGTAGGCTCTGGGCCTAGTGAGTTTTGTACTTTTAAGCATCTAGTCGGCTAGACCTTGCAGTTTTGAAAGGCAATTGAGAAAGGGCTCACTTCCTGAACTTGGAGCACAAAAAAGCCTACAGCACCTGGTATTCCCAGGCGGTCTCCCATCCAGGTACTAACTAGGCCTAACACTGCTTAACTTCCGAGATCAGACAAGATCGGGTGCATTCAGTGTGGTGTGGCCATAGGCTCTAGGAATGCTAAGAATATTACTCTTATGCATTTGCATTTAGTAAGCTAAGCCATGCAGCCACTTGCAACATGATACCACGCTCATCGCTCGATCAGGCTCGATCAGGCGAGATATATAAGACTGGTGGGCCCATTCAGGACTCCTATGTCTGGTAGGATAACTTTAATTCATCCATCCTGTGTCTGTTGCAGGGAGGTGGAGAGAACAATCAACACAATAATGGTTTTCTTTCATGCCTCTTGAAGGACTCAATATTCTCTGTACTGCATTACATGTGAAAGTCGATTTATTACCCATGAACACACTACCTGTATGCTAATTCTATGTAAAAGGTAGCTCCAGCCCTCATGATGTTGTCCAACATTTCCGCTATAAAACGGTATACAATTATTTTGGAAACATACCAAATTTGAAAAATAATTGAGAAGTTGCGCAATTACTAATCATGGAGCACAAAAAAGCCTACAGCACCTGGTATTCCCAGGCAGTCTCCCATCCAGGTACTAACTAGGCCCGACCCTGCTTAGCTTCCGAGATCGGGCGCATTCAGTGTGGTGTGGCCGTAGGCTCTGGGCCTAGTGAGTTTTGTACTTTTAAGCATCTAGTCGGCTAGACCTTGCAGTTTTGAAAGGCAATTGTGAAATGGCTCACTTCCTGAACTTGGAGCACAAAAAAGCCTACTGCACCTGGTATTCGCAGGTGGTCTCCCATCCAGGTACTAACTAGGCCCGACACTGCTTAGCTTCCTTGATCAGACGAGATCGGGCGCAATCAGTGTGGTGTGGCCGTAGGCTCTGGGCCTAGTGAGTTTTGTACTTTTAAGCATCTAGTCAGCTAGACCTTGCAGTTTTGAAAGGCAATTGAGAAATGGCTCACTTCCTGAACTTGGAGCACAAAAAAGCCTACAGCACCTGGTATTCCCAGGCGGTCTCCCATCCAGGTACTAACGAGGCCCGACACTGCTTAGCTTCCGAGATCAGACGAGATCGTATGCATTCAGTGTGGTGTGGCCGTAGGCTCTGGGCCTTGTGAGTTTTGTACTTTTAAGCATCTAGTCGGCTAGACCTTGCAGTTTTGAAAGGCAATTGAGAAATGGCTCACTTCCTGAACTTGGAGTACAAAAAAGCCTACAGCACCTGGTATTCCCAGGCGGTCTCCCATCCAGGTACTAACTAGGCCCGACACTGCTTAGCTTCTGAGATCAGACGAGATCAGGCGCATTCAGTGTGGTGTGGCCGTAGGCTCTGGGCCTAGTGAGTTTTGTACTTTTAAGCATCTAGTCGGCTAGACCTTGCAGTTTTAAAAGGCAATTGAGAAAGGGCTCACTTCCTGAACTTGGAGCACAAAAAAGCCTACAGCACCTGGTATTCCCAGGCGGTCTCCCATCCAGGTACTAACTAGGCCTGACACTGCTTAACTTCCGAGATCAGACGAGATCATGTGCATTCAGTGTGGTGTGGCCGTAGGCTCTAGGAATGCTAAGAATATTACTCTTATGCATTTGCATTTAGTAAGCTAAGCCATGCAGCCACTTGCAACATGATACCACGCTCATCGCTCGATCAGGCTCGATCAGGCGAGATATATAAGACTGGTGGGCCCATTCAGGACTCCTATGTCTGGTAGGATAACTTTAATTCATCCATCCTGTGTCTGTTGCAGGGAGGTGGAGAGAACAATCAACACAATAATGGTTTTCTTTCATGCCTCTTGAAGGACTCAATATTCTCTGTACTGCATTACATGTGAAAATCGATTTATTACCCATGAACACACTACCTGTATGCTAATTCTATGTAAAAAGGTAGCTCCAGCCCTCATGATGTTGTCCAACATTTCCGCTATAAAACGGGATACAATTATTTTGGAAACATACCAAATTTGAAAAATAATTGAGAAGTTGCGCAATTACTAATCATGGAGCACAAAAAAGCCTACAGCACCTGGTATTCCCAGGCAGTCTCCCATCCAGGTACTAACTAGGCCCGACCCTGCTTAGCTTCCGAGATCGGGCACATTCAGTGTGGTGTGGCCGTAGGCTCTAGGCCTAGTGAGTTTTGTACTTTTAAGCATCTAGTCGGCTAGACCTTGCAGTTTTGAAAGGCAATAGTGAAATGGCTCACTTCCTGAACTTGGAGCACAAAAAAGCCTACAGCACCTGGTATTCCCAGGTGGTCTCCCATCCAGGTACTAACTAGGCCCGACACTGCTTAGCTTCCGAGATCAGACGAGATCGGGCGCAATCAGTGTGGTGTGGCCGTAGGCTCTGGGCCTAGTGAGTTTTGTACTTTTAAGCATCTAGTCAGCTAGACCTTGCAGTTTTGAAAGGCAATTGAGAAATGGCTCACTTCCTGAACTTGGAGCACAAAAAAGCCTACAGCACCTGGTATTCCCAGGCGGTCTCCCATCCAGGTACTAACTAGGCCCGACACTGCTTAGCTTCCGAGATCAGACGAGATCGGGCGCATTCAGTGTGGTGTGGCCGTAGGTTCTGGGCCTTGTGAGTTTTGTACTTTTAAGCATCTAGTCGGCTAGACCTTGCATTTTTGAAAGGCAATTGAGAAATGGCTCACTTCCTGAACTTGGAGTACAAAAAAGCCTACAGCACCTGGTATTCCCAGGCGGTCTCCCATCCAGGTACTAACTAGGCCCGACACTGCTTAGCTTCTGAGATCAGACGAGATCAGGCGCATTCAGTGTGGTGTGGCCGTAGGCTCTGGGCCTAGGAAGTTTTGTACTTTTAAGCATCTAGTCGGCTAGACCTTGCAGTTTTAAAAGGCAATTAAGAAAGGGCTCACTTCCTGAACTTGGAGCACAAAAAAGCCTACAGCACCTGGTATTCCCAGGCCGTCTCCCATCCAGGTACTAACTAGGCCTGACACTGCTTCACTTCCGAGATCAGACGAGATCGGGTGCATTCAGTGTGGTGTGGCCGTAGGCTCTAGGAATGCTAAGAATATTACTCTTATGCATTTGCATTTAGTAAGCTAAGCCATGCAGCCACTTGCAACATGATACCACGCTCATCGCTCGATCAGGCGAGATATATAAGACTGGTGGGCCCATTCAGGACTCCTATGTCTGGTAGGATAACTTTAATTCATCCATCCTGTGTCTGTTGCAGGGAGGTGGAGAGAACAATCAACACAATAATGGTTTTCTTTCATGCCTCTTGAAGGACTCAATATTCTCAGTACTGCATTACATGTGAAAGTCGATTTATTACCCATGAACACACTACTTGTATGCTAATTCTATGTAAAAAGGTAGCTCCAGCCCTCATGATGTTGTCCAACATTTCCGCTATAAAACGGGATACAATTATTTTGGAAACATACCAAATTTGAAAAATAATTGAGAAGTTGCGCAATTACTAATCATGGAGCACAAAAAAGCCTACAGCACCTGGTATTCCCAGGCAGTCTCCCATCCAGGTACTAACTAGGCCCGACCCTGCTTAGCTTCCGAGATCGGGCGCATTCAGTGTGGTGTGGCCGTAGGCTCTGGGCCTAGTGAGTTTTGTACTTTTAAGCATCTAGTCGGCTAGACCTTGCAGTTTTGAAAGGCAATTGAGAAATGGCTCACTTCCTGAACTTGGAGCACAAAAAAGCCTACAGCACCTGGTATTCCCAGGCGGTCTCCCATCCAGGTACTAACTAGGCCCAACACTGCTTAGCTTCCGAGATCAGACGAGATCAGGCGCACTCAGTGTGGTGTGGCCGTAGGCTCTGGGCCTAGTGAGTTTTGTACTTTTAAGCATCTAGTCGGCTAGACCTTGCAGTTTTGAAAGGCAATTGAGAAAGGGTTCACTTCCTGAACTTGGAGCACAAAAAAGCCTACAGCACCTGGTATTCCCAAGCGGTCTCCCATCCAGGTACTAACTAGGCCTAACACTGCTTAACTTCCGAGATCAGACGAGATCGGGTGCATTCAGTGTGGTGTGGCCGTAGGCTCTAGGAATGCTAAGAATATTACTCTTATGCATTTGCATTTAGTAAGCTAAGCCATGCAGCCACTTGCAACATGATACCACGCTCATCGCTCGATCAGGCTCGATCAGGCGAGATATATAAGACTGGTGGGCCCATTCAGGACTCCTATGTCTGGTAGGATAACTTTAATTCATCCATCCTGTGTCTGTTGCAGGGAGGTGGAGAGAACAATCAACACAATAATGGTTTTCTTTCATGCCTCTTGAAGGACTCAATATTCTCTGTACTGCATTACATGTGAAAGTCGATTTATTACCCATGAACACACTACCTGTATGCTAATTCTATGTAAAAAGGTAGCTCCAGCCCTCATGATGTTGTCCAACATTTCCGCTATAAAACGGTATACAATTATTTTGGAAACATACCAAATTTGAAAAATAATTGAGAAGTTGCGCAATTACTAATCATGGAGCACAAAAAAGCCTACAGCACCTGGTATTCCCAGGCAGTCTCCCATCCAGGTACTAACTAGGCCTGACCCTGCTTAGCTTCCGAGATCGGGCGCATTCAGTGTGGTGTGGCCGTAGGCTCTGGGCCTAGTGAGTTTTGTACTTTTAAGCATCTAGTCGGCTAGACCTTGCAGTTTTGAAAGGCAATTGTGAAATGGCTCACTTCCTGAACTTGGAGCACAAAAAAGCCTACAGCACCTGGTATTCCCAGGCGGTCTCCCATCCAGGTACTAACGAGGCCCGACACTGCTTAGCTTCCGAGATCAGACGAGATCGGGCGCATTCAGTGTGGTGTGGCCGTAGGCTCTAGGCCTTGTGAGTTTTGTACTTTTAAGCATCTAGTCGGCTAGACCTTGCAGTTTTGAAAGGCAATTGAGAAATGGCTCACTTCCTGAACTTGGAGTACAAAAAAGCCTACAGCACCTGGTATTCCCAGGCGGTCTCCCATCCAGGTACTAACTAGGCCCGACACTGCTTAGCTTCTGAGATCAGACGAGATCAGGCGCATTCAGTGTGGTGTGGCCGTAGGCTCTGGGCCAAGTGAGTTTTGTACTTTTAAGCATCTAGTCGGCTAGACCTTGCAGTTTTAAAAGGCAATTGAGAAAGGGCTCCCTTCCTGAACTTGGAGCACAAAAAAGCCTACAGCACCTGGTATTCCCAGGCGGTCTCCCATCCAGGTACTGATCGGGCGCATTCAGTGTGGTGTGGCCGTAGGCTCTGGGCCTAGTGAGTTTTGTACTTTTAAGCATCTAGTCGGCTAGACCTTGCAGTTTTGAAAGGCAATTGTGAAATGGCTCACTTCCTGAACTTGGAGCACAAAAAAAGCCTACAGCACCTGGTATTCCCAGGTGGTCTCCCATCCAGGTACTAACTAGGCCCGACACTGCTTAGCTTCCGAGATCAGACGAGATCGGGCGCAATCAGTGTGGTGTGTCCGTAGTCTCTGGGCCTAGTGAGTTTTGTACTTTTAAGCATCTAGTCAGCTAGACCTTGCAGTTTTGAAAGGCAATTGAGAAATGGCTCACTTCCTGAACTTGGAGCACAAAAAAGCCTACAGCACCTGGTATTCCCAGGCGGTCTCCCATCCAGGTACTAACGAGGCCCGACACTGCTTAGCTTCCGAGATCAGACGAGATCGGGCACATTCAGTGTGGTGTGGCCGTAGGCTCTGGGCCTTGTGAGTTTTGTACTTTTAAGCATCTAGTCGGCTAGACCTTGCAGTTTTAAAAAGGCAATTGAGAAAGGGCTCACTTCCTGAACTTGGAGCACAAAAAAGCCTACAGCACCTGGTATTCCCAGGCGGTCTCCCATCCAAGTACTAACTAGGCCTGACACTGCTTAACTTCCGAGATCAGACGAGATCGGGTGCATTCAGTGTGGTGTGGCCGTAGGCTCTAGGAATGCTAAGAATATTACTCTTATGCATTTGCATTTAGTAAGCTAAGCGATGCAGCCACTTGCAACATGATACCACGCTCATCGCTCGATCAGGCTCGATCAGGCGAGATATATAAGACTGGTGGGCCCATTCAGGACTCCTATGTCTGGTAGGATAACTTTAATTCATCCATCCTGTGTCTGTTGCAGGGAGGTGGAGAGAACAATCAACACAATAATGGGTTTCTTTCATGCCTCTTGAAGGACTCAATATTCTCTGTACTGCATTACATGTGAAAGTCGATTTATTACCCATGAACACACTACCTGTATGCTAATTCTATGTAAAAAGGTAGCTCCAGCCCTCATGATGTTGTCCAACATTTCCGCTATAAAACGGGATACAATTATTTTGGAAACATACCAAATTTGAAAAATAATTGAGAAGTTGCGCAATTACTAATCATGGAGCACACAAAAGCCTACAGCACCTGGTATTCCCAGGCAGTCTCCCATCCAGGTACTAACTAGGCCCGACCCTGCTTAGCTTCCGAGATCGGGCGCATTCAGTGTGGTGTGGCCGTAGGCTCTGGGCCTAGTGAGTTTTGTACTTTTAAGCATCTAGTCGGCTAGACCTTGCAGTTTTGAAAGGCAATTGTGAAATGGCTCACTTCCTGAACTTGGAGCACAAAAAAGCCTACAGCACCTGGTATTCCCAGGCGGTCTCCCATCCAGGTACTAACGAGGCCCGACACTGCTTAGCTTCCGAGATCAGACGAGATCGGGCGCATTCAGTGTGGTGTGGCCGTAGGCTCTGGGCCTTGTGAGTTTTGTACTTTTAAGCATCTAGTCGGCTAGACCTTGCAGTTTTGAAAGGCAATTGAGAAATGGCTCACTTCCTGAACTTGGAATACAAAAAAGCCTACAGTACCTGGTATTCCCAGGCGGTCTCCCATCCAGGTACTAACTAGGCCCAACACTGCTTAGCTTCTGAGATCAGACGAGATCAGGCGCATTCAGTGTGGTGTGGCCGTAGGCTCTGGGCCTAGTGAGTTTTGTACTTTTAAGCATCTAGTCGGCTAGACCTTGCAGTTTTGAAAGGCAATTGAGAAAGGGCTCACTTCCTGAACTTGGAGCACAAAAAAGCCTACAGCACCTGGTATTCCCAGGCGGTCTCCCATCCAGGTACTAACTAGGCCTAACACTGCTTAACTTCCGAGATCAGACAAGATCGGGTGCATTCAGTGTGGTGTGGCCGTAGGCTCTAGGAATGCTAAGAATATTACTCTTATGCATTTGCATTTAGTAAGCTAAGCCATGCAGCCACTTGCAACATGATACCACGCTCATCGCTCGATCAGGCTCGATCAGGCGAGATATATAAGACTGGTGGGCCCATTCAGGACTCCTATGTCTGGTAGGATAACTTTAATTCATCCATCCTGTGTCTGTTGCAGGGAGGTGGAGAGAACAATCAACACAATAATGGTTTTCTTTCATGCCTCTTGAAGGACTCAATATTCTCTGTACTGCATTACATGTGAAAGTCGATTTATTACCCATGAACACACTACCTGTATGCTAATTCTATGTAAAAAGGTAGCTCCAGCCCTCATGATGTTGTCCAACATTTCCGCTATAAAACGGTATACAATTATTTTGGAAACATACCAAATTTGAAAAATAATTGAGAAGTTGCGCAATTACTAATCATGGAGCACAAAAAAGCCTACAGCACCTGGTATTCCCAGGCAGTCTCCCATCCAGGTACTAACTAGGCCCGACCCTGCTTAGCTTCCGAGATCGGGCGCATTCAGTGTGGTGTGGCCGTAGGCTCTGGGCCTAGTGAGTTTTGTACTTTTAAGCATCTAGTCGGCTAGACCTTGCAGTTTTGAAAGGCAATTGTGAAATGGCTCACTTCCTGAACTTGGAGCACAAAAAAGCCTACAGCACCTGGTATTCGCAGGTGGTCTCCCATCCAGGTACTAACTAGGCCCGACACTGCTTAGCTTCCTTGATCAGACGAGATCGGGCGCAATCAGTGTGGTGTGGCCGTAGGCTCTGGGCCTAGTGAGTTTTGTACTTTTAAGCATCTAGTCAGCTAGACCTTGCAGTTTTGAAAGGCAATTGAGAAATGGCTCACTTCCTGAACTTGGAGCACAAAAAAGCCTACAGCACCTGGTATTCCCAGGCGGTCTCCCATCCAGGTACTAACGAGGCCCGACACTGCTTAGCTTCTGAGATCAGACGAGATCGCACGCATTCAGTGTGGTGTGGCCGTAGGCTCTGGGCCTTGTGAGTTTTGTACTTTTAAGCATCTAGTCGGCTAGACCTTGCAGTTTTGAAAGGCAATTGAGAAATGGCTCACTTCCTGAACTTGGAGTACAAAAAAGCCTACAGCACCTGGTATTCCCAGGCGGTCTCCCATCCAGGTACTAACTAGGCCCGACACTGCTTAGCTTCTGAGATCAGACGAGATCAGGCGCATTCAGTGTGGTGTGGCCGTAGGCTCTGGGCCTAGTGAGTTTTGTACTTTTAAGCATCTAGTCGGCTAGACCTTGCAGTTTTAAAAGGCAATTGAGAAAGGGCTCACTTCCTGAACTTGGAGCACAAAAAAGCCTACAGCACCTGGTATTCCCAGGCGGTCTCCCATCCAGGTACTAACTAGGCCTGACACTGCTTAACTTCCGAGATCAGACGAGATCATGTGCATTCAGTGTGGTGTGGCCGTAGGCTCTAGGAATGCTAAGAATATTACTCTTATGCATTTGCATTTAGTAAGCTAAGCCATGCAGCCACTTGCAACATGATACCACGCTCATCGCTCGATCAGGCTCGATCAGGCGAGATATATAAGACTGGTGGGCCCATTCAGGACTCCTATGTCTGGTAGGATAACTTTAATTCATCCATCCTGTGTCTGTTGCAGGGAGGTGGAGAGAACAATCAACACAATAATGGGTTTCTTTCATGCCTCTTGAAGGACTCAATATTCTCTGTACTGCATTACATGTGAAAGTCGATTTATTACCCATGAACACACTACCTGTATGCTAATTCTATGTAAAAAGGTAGCTCCAGCCCTCATGATGTTGTCCAACATTTCCGCTATAAAACGGGATACAATTATTTTGGAAACATACCAAATTTGAAAAATAATTGAGAAGTTGTGCAATTACTAATCATGGGGCACAAAAAAGCCTACAGCACCTGGTATTCCCAGGCAGTCTCCCATCCAGGTACTAACTAGGCCCGACCCTGCTTAGCTTCCGAGATCGGGCGCATTCAGTGTGGTGTGGCCGTAGGCTCTGGGCCTAGTGAGTTTTGTACTTTTAAGCATCTAGTCGGCTAGACCTTGCAGTTTTGAAAGGCAATTGTGAAATGGCTCACTTCCTGAACTTGGAGCACAAAAAAGCCTACAGCACCTGGTATTCCCAGGTGGTCTCCCATCCAGGTACTAACTAGGCCCGACACTGCTTAGCTTCCGAGATCAGACGAGATCAGGCGCAATCAGTGTGGTGTGTCCGTAGTCTCTGGGCCTAGTGAGTTTTGTACTTTTAAGCATCTAGTCAGCTAGACCTTGCAGTTTTGAAAGGCAATTGAGAAATGGCTCACTTCCTGAACTTGGAGCACAAAAAAGCCTACAGCACCTGGTATTCCCAGGCGGGCTCCCATCCAGGTACTAATGAGGCCCGACACTGCTTAGCTTCCGAGATCAGACGAGATCGGGCACATTCAGTGTGGTGTGGCCGTAGGCTCTGGGCCTTGTGAGTTTTGTACTTTTAAGCATCTAGTCGGCTAGACCTTGCAGTTTTAAAAGGCAATTGAGAAAGGGCTCACTTCCTGAACTTGGAGCACAAAAAAGCCTACAGCACCTGGTATTCCCAGGCAGTCTCCCATCCAGGTACTAACTAGGCCTGACACTGCTTAACTTCCGAGATCAGACGAGATCGGGTGCATTCAGTGTGGTGTGGCCGTAGGCTGTAGGAATGCTAAGAATATTACTCTTATGCATTTGCATTTAGTAAGCTAAGCCATGCAGCCACTTGCAACATGATACCACGCTCATCGCTCGATCAGGCTCGATATATAAGACTGGTGGGCCCATTCAGGACTCCTATGTCTGGTAGGATAACTTTAATTCATCCATCCTGTGTCTGTTGCAGGGAGGTGGAGAGAACAATCAACACAATAATGGGTTTCTTTCATGCCTCTTGAAGGACTCAATATTCTCTGTACTGCATTACATGTGAAAGTCGATTTATTACCCATGAACACACTACCTTTATGCTAATTCTATGTAAAAAGGTAGCTCCAGCCCTCATGATGTTGTCCAACATTTCCGCTATAAAACGGGATACAATTATTTTGGAAACATACCAAATTTGAAAAATAATTGAGAAGTTGCGCAATTACTAATCATGGAGCACAAAAAAGCCTACAGCACCTGGTATTCCCAGGCAGTCTCCCATCCAGGTACTAACTAGGCCCGACCCTGCTTAGCTTCCGAGATCGGGCGCATTCAGTGTGGTGTGGCCGTAGGCTCTTGGCCTAGTGAGTTTTGTACTTTTAAGCATCTAGTCGGCTAGACCTTGCAGTTTTGAAAGGCAATTGTGAAATGGCTCACTTCCTGAACTTGGAGCACAAAAAAGCCTACAGCACCTGGTATTCCCAGGCGGTCTCCCATCCAGGTACTAACGAGGCCCGACACTGCTTAGCTTCCGAGATCAGACGAGATCGGGCGCATTCAGTGTGGTGTGGCCGTAGGCTCTGGGCCTTGTGAGTTTTGTACTTTTAAGCATCTAGTCGGCTAGACCTTGCAGTTTTGAAAGGCAATTGAGAAATGGCTCACTTCCTGAACTTGGAGTACAAAAAAGCCTACAGCACCTGGTATTCCCAGGCGGTCTCCCATCCAGGTACTAACTAGGCCCGACACTGCTTAGCTTCTGAGATCAGACGAGATCAGGCGCATTCAGTGTGGTGTGGCCGTAGGCTCTGGGCCTAGTGAGTTTTGTACTTTTAAGCATCTAGTCGGCTAGACCTTGCAGTTTTAAAAGGCAATTGAGAAAGGGCTCACTTCCTGAACTTGGAGCACAAAAAAGCCTACAGCACCTGGTATTCCCAGGCGGTCTCCCATCCAGGTACTAACTAGGCCTGACACTGCTTAACTTCCAAGATCAGACGAGATCGGGTGCATTCAGTGTGGTGTGGCCGTAGGCTCTAGGAATGCTAAGAATATTACTCTTATGCATTTGCATTTAGTAAGCTAAGCCATGCAGCCACTTGCAACATGATACCACGCTCATCGCTCATCGCTCGATCAGGCTCGATCAGGCGAGATATATAAGACTGGTGGGCCCATTCAGGACTCCTATGTCTGGTAGGATAACTTTAATTCATCCATCCTGTGTCTGTTGCAGGGAGGTGGAGAGAACAATCAACACAATAATGGTTTTCTTTCATGCCTCTTGAAGGACTCAATATTCTCTGTACTGCATTACATGTGAAAATCGATTTATTACCCATGAACACACTACCTGTATGCTAATTCTATGTAAAAAGGTAGCTCCAGCCCTCATGATGTTGTCCAACATTTCCGCTATAAAACGGGATACAATTATTTTGGAAACATACCAAATTTGAAAAATAATTGAGAAGTTGCGCAATTACTAATCATGGAGCACAAAAAAGCCTACAGCACCTGGTATTCCCAGGCAGTCTCCCATCCAGGTACTAACTAGGCCCGACCCTGCTTAGCTTCCGAGATCGGGCACATTCAGTGTGGTGTGGCCGTAGGCTCTAGGCCTTGTGAGTTTTGTACTTTTAAGCATCTAGTCGGCTAGACCTTGCAGTTTTGAAAGGCAATTGTGAAATGGCTCACTTCCTGAACTTGGAGCACAAAAAAGCCTACAGCACCTGGTATTCCCAGGTGGTCTCCCATCCAGGTACTAACTAGGCCCGACACTGCTTAGCTTCCGAGATCAGACGAGATCGGGCGCAATCAGTGTGGTGTGGCCGTAGGCTCTGGGCCTAGTGAGTTTTGTACTTTTAAGCATCTAGTCAGCTAGACCTTGCAGTTTTGAAAGGCAATTGAGAAATGGCTCACTTCCTGAACTTGGAGCACAAAAAAGCCTACAGCACCTGGTATTCCCAGGCGGTCTCCCATCCAGGTACTAACTAGGCCCGACACTGCTTAGCTTCCGAGATCAGACGAGATCGGGCGCATTCAGTGTGGTGTGGCCGTAGGCTCTGGGCCTTGTGAGTTTTGTACTTTTAAGCATCTAGTCGGCTAGACCTTGCAGTTTTGAAAGGCAATTGAGAAATGGCTCACTTCCTGAACTTGGAGTACAAAAAAGCCTACAGCACCTGGTATTCCCAGGCCGTCTCCCATCCAGGTACTAACTAGGCCCGACACTGCTTAGCTTCTGAGATCAGACGAGATCAGGCGCATTCAGTGTGGTGTGGCCGTAGGCTCTGGGCCTAGGAAGTTTTGTACTTTTAAGCATCTAGTCGGCTAGACCTTGCAGTTTTAAAAGGCAATTGAGAAAGGGCTCACTTCCTGAACTTGGAGCACAAAAAAGCCTACAGCACCTGGTATTCCCAGGCGGTCTCCCATCCAGGTACTAACTAGGCCTGACACTGCTTCACTTCCGAGATCAGACGAGATCGGGTGCATTCAGTGTGGTGTGGCCGTAGGCTCTAGGAATGCTAAGAATATTACTCTTATGCATTTGCATTTAGTAAGCTAAGCCATGCAGCCACTTGCAACATGATACCACGCTCATCGCTCGATCAGGCTCGATCAGGCGAGATATATAAGACTGGTGGGCCCATTCAGGACTCCTATGTCTGGTAGGATAACTTTAATTCATCCATCCTGTGTCTGTTGCAGGGAGGTGGAGAGAACAATCAACACAATAATGGTTTTCTTTCATGCCTCTTGAAGGACTCAATATTCTCAGTACTGCATTACATGTGAAAGTCGATTTATTACCCATGAACACACTACCTGTATGCTAATTCTATGTAAAAAGGTAGCTCCAGCCCTCATGATGTTGTCCAACATTTCCGCTATAAAACGGGATACAATTATTTTGGAAACATACCAAATTTGAAAAATAATTGAGAAGTTGCGCAATTACTAATCATGGAGCACAAAAAAGCCTACAGCACCTGGTATTCCCAGGCAGTCTCCCATCCAGGTACTAACTAGGCCCGACCCTGCTTAGCTTCCGAGATCGGGCGCATTCAGTGTGGTGTGGCCGTAGGCTCTGGGCCTAGTGAGTTTTGTACTTTTAAGCATCTAGTCGGCTAGA
The DNA here is from genome assembly GCF_040938575.1 of Ambystoma mexicanum. Taxonomy (NCBI): domain Eukaryota; kingdom Metazoa; phylum Chordata; class Amphibia; order Caudata; family Ambystomatidae; genus Ambystoma; species Ambystoma mexicanum. The sequence goes on from NC_090927.1 coordinate 843,647,241, forward strand.
CCTTGCAGTTTTGAAAGGCAATTGAGAAATGGCTCACTTCCTGAACTTGGAGCACAAAAAAGCCTACAGCACCTGGTATTCCCAGGCGGTCTCCCTTCCAGGTACTAACTAGGCCCAACACTGCTTAGCTTCCGAGATCAGACGAGATCAGGCGCACTCAGTGTGGTGTGGCCGTAGGCTCTGGGCCTAGTGAGTTTTGTACTTTTAAGCATCTAGTCGGCTAGACCTTGCAGTTTTGAAAGGCAATTGAGAAAGGGTTCACTTCCTGAACTTGGAGCACAAAAAAGCCTACAGCACCTGGTATTCCCAAGCGGTCTCCCATCCAGGTACTAACTAGGCCTAACACTGCTTAACTTCCGAGATCAGACGAGATCGGGTGCATTCAGTGTGGTGTGGCCGTAGGCTCTAGGAATGCTAAGAATATTACTCTTATGCATTTGCATTTAGTAAGCTAAGCCATGCAGCCACTTGCAACATGATACCACGCTCATCGCTCGATCAGGCTCGATCAGGCGAGATATATAAGACTGGTGGGCCCATTCAGGACTCCTATGTCTGGTAGGATAACTTTAATTCATCCATCCTGTGTCTGTTGCAGGGAGGTGGAGAGAACAATCAACACAATAATGGGTTTCTTTCATGCCTCTTGAAGGACTCAATATTCTCTGTACTGCATTACATGTGAAAGTCGATTTATTACCCATGAACACACTACCTGTATGCTAATTCTATGTAAAAAGGTAGCTCCAGCCCTCATGATGTTGTCCAACATTTCCGCTATAAAACGGGATACAATTATTTTGGAAACATACCAAATTTGAAAAATAATTGAGAAGTTGCGCAATTACTAATCATGGAGCACACAAAAGCCTACAGCACCTGGTATTCCCAGGCAGTCTCCCATCCAGGTACTAACTAGGCCCGACCCTGCTTAGCTTCAGAGATCGGGCGCATTCAGTGTGGTGTGGCCGTAGGCTCTGGGCCTAGTGAGTTTTGTACTTTTAAGCATCTAGTCGGCTAGACCTTGCAGTTTTGAAAGGCAATTGTGAAATGGCTCACTTCCTGAACTTGGAGCACAAAAAAGCCTACAGCACCTGGTATTCCCAGGCGGTCTCCCATCCAGGTACTAACGAGGCCCAACACTGCTTAGCTTCCGAGATCAGACGAGATCGGGCGCATTCAGTGTGATGTGGCCGTAGGCTCTGGGCCTTGTGAGTTTTGTACTTTTAAGCATCTAGTCGGCTAGACCTTGCAGTTTTGAAAGGCAATTGAGAAATGGCTCACTTCCTGAACTTGGAATACAAAAAAGCCTACAGTACCTGGTATTCCCAGGCGGTCTCCCATCCAGGTACTAACTAGGCCCAACACTGCTTAGCTTCTGAGATCAGACGAGATCAGGCGCATTCAGTGTGGTGTGGCCGTAGGCTCTGGGCCTAGTGAGTTTTGTACTTTTAAGCATCTAGTCGGCTAGACCTTGCAGTTTTGAAAGGCAATTGAGAAAGGGCTCACTTCCTGAACTTGGAGCACAAAAAAGCCTACAGCACCTGGTATTCCCAGGCGGTCTCCCATCCAGGTACTAACTAGGCCTAACACTGCTTAACTTCCGAGATCAGACAAGATCGGGTGCATTCAGTGTGGTGTGGCCGTAGGCTCTAGGAATGCTAAGAATATTACTCTTATGCATTTGCATTTAGTAAGCTAAGCCATGCAGCCACTTGCAACATGATACCACGCTCATCGCTCGATCAGGCTCGATCAGGCAAGATATATAAGACTGGTGGGCCCATTCAGGACTCCTATGTCTGGTAGGATAACTTTAATTCATCCATCCTGTGTCTGTTGCAGGGAGGTGGAGAGAACAATCAACTCAATAATGGTTTTCTTTCATGCCTCTTGAAGGACTCAATATTCTCTGTACTGCATTACATGTGAAAGTCGATTTATTACCCATGAACACACTACCTGTATGCTAATTCTATGTAAAAAGGTAGCTCCAGCCCTCATGATGTTGTCCAACATTTCCGCTATAAAACGGTATACAATTATTTTGGAAACATACCAAATTTGAAAAATAATTGAGAAGTTGCGCAATTACTAATCATGGAGCACAAAAAAGCCTACAGCACCTGGTATTCCCAGGCAGTCTCCCATCCAGGTACTAACTAGGCCCGACCCTGCATTCAGTGTGGTGTGGCCGTAGGCTCTGGGCCTAGTGAGTTTTGTACTTTTAAGCATCTAGTCGGCTAGACCTTGCAGTTTTGAAAGGCAATTGTGAAATGGCTCACTTCCTGAACTTGGAGCACAAAAAAGCCTACAGCACCTGGTATTCGCAGGTGGTCTCCCATCCAGGTACTAACTAGGCCCGACACTGCTTAGCTTCCTTGATCAGACGAGATCGGGCGCAATCAGTGTGGTGTGGCCGTAGGCTCTGGGCCTAGTGAGTTTTGTACTTTTAAGCATCTAGTCAGCTAGACCTTGCAGTTTTGAAAGGCAATTGAGAAATGGCTCACTTCCTGAACTTGGAGCACAAAAAAGCCTACAGCACCTGGTATTCCCAGGCGGTCTCCCATCCAGGTACTAACGAGGCCCGACACTGCTTAGCTTCCGAGATCAGACGAGATCGTACGCATTCAGTGTGGTGTGGCCGTAGGCTCTGGGCCTTGTGAGTTTTGTACTTTTAAGCATCTAGTCGGCTAGACCTTGCAGTTTTGAAAGGCAATTGAGAAATGGCTCACTTCCTGAACTTGGAGTACAAAAAAGCCTACAGCACCTGGTATTCCCAGGCGGTCTCCCATCCAGGTACTAACTAGGCCCGACACTGCTTAGCTTCTGAGATCAGACGAGATCAGGCGCATTCAGTGTGGTGTGGCCGTAGGCTCTGGGTCTAGTGAGTTTTGTACTTTTAAGCATCTAGTCGGCTAGACCTTGCAGTTTTAAAAGGCAATTGAGAAAGGGCTCACTTCCTGAACTTGGAGCACAAAAAAGCCTACAGCACCTGGTATTCCCAGGCGGTCTCCCATCCAGGTACTAACTAGGCCTGACACTGCTTAACTTCCGAGATCAGACGAGATCATGTGCATTCAGTGTGGTGTGGCCGCAGGCTCTAGGAATGCTAAGAATATTACTCTTATGCATTTGCATTTAGTAAGCTAAGCCATGCAGCCACTTGCAACATGATACCACGCTCATCGCTCGATCAGGCTCGATCAGGCGAGATATATAAGACTGGTGGGCCCATTCAGGACTCCTATGTCTGGTAGGATAACTTTAATTCATCCATCCTGTGTCTGTTGCAGGGAGGTGGAGAGAACAATCAACACAATAATGGTTTTCTTTCATGCCTCTTGAAGGACTCAATATTCTCTGTACTGCATTACATGTGAAAGTCGATTTATTACCCATGAACACACTACCTGTATGCTAATTCTATGTAAAAAGGTAGCTCCAGCCCTCATGATGTTGTCCAACATTTCCGCTATAAAACGGGATACAATTATTTTGGAAACATACCAAATTTGAAAAATAATTGAGAAGTTGCGCAATTACTAATCATGGAGCACAAAAAAGCCTACAGCACCTGGTATTCCCAGGCAGTCTCCCATCCAGGTACTAACTAGGCCCGACCCTGCTTAGCTTCCGAGATCGGGCACATTCAGTGTGGTGTGGCCGTAGGCTCTGGGCCTAGTGAGTTTTGTACTTTTAAGCATCTAGTCGGCTAGACCTTGCAGTTTTGAAAGGCAATTGTGAAATGGCTCACTTCCTGAACTTGGAGCACAAAAAAGCCTACAGCACCTGGTATTCCCAGGCGGTCTCCCAGCCAGGTACTAACGAGGCCCGACACTGCTTAGCTTCCGAGATCAGATGAGATCGGGCGCATTCAGTGTGGTGTGGCCGTAGGCTCTGGGCCTTGTGAGTTTTGTACTTTTAAGCATCTAGTCGGCTAGACCTTGCAGTTTTGAAAGGCAATTGAGAAATGGCTCACTTCCTGAACTTGGAATACAAAAAAGCCTACAGCACCTGGTATTCCCAGGCGGTCTCCCATCCAGGTACTAACTAGGCCCAACACTGCTTAGCTTCTGAGATCAGACGAGATCAGGCGCATTCAGTGTGGTGTGGCCGTAGGCTCTGGGCCTAGTGAGTTTTGTACTTTTAAGCATCTAGTCGGCTAGACCTTGCAGTTTTGAAAGGCAATTGAGAAAGGGCTGACTTCCTGAACTTGGAGCACAAAAAAGCCTACAGCACCTGGTATTCCCAGGCGGTCTCCCATCCAGGTACTAACTAGGCCTAACACTGCTTAACTTCCGAGATCAGACAAGATCGGGGGCATTCAGTGTGGTGTGGCCGTAGGCTCTAGGAATGCTAAGAATATTACTCTTATGCATTTGCATTTAGTAAGCTAAGCCATGCAGCCACTTGCAACATGATACCACGCTCATCGCTCGATCAGGCTCGATCAGGCGAGATATATAAGACTGGTGGGCCCATTCAGGACTCCTATGTCTGGTAGGATAACTTTAATTCATCCATCCTGTGTCTGTTGCAGGGAGGTGAAGAGAACAATCAACACAATAATGGTTTTCTTTCATGCCTCTTGAAGGACTCAATATTCTCTGTACTGCATTACATGTGAAAGTCGATTTATTACCCATGAACACACTACCTGTATGCTAATTCTATGTAAAAAGGTAGCTCCAGCCCTCATGATGTTGTCCAACATTTCCGCTATAAAACGGTATACAATTATTTTGGAAACATACCAAATTTGAAAAATAATTGAGAAGTTGCGCAATTACTAATCATGGAGCACAAAAAAGCCTACAGCACCTGGTATTCCCAGGCAGTCTCCCATCCAGGTACTAACTAGGCCCGACCCTGCTTAGCTTCCGAGATCGGGCGCATTCAGTGTGGTGTGGCCGTAGGCTCTGGGCCTAGTGAGTTTTGTACTTTTAAGCATCTAGTCGGCTAGACCTTGCAGTTTTGAAAGGCAATTGTGAAATGGCTCACTTCCTGAACTTGGAGCACAAAAAAGCCTACAGCACCTGGTATTCCCAGGTGGTCTCCCATCCAGGTACTAACTAGGCCCGACACTGCTTAGCTTCCTTGATCAGACGAGATCGGGCGCAATCAGTGTGGTGTGGCCGTAGGCTCTGGGCCTAGTGAGTTTTGTACTTTTAAGCATCTAGTCAGCTAGACCTTGCAGTTTTGAAAGGCAATTGAGAAATGGCTCACTTCCTGAACTTGGAGCACAAAAAAGCCTACAGCACCTGGTATTCCCAGGCGGTCTCCCATCCAGGTACTAACGAGGCCCGACACTGCTTAGCTTCCGAGATCAGACGAGATCGGGCGCATTCAGTGTGGTGTGGCCGTAGGCTCTGGGCCTTGTGAGTTTTGTACTTTTAAGCATCTAGTCGGCTAGACCTTGCAGTTTTGAAAGGCAATTGAGAAATGGCTCACTTCCTGAACTTGGAGTACAAAAAAGCCTACAGCACCTGGTATTCCCAGGCGGTCTCCCATCCAGGTACTAACTAGGCCCAACACTGCTTAGCTTCTGAGATCAGACGAGATCAGGCGCATTCAGTGTGGTGTGGCCATAGGCTCTGGGCCTAGTGAGTTTTGTACTTTTAAGCATCTAGTCGGCTAGACCTTGCAGTTTTAAAAGGCAATTGAGAAAGGGCTCACTTCCTGAACTTGGAGCACAAAAAAGCCTACAGCACCTGGTATTCCCAGGCGGTCTCCCATCCAGGTACTAACTAGGCCTGACACTGCTTAACTTCCGAGATCAGACGAGATCGGGTGCATTCAGTGTGGTGTGGCCATAGGCTCTAGGAATGCTAAGAATATTACTCTTATGCATTTGCATTTAGTAAGCTAAGCCATGCAGCCACTTGCAACATGATACCACGCTCATCGCTCGATCAGGCTCGATCAGGCGAGATATATAAGACTGGTGGGCCCATTCAGGACTCCTATGTCTGGTAGGATAACTTTAATTCATCCATCCTGTGTCTGTTGCAGGGAGGTGGAGAGAACAATCAACACAATAATGGGTTTCTTTCATGCCTCTTGAAGGACTCAATATTCTCTGTACTGCATTACATGTGAAAGTCGATTTATTACCCATGAACACACTACCTGTATGCTAATTCTATGTAAAAAGGTAGCTCCAGCCCTCATGATGTTGTCCAACATTTCCGCTATAAAACGGGATACAATTATTTTGGAAACATACCAAATTTGAAAAATAATTGAGAAGTTGTGCAATTACTAATCATGGAGCACAAAAAAGCCTACAGCACCTGGTATTCCCAGGCAGTCTCCCATCCAGGTACTAACTAGGCCTGACCCTGCTTAGCTTCCGAGATCGGGCGCATTCAGTGTGGTGTGGCTGTAGGCTCTGGGCCTAGTGAGTTTTGTACTTTTAAGCATCTAGACGGCTAGACCTTGCAGTTTTGAAAGGAAATTGTGAAATGGCTCACTTCCTGAACTTGGAGCACAAAAAAGCCTACAGCACCTGGTATTCCCAGGTGGTCTCCCATCCAGGTACTAACTAGGCCCGACACTGCTTAGCTTCCGAGATCAGACGAGATCGGGCGCAATCAGTGTGGTGTGTCCGTAGTCTCTGGGCCTAGTGAGTTTTGTACTTTTAAGCATCTAGTCAGCTAGACCTTGCAGTTTTGAAAGGCAATAGAGAAATGGCTCACTTCCTGAACTTGGAGCACAAAAAAGCCTACAGCACCTGGTATTCCCAGGCGGGCTCCCATCCAGGTACTAACGAGGCCCGACACTGCTTAGCTTCCGAGATCAGACGAGATCGGGCACATTCAGTGTGGTGTGGCCGTAGGCTCTGGGCCTTGTGAGTTTTGTACTTTTAAGCAACTAGTCGGCTAGACCTTGCAGTTTTAAAAGGCAATTGAGAAAGGGCTCACTTCCTGAACTTGGAGCACAAAAAAGCCTACAGCACCTGGTATTCCCAGGCGGTCTCCCATCCAGGTACTAACTAGGCCTGACACTGCTTAACTTCCGAGATCAGACGAGATCGGGTGCATTCAGTGTGGTGTGGCCGTAGGCTCTAGGAATGCTAAGAATATTACTCTTATGCATTTGCATTTAGTAAGCTAAGCCATGCAGCCACTTGCAACATGATACCACGCTCATCGCTCGATCAGGCTCGATCAGGCGAGATATATAAGACTGGTGGGCCCATTCAGGACTCCTATGTCTGGTAGGATAACTTTAATTCATCCATCCTGTGTCTGTTGCAGGGAGGTGGAGAGAACAATCAACACAATAATGGGTTTCTTTCATGCCTCTTGAAGGACTCAATATTCTCTGTACTGCATTACATGTGAAAGTCGATTTATTACCCATGAACACACTACCTGTATGCTAATTCTATGTAAAAAGGTAGCTCCAGCCCACATGATGTTGTCCAACATTTCCGCTATAAAACGGGATACAATTATTTTGGAAACATACCAAATTTGAAAAATAATTGAGAAGTTGCGCAATTACTAATCATGGAGCACAAAAAAGCCAACAGCACCTGGTATTCCCAGGCAGTCTCCCATCCAGGTACTAACTAGGCCCGACCCTGCTTAGCTTCCGAGATCGGGCGCATTCAGTGTGGTGTGGCCGTAGGCTCTGGGCCTAGTGAGTTTTGTACTTTTAAGCATCTAGTCGGCTAGACCTTGCAGTTTTGAAAGGCAATTGTGAAATGGCTCACTTCCTGAACTTGGAGCACAAAAAAGCCTACAGCACCTGGTATTCCCAGGCGGTCTCCCATCCAGGTACTAACGAGGCCCGACACTGCTTAGCTTCCGAGATCAGACGAGATCGGGCGCAATCAGTGTGGTGTGGCCGTAGGCTCTGGGCCTAGTGAGTTTTGTACTTTTAAGCATCTAGTCAGCTAGACCTTGCAGTTTTCAAAGGCAATTGAGAAATGGCTCACTTCCTGAACTTGGAGCACAAAAAAGCCTACAGCACCTGGTATTCCCAGGCGGTCTCCCATCCAGGTACTAACGAGGCCCGACACTGCTTAGCTTCCGAGATCAGACGAGATCGGGCGCATTCAGTGTGGTGTGGCCGTAGGCTCTGGGCCTTGTGAGTTTTGTACTTTTAAGCATCTAGTCGGCTAGACCTTGCAGTTTTGAAAGGCAATTGAGAAATGGCTCACTTCCTGAACTTGGAGTACAAAAAATCCTACAGCACCTGGTATTCCCAGGCGGTCTCCCATCCAGGTACTAACTAGGCCCGACACTGCTTAGCTTCTGAGATCAGACGAGATCAGGCGCATTCAGTGTGGTGTGGCCGTAGGCTCTGGGCCTAGTGAGTTTTGTACTTTTAAGCATCTAGTCGGCTAGACCTTGCAGTTTTAAAAGGCAATTGAGAAAGGGCTCACTTCCTGAACTTGGAGCACAAAAAAGCCTACAGCACCTGGTATTCCCAGGCGGTCTCCCATCCAGGTACTAACTAGGCCTGACACTGCTTAACTTCCAAGATCAGACGAGATCGGGTGCATTCAGTGTGGTGTGGCCGTAGGCTCTAGGAATGCTAAGAATATTACTCTTATGCATTTGCATTTAGTAAGCTAAGTCATGCAGCCACTTGCAACATGATACCACGCTCATCGCTCGATCAGGCTCGATCAGGCGAGATATATAAGACTGGTGGGCCCATTCAGGACTCCTATGTCTGGTAGGATAACTTTAATTCATCCATCCTGTGTCTGTTGCAGGGAGGTGGAGAGGACAATCAACACAATAATGGTTTTCTTTCATGCCTCTTGAAGGACTCAATATTCTCTGTACTGCATTACATGTGAAAGTCGATTTATTACCCATGAACACACTACCTGTATGCTAATTCTATGTAAAAAGGTAGCTCCAGCCCTCATGATGTTGTCCAACATTTCCGCTATAAAACGGTATACAATTATTTTGGAAACATACCAAATTTGAAAAATAATTGAGAAGTTGCGCAATTACTAATCATGGAGCACAAAAAAGCCTACAGCACCTGGTATTCCCAGGCAGTCTCCCATCCAGGTACTAACTAGGCCCGACCCTGCTTAGCTTCCGAGATCGGGCGCATTCAGTGTGGTGTGGCCGCAGGCTCTGGGCCTAGTGAGTTTTGTACTTTTAAGCATCTAGTCGGCTAGACCTTGCAGTTTTGAAAGGCAATTGTGAAATGGCTCACTTCCTGAACTTGGAGCACAAAAAAGCCTACAGCACCTGGTATTCCCAGGCGGTCTCCCATCCAGGTACTAACGAGGCCCGACACTGCTTAGCTTCCGAGATCAGACGCATTCAGTGTGGTGTGGCCGTAGGCTCTGGGCCTTGTGAGTTTTGTACTTTTAAGCATCTAGTCGGCTAGACCTTGCAGTTTTGAAAGGCAATTGTGAAATGGCTCACTTCCTGAACTTGGAGCACAAAAAAGCCTACAGCACCTGGTATTCCCAGGTGGTCTCCCATCCAGGTACTAACTAGGCCCGACACTGCTTAGCTTCCGAAATCAGACGAGATCGGGCGCAATCAGTGTGGTGTGGCCGTAGGCTCTGGGCCTAGTGAGTTTTGTACTTTTAAGCATCTAGTCAGCTAGACCTTGCAGTTTTCAAAGGCAATTGAGAAATGGCTCACTTCCTGAACTTGGAGCACAAAAAAGCCTACAGCACCTGGTATTCCCAGGCGGTCTCCCATCCAGGTACTAACGAGGCCCGACATTGCTTAGCTTCCGAGATCAGACGAGATCGGGCGCATTCAGTGTGGTGTGGCCGTAGGCTCTGGGCCTTGTGAGTTTTGTACTTTTAAGCATCTAGTCGGCTAGACCTTGCAGTTTTGAAAGGCAATTGAGAAATGGCTCACTTCCTGAACTTGGAGTACAAAAAAGCCTACAGCACCTGGTATTCCCAGGCGGTCTCCCATCCAGGTACTAACTAGGCCCGACACTGCTTTGCTTCTGAGATCAGACGAGATCAGGCGCATTCAGTGTGGTGTGGCCGTAGGCTCTGGGCCTAGTGAGTTTTGTACTTTTAAGCATCTAGTCGGCTAGACCTTGCAGTTTTAAAAGGCAATTGAGAAAGGGCTCACTTCCTGAACTTGGAGCACAAAAAAGCCTACAGCACCTGGTATTCCCAGGCGGTCTCCCATCCAGGTACTAACTAGGCCTGACACTGCTTAACTTCCGAGATCAGACGAGATCGGGTGCATTCAGTGTGGTGTGGCCGTAGGCTCTAGGAATGCTAAGAATATTACTCTTATGCATTTGCATTTAGTAAGCTAAGCCATGCAGCCACTTGCAACATGATACCACGCTCATCGCTCGATCAGGCTCGATCAGGCGAGATATATAAGACTGGTGGGCCCATTCAGGACTCCTATGTCTGGTAGGATAACTTTAATTCATCCATCCTGTGTCTGTTGCAGGGAGGTGGAGAGAACAATCAACACAATAATGGGTTTCTTTCATGCCTCTTGAAGGACTCAATATTCTCTGTACTGCATTACATGTGAAAGTCGATTTATTACCCATGAACACACTACCTGTATGCTAATTCTATGTAAAAAGGTAGCTCCAGCCCTCATGATGTTGTCCAACATTTCCGCTATAAAACGGGATACAATTATTTTGGAAACATACCAAATTTGAAAAATAATTGAGAAGTTGCGCAATTACTAATCATGGAGCACAAAAAAGCCTACAGCACCTGGTATTCCCAGGCAGTCTCCCATCCAGGTACTAACTAGGCCCGACCCTGCTTAGCTTCTGAGATCGGGCGCATTCAGTGTGGTGTGGCCGTAGGCTCTGGGCCTAGTGAGTTTTGTACTTTTAAGCATCTAGTCGGCTAGACCTTGCAGTTTTGAAAGGCAATTGTGAAATGGCTCACTTCCTGAACTTGGAGCACAAAAAAGCCTACAGCACCTGGTATTCCCAGGCGGTCTCCCATCCAGGTACTAACGAGGCCCGACACTGCTTAGCTTCCGAGATCAGATGAGATCGGGCGCATTCAGTGTGGTGTGGCCGTAGGCTCTGGGCCTTGTGAGTTTTGTACTTTTAAGCATCTAGTCGGCTAGACCTTGCAGTTTTGAAAGGCAATTGAGAAATGGCTCACTTCCTGAACTTGGAGTACAAAAAAGCCTACAGCACCTGGTATTCCCAGGCGGTCTCCCATCCAGGTACTAACTAGGCCCAACACTGCTTAGCTTCTGAGATCAGACGCATTCAGTGTGGTGTGGCCGTAGGCTCTGGGCCTAGTGAGTTTTGTACTTTTAAGCATCTAGTCGGCTAGACCTTGCAGTTTTGAAAGGCAATTGAGAAAGGGCTCACTTCCTGAACTTGGAGCACAAAAAAGCCTACAGCACCTGGTATTCCCAGGCGGTCTCCCATCCAGGTACTAACTAGGCCTAACACTGCTTAACTTCCGAGATCAGACGAGATCAGGTGCATTCAGTGTGGTGTGGCCGTAGGCTCTAGGAATGCTAAGAATATTACTCTTATGCATTTGCATTTAGTAAGATAAGCCATGCAGCCACTTGCAACATGATACCACGCTCATCGCTCGATCAGGCTCGATCAGGCGAGATATATAAGACTGGTGGGCCCATTCAGGACTCCTATGTCTGGTAGGATAACTTTAATTCATCCATCCTGTGTCTGTTGCAGGGAGGTGGAGAGAACAATCAACACAATAATGGTTTTCTTTCATGCCTCTTGAAGGACTCAATATTCTCTGTACTGCATTACATGTGAAAGTCGATTTATTACCCATGAACACACTACCTGTATGCTAATTCTATGTAAAAAGGTAGCTCCAGCCCTCATGATGTTGTCCAACATTTCCGCTATAAAACGGGATACAATTATTTTGGAAACATACCAAATTTGAAAAATAATTGAGAAGTTGCGCAATTACTAATCATGGAGCACAAAAAAGCCTACAGCACCTGGTATTCCCAGGCAGTCTCCCATCCAGGTACTAACTAGGCCCGACCCTGCTTAGCTTCCGAGATCGGGCACATTCAGTGTGGTGTGGCCGTAGGCTCTGGGCCTAGTGAGTTTTGTACTTTTAAGCATCTAGTCGGCTAGACCTTGCAGTTTTGAAAGGCAATTGTGAAATGGCTCACTTCCTGAACTTGGAGCACAAAAAAGCCTACAGCACCTGGTATTCCCAGGTGGTCTCCCATCCAGGTACTAACTAGGCCCGACACTGCTTAGCTTCTGAGATCAGACAAGATCAGGCGCATTCAGTGTAGTGTGGCCGTAGGCTCTGGGCCTAGTGAGTTTTGTACTTTTAAGCATCTAGTCGGCTAGACCGTGCAGTTTTAAAAGGCAATTGAGAAAGGGCTCACTTCCTGAACTTGGAGCACAAAAAAGCCTACAGCACCTGGTATTCCCAGGCAGTCTCCCATCCAGGTACTAACTAGGCCTGACACTGCTTAACTTCCAAGATCAGACGAGATCGGGTGCATTCAGTGTGGTGTGGCCGTAGTCTCTAGGAATGCTAAGAATATTACTCTTATGCATTTGCATTTAGTAAGCTAAGCCATGCAGCCACTTGCAACATGATACCACGCTCATCGCTCGATCAGGCTCGATCAGGCGAGATATATAAGACTGGTGGGCCCATTCAGGACTCCTATGTCTGGTAGGATAACTTTAATTCATCCATCCTGTGTCTGTTGCAGGGAGGTGGAGAGAACAATCAACACAATAATGGTTTTCTTTCATGCCTCTTGAAGGACTCAATATTCTCTGTACTGCATTACATGTGAAAGTCGATTTATTACCCATGAACACACTACCTGTATGCTAATTCTATGTAAAAAGGTAGCTCCAGCCCTCATGATGTTGTCCAACATTTCCGCTATAAAACGGGATACAATTATTTTGGAAACATACCAAATTTGAAAAATAATTGAGAAGTTGCGCAATTACTAATCATGGAGCACAAAAAAGCCTACAGCACCTGGTATTCCCAGGCAGTCTCCCATCCAGGTACTAACTAGGCCCGACCCTGCTTAGCTTCCGAGATCGGGCGCATTCAGTGTGGTGTGGCCGTAGGCTCTGGGCCTAGTGAGTTTTGTACTTTTAAGCATCTAGTCGGCTAGACCTTGCAGTTTTGAAAGGCAATTGTGAAATGGCTCACTTCCTGAACTTGGAGCACAAAAAAGCCTACAGCACCTGGTATTCCCAGGTGGTCTCCCATCCAGGTACTAACGAGGCCCGACACTGCTTAGCTTCCGAGATCAGACGCATTCAGTGTGGTGTGGCCGTAGGCTCTGGGCCTTGTGAGTTTTGTACTTTTAAGCATCTAGTCGGCTAGACCTTGCAGTTTTGAAAGGCAATTGTGAAATGGCTCACTTCCTGAACTTGGAGCACAAAAATGCCTACAGCACCTGGTATTCCCAGGTGGTCTCCCATCCAGGTACTAACTAGGCCCGACACTGCTTAGCTTCCGAGATCAGACGAGATCGGGCACAATCAGTGTGGTGTGGCCGTAGGCTCTGGGCCTAGTGAGTTTTGTACTTTTAAGCATCTAGTCAGCTAGACCTTTCAGTTTTCAAAGGCAATTGAGAAATGGCTCACTTCCTGAACTTGGAGCACAAAAAAGCCTACAGCACCTGGTATTCCCAGGCGGTCTCCCATCCAGGTACTAACGAGGCCCGACACTGCTTAGCTTCTGAGATCAGACGAGATCAGGCGCATTCAGTGTGGTGTGGCCGTAGGCTCTGGGCCTAGTGAGTTTTGTACTTTTAAGCATCTAGTCGGCTAGACCTTGCAGTTTTAAAAGGCAATTGAGAAAGGGCTCACTTCCTGAACTTGGAGCACAAAAAAGCCTACAGCACCTGGTATTCCCAGGCGGTCTCCCATCCAGGTACTAACTAGGCCTGACACTGCTTAACTTCCAAGATCAGACGAGATCGGGTGCATTCAGTGTGGTGTGGCCGTAGGCTCTAGGAATGCTAAGAATATTACTCTTATGCATTTGCATTTAGTAAGCTAAGTCATGCAGCCACTTGCAACATGATACCACGCTCATCGCTCGATCAGGCGAGATATATAAGACTGGTGGGCCCATTCAGGACTCCTATGTCTGGTAGGATAACTTTAATTCATCCATCCTGTGTCTGTTGCAGGGAGGTGGAGAGAACAATCAACACAATAATGGTTTTCTTTCATGCCTCTTGAAGGACTCAATATTCTCTGTACTGCATTACATGTGAAAGTCGATTTATTACCCATGAACACACTACCTGTATGCTAATTCTATGTAAAAAGGTAGCTCCAGCCCTCATGATGTTGTCCAACATTTCCGCTATAAAACGGTATACAATTATTTTGGAAACATACCAAATTTGAAAAATAATTGAGAAGTTGCGCAATTACTAATCATGGAGCACAAAAAAGCCTACAGCACCTGGTATTCCCAGGCAGTCTCCCATCCAGGTACTAACTAGGCCCGACCCTGCTTAGCTTCCGAGATCGGGCGCATTCAGTGTGGTGTGGCCGCAGGCTCTGGGCCTAGTGAGTTTTGTACTTTTAAGCATCTAGTCGGCTAGACCTTGCAGTTTTGAAAGGCAATTGTGAAATGGCTCACTTCCTGAACTTGGAGCACAAAAAAGCCTACAGCACCTGGTATTCCCAGGCGGTCTCCCATCCAGGTACTAACGAGGCCCGACACTGCTTAGCTTCCGAGATCAGACGCATTCAGTGTGGTGTGGCCGTAGGCTCTGGTCCTTGTGAGTTTTGTACTTTTAAGCATCTAGTCGGCTAGACCTTGCAGTTTTGAAAGGCAATTGTGAAATGGCTCACTTCCTGAACTTGGAGCACAAAAAAGCCTACAGCACCTGGTATTCCCAGGTGGTCTCCCATCCAGGTACTAACTAGGCCCGACACTGCTTAGCTTCCGAAATCAGACGAGATCGGGCGCAATCAGTGTGGTGTGGCCGTAGGCTCTGGGCCTAGTGAGTTTTGTACTTTTAAGCATCTAGTCAGCTAGACCTTGCAGTTTTCAAAGGCAATTGAGAAATGGCTCACTTCCTGAACTTGGAGCACAAAAAAGCCTACAGCACCTGGTATTCCCAGGCGGTCTCCCATCCAGGTACTAACGAGGCCCGACATTGCTTAGCTTCCGAGATCAGACGAGATCGGGCGCATTCAGTGTGGTGTGGCCGTAGGCTCTGGGCCTTGTGAGTTTTGTACTTTTAAGCATCTAGTCGGCTAGACCTTGCAGTTTTGAAAGGCAATTGAGAAATGGCTCACTTCCTGAACTTGGAGTACAAAAAAGCCTACAGCACCTGGTATTCCCAGGCGGTCTCCCATCCAGGTACTAACTAGGCCCGACACTGCTTTGCTTCTGAGATCAGACGAGATCAGGCGCATTCAGTGTGGTGTGGCCGTAGGCTCTGGGCCTAGTGAGTTTTGTACTTTTAAGCATCTAGTCGGCTAGACCTTGCAGTTTTAAAAGGCAATTGAGAAAGGGCTCACTTCCTGAACTTGGAGCACAAAAAAGCCTACAGCACCTGGTATTCCCAGGCGGTCTCCCATCCAGGTACTAACTAGGCCTGACACTGCTTAACTTCCGAGATCAGACGAGATCGGGTGCATTCAGTGTGGTGTGGCCGTAGGCTCTAGGAATGCTAAGAATATTACTCTTATGCATTTGCATTTAGTAAGCTAAGCCATGCAGCCACTTGCAACATGATACCACGCTCATCGCTCGATCAGGCTCGATCAGGCGAGATATATAAGACTGGTGGGCCCATTCAGGACTCCTATGTCTGGTAGGATAACTTTAATTCATCCATCCTGTGTCTGTTGCAGGGAGGTGGAGAGAACAATCAACACAATAATGGGTTTCTTTCATGCCTCTTGAAGGACTCAATATTCTCTGTACTGCATTACATGTGAAAGTCGATTTATTACCCATGAACACACTACCTGTATGCTAATTCTATGTAAAAAGGTAGCTCCAGCCCTCATGATGTTGTCCAACATTTCCGCTATAAAACGGGATACAATTATTTTGGAAACATACCAAATTTGAAAAATAATTGAGAAGTTGCGCAATTACTAATCATGGAGCACAAAAAAGCCTACAGCACCTGGTATTCCCAGGCAGTCTCCCATCCAGGTACTAACTAGGCCCGACCCTGCTTAGCTTCTGAGATCGGGCGCATTCAGTGTGGTGTGGCCGTAGGCTCTGGGCCTAGTGAGTTTTGTACTTTTAAGCATCTAGTCGGCTAGACCTTGCAGTTTTGAAAGGCAATTGTGAAATGGCTCACTTCCTGAACTTGGAGCACAAAAAAGCCTACAGCACCTGGTATTCCCAGGCGGTCTCCCATCCAGGTACTAACGAGGCCCGACACTGCTTAGCTTCCGAGATCAGATGAGATCGGGCGCATTCAGTGTGGTGTGGCCGTAGGCTCTGGGCCTTGTGAGTTTTGTACTTTTAAGCATCTAGTCGGCTAGACCTTGCAGTTTTGAAAGGCAATTGAGAAATGGCTCACTTCCTGAACTTGGAGTACAAAAAAGCCTACAGCACCTGGTATTCCCAGGCGGTCTCCCATCCAGGTACTAACTAGGCCCAACACTGCTTAGCTTCTGAGATCAGACGCATTCAGTGTGGTGTGGCCGTAGGCTCTGGGCCTAGTGAGTTTTGTACTTTTAAGCATCTAGTCGGCTAGACCTTGCAGTTTTGAAAGGCAATTGAGAAAGGGCTCACTTCCTGAACTTGGAGCACAAAAAAGCCTACAGCACCTGGTATTCCCAGGCGGTCTCCCATCCAGGTACTAACTAGGCCTAACACTGCTTAACTTCCGAGATCAGACGAGATCAGGTGCATTCTGTGTGGTGTGGCCGTAGGCTCTAGGAATGCTAAGAATATTACTCTTATGCATTTGCATTTAGTAAGCTAAGCCATGCAGCCACTTGCAACATGATACCACGCTCATCGCTCGATCAGGCTCGATCAGGCGAGATATATAAGACTGGTGGGCCTATTCAGGACTCCTATGTCTGGTAGGATAACTTTAATTCATCCATCCTGTGTCTGTTGCAGGGAGGTGGAGAGAACAATCAACACAATAATGGTTTTCTTTCATGCCTCTTGAAGGACTCAATATTCTCTGTACTGCATTACATGTGAAAGTCGATTTATTACCCATGAACACACTACCTGTATGCTAATTCTATGTAAAAAGGTAGCTCCAGCCCTCATGATGTTGTCCAACATTTCCGCTATAAAACGGGATACAATTATTTTGGAAACATACCAAATTTGAAAAATAATTGAGAAGTTGCGCAATTACTAATCATGGAGCACAAAAAAGCCTACAGCACCTGGTATTCCCAGGCAGTCTCCCATCCAGGTACTAACTAGGCCCGACCCTGCTTAGCTTCCGAGATCGGGCGCATTCAGTGTGGTGTGGCCGTAGGCTCTGGGCCTAGTGAGTTTTGTACTTTTAAGCATCTAGTCGGCTAGACCTTGCAGTTTTGAAAGGCAATTGTGAAATGGCTCACTTCCTGAACTTGGAGCACAAAAAAGCCTACAGCACCTGGTATTCCCAGGCGGTCTCCCATCCAGGTACTAACGAGGCCCGACACTGCTTAGCTTCCGAGATCAGACGCATTCAGTGTGGTGTGGCCGTAGGCTCTGGGCCTTGTGAGTTTTGTACTTTTAAGCATCTAGTCGGCTAGACCTTGCAGTTTTGAAAGGCAATTGTGAAATGGCTCACTTCCTGAACTTGGAGCACAAAAAAGCCTACAGCACCTGGTATTCCCAGGTGGTCTCCCATCCGGGTACTAACTAGGCCCGACACTGCTTAGCTTCCGAGATCAGACGCAATCAGTGTGGTGTGGCCGTAGGCTCTGGGCCTAGTGAGTTTTGTACTTTTAAGCATCTAGTCAGCTAGACCTTGCAGTTTTCAAAGGCAATTGAGAAATGGCTCACTTCCTGAACTTGGAGCACAAAAAAGCCTACAGCACCTGGTATTCCCAGGCGGTCTCCCATCCAGGTACTAACGAGGCCCGACACTGCTTAGCTTCCGAGATCAGACGAGATCGGGCGCATTCAGTGTGGTGTGGCCGTAGGCTCTGGGCCTTGTGAGTTTTGTACTTTTAAGCATCTAGTCGGCTAGACCTTGCAGTTTTGAAAGGCAATTGAGAAATGGCTCACTTCCTGAACTTGGAGTACAAAAAAGCCTACAGCACCTGGTATTCCCAGGCGGTCTCCCATCCAGGTACTAACTAGGCCCGACACTGCTTAGCTTCTGAGATCAGACGAGATCAGGCGCATTCAGTGTGGTGTGGCCGTAGGCTCTGGGCCTAGTGAGTTTTGTACTTTTAAGCATCTAGTCGGCTAGACCTTGCAGTTTTAAAAGGCAATTGAGAAAGGGCTCACTTCCTGAACTTGGAGCACAAAAAAGCCTACAGCACCTGGTATTCCCAGGCGGTCTCCCATCCAGGTACTAACTAGGCCTGACACTGCTTAACTTCCAAGATCAGACGAGATCGGGTGCATTCAGTGTGGTGTGGCCGTAGGCTCTAGGAATGCTAAGAATATTACTCTTATGCATTTGCATTTAGTAAGCTAAGCCATGCAGCCACTTGCAACATGATACCACGCTCATCGCTCGATCAGGCTCGATCAGGCGAGATATATAAGACTGGTGGGCCCATTCAGGACTCCTATGTCTGGTAGGATAACTTTAATTCATCCATCCTGTGTCTGTTGCAGGGAGGTGGAGAGAACAATCAACACAATAATGGTTTTCTTTCATGCCTCTTGAAGGACTCAATATTCTCTGTACTGCATTACATGTGAAAGTCGATTTATTACCCATGAACACACTACCTGTATGCTAATTCTATGTAAAAAGGTAGCTCCAGCCCTCATGATGTTGTCCAACATTTCCGCTATAAAACGGTATACAATTATTTTGGAAACATACCAAATTTGAAAAATAATTGAGAAGTTGCGCAATTACTAATCATGGAGCACAAAAAAGCCTACAGCACCTGGTATTCCCAGGCAGTCTCCCATCCAGGTACTAACTAGGCCCGACCCTGCTTAGCTTCCGAGATCGGGCGCATTCAGTGTGGTGTGGCCGTAGGCTCTGGGCCTAGTGAGTTTTGTACTTTTAAGCATCTAGTCGGCTAGACCTTGCAGTTTTGAAAGGCAATTGTGAAATGGCTCACTTCCTGAACTTGGAGCACAAAAAAGCCTACAGCACCTGGTATTCCCAGGTGGTCTCCCATCCAGGTACTAACTAGGCCCGACACTGCTTAGCTTCCGAGATCAGACAAGATCGGGCACAATCAGTGTGGTGTGGCCGTAGGCTCTGGGCCTAGTGAGTTTTGTACTTTTAAGCATCTAGTCAGCTAGACCTTGCAGTTTTCAAAGGCAATTGAGAAATGGCTCACTTCCTGAACTTGGAGCACAAAAAAGCCTACAGCACCTGGTATTCCCAGGCGGTCTCCCATCCAGGTACTAACGAGGCCCGACACTGCTTAGCTTCCGAGATCAGACGAGATCGGGCGCATTCAGTGTGGTGTGGCCGTAGGCTCTGGGCCTTGTGAGTTTTGTACTTTTAAGCATCTAGTCGGCTAGACCTTGCAGTTTTGAAAGGCAATTGAGAAATGGCTCACTTCCTGAACTTGGAGTACAAAAAAGCCTACAGCACCTGGTATTCCCAGGCGGTCTCCCATCCAGGTACTAACTAGGCCCGACACTGCTTTGCTTCTGAGATCAGACGAGATCAGGCGCATTCAGTGTGGTGTGGCCGTAGGCTCTGGGCCTAGTGAGTTTTGTACTTTTAAGCATCTAGTCGGCTAGACCTTGCAGTTTTAAAAGGCAATTGAGAAAGGGCTCACTTCCTGAACTTGGAGCACAAAAAAGCCTACAGCACCTGGTATTCCCAGGAAGTCTCCCATCCAGGTACTAACTAGGCCTGACACTGCTTAACTTCCGAGATCAGACGAGATCGGGTGCATTCAGTGTGGTGTGGCCGTAGGCTCTAGGAATGCTAAGAATATTACTCTTATGCATTTGCATTTAGTAAGCTAAGCCATGCAGCCACTTGCAACATGATACCACGCTCATCGCTCGATCAGGCTCGATCAGGCGAGATATATAAGACTGGTGGGCCCATTCAGGACTCCTATGTCTGGTAGGATAACTTTAATTCATCCATCCTGTGTCTGTTGCAGGGAGGTGGAGAGAACAATCAACACAATAATGGGTTTCTTTCATGCCTCTTGAAGGACTCAATATTCTCTGTACTGCATTACATGTGAAAGTCGATTTATTACCCATGAACACACTACCTGTATGCTAATTCTATGTAAAAAGGTAGCTCCAGCCCTCATGATGTTGTCCAACATTTCCGCTATAAAACGGGATACAATTATTTTGGAAACATACCAAATTTGAAAAATAATTGAGAAGTTGCGCAATTACTAATCATGGAGCACAAAAAAGCCTACAGCACCTGGTATTCCCAGGCAGTCTCCCATCCAGGTACTAACTAGGCCTGACCCTGCTTAGCTTCCGAGATCGGGCGCATTCAGTGGGGTGTGGCCGTAGGCTCTGGGCCTAGTGAGTTTTGTACTTTTAAGCATCTAGTCGGCTAGACCTTGCAGTTTTGAAAGGCAATTGTGAAATGGCTCACTTCCTGAACTTGGAGCACAAAAAAGCCTACAGCACCTGGTATTCCCAGGCGGTCTCCCATCCAGGTACTAACGAGGCCCGACACTGCTTAGCTTCCAAGATCAGACGAGATCGGGCGCATTCAGTGTGGTGTGGCCGTAGGCTCTGGGCCTTGTGAGTTTTGTACTTTTAAGCATCTAGTCGGCTAGACCTTGCAGTTTTGAAAGGCAATTGAGAAATGGCTCACTTCCTGAACTTGGAATACAAAAAAGCCTACAGCACCTGGTATTCCCAGGCGGTCTCCCATCCAGGTACTAACTAGGCCCAACACTGCTTAGCTTCTGAGATCAGACGAGATCAGGCGCATTCAGTGTGGTGTGGCCGTAGGCTCTGGGCCTAGTGAGTTTTGTACTTTTAAGCATCTAGTCGCTAGACCTTGCAGTTTTGAAAGGCAATTGAGAAAGGGCTCACTTCCTGAACTTGGAGCACAAAAAAGCCTACAGCACCTGGTATTCCCAGGCGGTCTCCCATCCAGGTACTAACTAGGCCTAACACTGCTTAACTTCCGAGATCAGACAAGATCGGGTGCATTCAGTGTGGTGTGGCCATAGGCTCTAGGAATGCTAAGAATATTACTCTTATGCATTTGCATTTAGTAAGCTAAGCCATGCAGCCACTTGCAACATGATACCACGCTCATCGCTCGATCAGGCTCGATCAGGCGAGATATATAAGACTGGTGGGCCCATTCAGGACTCCTATGTCTGGTAGGATAACTTTAATTCATCCATCCTGTGTCTGTTGCAGGGAGGTGGAGAGAACAATCAACACAATAATGGTTTTCTTTCATGCCTCTTGAAGGACTCAATATTCTCTGTACTGCATTACATGTGAAAGTCGATTTATTACCCATGAACACACTACCTGTATGCTAATTCTATGTAAAAAGGTAGCTCCAGCCCTCATGATGTTGTCCAACATTTCCGCTATAAAACGGTATACAATTATTTTGGAAACATACCAAATTTGAAAAATAATTGAGAAGTTGCGCAATTACTAATCATGGAGCACAAAAAAGCCTACAGCACCTGGTATTCCCAGGCAGTCTCCCATCCAGGTACTAACTAGGCCCGACCCTGCTTAGCTTCCGAGATCGGGCGCATTCAGTGTGGTGTGGCCGTAGGCTCTGGGCCTAGTGAGTTTTGTACTTTTAAGCATCTAGTCGGCTAGACCTTGCAGTTTTGAAAGGCAATTGTGAAATGGCTCACTTCCTGAACTTGGAGCACAAAAAAGCCTACAGCACCTGGTATTCCCAGGTGGTCTCCCATCCAGGTCCTAACTAGGGCCGACACTGCTTAGCTTCCTTGATTAGACGAGATTGGGCGCAATCAGTGTGGTGTGGCCGTAGGCTCTGGGCCTAGTGAGTTTTGTACTTTTAAGCATCTAGTCAGCTAGACCTTGCAGTTTTGAAAGGCAATTGAGAAATGGCTCACTTCCTGAACTTGGAGCACAAAAAAGCCTACAGCACCTGGTATTCCCAGGCGGTCTCCCATCCAGGTACTAACGAGGCCCGACACTGCTTAGCTTCCGAGATCAGACGAGATCGGGCGCATTCAGTGTGGTGTGGCCGTAGGCTCTGGGCCTTGTGAGTTTTGTACTTTTAAGCATCTAGTCGGCTAGACCTTGCAGTTTTGAAAGGCAATTGAGAAATGGCTCACTTCCTGAACTTGGAGTACAAAAAAGCCTACAGCACCTGGTATTCCCAGGCGGTCTCCCATCCGGGTACTAACTAGGCCCGACACTGCTTAGCTTCTGAGATCAGACGAGATCAGGCGCATTCAGTGTGGTGTGGCCGTAGGCTCTGGGCCTAGTGAGTTTTGTACTTTTAAGCATCTAGTCGGCTAGACCTTGCAGTTTTAAAAGGCAATTGAGAAAGGGCTCACTTCCTGAACTTGGAGCACAAAAAAGCCTACAGCACCTGGTATTCCCAGGCGGTCTCCCATCCAGGTACTAACTTGGCCTGACACTGCTTAACTTCCGAGATCAGACGAGATCGGGTGCATTCAGTGTGGTGTGGCCGTAGGCTCTAGGAATGCTAAGAATATTACTCTTATGCATTTGCATTTAGTAAGCTAAGCCATGCAGCCACTTGCAACATGATACCACGCTCATCGCTCGATCAGGCTCGATCAGGCGAGATATATAAGACTGGTGGGCCCATTCAGGACTCCTATGTCTGGTAGGATAACTTTAATTCATCCATCCTGTGTCTGTTGCAGGGAGGTGGAGAGAACAATCAACACAATAATGGGTTTCTTTCATGCCTCTTGAAGGACTCAATATTCTCTGTACTGCATTACATGTGAAAGTCGATTTATAACCCATGAACACACTACCTGTATGCTAATTCTATGTAAAAAGGTAGCTCCAGCCCTCATGATGTTGTCCAACATTTCCGCTATAAAACGGGATACAATTATTTTGGAAACATACCAAATTTGAAAAATAATTGAGAAGTTGTGCAATTACTAATCATGGAGCACAAAAAAGCCTACAGCACCTGGTATTCCCAGGCAGTCTCCCATCCAGGTACTAACTAGGCCCGACCCTGCTTAGTTTCCGAGATCGGGCGCATTCAGTGTGGTGTGGCCGTAGGCTCTGGGCCTAGTGAGTTTTGTACTTTTAAGCATCTAGTCGGCTAGACCTTGCAGTTTTGAAAGGCAATTGTGAAATGGCTCACTTCCTGAACTTGGAGCACAAAAAAGCCTACAGCACCTGGTATTCCCAGGTGGTCTCCCATCCAGGTACTAACTAGGCCCGACACTGCTTAGCTTCCGAGATCAGACGAGATTGGGCGCAATCAGTGTGGTGTGTCCGTAGTCTCTGGGCCTAGTGAGTTTTGTACTTTTAAGCATCTAGTCAGCTAGACCTTGCAGTTTTGAAAGGCAATTGAGAAATGGCTCACTTCCTGAACTTGGAGCACAAAAAAGCCTACAGCACCTGGTATTCCCAGGCGGGCTCCCATCCAGGTACTAACGAGGCCCGACACTGCTTAGCTTCCGAGATCAGACGAGACCGGGCACATTCAGTGTGGTGTGGCCGTAGGCTCTGGGCCTTGTGAGTTTTGTACTTTTAAGCATCTAGTCGGCTAGACCTTGCAGTTTTAAAAGGCAATTGAGAAAGGGCTCACTTCCTGAACTTGGAGCACAAAAAAGCCTACAGCACCTGGTATTCCCAGGCGGTCTCCCATCCAGGTACTAACTAGGCCTGACACTGCTTAACTTCCGAGATCAGACGAGATCAGGTGCATTCAGAGTGGTGTGACCGTAGGCTCTAGGAATGCTAAGAATATTACTCTTATGCATTTGCATTTAGTAAGCTAAGCCATGCAGCCACTTGCAACATGATACCACGCTCATCGCTCGATCAGGCTCGATCAGGCGAGATATATAAGACTGGTGGGCCCATTCAGGACTCCTATGTCTGGTAGGATAACTTTAATTCATCCATCCTGTGTCTGTTGCAGGGAGGTGGAGAGAACAATCAACACAATAATGGGTTTCTTTCATGCCTCTTGAAGGACTCAATATTCTCTGTACTGCATTACATGTGAAAGTCGATTTATTACCCATGAACACACTACCTGTATGCTAATTCTATGTAAAAAGGTAGCTCCAGCCCTCATGATGTTGTCCAACATTTCCGCTATAAAACGGGATACAATTATTTTGGAAACATACCAAATTTGAAAAATAATTGAGAAGTTGCGCAATTACTAATCATGGAGCACAAAAAAGCCTACAGCACCTGGTATTCCCAGGCAGTCTCCCATCCAGGTACTAACTAGGCCCGACCCTGCTTAGCTTCCGAGATCGGGCGCATTCAGTGTGGTGTGGCCGTAGGCTCTGGGCCTAGTGAGTTTTGTACTTTTAAGCATCTAGTCGGCTAGACCTTGCAGTTTTGAAAGGCAATTGTGAAATGGCTCACTTCCTGAACTTGGAGCACAAAAAAAGCCTACAGCACCTGGTATTCCCAGGCGGTCTCCCATCCAGGTACTAACGAGGCCCGACACTGCTTAGCTTCCGAGATCAGACGAGATCGGGCGCATTCAGTGTGGTGTGGCCGTAGGCTCTGGGCCTTGTGAGTTTTGTACTTTTAAGCATCTAGTCGGCTAGACCTTGCAGTTTTGAAAGGCAATTGAGAAATGGCTCACTTCCTGAACTTGGAGTACAAAAAAGCCTACAGCACCTGGTATTCCCAGGCGGTCTCCCATCCAGGTACTAACTAGGCCCAACACTGCTTAGCTTCTGAGATCAGACGAGATCAGGCGCATTCAGTGTGGTGTGGCCGTAGGCTCTGGGCCTAGTGAGTTTTGTACTTTTAAGCATCTAGTCGGCTAGACCTTGCAGTTTTGAAAGGCAATTGAGAAAGGGCTCACTTCCTGAACTTGGAGCACAAAAAAGCCTACAGCACCTGGTATTCCCAGGCGGTCTCCCATCCAGGTACTAACTAGGCCTAACACTGCTTAACTTCCGAGATCAGACGAGATCAGGTGCATTCAGTGTGGTGTGGCCGTAGGCTCTAGGAATGCTAAGAATATTACTCTTATGCATTTGCATTTAGTAAGCTAAGCCATGCAGCCACTTGCAACATGATACCACGCTCATCGCTCGATCAGGCTCGATCAGGCGAGATATATAAGACTGGTGGGCCCATTCAGGACTCCTATGTCTGGTAGGATAACTTTAATTCATCCATCCTGTGTCTGTTGCAGGGAGGTGGAGAGAACAATCAACACAATAATGGTTTTCTTTCATGCCTCTTGAAGGACTCAATATTCTCTGTACTGCATTACATGTGAAAGTCGATTTATTACCCATGAACACACTACCTGTATGCTAATTCTATGTAAAAAGGTAGCTCCAGCCCTCATGATGTTGTCCAACATTTCCGCTATAAAACGGGATACAATTATTTTGGAAACATACCAAATTTGAAAAATAATTGAGAAGTTGCGCAATTACTAATCATGGAGCACAAAAAAGCCTACAGCACCTGGTATTCCCAGGCAGTCTCCCATCCAGGTACTAACTAGGCCCGACCCTGCTTAGCTTCCGAGATCGGGCGCATTCAGTGTGGTGTGGCCGTAGGCTCTGGGCCTAGTGAGTTTTGTACTTTTAAGCATCTAGTCGGCTAGACCTTGCAGTTTTGAAAGGCAATTGTGAAATGGCTCACTTCCTGAACTTGGAGCACAAAAAAGCCTACAGCACCTGGTATTCCCAGGTGGTCTCCCATCCAGGTACTAACTAGGCCCGACACTGCTTAGCTTCTGAGATCAGACAAGATCAGGCGCATTCAGTGTGGTGTGGCCGTAGGCTCTGGGCCTAGTGAGTTTTGTACTTTTAAGCATCTAGTCGGCTAGACCGTGCAGTTTTAAAAGGCAATTGAGAAAGGGCTCACTTCCTGAACTTGGAGCACAAAAAAGCCTACAGCACCTGGTATTCCCAGGCGGTCTCCCATCCAGGTACTAACTAGGCCTGACACTGCTTAACTTCCAAAATCAGACGAGATCGGGTGCATTCAGTGTGGTGTGGCCGTAGTCTCTAGGAATGCTAAGAATATTACTCTTATGCATTTGCATTTAGTAAGCTAAGCCATGCAGCCACTTGCAACATGATACCACGCTCATCGCTCGATCAGGCTCGATCAGGCGAGATATATAAGACTGGTGGGCCCATTCAGGACTCCTATGTCTGGTAGGATAACTTTAATTCATCCATCCTGTGTCTGTTGCAGGGAGGTGGAGAGAACAATCAACACAATAATGGTTTTCTTTCATGCCTCTTGAAGGACTCAATATTCTCTGTACTGCATTACATGTGAAAGTCGATTTATTACCCATGAACACACTACCTGTATGCTAATTCTATGTAAAAAGGTAGCTCCAGCCCTCATGATGTTGTCCAACATTTCCGCTATAAAACGGTATACAATTATTTTGGAAACATACCAAATTTGAAAAATAATTGAGAAGTTGCGCAATTACTAATCATGGAGCACAAAAAAGCCTACAGCACCTGGTATTCCCAGGCAGTCTCCCATCCAGGTACTAACTAGGCCCGACCCTGCTTAGCTTCCGAGATCGGGCGCATTCAGTGTGGTGTGGCCGTAGGCTCTGGGCCTAGTGAGTTTTGTACTTTTAAGCATCTAGTCGGCTAGACCTTGCAGTTTTGAAAGGCAATTGTGAAATGGCTCACTTCCTGAACTTGGAGCACAAAAAAGCCTACAGCACCTGGTATTCCCAGGCGGTCTCCCATCCAGGTACTAACAAGGCCCGACACTGCTTAGCTTCCGAGATCAGACGCATTCAGTGTGGTGTGGCCGTAGGCTCTGGGCCTTGTGAGTTTTGTACTTTTAAGCATCTAGTCGGCTAGACCTTGCAGTTTTGAAAGGCAATTGTGAAATGGCTCACTTCCTGAACTTGGAGCACAAAAAAGCCTACAGCACCTGATATTCCCAGGTGGTCTCCCATCCAGGTACTAACTAGGCCCGACACTGCTTAGCTTCCGAGATCAGACGAGATCGGGCGCAATCAGTGTGGTGTGGCCGTAGGCTCTGGGCCTAGTGAGTTTTGTACTTTTAAGCATCTAGTCAGCTAGACCTTGCAGTTTTCAAAGGCAATTGAGAAATGGCTCACTTCCTGAACTTGGAGCACAAAAAAGCCTACAGCACCTGGTATTCCCAGGCGGTCTCCCATCCAGGTACTAACGAGGCCCGACACTGCTTAGCTTCCGAGATCAGACGAGATCGGGCGCATTCAGTGTGGTGTGGCCGTAGGCTCTGGGCCTTGTGAGTTTTGTACTTTTAAGCATCTAGTCGGCTAGACCTTGCAGTTTTGAAAGGCAATTGAGAAATGGCTCACTTCCTGAACTTGGAGTACAAAAAAGCCTACAGCACCTGGTATTCCCAGGCCGTCTCCCATCCAGGTACTAACTAGGCCCGACACTGCTTAGCTTCTGAGATCAGACGAGATCAGGCGCATTCAGTGTGGTGTGGCCGTAGGCTCTGGGCCTAGTGAGTTTTGTACTTTTAAGCATCTAGTCGGCTAGACCTTGCAGTTTTAAAAGGCAATTGAGAAAGGGCTCACTTCCTGAACTTGGAGCACAAAAAAGCCTACAGCACCTGGTATTCCCAGGCGGTCTCCCATCCAGGTACTAACTAGGCCTGACACTGCTTAACTTCCAAGATCAGACGAGATCGGGTGCATTCAGTGTGGTGTGGCCGTAGGCTCTAGGAATGCTAAGAATATTACTCTTATGCATTTGCATTTAGTAAGCTAAGCCATGCAGCCACTTGCAACATGATACCACGCTCATCGCTCGATCAGGCTCGATCAGGCGAGATATATAAGACTGGTGGGCCCATTCAGGACTCCTATGTCTGGTAGGATAACTTTAATTCATCCATCCTGTGTCTGTTGCAGGGAGGTGGAGAGAACAATCAACACAATAATGGTTTTCTTTCATGCCTCTTGAAGGACTCAATATTCTCTGTACTGCATTACATGTGAAAGTCGATTTATTACCCATGAACACACTACCTGTATGCTAATTCTATGTAAAAAGGTAGCTCCAGCCCTCATGATGTTGTCCAACATTTCCGCTATAAAACGGTATACAATTATTTTGGAAACATACCAAATTTGAAAAATAATTGAGAAGTTGCGCAATTACTAATCATGGAGCACAAAAAAGCCTACAGCACCTGGTATTCCCAGGCAGTCTCCCATCCAGGTACTAACTAGGCCCGACCCTGCTTAGCTTCCGAGATCGGGCGCATTCAGTGTGGTGTGGCCGTAGGCTCTGGGCCTAGTGAGTTTTGTACTTTTAAGCATCTAGTCGGCTAGACCTTGCAGTTTTGAAAGGCAATTGTGAAATGGCTCACTTCCTGAACTTGGAGCACAAAAAAGCCTACAGCACCTGGTATTCCCAGGCGGTCTCCCATCCAGGTACTAACTAGGCCCAACACTGCTTAGCTTCCGAGATCAGACGCATTCAGTGTGGTGTGGCCGTAGGCTCTGGGCCTTGTGAGTTTTGTACTTTTAAGCATCTAGTCGGCTAGACCTTGCAGTTTTGAAAGGCAATTGTGAAATGGCTCACTTCCTGAACTTGGAGCACAAAAAAGCCTACAGCACCTGGTATTCCCAGGTGGTCTCCCATCCAGGTACTAACTAGGCCCGACACTGCTTAGCTTCCGAGATCAGACGAGATCGGGCGCAATCAGTGTGGTGTGGCCGTAGGCTCTGGGCCTAGTGAGTTTTGTACTTTTAAGCATCTAGTCAGCTAGACCTTGCAGTTTTCAAAGGCAATTGAGAAATGGCTCACTTCCTGAACTTGGAGCACAAAAAAGCCTACAGCACCTGGTATTCCCAGGCGGTCTCCCATCCAGGTACTAACGAGGCCCGACACTGCTTAGCTTCCGAGATCAGACGAGATCGGGCGCATTCAGTGTGGTGTGGCAGTAGGCTCTGGGCATTGTGAGTTTTGTACTTTTAAGCATCTAGTCGGCTAGACCTTGCAGTTTTGAAAGGCAATTGAGAAATGGCTCACTTCCTGAACTTGGAATAGAAAAAAGCCTACAGCACCTGGTATTCCCAGGCGGTCTCCCATCCAGGTACTAACTAGGCCCAACACTGCTTAGCTTCTGAGATCAGACGAGATCAGGCGCATTCAGTGTGGTGTGGCAGTAGGCTCTGGGCCTAGTGAGTTTTGTACTTTTAAGCATCTAGTCGGCTAGACCTTGCAGTTTTGAAAGGCAATTGAGAAAGGGCTCACTTCCTGAACTTGGAGCACAAAAAAGCCTACAGCACTTGGTATTCCCAGGCGGTCTCCCATCCAGGTACTAACTAGGCCTAACACTGCTTAACTTCCGAGATCAGACGAGATCAGGTGCATTCTGTGTGGTGTGGCCGTAGGCTCTAGGAATGCTAAGAATATTACTCTTATGCATTTGCATTTAGTAAGCTAAGCCATGCAGCCACTTGCAACATGATACCACGCTCATCGCTCGATCAGGCTCGATCAGGCGAGATATATAAGACTGGTGGGCCTATTCAGGACTCCTATGTCTGGTAGGATAACTTTAATTCATCCATCCTGTGTCTGTTGCAGGGAGGTGGAGAGAACAATCAACACAATAATGGTTTTCTTTCATGCCTCTTGAAGGACTCAATATTCTCTGTACTGCATTACATGTGAAAGTCGATTTATTACCCATGAACACACTACCTGTATGCTAATTCTATGTAAAAAGGTAGCTCCAGCCCTCATGATGTTGTCCAACATTTCCGCTATAAAACGGGATACAATTATTTTGGAAACATACCAAATTTGAAAAATAATTGAGAAGTTGCGCAATTACTAATCATGGAGCACAAAAAAGCCTACAGCACCTGGTATTCCCAGGCAGTCTCCCATCCAGGTACTAACTAGGCCCGACCCTGCTTAGCTTCCGAGATCGGGCGCATTCAGTGTGGTGTGGCCGTAGGCTCTGGGCCTAGTGAGTTTTGTACTTTTAAGCATCTAGTCGGCTAGACCTTGCAGTTTTGAAAGGCAATTGTGAAATGGCTCACTTCCTGAACTTGGAGCACAAAAAAGCCTACAGCACCTGCTATTCCCAGGCGGTCTCCCATCCAGGTACTAACGAGGCCCGACACTGCTTAGCTTCCGAGATCAGACGCATTCAGTGTGGTGTGGCCGTAGGCTCTGGGCCTTGTGAGTTTTGTACTTTTAAGCATCTAGTCGGCTAGACCTTGCAGTTTTGAAAGGCAATTGTGAAATGGCTCACTTCCTGAACTTGGAGCACAAAAAAGCCTACAGCACCTGGTATTCCCAGGTGGTCTCCCATCCAGGTACTAACTAGGCCCGACACTGCTTAGCTTCCGAGATCAGACGAGATCGGGCGCAATCAGTGTGGTGTGGCCGTAGGCTCTGGGCCTAGTGAGTTTTGTACTTTTAAGCATCTAGTCAGCTAGACCTTGCAGTTTTCAAAGGCAATTGAGAAATGGCTCACTTCCTGAACTTGGAGCACAAAAAAGCCTACAGCACCTGGTATTCCCAGGCGGTCTCCCATCCAGGTACTAACGAGGCCCGACACTGCTTAGCTTCCGAGATCAGGCGCATTCAGTGTGGTGTGGCCGTAGGCTCTGGGCCTTGTGAGTTTTGTACTTTTAAGCATCTAGTCGGCTAGACCTTGCAGTTTTGAAAGGAAATTGAGAAATGGCTCACTTCCTGAACTTGGAGTACAAAAAAGCCTACAGCACCTGGTATTCCCAGGCGGTCTCCCATCCAGGTACTAACTAGGCCCGACACTGCTTAGCTTCTGAGATCAGACGAGATCAGGCGCATTCAGTGTGGTGTGGCCGTAGGCTCTGGGCCTAGTGAGTTTTGTACTTTTAAGCATCTAGTCGGCTAGACCTTGCAGTTTTAAAAGGCAATTGAGAAAGGGCTCACTTCCTGAACTTGGAGCACAAAAAAGCCTACAGCACCTGGTATTCCCAGGCAGTCTCCCATCCAGGTACTAACTAGGCCTGACACTGCTTAACTTCCAAGATCAGACGAGATCGGGTGCATTCAGTGTGGTGTGGCCGTAGGCTCTAGGAATGCTAAGAATATTACTCTTATGCATTTGCATTTAGTAAGCTAAGCCATGCAGCCACTTGCAACATGATACCACGCTCATCGCTCGATCAGGCTCGATCAGGCGAGATATATAAGACTGGTGGGCCCATTCAGGACTCCTATGTCTGGTAGGATAACTTTAATTCATCCATCCTGTGTCTGTTGCAGGGAGGTGGAGAGAACAATCAACACAATAATGGTTTTCTTTCATGCCTCTTGAAGGACTCAATATTCTCTGTACTGCATTACATGTGAAAGTCGATTTATTACCCATGAACACACTACCTGTATGCTAATTCTATGTAAAAAGGTAGCTCCAGCCCTCATGATGTTGTCCAACATTTCCGCTATAAAACGGTATACAATTATTTTGGAAACATACCAAATTTGAAAAATAATTGAGAAGTTGCGCAATTACTAATCATGGAGCACAAAAAAGCCTACAGCACCTGGTATTCCCAGGCAGTCTCCCATCCAGGTACTAACTAGGCCCGACCCTGCTTAGCTTCCGAGATCGGGCGCATTCAGTGTGGTGTGGCCGTAGGCTCTGGGCCTAGTGAGTTTTGTACTTTTAAGCATCTAGTCGGCTAGACCTTGCAGTTTTGAAAGGCAATTGTGAAATGGCTCACTTCCTGAACTTGGAGCACAAAAAAGCCTACAGCACCTGGTATTCCCAGGCGGTCTCCCATCCAGGTACTAACGAGGCCCGACACTGCTTAGCTTCCGAGATCAGACGCATTCAGTGTGGTGTGGCCGTAGGCTCTGGGCCTTGTGAGTTTTGTACTTTTAAGCATCTAGTCGGCTAGACCTTGCAGTTTTGAAAGGCAATTGAGAAATGGCTCACTTCCTGAACTTGGAGTACAAAAAAGCCTACAGCACCTGGTATTCCCAGGCGGTCTCCCATCCAGGTACTAACTAGGCCCGACACTGCTTAGCTTCTGAGATCAGACGAGATCAGGCGCATTCAGTGTGGTGTGGCCGTAGGCTCTGGGCCTAGTGAGTTTTGTACTTTTAAGCATCTAGTCGGCTAGACCTTGCAGTTTTAAAAGGCAATTGAGAAAGGGCTCACTTCCTGAACTTGGAGCACAAAAAAGCCTACAGCACCTGGTATTCCCAGGCAGTCTCCCATCCAGGTACTAACTAGGCCTGACACTGCTTAACTTCCAAGATCAGACGAGATCGGGTGCATTCAGTGTGGTGTGGCCGTAGGCTCTAGGAATGCTAAGAATATTACTCTTATGCATTTGCATTTAGTAAGCTAAGCCATGCAGCCACTTGCAACATGATACCACGCTCATCGCTCGATCAGGCTCGATCAGGCGAGATATATAAGACTGGTGGGCCCATTCAGGACTCCTATGTCTGGTAGGATAACTTTAATTCATCCATCCTGTGTCTGTTGCAGGGAGGTGGAGAGAACAATCAACACAATAATGGTTTTCTTTCATGCCTCTTGAAGGACTCAATATTCTCTGTACTGCATTACATGTGAAAGTCGATTTATTACCCATGAACACACTACCTGTATGCTAATTCTATGTAAAAAGGTAGCTCCAGCCCTCATGATGTTGTCCAACATTTCCGCTATAAAACGGTATACAATTATTTTGGAAACATACCAAATTTGAAAAATAATTGAGAAGTTGCGCAATTACTAATCATGGAGCACAAAAAAGCCTACAGCACCTGGTATTCCCAGGCAGTCTCCCATCCAGGTACTAACTAGGCCCGACCCTGCTTAGCTTCCGAGATCGGGCGCATTCAGTGTGGTGTGGCCGTAGGCTCTGGGCCTAGTGAGTTTTGTACTTTTAAGCATCTAGTCGGCTAGACCTTGCAGTTTTGAAAGGCAATTGTGAAATGGCTCACTTCCTGAACTTGGAGCACAAAAAAGCCTACAGCACCTGGTATTCCCAGGCGGTCTCCCATCCAGGTACTAACGAGGCCCGACACTGCTTAGCTTCCGAGATCAGACGCATTCAGTGTGGTGTGGCCGTAGGCTCTGGGCCTTGTGAGTTTTGTACTTTTAAGCATCTAGTCGGCTAGACCTTGCAGTTTTGAAAGGCAATTGTGAAATGGCTCACTTCCTGAACTTGGAGCACAAAAAAGCCTACAGCACCTGGTATTCCCAGGTGGTCTCCCATCCAGGTACTAACTAGGCCCGACACTGCTTAGCTTCCGAGATCAGACAAGATCGGGCACAATCAGTGTGGTGTGGCCGTAGGCTCTGGGCCTAGTGAGTTTTGTACTTTTAAGCATCTAGTCAGCTAGACCTTGCAGTTTTCAAAGGCAATTGAGAAATGGCTCACTTCCTGAACTTGGAGCACAAAAAAGCCTACAGCACCTGGTATTCCCAGGTGGTCTCCCATCCAGGTACTAACGAGGCCCGACACTGCTTAGCTTCTGAGATCAGACGAGATCGGGCGCATTCAGTGTGGTGTGGCCGTAGGCTCTGGGCCTTGTGAGTTTTGTACTTTTAAGCATCTAGTCGGCTAGACCTTGCAGTTTTGAAAGGCAATTGAGAAATGGCTCACTTCCTGAACTTGGAGTACAAAAAAGCCTACAGCACCTGGTATTCCCAGGCGGTCTCCCATCCAGATACTAACTAGGCCCGATACTGCTTTGCTTCTGAGATCAGACGAGATCAGGCGCATTCAGTGTGGTGTGGCCGTAGGCTCTGGGCCTAGTGAGTTTTGTACTTTTAAGCATCTAGTCGGCTAGACCTTGCAGTTTTAAAAGGCAATTGAGAAAGGGCTCACTTCCTGAACTTGGAGCACAAAAAAGCCTACAGCACCTGGTATTCCCAGGCGGTCTCCCATCCAGGTACTAACGAGGCCCGACACTGCTTAGCTTCCGAGATCAGACGCATTCAGTGTGGTGTGGCCGTAGGCTCTGGGCCTTGTGAGTTTTGTACTTTTAAGCATCTAGTCGGCTAGACCTTGCAGTTTTGAAAGGCAATTGTGAAATGGCTCACTTCCTGAACTTGGAGCACAAAAAAGCCTACAGCACCTGGTATTCCCAGGTGGTCTCCCATCCAGGTACTAACTAGGCCCGACACTGCTTAGCTTCCGAGATCAGACGAGATCGGGCGCAATCAGTGTGGTGTGGCCGTAGGCTCTGGGCCTAGTGAGTTTTGTACTTTTAAGCATCTAGTCAGCTAGACCTTGCAGTTTTCAAAGGCAATTGAGAAATGGCTCACTTCCTGAACTTGGAGCACAAAAAAGCCTACAGCACCTGGTATTCCCAGGCGGTCTCCCATCCAGGTACTAACGAGGCCCGACACTGCTTAGCTTCCGAGATCAGGCGCATTCAGTGTGGTGTGGCCGTAGGCTCTGGGCCTTGTGAGTTTTGTACTTTTAAGCATCTAGTCGGCTAGACCTTGCAGTTTTGAAAGGCAATTGAGAAATGGCTCACTTCCTGAACTTGGAGTACAAAAAAGCCTACAGCACCTGGTATTCCCAGGCGGTCTCCCATCCAGGTACTAACTAGGCCCGACACTGCTTAGCTTCTGAGATCAGACGCATTCAGTGTGGTGTGGCCGTATGCTCTGGGCCTAGTGAGTTTTGTACTTTTAAGCATCTAGTCGGCTAGACCTTGCAGTTTTAAAAGGCAATTGAGAAAGGGCTCACTTCCTGAACTTGGAGCACAAAAAAGCCTACAGCACCTGGTATTCCCAGGCAGTCTCCCATCCAGGTACTAACTAGGCCTGACACTGCTTAACTTCCAAGATCAGACGAGATCGGGTGCATTCAGTGTGGTGTGGCCGTAGGCTCTAGGAATGCTAAGAATATTACTCTTATGCATTTGCATTTAGTAAGCTAAGCCATGCAGCCACTTGCAACATGATACCACGCTCATCGCTCGATCAGGCTCGATCAGGCGAGATATATAAGACTGGTGGGCCCATTCAGGACTCCTATGTCTGGTAGGATAACTTTAATTCATCCATCCTGTGTCTGTTGCAGGGAGGTGGAGAGAACAATCAACACAATAATGGTTTTCTTTCATGCCTCTTGAAGGACTCAATATTCTCTGTACTGCATTACATGTGAAAGTCGATTTATTACCCATGAACACACTACCTGTATGCTAATTCTATGTAAAAAGGTAGCTCCAGCCCTCATGATGTTGTCCAACATTTCCGCTATAAAACGGTATACAATTATTTTGGAAACATACCAAATTTGAAAAATAATTGAGAAGTTGCGCAATTACTAATCATGGAGCACAAAAAAGCCTACAGCACCTGGTATTCCCAGGCAGTCTCCCATCCAGGTACTAACTAGGCCCGACCCTGCTTAGCTTCCGAGATCGGGCGCATTCAGTGTGGTGTGGCCGTAGGCTCTGGGCCTAGTGAGTTTTGTACTTTTAAGCATCTAGTCGGCTAGACCTTGCAGTTTTGAAAGGCAATTGTGAAATGGCTCACTTCCTGAACTTGGAGCACAAAAAAGCCTACAGCACCTGGTATTCCCAGGCGGTCTCCCATCCAGGTACTAACGAGGCCCGACACTGCTTAGCTTCCGAGATCAGACGCATTCAGTGTGGTGTGGCCGTAGGCTCTGGGCCTTGTGAGTTTTGTACTTTTAAGCATCTAGTCGGCTAGACCTTGCAGTTTTGAAAGGCAATTGTGAAATGGCTCACTTCCTGAACTTGGAGCACAAAAAAGCCTACAGCACCTGGTATTCCCAGGTGGTCTCCCATCCAGGTACTAACTAGGCCCGACACTGCTTAGCTTCCGAGATCAGACAAGATCGGGCACAATCAGTGTGGTGTGGCCGTAGGCTCTGGGCCTAGTGAGTTTTGTACTTTTAAGCATCTAGTCAGCTAGACCTTGCAGTTTTCAAAGGCAATTGAGAAATGGCTCACTTCCTGAACTTGGAGCACAAAAAAGCCTACAGCACCTGGTATTCCCAGGTGGTCTCCCATCCAGGTACTAACGAGGCCCGACACTGCTTAGCTTCCGAGATCAGACGAGATCGGGCGCATTCATTGTGGTGTGGCCGTAGGCTCTGGGCCTTGTGAGTTTTGTACTTTTAAGCATCTAGTCGGCTAGACCTTGCAGTTTTGAAAGGCAATTGAGAAATGGCTCACTTCCTGAACTTGGAGTACAAAAAAGCCTACAGCACCTGGTATTCCCAGGCGGTCTCCCATCCAGATACTAACTAGGCCCGACACTGCTTTGCTTCTGAGATCAGACGAGATCAGGCGCATTCAGTGTGGTGTGGCCGTAGGCTCTGGGCCTAGTGAGTTTTGTACTTTTAAGCATCTAGTCGGCTAGACCTTGCAGTTTTAAAAGGCAATTGAGAAAGGGCTCACTTCCTGAACTTGGAGCACAAAAAAGCCTACAGCACCTGGTATTCCCAGGCGGTCTCCCATCCAGGTACTAACTAGGCCTGACACTGCTTAACTTCCGAGATCAGACGAGATCGGGTGCATTCAGTGTGGTGTGGCCGTAGGCTCTAGGAATGCTAAGAATATTACTCTTATGCATTTGCATTTAGTAAGCTAAGCCATGCAGCCACTTGCAACATGATACCACGCTCATCGCTCGATCAGGCTCGATCAGGCGAGATATATAAGACTGGTGGGCCCATTCAGGACTCCTATGTCTGGTAGGATAACTTTAATTCATCCATCCTGTGTCTGTTGCAGGGAGGTGGAGAGAACAATCAACACAATAATGGTTTTCTTTCATGCCTCTTGAAGGACTCAATATTCTCTGTACTGCATTACATGTGAAAGTCGATTTATTACCCATGAACACACTACCTGTATGCTAATTCTATGTAAAAAGGTAGCTCCAGCCCTCATGATGTTGTCCAACATTTCCGCTATAAAACGGTATACAATTATTTTGGAAACATACCAAATTTGAAAAATAATTGAGAAGTTGCGCAATTACTAATCATGGAGCACAAAAAAGCCTACAGCACCTGGTATTCCCAGGCAGTCTCCCATCCAGGTACTAACTAGGCCCGACCCTGCTTAGCTTCCGAGATCGGGCGCATTCAGTGTGGTGTGGCCGTAGGCTCTGGGCCTAGTGAGTTTTGTACTTTTAAGCATCTAGTCGGCTAGACCTTGCAGTTTTGAAAGGCAATTGTGAAATGGCTCACTTCCTGAACTTGGAGCACAAAAAAGCCTACAGCACCTGGTATTCCCAGGCGGTCTCCCATCCAGGTACTAACGAGGCCCGACACTGCTTAGCTTCCGAGATCAGACGCATTCAGTGTGGTGTGGCCGTAGGCTCTGGGCCTTGTGAGTTTTGTACTTTTAAGCATCTAGTCGGCTAGACCTTGCAGTTTTGAAAGGCAATTGTGAAATGGCTCACTTCCTGAACTTGGAGCACAAAAAAGCCTACAGCACCTGGTATTCCCAGGTGGTCTCCCATCCAGGTACTAACTAGGCCCGACACTGCTTAGCTTCCGAGATCAGACAAGATCGGGCACAATCAGTGTGGTGTGGCCGTAGGCTCTAGGCCTAGTGAGTTTTGTACTTTTAAGCATCTAGTCAGCTAGACCTTGCAGTTTTCAAAGGCAATTGAGAAATGGCTCACTTCCTGAACTTGGAGCACAAAAATGCCTACAGCACCTGGTATTCCCAGGCGGTCTCCCATCCAGGTACTAACGAGGCCCGACACTGCTTAGCTTCCGAGATCAGACGAGATCGGGCGCATTCAGTGTGGTGTGGCCGTAGGCTCTGGGCCTTGTGAGTTTTGTACTTTTAAGCATCTAGTCGGCTAGACCTTGCAGTTTTGAAAGGCAATTGAGAAATGGCTCACTTCCTGAACTTGGAGTACAAAAAAGCCTACAGCACCTGGTATTCCCAGGCGGTCTCCCATCCAGATACTAACTAGGCCCGACACTGCTTTGCTTCTGAGATCAGACGAGATCAGGCGCATTCAGTGTGGTGTGGCCGTAGGCTCTGGGCCTAGTGAGTTTTGTACTTTTAAGCATCTAGTCGGCTAGACCTTGCAGTTTTAAAAGGCAATTGAGAAAGGGCTCACTTCCTGAACTTGGAGCACAAAAAAGCCTACAGCACCTGGTATTCTGAGGCGGTCTCCCATCCAGGTACTAACTAGGCCTGACACTGCTTAACTTCCGAGATCAGGTGCATTCAGTGTGGTGTGGCCGTAGGCTCTAGGAATGCTAAGAATATTACTCTTATGCATTTGCATTTAGTAAGCTAAGCCATGCAGCCACTTGCAACATGATACCACGCTCATCGCTCGATCAGGCTCGATCAGGCGAGATATATAAGACTGGTGGGCCCATTCAGGACTCCTATGTCTGGTAGGATAACTTTAATTCATCCATCCTGTGTCTGTTGCAGGGAGGTGGAGAGAACAATCAACACAATAATGGGTTTCTTTCATGCCTCTTGAAGGACTCAATATTCTCTGTACTGCATTACATGTGAAAGTCGATTTATTACCCATGAACACACTACCTGTATGCTAATTCTATGTAAAAAGGTAGCTCCAGCCCTCATGATGTTGTCCAACATTTCCGCTATAAAACGGGATACAATTATTTTGGAAACATACCAAATTTGAAAAATAATTGAGAAGTTGCGCAATTACTAATCATGGAGCACAAAAAAGCCTACAGCACCTGGTATTCCCAGGCAGTCTCCCATCCAGGTACTAACTAGGCCCGACCCTGCTTAGCTTCCGAGATCGGGCGCATTCAGTGGGGTGTGGCCGTAGGCTCTGGGCCTAGTGAGTTTTGTACTTTTAAGCATCTAGTCGGCTAGACCTTGCAGTTTTGAAAGGCAATTGTGAAATGGCTCACTTCCTGAACTTGGAGCACAAAAAAGCCTACAGCACCTGGTATTCCCAGGCGGTCTCCCATCCAGGTACTAACGAGGCCCGACACTGCTTAGCTTCCAAGATCAGACGAGATCGGGCGCATTCAGTGTGGTGTGGCCGTAGGCACTGGGCCTTGTGAGTTTTGTACTTTTAAGCATCTAGTCGGCTAGACCTTGCAGTTTTGAAAGGCAATTGAGAAATGGCTCACTTCCTGAACTTGGAATACAAAAAAGCCTACAGCACCTGGTATTCCCAGGCGGTCTCCCATCCAGGTACTAACTAGGCCCAACACTGCTTAGCTTCTGAGATCAGACGAGATCAGGCGCATTCAGTGTGGTGTGGCCGTAGGCTCTGGGCCTAGTGAGTTTTGTACTTTTAAGCATCTAGTCGGCTAGACCTTGCAGTTTTGAAAGGCAATTGAGAAAGGGCTCACTTCCTGAACTTGGAGCACAAAAAAGCCTACAGCACCTGGTATTCCCAGGCGGTCTCCCATCCAGGTACTAACTAGGCCTAACACTGCTTAACTTCCGAGATCAGACAAGATCGGGTGCATTCAGTGTGGTGTGGCCATAGGCTCTAGGAATGCTAAGAATATTACTCTTATGCATTTGCATTTAGTAAGCTAAGCCATGCAGCCACTTGCAACATGATACCACGCTCATCGCTCGATCAGGCTCGATCAGGCGAGATATATAAGACTGGTGGGCCCATTCAGGACTCCTATGTCTGGTAGGATAACTTTAATTCATCCATCCTGTGTCTGTTGCAGGGAGGTGGAGAGAACAATCAACACAATAATGGTTTTCTTTCATGCCTCTTGAAGGACTCAATATTCTCTGTACTGCATTACATGTGAAAGTCGATTTATTACCCATGAACACACTACCTGTATGCTAATTCTA
The DNA here is from genome assembly GCF_040938575.1 of Ambystoma mexicanum. Taxonomy (NCBI): domain Eukaryota; kingdom Metazoa; phylum Chordata; class Amphibia; order Caudata; family Ambystomatidae; genus Ambystoma; species Ambystoma mexicanum. The sequence continues at coordinate 843,687,270 of NC_090927.1, forward strand.
TGTAAAAAGGTAGCTCCAGCCCTCATGATGTTGTCCAACATTTCCGCTATAAAACGGTATACAATTATTTTGGAAACATACCAAATTTGAAAAATAATTGAGAAGTTGCGCAATTACTAATCATGGAGCACAAAAAAGCCTACAGCACCTGGTATGCCCAGGCAGTCTCCCATCCAGGTACTAACTAGGCCCGACCCTGCTTAGCTTCCGAGATCGGGCGCATTCAGTGTGGTGTGGCCGTAGGCTCTGGGCCTAGTGAGTTTTGTACTTTTAAGCATCTAGTCGGCTAGACCTTGCAGTTTTGAAAGGCAATTGTGAAATGGCTCACTTCCTGAACTTGGAGCACAAAAAAGCCTACAGCACCTGGTATTCCCAGGTGGTCTCCCATCCAGGTACTAACTAGGGCCGACACTGCTTAGCTTCCTTGATCAGACGAGATTGGGCGCAATCAGTGTGGTGTGGCCGTAGGCTCTGGGCCTAGTGAGTTTTGTACTTTTAAGCATCTAGTCAGCTAGACCTTGCAGTTTTGAAACGCAATTGAGAAATGGCTCACTTCCTGAACTTGGAGCACAAAAAAGCCTACAGCACCTGGTATTCCCAGGCGGTCTCCCATCCAGGTACTAACGAGGCCCGACACTGCTTAGCTTCCGAGATCAGACGAGATCGGGCGCATTCAGTGTGGTGTGGCCGTAGGCTCTGGGCCTTGTGAGTTTTGTACTTTTAAGCATCTAGTCGGCTAGACCTTGCAGTTTTGAAAGGCAATTGAGAAATGGCTCACTTCCTGAACTTGGAGTACAAAAAAGCCTACAGCACCTGGTATTCCCAGGCGGTCTCCCATCCAGGTACTAACTAGGCCCGACACTGCTTAGCTTCTGAGATCAGACGAGATCAGGCGCATTCAGTGTGGTGTGGCCGTAGGCTCTGGGCCTAGTGAGTTTTGTACTTTTAAGCATCTAGTCGGCTAGACCTTGCAGTTTTAAAAGGCAATTGAGAAAGGGCTCACTTCCTGAACTTGGAGCACAAAAAAGCCTACAGCACCTGGTATTCCCAGGTGGTCTCCCATCCAGGTACTAACTAGGCCTGACACTGCTTAACTTCCGAGATCAGACGAGATCGGGTGCATTCAGTGTGGTGTGGCCGTAGGCTCTAGGAATGCTAAGAATATTACTCTTATGCATTTGCATTTAGTAAGCTAAGCCATGCAGCCACTTGCAACATGATACCACGCTCATCGCTCGATCAGGCTCGATCAGGCGAGATATATAAGACTGGTGGGCCCATTCAGGACTCCTATGTCTGGTAGGATAACTTTAATTCATCCATCCTGTGTCTGTTGCAGGGAGGTGGAGAGAACAATCAACACAATAATGGGTTTCTTTCATGCCTCTTGAAGGACTCAATATTCTCTGTACTGCATTACATGTGAAAGTCGATTTATAACCCATGAACACACTACCTGTATGCTAATTCTATGTAAAAAGGTAGCTCCAGCCCTCATGATGTTGTCCAACATTTCCGCTATAAAACGGGATACAATTATTTTGGAAACATACCAAATTTGAAAAATAATTGAGAAGTTGTGCAATTACTAATCATGGAGCACAAAAAAGCCTACAGCACCTGGTATTCCCAGGCAGTCTCCCATCCAGGTACTAACTAGGCCTGACCCTGCTTAGTTTCCGAGATCGGGCGCATTCAGTGTGGTGTGGCCGTAGGCTCTGGGCCTAGTGAGTTTTGTACTTTTAAGCATCTAGTCGGCTAGACCTTGCAGTTTTGAAAGGCAATTGTGAAATGGCTCACTTCCTGAACTTGGAGCACAAAAAAGCCTACAGCACCTGGTATTCCCAGGTGGTCTCCCATCCAGGTACTAACTAGGCCCGACACTGCTTAGCTTCCGAGATCAGACGAGATTGGGCGCAATCAGTGTGGTGTGTCCGTAGTCTCTGGGCCTAGTGAGTTTTGTACTTTTAAGCATCTAGTCAGCTAGACCTTGCAGTTTTGAAAGGCAATTGAGAAATGGCTCACTTCCTGAACTTGGAGCACAAAAAAGCCTACAGCACCTGGTATTCCCAGGCGGGCTCCCATCCAGGTACTAACGAGGCCCGACACTGCTTAGCTTCCGAGATCAGACGAGATCGGGCACATTCAGTGTGGTGTGGCCGTAGGCTCTGGGCCTTGTGAGTTTTGTACTTTTAAGCATCTAGTCGGCTAGACCTTGCAGTTTTAAAAGGCAATTGAGAAAGGGCTCACTTCCTGAACTTGGAGCACAAAAAAGCCTACAGCACCTGGTATTCCCAGGCGGTCTCCCATCCAGGTACTAACTAGGCCTGACACTGCTTAACTTCCGAGATCAGACGAGATCGGGTGCATTCAGTGTGGTGTGGCCGTAGGCTCTAGGAATGCTAAGAATATTACTCTTATGCATTTGCATTTAGTAAGCTAAGCCATGCAGCCACTTGCAACATGATACCACGCTCATCGCTCGATCAGGCTCGATCAGGCGAGATATATAAGACTGGTGGGCCTATTCAGGACTCCTATGTCTGGTAGGATAACTTTAATTCATCCATCCTGTGTCTGTTGCAGGGAGGTGGAGAGAACAATCAACACAATAATGGTTTTCTTTCATGCCTCTTGAAGGACTCAATATTCTCTGTACTGCATTACATGTGAAAGTCGATTTATTACCCATGAACACACTACCTGTATGCTAATTCTATGTAAAAAGGTAGCTCCAGCCCTCATGATGTTGTCCAACATTTCCGCTATAAAACGGGATACAATTATTTTGGAAACATACCAAATTTGAAAAATAATTGAGAAGTTGCGCAATTACTAATCATGGAGCACAAAAAAGCCTACAGCACCTGGTATTCCCAGGCAGTCTCCCATCCAGGTACTAACTAGGCCCGACCCTGCTTAGCTTCCGAGATCGGGCGCATTCAGTGTGGTGTGGCCGTAGGCTCTGGGCCTAGTGAGTTTTGTACTTTTAAGCATCTAGTCGGCTAGACCTTGCAGTTTTGAAAGGCAATTGTGAAATGGCTCACTTCCTGAACTTGGAGCACAAAAAAGCCTACAGCACCTGCTATTCCCAGGCGGTCTCCCATCCAGGTACTAACGAGGCCCGACACTGCTTAGCTTCCGAGATCAGACGCATTCAGTGTGGTGTGGCCGTAGGCTCTGGGCCTTGTGAGTTTTGTACTTTTAAGCATCTAGTCGGCTAGACCTTGCAGTTTTGAAAGGCAATTGTGAAATGGCTCACTTCCTGAACTTGGAGCACAAAAAAGCCTACAGCACCTGGTATTCCCAGGTGGTCTCCCATCCAGGTACTAACTAGGCCCGACACTGCTTAGCTTCCGAGATCAGACGAGATCGGGCGCAATCAGTGTGGTGTGGCCGTAGGCTCTGGGCCTAGTGAGTTTTGTACTTTTAAGCATCTAGTCAGCTAGACCTTGCAGTTTTCAAAGGCAATTGAGAAATGGCTCACTTCCTGAACTTGGAGCACAAAAAAGCCTACAGCACCTGGTATTCCCAGGCGGTCTCCCATCCAGGTACTAACGAGGCCCGACACTGCTTAGCTTCCGAGATCAGGCGCATTCAGTGTGGTGTGGCCGTAGGCTCTGGGCCTTGTGAGTTTTGTACTTTTAAGCATCTAGTCGGCTAGACCTTGCAGTTTTGAAAGGAAATTGAGAAATGGCTCACTTCCTGAACTTGGAGTACAAAAAAGCCTACAGCACCTGGTATTCCCAGGCGGTCTCCCATCCAGGTACTAACTAGGCCCGACACTGCTTAGCTTCTGAGATCAGACGAGATCAGGCGCATTCAGTGTGGTGTGGCCGTAGGCTCTGGGCCTAGTGAGTTTTGTACTTTTAAGCATCTAGTCGGCTAGACCTTGCAGTTTTAAAAGGCAATTGAGAAAGGGCTCACTTCCTGAACTTGGAGCACAAAAAAGCCTACAGCACCTGGTATTCCCAGGCAGTCTCCCATCCAGGTACTAACTAGGCCTGACACTGCTTAACTTCCAAGATCAGACGAGATCGGGTGCATTCAGTGTGGTGTGGCCGTAGGCTCTAGGAATGCTAAGAATATTACTCTTATGCATTTGCATTTAGTAAGCTAAGCCATGCAGCCACTTGCAACATGATACCACGCTCATCGCTCGATCAGGCTCGATCAGGCGAGATATATAAGACTGGTGGGCCCATTCAGGACTCCTATGTCTGGTAGGATAACTTTAATTCATCCATCCTGTGTCTGTTGCAGGGAGGTGGAGAGAACAATCAACACAATAATGGTTTTCTTTCATGCCTCTTGAAGGACTCAATATTCTCTGTACTGCATTACATGTGAAAGTCGATTTATTACCCATGAACACACTACCTGTATGCTAATTCTATGTAAAAAGGTAGCTCCAGCCCTCATGATGTTGTCCAACATTTCCGCTATAAAACGGTATACAATTATTTTGGAAACATACCAAATTTGAAAAATAATTGAGAAGTTGCGCAATTACTAATCATGGAGCACAAAAAAGCCTACAGCACCTGGTATTCCCAGGCAGTCTCCCATCCAGGTACTAACTAGGCCCGACCCTGCTTAGCTTCCGAGATCGGGCGCATTCAGTGTGGTGTGGCCGTAGGCTCTGGGCCTAGTGAGTTTTGTACTTTTAAGCATCTAGTCGGCTAGACCTTGCAGTTTTGAAAGGCAATTGTGAAATGGCTCACTTCCTGAACTTGGAGCACAAAAAAGCCTACAGCACCTGGTATTCCCAGGCGGTCTCCCATCCAGGTACTAACGAGGCCCGACACTGCTTAGCTTCCGAGATCAGACGCATTCAGTGTGGTGTGGCCGTAGGCTCTGGGCCTTGTGAGTTTTGTACTTTTAAGCATCTAGTCGGCTAGACCTTGCAGTTTTGAAAGGCAATTGAGAAATGGCTCACTTCCTGAACTTGGAGTACAAAAAAGCCTACAGCACCTGGTATTCCCAGGCGGTCTCCCATCCAGGTACTAACTAGGCCCGACACTGCTTAGCTTCTGAGATCAGACGAGATCAGGCGCATTCAGTGTGGTGTGGCCGTAGGCTCTGGGCCTAGTGAGTTTTGTACTTTTAAGCATCTAGTCGGCTAGACCTTGCAGTTTTAAAAGGCAATTGAGAAAGGGCTCACTTCCTGAACTTGGAGCACAAAAAAGCCTACAGCACCTGGTATTCCCAGGCAGTCTCCCATCCAGGTACTAACTAGGCCTGACACTGCTTAACTTCCAAGATCAGACGAGATCGGGTGCATTCAGTGTGGTGTGGCCGTAGGCTCTAGGAATGCTAAGAATATTACTCTTATGCATTTGCATTTAGTAAGCTAAGCCATGCAGCCACTTGCAACATGATACCACGCTCATCGCTCGATCAGGCTCGATCAGGCGAGATATATAAGACTGGTGGGCCCATTCAGGACTCCTATGTCTGGTAGGATAACTTTAATTCATCCATCCTGTGTCTGTTGCAGGGAGGTGGAGAGAACAATCAACACAATAATGGTTTTCTTTCATGCCTCTTGAAGGACTCAATATTCTCTGTACTGCATTACATGTGAAAGTCGATTTATTACCCATGAACACACTACCTGTATGCTAATTCTATGTAAAAAGGTAGCTCCAGCCCTCATGATGTTGTCCAACATTTCCGCTATAAAACGGTATACAATTATTTTGGAAACATACCAAATTTGAAAAATAATTGAGAAGTTGCGCAATTACTAATCATGGAGCACAAAAAAGCCTACAGCACCTGGTATTCCCAGGCAGTCTCCCATCCAGGTACTAACTAGGCCCGACCCTGCTTAGCTTCCGAGATCGGGCGCATTCAGTGTGGTGTGGCCGTAGGCTCTGGGCCTAGTGAGTTTTGTACTTTTAAGCATCTAGTCGGCTAGACCTTGCAGTTTTGAAAGGCAATTGTGAAATGGCTCACTTCCTGAACTTGGAGCACAAAAAAGCCTACAGCACCTGGTATTCCCAGGCGGTCTCCCATCCAGGTACTAACGAGGCCCGACACTGCTTAGCTTCCGAGATCAGACGCATTCAGTGTGGTGTGGCCGTAGGCTCTGGGCCTTGTGAGTTTTGTACTTTTAAGCATCTAGTCGGCTAGACCTTGCAGTTTTGAAAGGCAATTGTGAAATGGCTCACTTCCTGAACTTGGAGCACAAAAAAGCCTACAGCACCTGGTATTCCCAGGTGGTCTCCCATCCAGGTACTAACTAGGCCCGACACTGCTTAGCTTCCGAGATCAGACAAGATCGGGCACAATCAGTGTGGTGTGGCCGTAGGCTCTGGGCCTAGTGAGTTTTGTACTTTTAAGCATCTAGTCAGCTAGACCTTGCAGTTTTCAAAGGCAATTGAGAAATGGCTCACTTCCTGAACTTGGAGCACAAAAAAGCCTACAGCACCTGGTATTCCCAGGTGGTCTCCCATCCAGGTACTAACGAGGCCCGACACTGCTTAGCTTCTGAGATCAGACGAGATCGGGCGCATTCAGTGTGGTGTGGCCGTAGGCTCTGGGCCTTGTGAGTTTTGTACTTTTAAGCATCTAGTCGGCTAGACCTTGCAGTTTTGAAAGGCAATTGAGAAATGGCTCACTTCCTGAACTTGGAGTACAAAAAAGCCTACAGCACCTGGTATTCCCAGGCGGTCTCCCATCCAGATACTAACTAGGCCCGATACTGCTTTGCTTCTGAGATCAGACGAGATCAGGCGCATTCAGTGTGGTGTGGCCGTAGGCTCTGGGCCTAGTGAGTTTTGTACTTTTAAGCATCTAGTCGGCTAGACCTTGCAGTTTTAAAAGGCAATTGAGAAAGGGCTCACTTCCTGAACTTGGAGCACAAAAAAGCCTACAGCACCTGGTATTCCCAGGCGGTCTCCCATCCAGGTACTAACGAGGCCCGACACTGCTTAGCTTCCGAGATCAGACGCATTCAGTGTGGTGTGGCCGTAGGCTCTGGGCCTTGTGAGTTTTGTACTTTTAAGCATCTAGTCGGCTAGACCTTGCAGTTTTGAAAGGCAATTGTGAAATGGCTCACTTCCTGAACTTGGAGCACAAAAAAGCCTACAGCACCTGGTATTCCCAGGTGGTCTCCCATCCAGGTACTAACTAGGCCCGACACTGCTTAGCTTCCGAGATCAGACGAGATCGGGCGCAATCAGTGTGGTGTGGCCGTAGGCTCTGGGCCTAGTGAGTTTTGTACTTTTAAGCATCTAGTCAGCTAGACCTTGCAGTTTTCAAAGGCAATTGAGAAATGGCTCACTTCCTGAACTTGGAGCACAAAAAAGCCTACAGCACCTGGTATTCCCAGGCGGTCTCCCATCCAGGTACTAACGAGGCCCGACACTGCTTAGCTTCCGAGATCAGGCGCATTCAGTGTGGTGTGGCCGTAGGCTCTGGGCCTTGTGAGTTTTGTACTTTTAAGCATCTAGTCGGCTAGACCTTGCAGTTTTGAAAGGCAATTGAGAAATGGCTCACTTCCTGAACTTGGAGTACAAAAAAGCCTACAGCACCTGGTATTCCCAGGCGGTCTCCCATCCAGGTACTAACTAGGCCCGACACTGCTTAGCTTCTGAGATCAGACGCATTCAGTGTGGTGTGGCCGTAGGCTCTGGGCCTAGTGAGTTTTGTACTTTTAAGCATCTAGTCGGCTAGACCTTGCAGTTTTAAAAGGCAATTGAGAAAGGGCTCACTTCCTGAACTTGGAGCACAAAAAAGCCTACAGCACCTGGTATTCCCAGGCAGTCTCCCATCCAGGTACTAACTAGGCCTGACACTGCTTAACTTCCAAGATCAGACGAGATCGGGTGCATTCAGTGTGGTGTGGCCGTAGGCTCTAGGAATGCTAAGAATATTACTCTTATGCATTTGCATTTAGTAAGCTAAGCCATGCAGCCACTTGCAACATGATACCACGCTCATCGCTCGATCAGGCTCGATCAGGCGAGATATATAAGACTGGTGGGCCCATTCAGGACTCCTATGTCTGGTAGGATAACTTTAATTCATCCATCCTGTGTCTGTTGCAGGGAGGTGGAGAGAACAATCAACACAATAATGGTTTTCTTTCATGCCTCTTGAAGGACTCAATATTCTCTGTACTGCATTACATGTGAAAGTCGATTTATTACCCATGAACACACTACCTGTATGCTAATTCTATGTAAAAAGGTAGCTCCAGCCCTCATGATGTTGTCCAACATTTCCGCTATAAAACGGTATACAATTATTTTGGAAACATACCAAATTTGAAAAATAATTGAGAAGTTGCGCAATTACTAATCATGGAGCACAAAAAAGCCTACAGCACCTGGTATTCCCAGGCAGTCTCCCATCCAGGTACTAACTAGGCCCGACCCTGCTTAGCTTCCGAGATCGGGCGCATTCAGTGTGGTGTGGCCGTAGGCTCTGGGCCTAGTGAGTTTTGTACTTTTAAGCATCTAGTCGGCTAGACCTTGCAGTTTTGAAAGGCAATTGTGAAATGGCTCACTTCCTGAACTTGGAGCACAAAAAAGCCTACAGCACCTGGTATTCCCAGGCGGTCTCCCATCCAGGTACTAACGAGGCCCGACACTGCTTAGCTTCCGAGATCAGACGCATTCAGTGTGGTGTGGCCGTAGGCTCTGGGCCTTGTGAGTTTTGTACTTTTAAGCATCTAGTCGGCTAGACCTTGCAGTTTTGAAAGGCAATTGTGAAATGGCTCACTTCCTGAACTTGGAGCACAAAAAAGCCTACAGCACCTGGTATTCCCAGGTGGTCTCCCATCCAGGTACTAACTAGGCCCGACACTGCTTAGCTTCCGAGATCAGACAAGATCGGGCACAATCAGTGTGGTGTGGCCGTAGGCTCTGGGCCTAGTGAGTTTTGTACTTTTAAGCATCTAGTCAGCTAGACCTTGCAGTTTTCAAAGGCAATTGAGAAATGGCTCACTTCCTGAACTTGGAGCACAAAAAAGCCTACAGCACCTGGTATTCCCAGGTGGTCTCCCATCCAGGTACTAACGAGGCCCGACACTGCTTAGCTTCCGAGATCAGACGAGATCGGGCGCATTCATTGTGGTGTGGCCGTAGGCTCTGGGCCTTGTGAGTTTTGTACTTTTAAGCATCTAGTCGGCTAGACCTTGCAGTTTTGAAAGGCAATTGAGAAATGGCTCACTTCCTGAACTTGGAGTACAAAAAAGCCTACAGCACCTGGTATTCCCAGGCGGTCTCCCATCCAGATACTAACTAGGCCCGACACTGCTTTGCTTCTGAGATCAGACGAGATCAGGCGCATTCAGTGTGGTGTGGCCGTAGGCTCTGGGCCTAGTGAGTTTTGTACTTTTAAGCATCTAGTCGGCTAGACCTTGCAGTTTTAAAAGGCAATTGAGAAAGGGCTCACTTCCTGAACTTGGAGCACAAAAAAGCCTACAGCACCTGGTATTCCCAGGCGGTCTCCCATCCAGGTACTAACTAGGCCTGACACTGCTTAACTTCCGAGATCAGACGAGATCGGGTGCATTCAGTGTGGTGTGGCCGTAGGCTCTAGGAATGCTAAGAATATTACTCTTATGCATTTGCATTTAGTAAGCTAAGCCATGCAGCCACTTGCAACATGATACCACGCTCATCGCTCGATCAGGCTCGATCAGGCGAGATATATAAGACTGGTGGGCCCATTCAGGACTCCTATGTCTGGTAGGATAACTTTAATTCATCCATCCTGTGTCTGTTGCAGGGAGGTGGAGAGAACAATCAACACAATAATGGTTTTCTTTCATGCCTCTTGAAGGACTCAATATTCTCTGTACTGCATTACATGTGAAAGTCGATTTATTACCCATGAACACACTACCTGTATGCTAATTCTATGTAAAAAGGTAGCTCCAGCCCTCATGATGTTGTCCAACATTTCCGCTATAAAACGGTATACAATTATTTTGGAAACATACCAAATTTGAAAAATAATTGAGAAGTTGCGCAATTACTAATCATGGAGCACAAAAAAGCCTACAGCACCTGGTATTCCCAGGCAGTCTCCCATCCAGGTACTAACTAGGCCCGACCCTGCTTAGCTTCCGAGATCGGGCGCATTCAGTGTGGTGTGGCCGTAGGCTCTGGGCCTAGTGAGTTTTGTACTTTTAAGCATCTAGTCGGCTAGACCTTGCAGTTTTGAAAGGCAATTGTGAAATGGCTCACTTCCTGAACTTGGAGCACAAAAAAGCCTACAGCACCTGGTATTCCCAGGCGGTCTCCCATCCAGGTACTAACGAGGCCCGACACTGCTTAGCTTCCGAGATCAGACGCATTCAGTGTGGTGTGGCCGTAGGCTCTGGGCCTTGTGAGTTTTGTACTTTTAAGCATCTAGTCGGCTAGACCTTGCAGTTTTGAAAGGCAATTGTGAAATGGCTCACTTCCTGAACTTGGAGCACAAAAAAGCCTACAGCACCTGGTATTCCCAGGTGGTCTCCCATCCAGGTACTAACTAGGCCCGACACTGCTTAGCTTCCGAGATCAGACAAGATCGGGCACAATCAGTGTGGTGTGGCCGTAGGCTCTAGGCCTAGTGAGTTTTGTACTTTTAAGCATCTAGTCAGCTAGACCTTGCAGTTTTCAAAGGCAATTGAGAAATGGCTCACTTCCTGAACTTGGAGCACAAAAAAGCCTACAGCACCTGGTATTCCCAGGCGGTCTCCCATCCAGGTACTAACGAGGCCCGACACTGCTTAGCTTCCGAGATCAGACGAGATCGGGCGCATTCAGTGTGGTGTGGCCGTAGGCTCTGGGCCTTGTGAGTTTTGTACTTTTAAGCATCTAGTCGGCTAGACCTTGCAGTTTTGAAAGGCAATTGAGAAATGGCTCACTTCCTGAACTTGGAGTACAAAAAAGCCTACAGCACCTGGTATTCCCAGGCGGTCTCCCATCCAGATACTAACTAGGCCCGACACTGCTTTGCTTCTGAGATCAGACGAGATCAGGCGCATTCAGTGTGGTGTGGCCGTAGGCTCTGGGCCTAGTGAGTTTTGTACTTTTAAGCATCTAGTCGGCTAGACCTTGCAGTTTTAAAAGGCAATTGAGAAAGGGCTCACTTCCTGAACTTGGAGCACAAAAAAGCCTACAGCACCTGGTATTCTGAGGCGGTCTCCCATCCAGGTACTAACTAGGCCTGACACTGCTTAACTTCCGAGATCAGGTGCATTCAGTGTGGTGTGGCCGTAGGCTCTAGGAATGCTAAGAATATTACTCTTATGCATTTGCATTTAGTAAGCTAAGCCATGCAGCCACTTGCAACATGATACCACGCTCATCGCTCGATCAGGCTCGATCAGGCGAGATATATAAGACTGGTGGGCCCATTCAGGACTCCTATGTCTGGTAGGATAACTTTAATTCATCCATCCTGTGTCTGTTGCAGGGAGGTGGAGAGAACAATCAACACAATAATGGGTTTCTTTCATGCCTCTTGAAGGACTCAATATTCTCTGTACTGCATTACATGTGAAAGTCGATTTATTACCCATGAACACACTACCTGTATGCTAATTCTATGTAAAAAGGTAGCTCCAGCCCTCATGATGTTGTCCAACATTTCCGCTATAAAACGGGATACAATTATTTTGGAAACATACCAAATTTGAAAAATAATTGAGAAGTTGCGCAATTACTAATCATGGAGCACAAAAAAGCCTACAGCACCTGGTATTCCCAGGCAGTCTCCCATCCAGGTACTAACTAGGCCCGACCCTGCTTAGCTTCCGAGATCGGGCGCATTCAGTGGGGTGTGGCCGTAGGCTCTGGGCCTAGTGAGTTTTGTACTTTTAAGCATCTAGTCGGCTAGACCTTGCAGTTTTGAAAGGCAATTGTGAAATGGCTCACTTCCTGAACTTGGAGCACAAAAAAGCCTACAGCACCTGGTATTCCCAGGCGGTCTCCCATCCAGGTACTAACGAGGCCCGACACTGCTTAGCTTCCAAGATCAGACGAGATCGGGCGCATTCAGTGTGGTGTGGCCGTAGGCACTGGGCCTTGTGAGTTTTGTACTTTTAAGCATCTAGTCGGCTAGACCTTGCAGTTTTGAAAGGCAATTGAGAAATGGCTCACTTCCTGAACTTGGAATACAAAAAAGCCTACAGCACCTGGTATTCCCAGGCGGTCTCCCATCCAGGTACTAACTAGGCCCAACACTGCTTAGCTTCTGAGATCAGACGAGATCAGGCGCATTCAGTGTGGTGTGGCCGTAGGCTCTGGGCCTAGTGAGTTTTGTACTTTTAAGCATCTAGTCGGCTAGACCTTGCAGTTTTGAAAGGCAATTGAGAAAGGGCTCACTTCCTGAACTTGGAGCACAAAAAAGCCTACAGCACCTGGTATTCCCAGGCGGTCTCCCATCCAGGTACTAACTAGGCCTAACACTGCTTAACTTCCGAGATCAGACAAGATCGGGTGCATTCAGTGTGGTGTGGCCATAGGCTCTAGGAATGCTAAGAATATTACTCTTATGCATTTGCATTTAGTAAGCTAAGCCATGCAGCCACTTGCAACATGATACCACGCTCATCGCTCGATCAGGCTCGATCAGGCGAGATATATAAGACTGGTGGGCCCATTCAGGACTCCTATGTCTGGTAGGATAACTTTAATTCATCCATCCTGTGTCTGTTGCAGGGAGGTGGAGAGAACAATCAACACAATAATGGTTTTCTTTCATGCCTCTTGAAGGACTCAATATTCTCTGTACTGCATTACATGTGAAAGTCGATTTATTACCCATGAACACACTACCTGTATGCTAATTCTATGTAAAAAGGTAGCTCCAGCCCTCATGATGTTGTCCAACATTTCCGCTATAAAACGGTATACAATTATTTTGGAAACATACCAAATTTGAAAAATAATTGAGAAGTTGCGCAATTACTAATCATGGAGCACAAAAAAGCCTACAGCACCTGGTATGCCCAGGCAGTCTCCCATCCAGGTACTAACTAGGCCCGACCCTGCTTAGCTTCCGAGATCGGGCGCATTCAGTGTGGTGTGGCCGTAGGCTCTGGGCCTAGTGAGTTTTGTACTTTTAAGCATCTAGTCGGCTAGACCTTGCAGTTTTGAAAGGCAATTGTGAAATGGCTCACTTCCTGAACTTGGAGCACAAAAAAGCCTACAGCACCTGGTATTCCCAGGTGGTCTCCCATCCAGGTACTAACTAGGGCCGACACTGCTTAGCTTCCTTGATCAGACGAGATTGGGCGCAATCAGTGTGGTGTGGCCGTAGGCTCTGGGCCTAGTGAGTTTTGTACTTTTAAGCATCTAGTCAGCTAGACCTTGCAGTTTTGAAAGGCAATTGAGAAATGGCTCACTTCCTGAACTTGGAGCACAAAAAAGCCTACAGCACCTGGTATTCCCAGGCGGTCTCCCATCCAGGTACTAACGAGGCCCGACACTGCTTAGCTTCCGAGATCAGACGAGATCGGGCGCATTCAGTGTGGTGTGGCCGTAGGCTCTGGGCCTTGTGAGTTTTGTACTTTTAAGCATCTAGTCGGCTAGACCTTGCAGTTTTGAAAGGCAATTGAGAAATGGCTCACTTCCTGAACTTGGAGTACAAAAAAGCCTACAGCACCTGGTATTCCCAGGCGGTCTCCCATCCAGGTACTAACTAGGCCCGACACTGCTTAGCTTCTGAGATCAGACGAGATCAGGCGCATTCAGTGTGGTGTGGCCGTAGGCTCTGGGCCTAGTGAGTTTTGTACTTTTAAGCATCTAGTCGGCTAGACCTTGCAGTTTTAAAAGGCAATTGAGAAAGGGCTCACTTCCTGAACTTGGAGCACAAAAAAGCCTACAGCACCTGGTATTCCCAGGTGGTCTCCCATCCAGGTACTAACTAGGCCTGACACTGCTTAACTTCCGAGATCAGACGAGATCGGGTGCATTCAGTGTGGTGTGGCCGTAGGCTCTAGGAATGCTAAGAATATTACTCTTATGCATTTGCATTTAGTAAGCTAAGCCATGCAGCCACTTGCAACATGATACCACGCTCATCGCTCGATCAGGCTCGATCAGGCGAGATATATAAGACTGGTGGGCCCATTCAGGACTCCTATGTCTGGTAGGATAACTTTAATTCATCCATCCTGTGTCTGTTGCAGGGAGGTGGAGAGAACAATCAACACAATAATGGGTTTCTTTCATGCCTCTTGAAGGACTCAATATTCTCTGTACTGCATTACATGTGAAAGTCGATTTATAACCCATGAACACACTACCTGTATGCTAATTCTATGTAAAAAGGTAGCTCCAGCCCTCATGATGTTGTCCAACATTTCCGCTATAAAACGGGATACAATTATTTTGGAAACATACCAAATTTGAAAAATAATTGAGAAGTTGTGCAATTACTAATCATGGAGCACAAAAAAGCCTACAGCACCTGGTATTCCCAGGCAGTCTCCCATCCAGGTACTAACTAGGCCTGACCCTGCTTAGTTTCCGAGATCGGGCGCATTCAGTGTGGTGTGGCCGTAGGCTCTGGGCCTAGTGAGTTTTGTACTTTTAAGCATCTAGTCGGCTAGACCTTGCAGTTTTGAAAGGCAATTGTGAAATGGCTCACTTCCTGAACTTGGAGCACAAAAAAGCCTACAGCACCTGGTATTCCCAGGTGGTCTCCCATCCAGGTACTAACTAGGCCCGACACTGCTTAGCTTCCGAGATCAGACGAGATTGGGCGCAATCAGTGTGGTGTGTCCGTAGTCTCTGGGCCTAGTGAGTTTTGTACTTTTAAGCATCTAGTCAGCTAGACCTTGCAGTTTTGAAAGGCAATTGAGAAATGGCTCACTTCCTGAACTTGGAGCACAAAAAAGCCTACAGCACCTGGTATTCCCAGGCGGGCTCCCATCCAGGTACTAACGAGGCCCGACACTGCTTAGCTTCCGAGATCAGACGAGATCGGGCACATTCAGTGTGGTGTGGCCGTAGGCTCTGGGCCTTGTGAGTTTTGTACTTTTAAGCATCTAGTCGGCTAGACCTTGCAGTTTTAAAAGGCAATTGAGAAAGGGCTCACTTCCTGAACTTGGAGCACAAAAAAGCCTACAGCACCTGGTATTCCCAGGCGGTCTCCCATCCAGGTACTAACTAGGCCTGACACTGCTTAACTTCCGAGATCAGACGAGATCGGGTGCATTCAGTGTGGTGTGGCCGTAGGCTCTAGGAATGCTAAGAATATTACTCTTATGCATTTGCATTTAGTAAGCTAAGCCATGCAGCCACTTGCAACATGATACCACGCTCATCGCTCGATCAGGCTCGATCAGGCGAGATATATAAGACTGGTGGGCCCATTCAGGACTCCTATGTCTGGTAGGATAACTTTAATTCATCCATCCTGTGTCTGTTGCAGGGAGGTGGAGAGAACAATCAACACAATAATGGGTTTCTTTCATGCCTCTTGAAGGACTCAATATTCTCTGTACTGCATTACATGTGAAAGTCGATTTATTACCCATGAACACACTACCTGTATGCTAATTCTATGTAAAAAGGTAGCTCCAGCCCTCATGATGTTGTCCAACATTTCCGCTATAAAACGGGATACAATTATTTTGGAAACATACCAAATTTGAAAAATAATTGAGAAGTTGCGCAATTACTAATCATGGAGCACAAAAAAGCCTACAGCACCTGGTATTCCCAGGCAGTCTCCCATCCAGGTACTAACTAGGCCCGACCCTGCTTAGCTTCCGAGATCGGGCGCATTCAGTGTGGTGTGACTGTAGGCTCTGGGCCTAGTGAGTTTTGTACTTTTAAGCATCTAGTCGGCTAGACCTTGCAGTTTTGAAAGGCAATTGTGAAATGGCTCACTTCCTGAACTTGGAGCACAAAAAAAGCCTACAGCACCTGGTATTCCCAGGCGGTCTCCCATCCAGGTACTAACGAGGCCCGACACTGCTTAGCTTCCGAGATCAGACGAGATCGGGCGCATTCAGTGTGGTGTGGCCGTAGGCTCTGGGCATTGTGAGTTTTGTACTTTTAAGCATCTAGTCGGCTAGACCTTGCAGTTTTGAAAGGCAATTGAGAAATGGCTCACTTCCTGAACTTGGAGTACAAAAAAGCCTACAGCACCTGGTATTCCCAGGCGGTCTCCCATCCAGGTACTAACTAGGCCCAACACTGCTTAGCTTCTGAGATCAGACGAGATCAGGCGCATTCAGTGTGGTGTGGCCGTAGGCTCTGGGCCTAGTGAGTTTTGTACTTTTAAGCATCTAGTCGGCTAGACCTTGCAGTTTTGAAAGGCAATTGAGAAAGGGCTCACTTCCTGAACTTGGAGCACAAAAAAGCCTACAGCACCTGGTATTCCCAGGCGGTCTCCCATCCAGGTACTAACTAGGCCTAACACTGCTTAACTTCCGAGATCAGACGAGATCAGGTGCATTCAGTGTGGTGTGGCCGTAGGCTCTAGGAATGCTAAGAATATTACTCTTATGCATTTGCATTTAGTAAGCTAAGCCATGCAGCCACTTGCAACATGATACCACGCTCATCGCTCGATCAGGCTCGATCAGGCGAGATATATAAGACTGGTGGGCCCATTCAGGACTCCTATGTCTGGTAGGATAACTTTAATTCATCCATCCTGTGTCTGTTGCAGGGAGGTGGAGAGAACAATCAACACAATAATGGTTTTCTTTCATGCCTCTTGAAGGACTCAATATTCTCTGTACTGCATTACATGTGAAAGTCGATTTATTACCCATGAACACACTACCTGTATGCTAATTCTATGTAAAAAGGTAGCTCCAGCCCTCATGATGTTGTCCAACATTTCCGCTATAAAACGGGATACAATTATTTTGGAAACATACCAAATTTGAAAAATAATTGAGAAGTTGCGCAATTACTAATCATGGAGCACAAAAAAGCCTACAGCACCTGGTATTCCCAGGCAGTCTCCCATCCAGGTACTAACTAGGCCCGACCCTGCTTAGCTTCCGAGATCGGGCGCATTCAGTGTGGTGTGGCCGTAGGCTCTGGGCCTAGTGAGTTTTGTACTTTTAAGCATCTAGTCGGCTAGACCTTGCAGTTTTGAAAGGCAATTGTGAAATGGCTCACTTCCTGAACTTGGAGCACAAAAAAGCCTACAGCACCTGGTATTCCCAGGTGGTCTCCCATCCAGGTACTAACTAGGCCCGACACTGCTTAGCTTCTGAGATCAGACAAGATCAGGCGCATTCAGTGTGGTGTGGCCGTAGGCTCTGGGCCTAGTGAGTTTTGTACTTTTAAGCATCTAGTCGGCTAGACCGTGCAGTTTTAAAAGGCAATTGAGAAAGGGCTCACTTCCTGAACTTGGAGCACAAAAAAGCCTACAGCACCTGGTATTCCCAGGCGGTCTCCCATCCAGGTACTAACTAGGCCTGACACTGCTTAACTTCCAAAATCAGACGAGATCGGGTGCATTCAGTGTGGTGTGGCCGTAGTCTCTAGGAATGCTAAGAATATTACTCTTATGCATTTGCATTTAGTAAGCTAAGCCATGCAGCCACTTGCAACATGATACCACGCTCATCGCTCGATCAGGCTCGATCAGGCGAGATATATAAGACTGGTGGGCCCATTCAGGACTCCTATGTCTGGTAGGATAACTTTAATTCATCCATCCTGTGTCTGTTGCAGGGAGGTGGAGAGAACAATCAACACAATAATGGTTTTCTTTCATGCCTCTTGAAGGACTCAATATTCTCTGTACTGCATTTCATGTGAAAGTCGATTTATTACCCATGAACACACTACCTGTATGCTAATTCTATGTAAAAAGGTAGCTCCAGCCCTCATGATGTTGTCCAACATTTCCGCTATAAAACGGTATACAATTATTTTGGAAACATACCAAATTTGAAAAATAATTGAGAAGTTGCGCAATTACTAATCATGGAGCACAAAAAAGCCTACAGCACCTGGTATTCCCAGGCAGTCTCCCATCCAGGTACTAACTAGGCCCGACCCTGCTTAGCTTCGGAGATCGGGCGCATTCAGTGTGGTGTGGCCGTAGGCTCTGGGCCTAGTGAGTTTTGTACTTTTAAGCATCTAGTCGGCTAGACCTTGCAGTTTTGAAAGGCAATTGTGAAATGGCTCACTTCCTGAACTTGGAGCACAAAAAAGCCTACAGCACCTGGTATTCCCAGGCGGTCTCCCATCCAGGTACTAACAAGGCCCGACACTGCTTAGCTTCCGAGATCAGACGCATTCAGTGTGGTGTGGCCGTAGGCTCTGGGCCTTGTGAGTTTTGTACTTTTAAGCATCTAGTCGGCTAGACCTTGCAGTTTTGAAAGGCAATTGTGAAATGGCTCACTTCCTGAACTTGGAGCACAAAAAAGCCTACAGCACCTGATATTCCCAGGTGGTCTCCCATCCAGGTACTAACTAGGCCCGACACTGTTTAGCTTCCGAGATCAGACGAGATCGGGCGCAATCAGTGTGGTGTGGCCGTAGGCTCTGGGCCTAGTGAGTTTTGTACTTTTAAGCATCTAGTCAGCTAGACCTTGCAGTTTTCAAAGGCAATTGAGAAATGGCTCACTTCCTGAACTTGGAGCACAAAAAAGCCTACAGCACCTGGTATTCCCAGGCGGTCTCCCATCCAGGTACTAACGAGGCCCGACACTGCTTAGCTTCCGAGATCAGACGAGATCAGGCGCATTCAGTGTGGTGTGGCCGTAGGCTCTGGGCCTTGTGAGTTTTGTACTTTTAAGCATCTAGTCGGCTAGACCTTGCAGTTTTGAAAGGCAATTGAGAAATGGCTCACTTCCTGAACTTGGAGTACAAAAAAGCCTACAGCACCTGGTATTCCCAGGCGGTCTCCCATCCAGGTACTAACTAGGCCCGACACTGCTTAGCTTCTGAGATCAGACGAGATCAGGCGCATTCAGTGTGGTGTGGCCGTAGGCTCTGGGCCTAGTGAGTTTTGTACTTTTAAGCATCTAGTCGGCTAGACCTTGCAGTTTTAAAAGGCAATTGAGAAAGGGCTCACTTCCTGAACTTGGAGCACAAAAAAGCCTACAGCACCTGGTATTCCCAGGCGGTCTCCCATCCAGGTACTAACTAGGCCTGACACTGCTTAACTTCCAAGATCAGACGAGATCGGGTGCATTCAGTGTGGTGTGGCCGTAGGCTCTAGGAATGCTAAGAATATTACTCTTATGCATTTGCATTTAGTAAGCTAAGCCATGCAGCCACTTGCAACATGATACCACGCTCATCGCTCGATCAGGCTCGATCAGGCGAGATATATAAGACTGGTGGGCCCATTCAGGACTCCTATGTCTGGTAGGATAACTTTAATTCATCCATCCTGTGTCTGTTGCAGGGAGGTGGAGAGAACAATCAACACAATAATGGTTTTCTTTCATGCCTCTTGAAGGACTCAATATTCTCTGTACTGCATTACATGTGAAAGTCGATTTATTACCCATGAACACACTACCTGTATGCTAATTCTATGTAAAAAGGTAGCTCCAGCCCTCATGATGTTGTCCAACATTTCCGCTATAAAACGGTATACAATTATTTTGGAAACATACCAAATTTGAAAAATAATTGAGAAGTTGCGCAATTACTAATCATGGAGCACAAAAAAGCCTACAGCACCTGGTATTCCCAGGCAGTCTCCCATCCAGCTACTAACTAGGCCCGACCCTGCTTAGCTTCCGAGATCGGGCGCATTCAGTGTGGTGTGGCCGTAGGCTCTGGGCCTAGTGAGTTTTGTACTTTTAAGCATCTAGTCGGCTAGACCTTGCAGTTTTGAAAGGCAATTGTGAAATGGCTCACTTCCTGAACTTGGAGCACAAAAAAGCCTACAGCACCTGGTATTCCCAGGCGGTCTCCCATCCAGGTACTAACTAGGCCCGACACTGCTTAGCTTCCGAGATCAGACGCATTCAGTGTGGTGTGGCCGTAGGCTCTGGGCCTTGTGAGTTTTGTACTTTTAAGCATCTAGTCGGCTAGACCTTGCAGTTTTGAAAGGCAATTGTGAAATGGCTCACTTCCTGAACTTGGAGCACAAAAAAGCCTACAGCACCTGGTATTCCCAGGTGGTCTCCCATCCAGGTACTAACTAGGCCCGACACTGCTTAGCTTCCGAGATCAGACGAGATCGGGCGCAATCAGTGTGGTGTGGCCGTAGGCTCTGGGCCTAGTGAGTTTTGTACTTTTAAGCATCTAGTCAGCTAGACCTTGCAGTTTTCAAAGGCAATTGAGAAATGGCTCACTTCCTGAACTTGGAGCACAAAAATGCCTACAGCACCTGGTATTCCCAGGCGGTCTCCCATCCAGGTACTAACGAGGCCCGACACTGCTTAGCTTCCGAGATCAGACGAGATCGGGCGCATTCAGTGTGGTGTGGCCGTAGGCTCTGGGCATTGTGAGTTTTGTACTTTTAAGCATCTAGTCGGCTAGACCTTGCAGTTTTGAAAGGCAATTGAGAAATGGCTCACTTCCTGAACTTGGAATACAAAAAAGCCTACAGCACCTGGTATTCCCAGGCGGTCTCCCATCCAGGTACTAACTAGGCCCAACACTGCTTAGCTTCTGAGATCAGACGAGATCAGGCGCATTCAGTGTGGTGTGGCCGTAGGCTCTGGGCCTAGTGAGTTTTGTACTTTTAAGCATCTAGTCGGCTAGACCTTGCAGTTTTGAAAGGCAATTGAGAAAGGGCTCACTTCCTGAACTTGGAGCACAAAAAAGCCTACAGCAACAGGTATTCCCAGGCGGTCTCCCATCCAGGTACTAACTAGGCCTAACACTGCTTAACTTCCGAGATCAGACAAGATCGGGTGCATTCAGTGTGGTGTGGCCGTAGGCTCTAGGAATGCTAAGAATATTACTCTTATGCATTTGCATTTAGTAAGCTAAGCCATGCAGCCACTTGCAACATGATACCACGCTCATCGCTCGATCAGGCTCGATCAGGCGAGATATATAAGACTGGTGGGCCCATTCAGGACTCCTATGTCTGGTAGGATAACTTTAATTCATCCATCCTGTGTCTGTTGCAGGGAGGTGGAGAGAACAATCAACACAATAATGGTTTTCTTTCATGCCTCTTGAAGGACTCAATATTCTCTGTACTGCATTACATGTGAAAGTCGATTTATTACCCATGAACACACTACCTGTATGCTAATTCTATGTAAAAAGGTAGCTCCAGCCCTCATGATGTTGTCCAACATTTCCGCTATAAAACGGTATACAATTATTTTGGAAACATACCAAATTTGAAAAATAATTGAGAAGTTGCGCAATTACTAATCATGGAGCACAAAAAAGCCTACAGCACCTGGTATTCGCAGGCAGTCTCCCATCCAGGTACTAACTAGGCCCGACCCTGCTTAGCTTCCGAGATCGGGCGCATTCAGTGTGGTGTGGCCGTAGGCTCTGGGCCTAGTGAGTTTTGTACTTTTAAGCATCTAGTCGGCTAGACCTTGCAGTTTTGAAAGGCAATTGTGAAATGGCTCACTTCCTGAACTTGGAGCACAAAAAAGCCTACAGCACCTGGTATTCCCAGGTGGTCTCCCATCCAGGTACTAACTAGGCCCGACACTGCTTAGCTTCCTTGATCAGACGAGATCGGGCGCAATCAGTGTGGTGTGGCCTTAGGGTCTGGGCCTAGTGAGTTTTGTACTTTTAAGCATCTAGTCAGCTAGACCTTGCAGTTTTGAAAGGCAATTGAGAAATGGCTCACTTCCTGAACTTGGAGCACAAAAAAGCCTACAGCACCTGGTATTCCCAGGCGGTCTCCCATCCAGGTACTAACGAGGCCCGACACTGCTTAGCTTCCGAGATCAGACGAGATCGGGCGCATTCAGTGTGGTGTGGCCGTAGGCTCTGGGCCTAGTGAGTTTTGTACTTTTAAGCATCTAGTCGGCTAGACCTTGCAGTTTTGAAAGGCAATTGTGAAATGGCTCACTTCCTGAACTTGGAGCACAAAAAAGCCTACAGCACCTGGTATTCCCAGGTGGTCTCCCATCCAGGTACTAACTAGGCCCGACACTGCTTAGCTTCTGAGATCAGACAAGATCAGGCGCATTCAGTGTGGTGTGGCCGTAGGCTCTGGGCCTAGTGAGTTTTGTACTTTTAAGCATCTAGTCGGCTAGACCGTGCAGTTTTAAAAGGCAATTGAGAAAGGGCTCACTTCCTGAACTTGGAGCACAAAAAAGCCTACAGCACCTGGTATTCCCAGGCGGTCTCCCATCCAGGTACTAACTAGGCCTGACACTGCTTAACTTCCAAGATCAGACGAGATCGGGTGCATTCAGTGTGGTGTGGCCGTAGTCTCTAGGAATGCTAAGAATATTACTCTTATGCATTTGCATTTAGTAAGCTAAGCCATGCAGCCACTTGCAACATGATACCACGCTCATCGCTCGATCAGGCTCGATCAGGCGAGATATATAAGACTGGTGGGCCCATTCAGGACTCCTATGTCTGGTAGGATAACTTTAATTCATCCATCCTGTGTCTGTTGCAGGGAGGTGGAGAGAACAATCAACACAATAATGGTTTTCTTTCATGCCTCTTGAAGGACTCAATATTCTCTGTACTGCATTACATGTGAAAGTCGATTTATTACCCATGAACACACTACCTGTATGCTAATTCTATGTAAAAAGGTAGCTCCAGCCCTCATGATGTTGTCCAACATTTCCGCTATAAAACGGTATACAATTATTTTGGAAACATACCAAATTTGAAAAATAATTGAGAAGTTGCGCAATTACTAATCATGGAGCACAAAAAAGCCTACAGCACCTGGTATTCCCAGGCAGTCTCCCATCCAGGTACTAACTAGGCCCGACCCTGCTTAGCTTCCGAGATCGGGCGCATTCAGTGTGGTGTGGCCGTAGGCTCTGGGCCTAGTGAGTTTTGTACTTTTAAGCATCTAGTCGGCTAGACCTTGCAGTTTTGAAAGGCAATTGTGAAATGGCTCACTTCCTGAACTTGGAGCACAAAAAAGCCTACAGCACCTGGTATTCCCAGGCGGTCTCCCATCCAGGTACTAACGAGGCCCGACACTGCTTAGCTTCCGAGATCAGACGCATTCAGTGTGGTGTGGCCGTAGGCTCTGGGCCTTGTGAGTTTTGTACTTTTAAGCATCTAGTCGGCTAGACCTTGCAGTTTTGAAAGGCAATTGTGAAATGGCTCACTTCCTGAGCTTGGAGCACAAAAAAGCCTACAGCACCTGGTATTCCCAGGTGGTCTCCCATCCAGGTACTAACTAGGCCCGACACTGCTTAGCTTCCGAGATCAGACGAGATCGGGCACAATCAGTGTGGTGTGGCCGTAGGCTCTGGGCCTAGTGAGTTTTGTACTTTTAAGCATCTAGTCAGCTAGACCTTGCAGTTTTCAAAGGCAATTGAGAAATGGCTCACTTCCTGAACTTGGAGCACAAAAAAGCCTACAGCACCTGGTATTCCCAGGCTGTCTCCCATCCAGGTACTAACGAGGCCCGACACTGCTTAGCTTCCGAGATCAGACGAGATCGGGCGCATTCAGTGGGGTGTGGCCGTAGGCTCTGGGCCTTGTGAGTTTTGTACTTTTAAGCATCTAGTCGGCTAGACCTTGCAGTTTTGAAAGGCAATTGAGAAATGGCTCACTTCCTGAACTTGGAGTACAAAAAAGCCTACAGCACCTGGTATTCCCAGGCGGTCTCCCATCCAGGTACTAACTAGGCCCGACACTGCTTAGCTTCTGAGATCAGACGAGATCAGGCGCATTCAGTGTGGTGTGGCCGTAGGCTCTGGGCCTAGTGAGTTTTGTACTTTTAAGCATCTAGTCGGCTAGACCTTGCAGTTTTGAAAGGCAATTGAGAAAGGGCTCACTTCCTGAACTTGGAGCACAAAAAAGCCTACAGCACCTGGTATTCCCAGGCGGTCTCCCATCCAGGTACTAACTAGGCCTAACACTGCTTAACTTCCGAGATCAGACAAGATCGGGTGCATTCAGTGTGGTGTGGCCGTAGGCTCTAGGAATGCTAAGAATATTACTCTTATGCATTTGCATTTAGTAAGCTAAGCCATGCAGCCACTTGCAACATGATACCACGCTCATCGCTCGATCAGGCTCGATCAGGCGAGATATATAAGACTGGTGGGCCCATTCAGGACTCCTATGTCTGGTAGGATAACTTTAATTCATCCATCCTGTGTCTGTTGCAGGGAGGTGGAGAGAACAATCAACACAATAATGGTTTTCTTTCATGCCTCTTGAAGGACTCAATATTCTCTGTACTGCATTACATGTGAAAGTCGATTTATTACCCATGAACACACTACCTGTATGCTAATTCTATGTAAAAAGGTAGCTCCAGCCCTCATGATGTTGTCCAACATTTCCGCTATAAAACGGTATACAATTATTTTGGAAACATACCAAATTTGAAAAATAATTGAGAAGTTGCGCAATTACTAATCATGGAGCACAAAAAAGCCTACAGCACCTGGTATTCCCAGGCAGTCTCCCATCCAGGTACTAACTAGGCCCGTCCCTGCTTAGCTTCCGAGATCGGGCGCATTCAGTGTGGTGTGGCCGTAGGCTCTGGGCCTAGTGAGTTTTGTACTTTTAAGCATCTAGTCGGCTAGACCTTGCAGTTTTGAAAGGCAATTGTGAAATGGCTCACTTCCTGAACTTGGAGCACAAAAAAGCCTACAGCACCTGGTATTCCCAGGTGGTCTCCCATCCAGGTACTAACTAGGCCCGACACTGCTTAGCTTCCTTGATCAGACGAGATCGGGCGCAATCAGTGTGGTGTGGCCGTAGGCTCTGGGCCTAGTGAGTTTTGTACTTTTAAGCATCTAGTCAGCTAGACCTTGCAGTTTTGAAAGGCAATTGAGAAATGGCTCACTTCCTGAACTTGGAGCACAAAAAAGCCTACAGCACCTGGTATTCCCAGGCGGTCTCCCATCCAGGTACTAACGAGGCCCGACACTGCTTAGCTTCCGAGATCAGACGAGATCGGGCGCATTCAGTGTGGTGTGGCCGTAGGCTCTGGGCCTTGTGAGTTTTGTACTTTTAAGCATCTAGTCGGCTAGACCTTGCAGTTTTGAAAGGCAATTGAGAAATGGCTCACTTCCTGAACTTGGAGTACAAAAAAGCCTACAGCACCTGGTATTCCCAGGCGGTCTCCCATCCAGGTACTAACTAGGCCCGACACTGCTTAGCTTCTGAGATCAGACGAGATCAGGCGCATTCAGTGTGGTGTGGCCGTAGGCTTTGGGCCTAGTGAGTTTTGTACTTTTAAGCATCTAGTCGGCTAGACCTTGCAGTTTTAAAAGGCAATTGAGAAAGGGCTCACTTCCTGAACTTGGAGCACAAAAAAGCCTACAGCACCTGGTATTCCCAGGCGGTCTCCCATCCAGGTACTAACTAGGCCTGACACTGCTTAACTTCCGAGATCAGACGAGATCGGGTGCATTCAGTGTGGTGTGGCCGTAGGCTCTAGGAATGCTAAGAATATTACTCTTATGCATTTGCATTTAGTAAGCTAAGCCATGCAGCCACTTGCAACATGATACCACGCTCATCGCTCGATCAGGCTCGATCAGGCGAGATATATAAGACTGGTGGGCCCATTCAGGACTCCTATGTCTGGTAGGATAACTTTAATTCATCCATCCTGTGTCTGTTGCAGGGAGGTGGAGAGAACAATCAACACAATAATGGGTTTCTTTCATGCCTCTTGAAGGACTCAATATTCTCTCTACTGCATTACATGTGAAAGTCGATTTATTACCCATGAACACACTACCTGTATGCTAATTCTATGTAAAAAGGTAGCTCCAGCCCTCATGATGTTGTCCAACATTTCCGCTATAAAACGGGATACAATTATTTTGGAAACATACCAAATTTGAAAAATAATTGAGAAGTTGTGCAATTACTAATCATGGAGCACAAAAAAGCCTACAGCACCTGGTATTCCCAGGCAGTCTCCCATCCAGGTACTAACTAGGCCCAACCCTGCTTAGCTTCCGAGATCGGGCACATTCAGTGTGGTGTGGCCGTAGGCTCTGGGCCTAGTGAGTTTTGTACTTTTAAGCATCTAGTCGGCTAGACCTTGCAGTTTTGAAAGGCAATTGTGAAATGGCTCACTTCCTGAACTTGGAGCACAAAAAACCCTACAGCACCTGGTATTCCCAGGTGGTCTCCCATCCAGGTACTAACTAGGCCCGACACTGCTTAGCTTCCGAGATCAGACGAGATCGGGCGCAATCAGTGTGGCGTGTCCGTAGTCTCTGGGCCTAGTGAGTTTTGTACTTTTAAGCATCTAGTCAGCTAGACCTTGCAGTTTTGAAAGGCAATTGAGAAATGGCTCACTTCCTGAACTTGGAGCACAAAAAAGCCTACAGCACCTGGTATTCCCAGGCGGGCTACCATCCAGGTACTAACGAGGCCCGACACTGCTTAGCTTCCGAGATCAGACGAGATCGGGCACAATCAGTGTGGTGTGGCCGTAGGCTCTGGGCCTTGTGAGTTTTGTACTTTTAAGCATCTAGTCGGCTAGACCTTGCAGTTTTAAAAGGCAATTGAGAAAGGGCTCACTTCCTGAACTTGGAGCACAAAAAAGCCTACAGCACCTGGTATTCCCAGGCGGTCTCCCATCCAGGTACTAACTAGGCCTGACACTGCTTAACTTCCGAGATCAGACGAGATCGGGTGCATTCAGTGTGGTGTGGCCGTAGGCTCTAGGAATGCTAAGAATATTACTCTTATGCATTTGCATTTAGTAAGCTAAGCCATGCAGCCACTTGCAACATGATACCACGCTCATCGCTCGATCAGGCTCGATCAGGCGAGATATATAAGACTGGTGGGCCCATTCAGGACTCCTATGTCTGGTAGGATAACTTTAATTCATCCATCCTGTGTCTGTTGCAGGGAGGTGGAGAGAACAATCAACACAATAATGGGTTTCTTTCATGCCTCTTGAAGGACTCAATATTCTCTGTACTGCATTACATGTGAAAGTCGATTTATTACCCATGAACACACTACCTGTATGCTAATTCTATGTAAAAAGGTAGCTCCAGCCCTCATGATGTTGTCCAACATTTCCGCTATAAAACGGGATACAATTATTTTGGAAACATACCAAATTTGAAAAATAATTGAGAAGTTGCGCAATTACTAATCATGGAGCACAAAAAAGCCTACAGCACCTGGTATTCCCAGGCAGTCTCCCATCCAGGTACTAACTAGGCCCGACCCTGCTTAGCTTCCGAGATCGGGCGCATTCAGTGTGGTGTGGCCGTAGGCTCTGGGCCTAGTGAGTTTTGTACTTTTAAGCATCTAGTCGGCTAGACCTTGCAGTTTTGAAAGGCAATTGTGAAATGGCTCACTTCCTGAACTTGGAGCACAAAAAAGCCTACAGCACCTGGTATTCCCAGGCGGTCTCCCATCCAGGTACTAACGAGGCCCGACACTGCTTAGCTTCCGAGATCAGACGAGATCGGGCGCATTCAGTGTGGTGTGGCCGTAGGCTCTGGGCCTTGTGAGTTTTGTACTTTTAAGCATCTAGTCGGCTAGACCTTGCAGTTTTGAAAGGCAATTGAGAAATGGCTCACTTCCTGAACTTGGAGTACAAAAAAGCCTACAGCACCTGGTATTCCCAGGCGGTCTCCCATCCAGGTACTAACTAGGCCCAACACTGCTTAGCTTCTGAGATCAGACGAGATCAGGCGCATTCAGTGTGGTGTGGCCGTAGGCTCTGGGCCTAGTGAGTTTTGTACTTTTAAGCATCTAGTCGGCTAGACCTTGCAGTTTTGAAAGGCAATTGAGAAAGGGCTCACTTCCTGAACTTGGAGCACAAAAAAGCCTACAGCACCTGGTATTCCCAGGCGGTCTCCCATCCAGATACTAACTAGGCCTAACACTGCTTAACTTCCGAGATCAAACGAGATCAGGTGCATTCAGTGTGGTGTGGCCGTAGGCTCTAGGAATGCTAAGAATATTACTCTTATGCATTTGCATTTAGTAAGCTAAGCCATGCAGCCACTTGCAACATGATACCACGCTCATCGCTCGATCAGGCTCGATCAGGCGAGATATATAAGACTGGTGGGCCCATTCAGGACTCCTATGTCTGGTAGGATAACTTTAATTCATCCATCCTGTGTCTGTTGCAGGGAGGTGGAGAGAACAATCAACACAATAATGGTTTTCTTTCATGCCTCTTGAAGGACTCAATATTCTCTGTACTGCATTACATGTGAAAGTCGATTTATTACCCATGAACACACTACCTGTATGCTAATTCTATGTAAAAAGGTAGCTCCAGCCCTCATGATGTTGTCCAACATTTCCGCTATAAAACGGGATACAATTATTTTGGAAACATACCAAATTTGAAAAATAATTGAGAAGTTGCGCAATTACTAATCATGGAGCACAAAAAAGCCTACAGCACCTGGTATTCCCAGGCAGTCTCCCATCCAGGTACTAACTAGGCCCGACCCTGCTTAGCTTCCGAGATCGGGCGCATTCAGTGTGGTGTGTCCGTAGGCTCTGGGCCTAGTGAGTTTTGTACTTTTAAGCATCTAGTCGGCTAGACCTTGCAGTTTTGAAAGGCAATTGTGAAATGGCTCACTTCCTGAACTTGGAGCACAAAAAAGCCTACAGCACCTGGTATTCCCAGGCGGTCTCCCATCCAGGTACTAACGAGGCCCGACACTGCTTAGCTTCCGAGATCAGACGCATTCAGTGTGGTGTGGCCATAGGCTCTGGGCCTTGTGAGTTTTGTACTTTTAAGCATCTAGTCGGCTAGACCTTGCAGTTTTGAAAGGCAATTGTGAAATGGCTCACTTCCTGAACTTGGAGCACAAAAAAGCCTACAGCACCTGATATTCCCAGGTGGTCTCCCATCCAGGTACTAACTAGGCCCGACACTGCTTAGCTTCCGAGATCAGACGAGATCGGGCGCAATCAGTGTGGTGTGGCCGTAGGCTCTGGGCCTAGTGAGTTTTGTACTTTTAAGCATCTAGTCAGCTAGACCTTGCAGTTTTCAAAGGCAATTGAGAAATGGCTCACTTCCTGAACTTGGAGCACAAAAAAGCCTACAGCACCTGGTATTCCCAGGCCGTCTCCCATCCAGGTACTAACGAGGCCCGACACTGCTTAGCTTCCGAGATCAGACGAGATCGGGCGCATTCAGTGTGGTGTGGCCGTAGGCTCTGGGCCTTGTGAGTTTTGTACTTTTAAGCATCTAGTCGGCTAGACCTTGCAGTTTTGAAAGGCAATTGAGAAATGGCTCACTTCCTGAACTTGGAGTACAAAAAAGCCTACAGCACCTGGTATTCCCAGGCGGTCTCCCATCCAGGTACTAACTAGTCCCGACACTGCTTAGCTTCTGAGATCAGACGAGATCAGGCGCATTCAGTGTGGTGTGGCCGTAGGCTCTGGGCCTAGTGAGTTTTGTACTTTTAAGCATCTAGTCGGCTAGACCTTGCAGTTTTAAAAGGCAATTGAGAAAGGGCTCACTTCCTGAACTTGGAGCACAAAAAAGCCTACAGCACCTGGTATTCCCAGGCGGTCTCCCATCCAGGTACTAACTAGGCCTGACACTGCTTAACTTCCGAGATCAGACAAGATCGGGTGCATTCAGTGTGGTGTGGCCGTAGGCTCTAGGAATGCTAAGAATATTACTCTTATGCATTTGCATTTAGTAAGCTAAGCCATGCAGCCACTTGCAACATGATACCACGCTCATCGCTCGATCAGGCTCGATCAGGCGAGATATATAAGACTGGTGGGCCCATTCAGGACTCCTATGTCTGGTAGGATAACTTTAATTCATCCATCCTGTGTCTGTTGCAGGGAGGTGGAGAGAACAATCAACACAATAATGGGTTTCTTTCATGCCTCTTGAAGGACTCAATATTCTCTGTACTGCATTACATGTGAAAGTCGATTTATTACCCATGAACACACTACCTGTATGCTAATTCTATGTAAAAAGGTAGCTCCAGCCCTCATGATGTTGTCCAACATTTCCGCTATAAAACGGTATACAATTATTTTGGAAACATACCAAATTTGAAAAATAATTGAGAAGTTGTGCAATTACTAATCATGGAGCACAAAAAAGCCTACAGCACCTGGTATTCCCAGGCAGTCTCCCATCCAGGTACTAACTAGGCCCGACCCTGCTTAGCTTCCGAGATCGGGCGCATTCAGTGTGGTGTGGCCGTAGGCTCTGGGCCTAGTGAGTTTTGTACTTTTAAGCATCTAGTCGGCTAGACCTTGCAGTTTTGAAAGGCAATTGTGAAATGGCTCACTTCCTGAACTTGGAGCACAAAAAAGCCTACAGCACCTGGTATTCCCAGGTGGTCTCCCATCCAGGTACTAACTAGGCCCGACACTGCTTAGCTTCTGAGATCAGACAAGATCAGGCGCATTCAGTGTGGTGTGGCCGTAGGCTCTGGGCCTAGTGAGTTTTGTACTTTTAAGCATCTAGTCGGCTAGACCGTGCAGTTTTAAAAGGCAATTGAGAAAGGGCTCACTTCCTGAACTTGGAGCACAAAAAAGCCTACAGCACCTGGTATTCCCAGGCGGTCTCCCATCCAGGTACTAACTAGGCCTGACACTGCTTAACTTCCAAGATCAGACGAGATCGGGTGCATTTAGTGTGGTGTGGCCATAGTCTCTAGGAATGCTAAGAATATTACTCTTATGCATTTGCATTTAGTAAGCTAAGCCATGCAGCCACTTGCAACATGATACCACGCTCATCGCTCGATCAGGCTCGATCAGGCGAGATATATAAGACTGGTGGGCCCATTCAGGACTCCTATGTCTGGTAGGATAACTTTAATTCATCCATCCTGTGTCTGTTGCAGGGAGGTGGAGAGAACAATCAACACAATAATGGTTTTCTTTCATGCCTCTTGAAGGACTCAATATTCTCTGTACTGCATTACATGTGAAAGTCGATTTATTACCCATGAACACACTACCTGTATGCTAATTCTATGTAAAAAGGTAGCTCCAGCCCTCATGATGTTGTCCAACATTTCCGCTATAAAACGGTATACAATTATTTTGGAAACATACCAAATTTGAAAAATAATTGAGAAGTTGCGCAATTACTAATCATGGAGCACAAAAAAGCCTACAGCACCTGGTATTCCCAGGCAGTCTCCCATCCAGGTACTAACTAGGCCCGACCCTGCTTAGCTTCCGAGATCGGGCGCATTCAGTGTGGTGTGGCCGTAGGCTCTGGGCCTAGTGAGTTTTGTACTTTTAAGCATCTAGTCGGCTAGACCTTGCAGTTTTGAAAGGCAATTGTGAAATGGCTCACTTCCTGAACTTGGAGCACAAAAAAGCCTACAGCACCTGGTATTCCCAGGCGGTCTCCCATCCAGGTACTAACGAGGCCCGACACTGCTTAGCTTCCGAGATCAGACGCATTCAGTGTGGTGTGGCCGTAGGCTCTGGGCCTTGTGAGTTTTGTACTTTTAAGCATCTAGTCGGCTAGACCTTGCAGTTTTGAAAGGCAATTGTGAAATGGCTCACTTCCTGAACTTGGAGCACAAAAAAGCCTACAGCACCTGATATTCCCAGGTGGTCTCCCATCCAGGTACTAACTAGGCCCGACACTGCTTAGCTTCCGAGATCAGACGAGATCGGGCGCAATCAGTGTGGTGTGGCCGTAGGCTCTGGGCCTAGTGAGTTTTGTACTTTTAAGCATCTAGTCAGCTAGACCTTGCAGTTTTCAAAGGCAATTGAGAAATGGCTCACTTCCTGAACTTGGAGCACAAAAAAGCCTACAGCACCTGGTATTCCCAGGCGGTCTCCCATCCAGGTACTAACGAGGCCCGACACTGCTTAGCTTCCGAGATCAGACGAGATCGGGCGCATTCAGTGTGGTGTGGCCGTAGGCTCTGGGCCTTGTGAGTTTTGTACTTTTAAGCATCTAGTCGGCTAGACCTTGCAGTTTTGAAAGGCAATTGAGAAATGGCTCACTTCCTGAACTTGGAGTACAAAAAAGCCTACAGCACCTGGTATTCCCAGGCGGTCTCCCATCCAGGTACTAACTAGGCCCGACACTGCTTAGCTTCTGAGATCAGACGAGATCAGGCGCATTCAGTGTGGTGTGGCCGTAGGCTCTGGGCCTAGTGAGTTTTGTACTTTTAAGCATCTAGTCGGCTAGACCTTGCAGTTTTAAAAGGCAATTGAGAAAGGGCTCACTTCCTGAACTTGGAGCACAAAAAAGCCTACAGCACCTGGTATTCCCAGGCGGTCTCCCATCCAGGTACTAACTAGGCCTGACACTGCTTAACTTCCGAGATCAGACGAGATCGGGTGCATTCAGTGTGGTGTGGCCGTAGGCTCTAGGAATGCTAAGAATATTACTCTTATGCATTTGCATTTAGTAAGCTAAGCCATGCAGCCACTTGCAACATGATACCACGCTCATCGCTCGATCAGGCTCGATCAGGCGAGATATATAAGACTGGTGGGCCCATTCAGGACTCCTATGTCTGGTAGGATAACTTTAATTCATCCATACTGTGTCTGTTGCAGGGAGGTGGAGAGAACAATCAACACAATAATGGGTTTCTTTCATGCCTCTTGAAGGACTCAATATTCTCTGTACTGCATTACATGTGAAAGTCGATTTATTACCCATGAACACACTACCTGTATGCTAATTCTATGTAAAAAGGTAGCTCCAGCCCTCATGATGTTGTCCAACATTTCCGCTATAAAACGGGATACAATTATTTTGGAAACATACCAAATTTGAAAAATAATTGAGAAGTTGTGCAATTACTAATCATGGAGCACAAAAAAGCCTACAGCACCTGGTATTCCCAGGCAGTCTCCCATCCAGGTACTAACTAGGCCCGACCCTGCTTAGCTTCCGAGATCGGGCGCATTCAGTGTGGTGTGGCCGTAGGCTCTGGGCCTAGTGAGTTTTGTACTTTTAAGCATCTAGTCGGCTAGACCGTGCAGTTTTAAAAGGCAATTGAGAAAGGGCTCACTTCCTGAACTTGGAGCACAAAAAAGCCTACA
Organism: Ambystoma mexicanum; assembly: GCF_040938575.1. Taxonomy (NCBI): domain Eukaryota; kingdom Metazoa; phylum Chordata; class Amphibia; order Caudata; family Ambystomatidae; genus Ambystoma; species Ambystoma mexicanum. The sequence goes on from NC_090927.1 coordinate 843,720,314, forward strand.
GCACCTGGTATTCCCAGGCGGTCTCCCATCCAGGTACTAACTAGGCCTGACACTGCTTAACTTCCAAGATCAGACGAGATCGGGTGCATTTAGTGTGGTGTGGCCATAGTCTCTAGGAATGCTAAGAATATTACTTTTATGCATTTGCATTTAGTAAGCTAAGCCATGCAGCCACTTGCAACATGATACCACGCTCATCGCTCGATCAGGCTCGATCAGGCGAGATATATAAGACTGGTGGGCCCATTCAGGACTCCTATGTCTGGTAGGATAACTTTAATTCATCCATCCTGTGTCTGTTGCAGGGAGGTGGAGAGAACAATCAACACAATAATGGTTTTCTTTCATGCCTCTTGAAGGACTCAATATTCTCTGTACTGCATTACATGTGAAAGTCGATTTATTACCCATGAACACACTACCTGTATGCTAATTCTATGTAAAAAGGTAGCTCCAGCCCTCATGATGTTGTCCAACATTTCCGCTATAAAACGGTATACAATTATTTTGGAAACATACCAAATTTGAAAAATAATTGAGAAGTTGCGCAATTACTAATCATGGAGCACAAAAAAGCCTACAGCACCTGGTATTCCCAGGCAGTCTCCCATCCAGGTACTAACTAGGCCCGACCCTGCTTAGCTTCCGAGATCGGGCGCATTCAGTGTGGTGTGGCCGTAGGCTCTGGGCCTAGTGAGTTTTGTACTTTTAAGCATCTAGTCGGCTAGACCTTGCAGTTTTGAAAGGCAATTGTGAAATGGCTCACTTCCTGAACTTGGAGCACAAAAAAGCCTACAGCACCTGGTATTCCCAGGCGGTCTCCCATCCAGGTACTAACGAGGCCCGACACTGCTTAGCTTCCGAGATCAAACGCATTCAGTGTGGTGTGGCCGTAGGCTCTGGGCCTTGTGAGTTTTGTACTTTTAAGCATCTAGTCGGCTAGACCTTGCAGTTTTGAAAGGCAATTGTGAAATGGCTCACTTCCTGAACTTGGAGCACAAAAAAGCCTACAGCACCTGATATTCCCAGGTGGTCTCCCATCCAGGTACTAACTAGGCCCGACACTGCTTAGCTTCCGAGATCAGACGAGATCGGGCGCAATCAGTGTGGTGTGGCCGTAGGCTCTGGGTCTAGTGAGTTTTGTACTTTTAAGCATCTAGTCAGCTAGACCTTGCAGTTTTCAAAGGCAATTGAGAAATGGCTCACTTCCTGAACTTGGAGCACAAAAAAGCCTACAGCACCTGGTATTCCCAGGCGGTCTCCCATCCAGGTACTAACGAGGCCCGACACTGCTTAGCTTCCGAGATCAGACGAGATCGGGCGCATTCAGTGTGGTGTGGCCGTAGGCTCTGGGCCTTGTGAGTTTTGTACTTTTAAGCATCTAGTCGGCTAGACCTTGCAGTTTTGAAAGGCAATTGAGAAATGGCTCACTTCCTGAACTTGGAGTACAAAAAAGCCTACAGCACCTGGTATTCCCAGGCGGTCTCCCATCCAGGTACTAACTAGGCCCGACACTGCTTAGCTTCTGAGATCAGACGAGATCAGGCGCATTCAGTGTGGTGTGGCCGTAGGCTCTGGGCCTAGTGAGTTTTGTACTTTTAAGCATCTAGTCGGCTAGACCTTGCAGTTTTAAAAGGCAATTGAGAAAGGGCTCACTTCCTGAACTTGGAGCACAAAAAAGCCTACAGCACCTGGTATTCCCAGGCGGTCTCCCATCCAGGTACTAACTAGGCCTGACACTGCTTAACTTCCAAGATCAGACGAGATCGGGTGCATTCAGTGTGGTGTGGCCGTAGGCTCTAGGAATGCTAAGAATATTACTCTTATGCATTTGCATTTAGTAAGCTAAGCCATGCAGCCACTTGCAACATGATACCACGCTCATCGCTCGATCAGGCTCGATCAGGCGAGATATATAAGACTGGTGGGCCCATTCAGGACTCCTATGTCTGGTAGGATAACTTTAATTCATCCATCCTGTGTCTGTTGCAGGGAGGTGGAGAGAACAATCAACACAATAATGGTTTTCTTTCATGCCTCTTGAAGGACTCAATATTCTCTGTACTGCATTACATGTGAAAGTCGATTTATTACCCATGAACACACTACCTGTATGCTAATTCTATGTAAAAAGGTAGCTCCAGCCCTCATGATGTTGTCCAACATTTCCGCTATAAAACGGTATACAATTATTTTGGAAACATACCAAATTTGAAAAATAATTGAGAAGTTGCGCAATTACTAATCATGGAGCACAAAAAAGCCTACAGCACCTGGTATTCCCAGGCAGTCTCCCATCCAGGTACTAACTAGGCCCGACCCTGCTTAGCTTCCGAGATCGGGCGCATTCAGTGTGGTGTGGCCGTAGGCTCTGGGCCTAGTGAGTTTTGTACTTTTAAGCATCTAGTCGGCTAGACCTTGCAGTTTTGAAAGGCAATTGTGAAATGGCTCACTTCCTGAACTTGGAGCACAAAAAAGCCTACAGCACCTGGTATTCCCAGGCGGTCTCCCATCCAGGTACTAACGAGGCCCGACACTGCTTAGCTTGCTTCCTAGATCAGGCGCATTCAGTGTGGTGTGGCCGTAGGCTCTGGGCCTTGTGAGTTTTGTACTTTTAAGCATCTAGTCGGCTAGACCTTGGAGTTTTGAAAGGCAATTGTGAAATGGCTCACTTCCTGAACTTGGAGCACAAAAAAGCCTACAGCACCTGGTATTCCCAGGTGGTCTCCCATCCAGGTACTAACTAGGCCCGACACTGCTTAGCTTCCGAGATCAGACGAGATCGGGCGCAATCAGTGTGGTGTGGCCGTAGGCTCTGGGCCTAGTGAGTTTTGTACTTTTAAGCATCTAGTCAGCTAGACCTTGCAGTTTTCAAAGGCAATTGAGAAATGGCTCACTTCCTGAACTTGGAGCACAAAAAAGCCTACAGCACCTGGTATTCCCAGGCGGTCTCCCATCCAGGTACTAACGAGGCCCGACACTGCTTAGCTTCCGAGATCAGACGCATTCAGTGTGGTGTGGCCGTAGGCTCTGGGCCTTGTGAGTTTTGTACTTTTAAGCATCTAGTCGGCTAGACCTTGCAGTTTTGAAAGGCAATTGAGAAATGGCTCACTTCCTGAACTTGGAGTACAAAAAAGCCTACAGCACCTGGTATTCCCAGGCGGTCTCCCATCCAGGTACTAACTAGGCCCGACACTGCTTAGCTTCTGAGATCAGACGAGATCAGGCGCATTCAGTGTGGTGTGGCCGTAGGCTCTGGGCCTAGTGAGTTTTGTACTTTTAAGCATCTAGTCGGCTAGACCTTGCAGTTTTAAAAGGCAATTGAGAAAGGGCTCACTTCCTGAACTTGGAGCACAAAAAAGCCTACAGCACCTGGTATTCCCAGGCGGTCTCCCATCCAGGTACTAACTAGGCCTGACACTGCTTAACTTCCAAGATCAGACGAGATCGGGTGCATTCAGTGTGGTGTGGCCGTAGGCTCTAGGAATGCTAAGAATATTACTCTTATGCATTTGCATTTAGTAAGCTAAGCCATGCAGCCACTTGCAACATGATACCACGCTCATCGCTCGATCAGGCTCGATCAGGCGAGATATATAAGACTGGTGGGCCCATTCAGGACTCCTATGTCTGGTAGGATAACTTTAATTCATCCATCCTGTGTCTGTTGCAGGGAGGTGGAGAGAACAATCAACACAATAATGGTTTTCTTTCATGCCTCTTGAAGGACTCAATATTCTCTGTACTGCATTACATGTGAAAGTCGATTTATTACCCATGAACACACTACCTGTATGCTAATTCTATGTAAAAAGGTAGCTCCAGCCCTCATGATGTTGTCCAACATTTCCGCTATAAAACGGTATACAATTATTTTGGAAACATACCAAATTTGAAAAATAATTGAGAAGTTGCGCAATTACTAATCATGGAGCACAAAAAAGCCTACAGCACCTGGTATTCCCAGGCAGTCTCCCATCCAGGTACTAACTAGGCCCGACCCTGCTTAGCTTCCGAGATCGGGCGCATTCAGTGTGGTGTGGCCGTAGGCTCTGGGCCTAGTGAGTTTTGTACTTTTAAGCATCTAGTCGGCTAGACCTTGCAGTTTTGAAAGGCAATTGTGAAATGGCTCACTTCCTGAACTTGGAGCACAAAAAAGCCTACAGCACCTGGTATTCCCAGGCGGTCTCCCATCCAGGTACTAACGAGGCCCGACACTGCTTAGCTTGCTTCCTAGATCAGGCGCATTCAGTGTGGTGTGGCCGTAGGCTCTGGGCCTTGTGAGTTTTGTACTTTTAAGCATCTAGTCGGCTAGACCTTGGAGTTTTGAAAGGCAATTGTGAAATGGCTCACTTCCTGAACTTGGAGCACAAAAAAGCCTACAGCACCTGGTATTCCCAGGTGGTCTCCCATCCAGGTACTAACTAGGCCCGACACTGCTTAGCTTCCGAGATCAGACGAGATCGGGCGCAATCAGTGTGGTGTGGCCGTAGGCTCTGGGCCTAGTGAGTTTTGTACTTTTAAGCATCTAGTCAGCTAGACCTTGCAGTTTTCAAAGGCAATTGAGAAATGGCTCACTTCCTGAACTTGGAGCACAAAAAAGCCTACAGCACCTGGTATTCCCAGGCGGTCTCCCATCCAGGTACTAACGAGGCCCGACACTGCTTAGCTTCCGAGATCAGACGCATTCAGTGTGGTGTGGCCGTAGGCTCTGGGCCTTGTGAGTTTTGTACTTTTAAGCATCTAGTCGGCTAGACCTTGCAGTTTTGAAAGGCAATTGAGAAATGGCTCACTTCCTGAACTTGGAATACAAAAAAGCCTACAGCACCTGGTATTCCCAGGCGGTCTCCCATCCAGGTACTAACTAGGCCCGACACTGCTTAGCTTCTGAGATCAGACGAGATCAGGCGCATTCAGTGTGGTGTGGCCGTAGGCTCTGGGCCTAGTGAGTTTTGTACTTTTAAGCATCTAGTCGGCTAGACCTTGCAGTTTTGAAAGGCAATTGAGAAAGGGCTCACTTCCTGAACTTGGAGCACAAAAAAGCCTACAGCACCTGGTATTCCCAGGCGGTCTCCCATCCAGGTACTAACTAGGCCTAACACTGCTTAACTTCCGAGATCAGACAAGATCGGGTGCATTCAGTGTGGTGTGGCCGTAGGCTCTAGGAATGCTAAGAATATTACTCTTATGCATTTGCATTTAGTAAGCTAAGCCATGCAGCCACTTGCAACATGATACCACGCTCATCGCTCGATCAGGCTCGATCAGGCGAGATATATAAGACTGGTGGGCCCATTCAGGACTCCTATGTCTGGTAGGATAACTTTAATTCATCCATCCTGTGTCTGTTGCAGGGAGGTGGAGAGAACAATCAACACAATAATGGGTTTCTTTCATGCCTCTTGAAGGACTCAATATTCTCTGTACTGCATTACATGTGAAAGTCGATTTATTACCCATGAACACACTACCTGTATGCTAATTCTATGTAAAAAGGTAGCTCCAGCCCTCATGATGTTGTCCAACATTTCCGCTATAAAACGGGATACAATTATTTTGGAAACATACCAAATTTGAAAAATAATTGAGAAGTTGTGCAATTACTAATCATGGAGCACAAAAAAGCCTACAGCACCTGGTATTCCCAGGCAGTCTCCCATCCAGGTACTAACTAGGCCCGACCCTGCTTAGCTTCCGAGATCGGGCGCATTCAGTGTGGTGTGGCCGTAGGCTCTGGGCCTAGTGAGTTTTGTACTTTTAAGCATCTAGTAGGCTAGACCTTGCAGTTTTGAAAGGCAATTGTGAAATGGCTCACTTCCTGAACTTGGAGCACAAAAAAGCCTACAGCACCTGGTATTCCCAGGTGGTCTCCCATCCAGGTACTAACTAGGCCCGACACTGCTTAGCTTCCGAGATCAGACGAGATCGGGCGCAATCAGTGTGGTGTGTCCGTAGTCTCTGGGCCTAGTGAGTTTTGTACTTTTAAGCATCTAGTCAGCTAGACCTTGCAGTTTTGAAAGGCAATTGAGAAATGGCTCACTTCCTGAACTTGGAGCACAAAAAAGCCTACAGCACCTGGTATTCCCAGGCGGGCTCCCATCCAGGTACTAACGAGGCCCGACACTGCTTAGCTTCCGAGATCAGACGAGATCGGGCACAATCAGTGTGGTGTGGCCGTAGGTTCTGGGCCTTGTGAGTTTTGTACTTTTAAGCATCTAGTCGGCTAGACCTTGCAGTTTTAAAAGGCAATTGAGAAAGGGCTCACTTCCTGAACTTGGAGCACAAAAAAGCCTACAGCACCTGGTATTCCCAGGCGGTCTCCCATCCAGGTACTAACTAGGCCTGACACTGCTTAACTTCCGAGATCAGACGAGATCGGGTGCATTCAGTGTGGTGTGGCCGTAGGCTCTAGGAATGCTAAGAATATTACTCTTATGCATTTGCATTTAGTAAGCTAAGCCATGCAGCCACTTGCAACATGATACCACGCTCATCGCTCGATCAGGCTCGATCAGGCGAGATATATAAGACTGGTGGGCCCATTCAGGACTCCTATGTCTGGTAGGATAACTTTAATTCATCCATCCTGTGTCTGTTGCAGGGAGGTGGAGAGAACAATCAACACAATAATGGGTTTCTTTCATGCCTCTTGAAGGACTCAATATTCTCTGTACTGCATTACATGTGAAAGTCGATTTATTACCCATGAACACACTACCTGTATGCTAATTCTATGTAAAAAGGTAGCTCCAGCCCTCATGATGTTGTCCAACATTTCCGCTATAAAACGGGATACAATTATTTTGGAAACATACCAAATTTGAAAAATAATTGAGAAGTTGTGCAATTACTAATCATGGAGCACAAAAAAGCCTACAGCACCTGGTATTCCCAGGCAGTCTCCCATCCAGGTACTAACTAGGCCCGACCCTGCTTAGCTTCCGAGATCGGGCGCATTCAGTGTGGTGTGGCCGTAGGCTCTGGGCCTAGTGAGTTTTGTACTTTTAAGCATCTAGTCGGCTAGACCTTGCAGTTTTGAAAGGCAATTGTGAAATGGCTCACTTCCTGAACTTGGAGCACAAAAAAGCCTACAGCACCTGGTATTCCCAGGTGGTCTCACATCCAGGTACTAACTAGGCCCGACACTGCTTAGCTTCCGAGATCAGACGAGATCGGGCGCAATCAGTGTGGTGTGTCCGTAGTCTCTGGGCCTAGTGAGTTTTGTACTTTTAAGCATCTAGTCAGCTAGACCTTGCAGTTTTGAAAGGCAATTGAGAAATGGCTCACTTCCTGAACTTGGAGCACAAAAAAGCCTACAGCACCTGGTATTCCCAGGCGGGCTCCCATCCAGGTACTAACGAGGCCCGACACTGCTTAGCTTCCGAGATCAGACGAGATCGGGCACAATCAGTGTGGTGTGGCCGTAGGCTCTGGGCCTTGTGAGTTTTGTACTTTTAAGCATCTAGTCGGCTAGACCTTGCAGTTTTAAAAGGCAATTGAGAAAGGGCTCACTTCCTGAACTTGGAGCACAAAAAAGCCTACAGCACCTGGTATTCCCAGGCGGTCTCCCATCCAGGTACTAACTAGGCCTGACACTGCTTAACTTCCGAGATCAGACGAGATCGGGTGCATTCAGTGTGGTGTGGCCGTAGGCTCTAGGAATGCTAAGAATATTACTCTTATGCATTTGCATTTAGTAAGCTAAGCCATGCAGCCACTTGCAACATGATACCACGCTCATCGCTCGATCAGGCTCGATCAGGCGAGATATATAAGACTGGTGGGCCCATTCAGGACTCCTATGTCTGGTAGGATAACTTTAATTCATCCATCCTGTGTCTGTTGCAGGGAGGTGGAGAGAACAATCAACACAATAATGGGTTTCTTTCATGCCTCTTGAAGGACTCAATATTCTCTGTACTGCATTACATGTGAAAGTCGATTTATTACCCATGAACACACTACCTGTATGCTAATTCTATGTAAAAAGGTAGCTCCAGCCCTCATGATGTTGTCCAACATTTCCGCTATAAAACGGGATACAATTATTTTGGAAACATACCAAATTTGAAAAATAATTGAGAAGTTGCGCAATTACTAATCATGGAGCACAAAAAAGCCTACAGCACCTGGTATTCCCAGGCAGTCTCCCATCCAGGTACTAACTAGGCCCGACCCTGCTTAGCTTCCGAGATCGGGCGCATTCAGTGTGGTGTGGCCGTAGGCTCTGGGCCTAGTGAGTTTTGTACTTTTAAGCATCTAGTCGGCTAGACCTTGCAGTTTTGAAAGGCAATTGTGAAATGGCTCACTTCCTGAACTTTGAGCACAAAAAAGCCTACAGCACCTGGTATTCCCAGGCGGTCTCCCATCCAGGTACTAACGAGGCCCGACACTGCTTAGCTTCCGAGATCAGACGAGATCGGGCGCATTCAGTGTGGTGTGGCCGTAGGCTCTGGGCCTTGTGAGTTTTGTACTTTTAAGCATCTAGTCGGCTAGACCTTGCAGTTTTGAAAGGCAATTGAGAAATGGCTCACTTCCTGAACTTGGAGTACAAAAAAGCCTACAGCACCTGGTATTCCCAGGCGGTCTCCCATCCAGGTACTAACTAGGCCCAACACTGCTTAGCTTCTGAGATCAGACGAGATCAGGCGCATTCAGTGTGGTGTGGCCGTAGGCTCTGGGCCTAGTGAGTTTTGTACTTTTAAGCATCTAGTCGGCTAGACCTTGCAGTTTTGAAAGGCAATTGAGAAAGGGCTCACTTCCTGAACTTGGAGCACAAAAAAGCATACAGCACCTGGTATTCCCAGGCGGTCTCCCATCCAGGTACTAACTAGGCCTAACACTGCTTAACTTCCGAGATCAGACGAGATCAGGTGCATTCAGTGTGGTGTGGCCGTAGGCTCTAGGAATGCTAAGAATATTACTCTTATGCATTTGCATTTAGTAAGCTAAGCCATGCAGCCACTTGCAACATGATACCACGCTCATCGCTCGATCAGGCTCGATCAGGCGAGATATATAAGACTGGTGGGCCCATTCAGGACTCCTATGTCTGGTAGGATAACTTTAATTCATCCATCCTGTGTCTGTTGCAGGGAGGTGGAGAGAACAATCAACACAATAATGGTTTTCTTTCATGCCTCTTGAAGGACTCAATATTCTCTGTACTGCATTACATGTGAAAGTCGATTTATTACCCATGAACACACTACCTGTATGCTAATTCTATGTAAAAAGGTAGCTCCAGCCCTCATGATGTTGTCCAACATTTCCGCTATAAAACGGGATACAATTATTTTGGAAACATACCAAATTTGAAAAATAATTGAGAAGTTGCGCAATTACTAATCATGGAGCACAAAAAAGCCTACAGCACCTGGTATTCCCAGGCAGTCTCCCATCCAGGTACTAACTAGGCCCGACCCTGCTTAGCTTCCGAGATCGGGCGCATTCAGTGTGGTGTGGCCGTAGGCTCTGGGCCTAGTGAGTTTTGTACTTTTAAGCATCTAGTCGGCTAGACCTTGCAGTTTTGAAAGGCAATTGTGAAATGGCTCACTTCCTGAACTTGGAGCACAAAAAAGCCTACAGCACCTGGTATTCCCAGGTGGTCTCCCATCCAGGTACTAACTAGGCCCAACACTGCTTAGCTTCTGAGATCAGACAAGATCAGGCGCATTCAGTGTGGTGTGGCCGTAGGCTCTGGGCCTAGTGAGTTTTGTACTTTTAAGCATCTAGTCGGCTAGACCGTGCAGTTTTAAAAGGCAATTGAGAAAGGGCTCACTTCCTGAACTTGGAGCACAAAAAAGCCTACAGCACCTGGTATTCCCAGGCGGTCTCCCATCCAGGTACTAACTAGGCCTGACACTGCTTAACTTCCAAGATCAGACGAGATCGGGTGCATTCAGTGTGGTGTGGCCGTAGTCTCTAGGAATGCTAAGAATATTACTCTTATGCATTTGCATTTAGTAAGCTAAGCCACTTGCAACATGATACCACGCTCATCGCTCGATCAGGCTCGATCAGGCGAGATATATAAGACTGGTGGGCCCATTCAGGACTCCTATGTCTGGTAGGATAACTTTAATTCATCCATCCTGTGTCTGTTGCAGGGAGGTGGAGAGAACAATCAACACAATAATGGTTTTCTTTCATGCCTCTTGAAGGACTCAATATTCTCTGTACTGCATTACATGTGAAAGTCGATTTATTACCCATGAACACACTACCTGTATGCTAATTCTATGTAAAAAGGTAGCTCCAGCCGTCATGATGTTGTCCAACATTTCCGCTATAAAACGGTATACAATTATTTTGGAAACATACCAAATTTGAAAAATAATTGAGAAGTTGCGCAATTACTAATCATGGAGCACAAAAAAGCCTACAGCACCTGGTATTCCCAGGCAGTCTCCCATCCAGGTACTAACTAGGCCCGACCCTGCTTAGCTTCCGAGATCGGGCGCATTCAATGTGGTGTGGCCGTAGGCTCTGGGCCTAGTGAGTTTTGTACTTTTAAGCATCTAGTCGGCTAGACCGTGCAGTTTTAAAAGGCAATTGAGAAAGGGCTCACTTCCTGAACTTGGAGCACAAAAAAGCCTACAGCACCTGGTATTCCCAGGCGGTCTCCCATCCAGGTACTAACTAGGCCTGACACTGCTTAACTTCCAAGATCAGACGAGATCGGGTGCATTTAGTGTGGTGTGGCCATAGTCTCTAGGAATGCTAAGAATATTACTTTTATGCATTTGCATTTAGTAAGCTAAGCCATGCAGCCACTTGCAACATGATACCACGCTCATCGCTCGATCAGGCTCGATCAGGCGAGATATATAAGACTGGTGGGCCCATTCAGGACTCCTATGTCTGGTAGGATAACTTTAATTCATCCATCCTGTGTCTGTTGCAGGGAGGTGGAGAGAACAATCAACACAATAATGGTTTTCTTTCATGCCTCTTGAAGGACTCAATATTCTCTGTACTGCATTACATGTGAAAGTCGATTTATTACCCATGAACACACTACCTGTATGCTAATTCTATGTAAAAAGGTAGCTCCAGCCCTCATGATGTTGTCCAACATTTCCGCTATAAAACGGTATACAATTATTTTGGAAACATACCAAATTTGAAAAATAATTGAGAAGTTGCGCAATTACTAATCATGGAGCACAAAAAAGCCTACAGCACCTGGTATTCCCAGGCAGTCTCCCATCCAGGTACTAACTAGGCCCGACCCTGCTTAGCTTCCGAGATCGGGCGCATTCAGTGTGGTGTGGCCGTAGGCTCTGGGCCTAGTGAGTTTTGTACTTTTAAGCATCTAGTCGGCTAGACCTTGCAGTTTTGAAAGGCAATTGTGAAATGGCTCACTTCCTGAACTTGGAGCACAAAAAAGCCTACAGCACCTGGTATTCCCAGGCGGTCTCCCATCCAGGTACTAACGAGGCCCGACACTGCTTAGCTTCCGAGATCAAACGCATTCAGTGTGGTGTGGCCGTAGGCTCTGGGCCTTGTGAGTTTTGTACTTTTAAGCATCTAGTCGGCTAGACCTTGCAGTTTTGAAAGGCAATTGTGAAATGGCTCACTTCCTGAACTTGGAGCACAAAAAAGCCTACAGCACCTGATATTCCCAGGTGGTCTCCCATCCAGGTACTAACTAGGCCCGACACTGCTTAGCTTCCGAGATCAGACGAGATCGGGCGCAATCAGTGTGGTGTGGCCGTAGGCTCTGGGTCTAGTGAGTTTTGTACTTTTAAGCATCTAGTCAGCTAGACCTTGCAGTTTTCAAAGGCAATTGAGAAATGGCTCACTTCCTGAACTTGGAGCACAAAAAAGCCTACAGCACCTGGTATTCCCAGGCGGTCTCCCATCCAGGTACTAACGAGGCCCGACACTGCTTAGCTTCCGAGATCAGACGAGATCGGGCGCATTCAGTGTGGTGTGGCCGTAGGCTCTGGGCCTTGTGAGTTTTGTACTTTTAAGCATCTAGTCGGCTAGACCTTGCAGTTTTGAAAGGCAATTGAGAAATGGCTCACTTCCTGAACTTGGAGTACAAAAAAGCCTACAGCACCTGGTATTCCCAGGCGGTCTCCCATCCAGGTACTAACTAGGCCCGACACTGCTTAGCTTCTGAGATCAGACGAGATCAGGCGCATTCAGTGTGGTGTGGCCGTAGGCTCTGGGCCTAGTGAGTTTTGTACTTTTAAGCATCTAGTCGGCTAGACCTTGCAGTTTTAAAAGGCAATTGAGAAAGGGCTCACTTCCTGAACTTGGAGCACAAAAAAGCCTACAGCACCTGGTATTCCCAGGCGGTCTCCCATCCAGGTACTAACTAGGCCTGACACTGCTTAACTTCCAAGATCAGACGAGATCGGGTGCATTCAGTGTGGTGTGGCCGTAGGCTCTAGGAATGCTAAGAATATTACTCTTATGCATTTGCATTTAGTAAGCTAAGCCATGCAGCCACTTGCAACATGATACCACGCTCATCGCTCGATCAGGCTCGATCAGGCGAGATATATAAGACTGGTGGGCCCATTCAGGACTCCTATGTCTGGTAGGATAACTTTAATTCATCCATCCTGTGTCTGTTGCAGGGAGGTGGAGAGAACAATCAACACAATAATGGTTTTCTTTCATGCCTCTTGAAGGACTCAATATTCTCTGTACTGCATTACATGTGAAAGTCGATTTATTACCCATGAACACACTACCTGTATGCTAATTCTATGTAAAAAGGTAGCTCCAGCCCTCATGATGTTGTCCAACATTTCCGCTATAAAACGGTATACAATTATTTTGGAAACATACCAAATTTGAAAAATAATTGAGAAGTTGCGCAATTACTAATCATGGAGCACAAAAAAGCCTACAGCACCTGGTATTCCCAGGCAGTCTCCCATCCAGGTACTAACTAGGCCCGACCCTGCTTAGCTTCCGAGATCGGGCGCATTCAGTGTGGTGTGGCCGTAGGCTCTGGGCCTAGTGAGTTTTGTACTTTTAAGCATCTAGTCGGCTAGACCTTGCAGTTTTGAAAGGCAATTGTGAAATGGCTCACTTCCTGAACTTGGAGCACAAAAAAGCCTACAGCACCTGGTATTCCCAGGCGGTCTCCCATCCAGGTACTAACGAGGCCCGACACTGCTTAGCTTGCTTCCTAGATCAGGCGCATTCAGTGTGGTGTGGCCGTAGGCTCTGGGCCTTGTGAGTTTTGTACTTTTAAGCATCTAGTCGGCTAGACCTTGGAGTTTTGAAAGGCAATTGTGAAATGGCTCACTTCCTGAACTTGGAGCACAAAAAAGCCTACAGCACCTGGTATTCCCAGGTGGTCTCCCATCCAGGTACTAACTAGGCCCGACACTGCTTAGCTTCCGAGATCAGACGAGATCGGGCGCAATCAGTGTGGTGTGGCCGTAGGCTCTGGGCCTAGTGAGTTTTGTACTTTTAAGCATCTAGTCAGCTAGACCTTGCAGTTTTCAAAGGCAATTGAGAAATGGCTCACTTCCTGAACTTGGAGCACAAAAAAGCCTACAGCACCTGGTATTCCCAGGCGGTCTCCCATCCAGGTACTAACGAGGCCCGACACTGCTTAGCTTCCGAGATCAGACGCATTCAGTGTGGTGTGGCCGTAGGCTCTGGGCCTTGTGAGTTTTGTACTTTTAAGCATCTAGTCGGCTAGACCTTGCAGTTTTGAAAGGCAATTGAGAAATGGCTCACTTCCTGAACTTGGAATACAAAAAAGCCTACAGCACCTGGTATTCCCAGGCGGTCTCCCATCCAGGTACTAACTAGGCCCGACACTGCTTAGCTTCTGAGATCAGACGAGATCAGGCGCATTCAGTGTGGTGTGGCCGTAGGCTCTGGGCCTAGTGAGTTTTGTACTTTTAAGCATCTAGTCGGCTAGACCTTGCAGTTTTGAAAGGCAATTGAGAAAGGGCTCACTTCCTGAACTTGGAGCACAAAAAAGCCTACAGCACCTGGTATTCCCAGGCGGTCTCCCATCCAGGTACTAACTAGGCCTAACACTGCTTAACTTCCGAGATCAGACAAGATCGGGTGCATTCAGTGTGGTGTGGCCGTAGGCTCTAGGAATGCTAAGAATATTACTCTTATGCATTTGCATTTAGTAAGCTAAGCCATGCAGCCACTTGCAACATGATACCACGCTCATCGCTCGATCAGGCTCGATCAGGCGAGATATATAAGACTGGTGGGCCCATTCAGGACTCCTATGTCTGGTAGGATAACTTTAATTCATCCATCCTGTGTCTGTTGCAGGGAGGTGGAGAGAACAATCAACACAATAATGGGTTTCTTTCATGCCTCTTGAAGGACTCAATATTCTCTGTACTGCATTACATGTGAAAGTCGATTTATTACCCATGAACACACTACCTGTATGCTAATTCTATGTAAAAAGGTAGCTCCAGCCCTCATGATGTTGTCCAACATTTCCGCTATAAAACGGGATACAATTATTTTGGAAACATACCAAATTTGAAAAATAATTGAGAAGTTGTGCAATTACTAATCATGGAGCACAAAAAAGCCTACAGCACCTGGTATTCCCAGGCAGTCTCCCATCCAGGTACTAACTAGGCCCGACCCTGCTTAGCTTCCGAGATCGGGCGCATTCAGTGTGGTGTGGCCGTAGGCTCTGGGCCTAGTGAGTTTTGTACTTTTAAGCATCTAGTAGGCTAGACCTTGCAGTTTTGAAAGGCAATTGTGAAATGGCTCACTTCCTGAACTTGGAGCACAAAAAAGCCTACAGCACCTGGTATTCCCAGGTGGTCTCCCATCCAGGTACTAACTAGGCCCGACACTGCTTAGCTTCCGAGATCAGACGAGATCGGGCGCAATCAGTGTGGTGTGTCCGTAGTCTCTGGGCCTAGTGAGTTTTGTACTTTTAAGCATCTAGTCAGCTAGACCTTGCAGTTTTGAAAGGCAATTGAGAAATGGCTCACTTCCTGAACTTGGAGCACAAAAAAGCCTACAGCACCTGGTATTCCCAGGCGGGCTCCCATCCAGGTACTAACGAGGCCCGACACTGCTTAGCTTCCGAGATCAGACGAGATCGGGCACAATCAGTGTGGTGTGGCCGTAGGTTCTGGGCCTTGTGAGTTTTGTACTTTTAAGCATCTAGTCGGCTAGACCTTGCAGTTTTAAAAGGCAATTGAGAAAGGGCTCACTTCCTGAACTTGGAGCACAAAAAAGCCTACAGCACCTGGTATTCCCAGGCGGTCTCCCATCCAGGTACTAACTAGGCCTGACACTGCTTAACTTCCGAGATCAGACGAGATCGGGTGCATTCAGTGTGGTGTGGCCGTAGGCTCTAGGAATGCTAAGAATATTACTCTTATGCATTTGCATTTAGTAAGCTAAGCCATGCAGCCACTTGCAACATGATACCACGCTCATCGCTCGATCAGGCTCGATCAGGCGAGATATATAAGACTGGTGGGCCCATTCAGGACTCCTATGTCTGGTAGGATAACTTTAATTCATCCATCCTGTGTCTGTTGCAGGGAGGTGGAGAGAACAATCAACACAATAATGGGTTTCTTTCATGCCTCTTGAAGGACTCAATATTCTCTGTACTGCATTACATGTGAAAGTCGATTTATTACCCATGAACACACTACCTGTATGCTAATTCTATGTAAAAAGGTAGCTCCAGCCCTCATGATGTTGTCCAACATTTCCGCTATAAAACGGGATACAATTATTTTGGAAACATACCAAATTTGAAAAATAATTGAGAAGTTGTGCAATTACTAATCATGGAGCACAAAAAAGCCTACAGCACCTGGTATTCCCAGGCAGTCTCCCATCCAGGTACTAACTAGGCCCGACCCTGCTTAGCTTCCGAGATCGGGCGCATTCAGTGTGGTGTGGCCGTAGGCTCTGGGCCTAGTGAGTTTTGTACTTTTAAGCATCTAGTCGGCTAGACCTTGCAGTTTTGAAAGGCAATTGTGAAATGGCTCACTTCCTGAACTTGGAGCACAAAAAAGCCTACAGCACCTGGTATTCCCAGGTGGTCTCACATCCAGGTACTAACTAGGCCCGACACTGCTTAGCTTCCGAGATCAGACGAGATCGGGCGCAATCAGTGTGGTGTGTCCGTAGTCTCTGGGCCTAGTGAGTTTTGTACTTTTAAGCATCTAGTCAGCTAGACCTTGCAGTTTTGAAAGGCAATTGAGAAATGGCTCACTTCCTGAACTTGGAGCACAAAAAAGCCTACAGCACCTGGTATTCCCAGGCGGGCTCCCATCCAGGTACTAACGAGGCCCGACACTGCTTAGCTTCCGAGATCAGACGAGATCGGGCACAATCAGTGTGGTGTGGCCGTAGGCTCTGGGCCTTGTGAGTTTTGTACTTTTAAGCATCTAGTCGGCTAGACCTTGCAGTTTTAAAAGGCAATTGAGAAAGGGCTCACTTCCTGAACTTGGAGCACAAAAAAGCCTACAGCACCTGGTATTCCCAGGCGGTCTCCCATCCAGGTACTAACTAGGCCTGACACTGCTTAACTTCCGAGATCAGACGAGATCGGGTGCATTCAGTGTGGTGTGGCCGTAGGCTCTAGGAATGCTAAGAATATTACTCTTATGCATTTGCATTTAGTAAGCTAAGCCATGCAGCCACTTGCAACATGATACCACGCTCATCGCTCGATCAGGCTCGATCAGGCGAGATATATAAGACTGGTGGGCCCATTCAGGACTCCTATGTCTGGTAGGATAACTTTAATTCATCCATCCTGTGTCTGTTGCAGGGAGGTGGAGAGAACAATCAACACAATAATGGGTTTCTTTCATGCCTCTTGAAGGACTCAATATTCTCTGTACTGCATTACATGTGAAAGTCGATTTATTACCCATGAACACACTACCTGTATGCTAATTCTATGTAAAAAGGTAGCTCCAGCCCTCATGATGTTGTCCAACATTTCCGCTATAAAACGGGATACAATTATTTTGGAAACATACCAAATTTGAAAAATAATTGAGAAGTTGCGCAATTACTAATCATGGAGCACAAAAAAGCCTACAGCACCTGGTATTCCCAGGCAGTCTCCCATCCAGGTACTAACTAGGCCCGACCCTGCTTAGCTTCCGAGATCGGGCGCATTCAGTGTGGTGTGGCCGTAGGCTCTGGGCCTAGTGAGTTTTGTACTTTTAAGCATCTAGTCGGCTAGACCTTGCAGTTTTGAAAGGCAATTGTGAAATGGCTCACTTCCTGAACTTTGAGCACAAAAAAGCCTACAGCACCTGGTATTCCCAGGCGGTCTCCCATCCAGGTACTAACGAGGCCCGACACTGCTTAGCTTCCGAGATCAGACGAGATCGGGCGCATTCAGTGTGGTGTGGCCGTAGGCTCTGGGCCTTGTGAGTTTTGTACTTTTAAGCATCTAGTCGGCTAGACCTTGCAGTTTTGAAAGGCAATTGAGAAATGGCTCACTTCCTGAACTTGGAGTACAAAAAAGCCTACAGCACCTGGTATTCCCAGGCGGTCTCCCATCCAGGTACTAACTAGGCCCAACACTGCTTAGCTTCTGAGATCAGACGAGATCAGGCGCATTCAGTGTGGTGTGGCCGTAGGCTCTGGGCCTAGTGAGTTTTGTACTTTTAAGCATCTAGTCGGCTAGACCTTGCAGTTTTGAAAGGCAATTGAGAAAGGGCTCACTTCCTGAACTTGGAGCACAAAAAAGCCTACAGCACCTGGTATTCCCAGGCGGTCTCCCATCCAGGTACTAACTAGGCCTAACACTGCTTAACTTCCGAGATCAGACGAGATCAGGTGCATTCAGTGTGGTGTGGCCGTAGGCTCTAGGAATGCTAAGAATATTACTCTTATGCATTTGCATTTAGTAAGCTAAGCCATGCAGCCACTTGCAACATGATACCACGCTCATCGCTCGATCAGGCTCGATCAGGCGAGATATATAAGACTGGTGGGCCCATTCAGGACTCCTATGTCTGGTAGGATAACTTTAATTCATCCATCCTGTGTCTGTTGCAGGGAGGTGGAGAGAACAATCAACACAATAATGGTTTTCTTTCATGCCTCTTGAAGGACTCAATATTCTCTGTACTGCATTACATGTGAAAGTCGATTTATTACCCATGAACACACTACCTGTATGCTAATTCTATGTAAAAAGGTAGCTCCAGCCCTCATGATGTTGTCCAACATTTCCGCTATAAAACGGGATACAATTATTTTGGAAACATACCAAATTTGAAAAATAATTGAGAAGTTGCGCAATTACTAATCATGGAGCACAAAAAAGCCTACAGCACCTGGTATTCCCAGGCAGTCTCCCATCCAGGTACTAACTAGGCCCGACCCTGCTTAGCTTCCGAGATCGGGCGCATTCAGTGTGGTGTGGCCGTAGGCTCTGGGCCTAGTGAGTTTTGTACTTTTAAGCATCTAGTCGGCTAGACCTTGCAGTTTTGAAAGGCAATTGTGAAATGGCTCACTTCCTGAACTTGGAGCACAAAAAAGCCTACAGCACCTGGTATTCCCAGGTGGTCTCCCATCCAGGTACTAACTAGGCCCAACACTGCTTAGCTTCTGAGATCAGACAAGATCAGGCGCATTCAGTGTGGTGTGGCCGTAGGCTCTGGGCCTAGTGAGTTTTGTACTTTTAAGCATCTAGTCGGCTAGACCGTGCAGTTTTAAAAGGCAATTGAGAAAGGGCTCACTTCCTGAACTTGGAGCACAAAAAAGCCTACAGCACCTGGTATTCCCAGGCGGTCTCCCATCCAGGTACTAACTAGGCCTGACACTGCTTAACTTCCAAGATCAGACGAGATCGGGTGCATTCAGTGTGGTGTGGCCGTAGTCTCTAGGAATGCTAAGAATATTACTCTTATGCATTTGCATTTAGTAAGCTAAGCCACTTGCAACATGATACCACGCTCATCGCTCGATCAGGCTCGATCAGGCGAGATATATAAGACTGGTGGGCCCATTCAGGACTCCTATGTCTGGTAGGATAACTTTAATTCATCCATCCTGTGTCTGTTGCAGGGAGGTGGAGAGAACAATCAACACAATAATGGTTTTCTTTCATGCCTCTTGAAGGACTCAATATTCTCTGTACTGCATTACATGTGAAAGTCGATTTATTACCCATGAACACACTACCTGTATGCTAATTCTATGTAAAAAGGTAGCTCCAGCCGTCATGATGTTGTCCAACATTTCCGCTATAAAACGGTATACAATTATTTTGGAAACATACCAAATTTGAAAAATAATTGAGAAGTTGCGCAATTACTAATCATGGAGCACAAAAAAGCCTACAGCACCTGGTATTCCCAGGCAGTCTCCCATCCAGGTACTAACTAGGCCCGACCCTGCTTAGCTTCCGAGATCGGGCGCATTCAGTGTGGTGTGGCCGTAGGCTCTGGGCCTAGTGAGTTTTGTACTTTTAAGCATCTAGTCGGCTAGACCTTGCAGTTTTGAAAGGCAATTGTGAAATGGCTCACTTCCTGAACTTGGAGCACAAAAAAGCCTACAGCACCTGGTATTCCCAGGCGGTCTCCCATCCAGGTACTAATGAGGCCCGACACTGCTTAGCTTCCGAGATCAGACGCATTCAGTGTGGTGTGGCCGTAGGCTCTGGGCCTTGTGAGTTTTGTACTTTTAAGCATCTAGTCGGCTAGACCTTGCAGTTTTGAAAGGCAATTGTGAAATGGCTCACTTCCTGAACTTGGAGCACAAAAAAGCCTACAGCACCTGATATTCCCAGGTGGTCTCCCATCCAGGTACTAACTAGGCCCGACACTGCTTAGCTTCCGAGATCAGACGAGATCGGGCGCAATCAGTGTGGTGTGGCCGTAGGCTCTGGGCCTAGTGAGTTTTGTACTTTTAAGCATCTAGTCAGCTAGACCTTGCAGTTTTCAAAGGCAATTGAGAAATGGCTCACTTCCTGAACTTGGAGCACAAAAAAGCCTACAGCACCTGGTATTCCCAGGCGGTCTCCCATCCAGGTACTAACGAGGCCCGACACTGCTTAGCTTCCGAGATCAGACGAGATCGGGCGCATTCAGTGTGGTGTGGCCGTAGGCTCTGGGCCTTGTGAGTTTTGTACTTTTAAGCATCTAGTCGGCTAGACCTTGCAGTTTTGAAAGGCAATTGAGAAATGGCTCACTTCCTGAACTTGGAGTACAAAAAAGCCTACAGCACCTGGTATTCCCAGGCGGTCTCCCATCCAGGTACTAACTAGGCCCGACACTGCTTAGCTTCTGAGATCAGACAAGATCAGGCGCATTCAGTGTGGTGTGGCCGTAGGCTCTGGGCCTAGTGAGTTTTGTACTTTTAAGCATCTAGTCGGCTAGACCTTGCAGTTTTAAAAGGCAATTGAGAAAGGGCTCACTTCCTGAACTTGGAGCACAAAAAAGCCTACAGCACCTGGTATTCCCAGGCGGTCTCCCATCCAGGTACTAACTAGGCCTGACACTGCTTAACTTCCGAGATCAGACGAGATCGGGTGCATTCAGTGTGGTGTGGCCGTAGGCTCTAGGAATGCTAAGAATATTACTCTTATGCATTTGCATTTAGTAAGCTAAGCCATGCAGCCACTTGCAACATGATACCACGCTCATCGCTCGATCAGGCTCGATCAGGCGAGATATATAAGACTGGTGGGCCCATTCAGGACTCCTATGTCTGGTAGGATAACTTTAATTCATCCATCCTGTGTCTGTTGCAGGGAGGTGGAGAGAACAATCAACACAATAATGGGTTTCTTTCATGCCTCTTGAAGGACTCAATATTCTCTGTACTGCATTACATGTGAAAGTCGATTTATTACCCATGAACACACTACCTGTATGCTAATTCTATGTAAAAAGGTAGCTCCAGCCCTCATGAGTTTGTCCAACATTTCCGCTATAAAACGGGATACAATTATTTTGGAAACATACCAAATTTGAAAAATAATTGAGAAGTTGCGCAATTACTAATCATGGAGCACAAAAAAGCCTACAGCACCTGGTATTCCCAGGCAGTCTCCCATCCAGGTACTAACTAGGCCCGACCCTGCTTAGCTTCCGAGATCGGGCGCATTCAGTGTGGTGTGGCCGTAGGCGCTGGGCCTAGTGAGTTTTGTACTTTTAAGCATCTAGTCGGCTAGACCTTGCAGTTTTGAAAGGCAATTGTGAAATGGCTCACTTCCTGAACTTGGAGCACAAAAAAAGCCTACAGCACCTGGTATTCCCAGGCGGTCTCCCATCCAGGTACTAACGAGGCCCGACACTGCTTAGCTTCCGAGATCAGACGAGATCGGGCGCAATCAGTGTGGTGTGGCCGTAGGCTCTGGGCCTTGTGAGTTTTGTACTTTTAAGCATCTAGTCGGCTAGACCTTGCAGTTTTGAAAGGCAATTGAGAAATGGCTCACTTCCTGAACTTGGAGTACAAAAAAGCCTACAGCACCTGGTATTCCCAGGCGGTCTCCCATCCAGGTACTAACTAGGCCCGACACTGCTTAGCTTCTGAGATCAGACGAGATCAGGCGCATTCAGTGTGGTGTGGCCGTAGGCTCTGGGCCTTGTGAGTTTTGTACTTTTAAGCATCTAGTCGGCTAGACCTTGCAGTTTTGAAAGGCAATTGAGAAATGGCTCACTTCCTGAACTTGGAGTACAAAAAAGCCTACAGCACCTGGTATTCCCAGGCGGTCTCCCATCCAGGTACTAACTAGGCCCGACACTGCTTAGCTTCTGAGATCAGACGAGATCAGGCGCATTCAGTGTGGTGTGGCCGTAGGCTCTGGGCCTAGGAAGTTTTGTACTTTTAAGCATCTAGTCGGCTAGACCTTGCAGTTTTAAAAGGCAATTGAGAAAGGGCTCACTTCCTGAACTTGGAGCACAAAAAAAGCCTACAGCACCTGGTATTCCCAGGCGGTCTCCCATCCAGGTACTAACTAGGCCTGACACTGCTTCACTTCCGAGATCAGACGAGATCGGGTGCATTCAGTGTGGTGTGGCCGTAGGCTCTAGGAATGCTAAGAATATTACTCTTATGCATTTGCATTTAGTAAGCTAAGCCATGCAGCCACTTGCAACATGATACCACGCTCATCGCTCGATCAGGCGAGATATATAAGACTGGTGGGCCCATTCAGGACTCCTATGTCTGGTAGGATAACTTTAATTCATCCATCCTGTGTCTGTTGCAGGGAGGTGGAGAGAACAATCAACACAATAATGGGTTTCTTTCATGCCTCTTGAAGGACTCAATATTCTCTGTACTGCATTACATGTGAAAGTCTATTTATTACCCATGAACACACTACCTGTATGCTAATTCTATGTAAAAAGGTAGCTCCAGCCCTCATGATGTTGTCCAACATTTCCGCTATAAAACGGGATACAATTATTTTGGAAACATACCAAATTTGAAAAATAATTGAGAAGTTGCGCAATTACTAATCATGGAGCACAAAAAAGCCTACAGCACCTGGTATTCCCAGGCAGTCTCCCATCCAGGTACTAACTAGGCCCGACCCTGCTTAGCTTCCGAGATCGGGCGCATTCAGTGTGGTGTGGCCGTAGGCTCTGGGCCTAGTGAGTTTTGTACTTTTAAGCATCTAGTCGGCTAGACCTTGCAGTTTTGAAAGGCAATTGTGAAATGGCTCACTTCCTGAACTTGGAGCACAAAAAAGCCTACAGCACCTGGTATTCCCAGGTGGTCTCCCATCCAGGTACTAACGAGGCCCGACACTGCTTAGCTTCCGAGATCAGACGAGATCGGGCGCATTCAGTGTGGTGTGGCCGTAGGCTCTGGGCCTTGTGAGTTTTGTACTTTTAAGCATCTAGTCGGCTAGACCTTGCAGTTTTAAAAGGCAATTGAGAAAGGGCTCACTTCCTGAACTTGGAGCACAAAAAAGCCTACAGCACCTGGTATTCCCAGGCGGTCTCCCATCCAGGTACTAACTAGGCCTGACACTGCTTAACTTCCGAGATCAGACGAGATCGGGTGCATTCAGTGTGGTGTGGCCGTAGGCTCTAGGAATGCTAAGAATATTACTCTTATGCATTTGCATTTAGTAAGCTAAGCCATGCAGCCACTTGCAACATGATACCACGCTCATCGCTCGATCAGGCTCGATCAGGCGAGATATATAAGACTGGTGGGCCCATTCAGGACTCCTATGTCTGGTAGGATAACTTTAATTCATCCATCCTGTGTCTGTTGCAGGGAGGTGGAGAGAACAATCAACACAATAATGGGTTTCTTTCATGCCTCTTGAAGGACTCAATATTCTCTGTACTGCATTACATGTGAAAGTCGATTTATTACCCATGAACACACTACCTGTATGCTAATTCTATGTAAAAAGGTAGCTCCAGCCCTCATGATGTTGTCCAACATTTCCGCTATAAAACGGGATACAATTATTTTGGAAACATACCAAATTTGAAAAATAATTGAGAAGTTGCGCAATTACTAATCATGGAGCACAAAAAAGCCTACAGCACCTGGTATTCCCAGGCAGTCTCCCATCCAGGTACTAACTAGGCCCGACCCTGCTTAGCTTCCGAGATCGGGCGCATTCAGTGTGGTGTGGCCGTAGGCTCTGGGCCTAGTGAGTTTTGTACTTTTAAGCATCTAGTCGGCTAGACCTTGCAGTTTTGAAAGGCAATTGTGAAATGGCTCACTTCCTGAACTTTGAGCACAAAAAAGCCTACAGCACCTGGTATTCCCAGGCGGTCTCCCATCCAGGTACTAACGAGGCCCGACACTGCTTAGCTTCCGAGATCAGACGAGATCGGGCGCATTCAGTGTGGTGTGGCCGTAGGCTCTGGGCCTTGTGAGTTTTGTACTTTTAAGCATCTAGTCGGCTAGACCTTGCAGTTTTGAAAGGCAATTGAGAAATGGCTCACTTCCTGAACTTGGAGTACAAAAAAGCCTACAGCACCTGGTATTCCCAGGCGGTCTCCCATCCAGGTACTAACTAGGCCCAACACTGCTTAGCTTCTGAGATCAGACGAGATCAGGCGCATTCAGTGTGGTGTGGCCGTAGGCTCTGGGCCTAGTGAGTTTTGTACTTTTAAGCATCTAGTCGGCTAGACCTTGCAGTTTTGAAAGGCAATTGAGAAAGGGCTCACTTCCTGAACTTGGAGCACAAAAAAGCCTACAGCACCTGGTATTCCCAGGCGGTCTCCCATCCAGGTACTAACTAGGCCTAACACTGCTTAACTTCCGAGATCAGACGAGATCAGGTGCATTCAGTGTGGTGTGGCCGTAGGCTCTAGGAATGCTAAGAATATTACTCTTATGCATTTGCATTTAGTAAGCTAAGCCATGCAGCCACTTGCAACATGATACCACGCTCATCGCTCGATCAGGCTCGATCAGGCGAGATATATAAGACTGGTGGGCCCATTCAGGACTCCTATGTCTGGTAGGATAACTTTAATTCATCCATCCTGTGTCTGTTGCAGGGAGGTGGAGAGAACAATCAACACAATAATGGTTTTCTTTCATGCCTCTTGAAGGACTCAATATTCTCTGTACTGCATTACATGTGAAAGTCGATTTATTACCCATGAACACACTACCTGTATGCTAATTCTATGTAAAAAGGTAGCTCCAGCCCTCATGATGTTGTCCAACATTTCCGCTATAAAACGGGATACAATTATTTTGGAAACATACCAAATTTGAAAAATAATTGAGAAGTTGCGCAATTACTAATCATGGAGCACAAAAAAGCCTACAGCACCTGGTATTCCCAGGCAGTCTCCCATCCAGGTACTAACTAGGCCCGACCCTGCTTAGCTTCCGAGATCGGGCGCATTCAGTGTGGTGTGGCCGTAGGCTCTGGGCCTAGTGAGTTTTGTACTTTTAAGCATCTAGTCGGCTAGACCTTGCAGTTTTGAAAGGCAATTGTGAAATGGCTCACTTCCTGAACTTGGAGCACAAAAAAGCCTACAGCACCTGGTATTCCCAGGTGGTCTCCCATCCAGGTACTAACTAGGCCCAACACTGCTTAGCTTCTGAGATCAGACAAGATCAGGCGCATTCAGTGTGGTGTGGCCGTAGGCTCTGGGCCTAGTGAGTTTTGTACTTTTAAGCATCTAGTCGGCTAGACCGTGCAGTTTTAAAAGGCAATTGAGAAAGGGCTCACTTCCTGAACTTGGAGCACAAAAAAGCCTACAGCACCTGGTATTCCCAGGCGGTCTCCCATCCAGGTACTAACTAGGCCTGACACTGCTTAACTTCCAAGATCAGACGAGATCGGGTGCATTCAGTGTGGTGTGGCCGTAGTCTCTAGGAATGCTAAGAATATTACTCTTATGCATTTGCATTTAGTAAGCTAAGCCACTTGCAACATGATACCACGCTCATCGCTCGATCAGGCTCGATCAGGCGAGATATATAAGACTGGTGGGCCCATTCAGGACTCCTATGTCTGGTAGGATAACTTTAATTCATCCATCCTGTGTCTGTTGCAGGGAGGTGGAGAGAACAATCAACACAATAATGGTTTTCTTTCATGCCTCTTGAAGGACTCAATATTCTCTGTACTGCATTACATGTGAAAGTCGATTTATTACCCATGAACACACTACCTGTATGCTAATTCTATGTAAAAAGGTAGCTCCAGCCGTCATGATGTTGTCCAACATTTCCGCTATAAAACGGTATACAATTATTTTGGAAACATACCAAATTTGAAAAATAATTGAGAAGTTGCGCAATTACTAATCATGGAGCACAAAAAAGCCTACAGCACCTGGTATTCCCAGGCAGTCTCCCATCCAGGTACTAACTAGGCCCGACCCTGCTTAGCTTCCGAGATCGGGCGCATTCAGTGTGGTGTGGCCGTAGGCTCTGGGCCTAGTGAGTTTTGTACTTTTAAGCATCTAGTCGGCTAGACCTTGCAGTTTTGAAAGGCAATTGTGAAATGGCTCACTTCCTGAACTTGGAGCACAAAAAAGCCTACAGCACCTGGTATTCCCAGGCGGTCTCCCATCCAGGTACTAATGAGGCCCGACACTGCTTAGCTTCCGAGATCAGACGCATTCAGTGTGGTGTGGCCGTAGGCTCTGGGCCTTGTGAGTTTTGTACTTTTAAGCATCTAGTCGGCTAGACCTTGCAGTTTTGAAAGGCAATTGTGAAATGGCTCACTTCCTGAACTTGGAGCACAAAAAAGCCTACAGCACCTGATATTCCCAGGTGGTCTCCCATCCAGGTACTAACTAGGCCCGACACTGCTTAGCTTCCGAGATCAGACGAGATCGGGCGCAATCAGTGTGGTGTGGCCGTAGGCTCTGGGCCTAGTGAGTTTTGTACTTTTAAGCATCTAGTCAGCTAGACCTTGCAGTTTTCAAAGGCAATTGAGAAATGGCTCACTTCCTGAACTTGGAGCACAAAAAAGCCTACAGCACCTGGTATTCCCAGGCGGTCTCCCATCCAGGTACTAACGAGGCCCGACACTGCTTAGCTTCCGAGATCAGACGAGATCGGGCGCATTCAGTGTGGTGTGGCCGTAGGCTCTGGGCCTTGTGAGTTTTGTACTTTTAAGCATCTAGTCGGCTAGACCTTGCAGTTTTGAAAGGCAATTGAGAAATGGCTCACTTCCTGAACTTGGAGTACAAAAAAGCCTACAGCACCTGGTATTCCCAGGCGGTCTCCCATCCAGGTACTAACTAGGCCCGACACTGCTTAGCTTCTGAGATCAGACAAGATCAGGCGCATTCAGTGTGGTGTGGCCGTAGGCTCTGGGCCTAGTGAGTTTTGTACTTTTAAGCATCTAGTCGGCTAGACCTTGCAGTTTTAAAAGGCAATTGAGAAAGGGCTCACTTCCTGAACTTGGAGCACAAAAAAGCCTACAGCACCTGGTATTCCCAGGCGGTCTCCCATCCAGGTACTAACTAGGCCTGACACTGCTTAACTTCCGAGATCAGACGAGATCGGGTGCATTCAGTGTGGTGTGGCCGTAGGCTCTAGGAATGCTAAGAATATTACTCTTATGCATTTGCATTTAGTAAGCTAAGCCATGCAGCCACTTGCAACATGATACCACGCTCATCGCTCGATCAGGCTCGATCAGGCGAGATATATAAGACTGGTGGGCCCATTCAGGACTCCTATGTCTGGTAGGATAACTTTAATTCATCCATCCTGTGTCTGTTGCAGGGAGGTGGAGAGAACAATCAACACAATAATGGGTTTCTTTCATGCCTCTTGAAGGACTCAATATTCTCTGTACTGCATTACATGTGAAAGTCGATTTATTACCCATGAACACACTACCTGTATGCTAATTCTATGTAAAAAGGTAGCTCCAGCCCTCATGAGTTTGTCCAACATTTCCGCTATAAAACGGGATACAATTATTTTGGAAACATACCAAATTTGAAAAATAATTGAGAAGTTGCGCAATTACTAATCATGGAGCACAAAAAAGCCTACAGCACCTGGTATTCCCAGGCAGTCTCCCATCCAGGTACTAACTAGGCCCGACCCTGCTTAGCTTCCGAGATCGGGCGCATTCAGTGTGGTGTGGCCGTAGGCGCTGGGCCTAGTGAGTTTTGTACTTTTAAGCATCTAGTCGGCTAGACCTTGCAGTTTTGAAAGGCAATTGTGAAATGGCTCACTTCCTGAACTTGGAGCACAAAAAAAGCCTACAGCACCTGGTATTCCCAGGCGGTCTCCCATCCAGGTACTAACGAGGCCCGACACTGCTTAGCTTCCGAGATCAGACGAGATCGGGCGCAATCAGTGTGGTGTGGCCGTAGGCTCTGGGCCTTGTGAGTTTTGTACTTTTAAGCATCTAGTCGGCTAGACCTTGCAGTTTTGAAAGGCAATTGAGAAATGGCTCACTTCCTGAACTTGGAGTACAAAAAAGCCTACAGCACCTGGTATTCCCAGGCGGTCTCCCATCCAGGTACTAACTAGGCCCGACACTGCTTAGCTTCTGAGATCAGACGAGATCAGGCGCATTCAGTGTGGTGTGGCCGTAGGCTCTGGGCCTTGTGAGTTTTGTACTTTTAAGCATCTAGTCGGCTAGACCTTGCAGTTTTGAAAGGCAATTGAGAAATGGCTCACTTCCTGAACTTGGAGTACAAAAAAGCCTACAGCACCTGGTATTCCCAGGCGGTCTCCCATCCAGGTACTAACTAGGCCCGACACTGCTTAGCTTCTGAGATCAGACGAGATCAGGCGCATTCAGTGTGGTGTGGCCGTAGGCTCTGGGCCTAGCAAGTTTTGTACTTTTAAGCATCTAGTCGGCTAGACCTTGCAGTTTTAAAAGGCAATTGAGAAAGGGCTCACTTCCTGAACTTGGAGCACAAAAAAAGCCTACAGCACCTGGTATTCCCAGGCGGTCTCCCATCCAGGTACTAACTAGGCCTGACACTGCTTCACTTCCGAGATCAGACGAGATCGGGTGCATTCAGTGTGGTGTGGCCGTAGGCTCTAGGAATGCTAAGAATATTACTCTTATGCATTTGCATTTAGTAAGCTAAGCCATGCAGCCACTTGCAACATGATACCACGCTCATCGCTCGATCAGGCGAGATATATAAGACTGGTGGGCCCATTCAGGACTCCTATGTCTGGTAGGATAACTTTAATTCATCCATCCTGTGTCTGTTGCAGGGAGGTGGAGAGAACAATCAACACAATAATGGGTTTCTTTCATGCCTCTTGAAGGACTCAATATTCTCTGTACTGCATTACATGTGAAAGTCTATTTATTACCCATGAACACACTACCTGTATGCTAATTCTATGTAAAAAGGTAGCTCCAGCCCTCATGATGTTGTCCAACATTTCCGCTATAAAACGGGATACAATTATTTTGGAAACATACCAAATTTGAAAAATAATTGAGAAGTTGCGCAATTACTAATCATGGAGCACAAAAAAGCCTACAGCACCTGGTATTCCCAGGCAGTCTCCCATCCAGGTACTAATTAGGCCCGACCCTGCTTAGCTTCCGAGATCGGGCGCATTCAGTGTGGTGTGGCCGTAGGCTCTGGGCCTAGTGAGTTTTGTACTTTTAAGCATCTAGTCGGCTAGACCTTGCAGTTTTGAAAGGCAATTGTGAAATGGCTCACTTCCTGAACTTGGAGCACAAAAAAGCCTACAGCACCTGGTATTCCCAGGTGGTCTCCCATCCAGGTACTAACGAGGCCCGACACTGCTTAGCTTCCGAGATCAGACGAGATCGGGCGCATTCAGTGTGGTGTGGCCGTAGGCTCTGGGCCTTGTGAGTTTTGTACTTTTAAGCATCTAGTCGGCTAGACCTTGCAGTTTTGAAAGGCAATTGAGAAATGGCTCACTTCCTGAACTTGGAGTACAAAAAAGCCTACAGCACCTGGTATTCCCAGGCGGTCTCCCATCCAGGTACTAACTAGGCCCAACACTGCTTAGCTTCTGAGATCAGACGAGATCAGGCGCATTCAGTGTGGTGTGGCCGTAGGCTCTGGGCCTAGTGAGTTTTGTACTTTTAAGCATCTAGTCGGCTAGACCTTGCAGTTTTGAAAGGCAATTGAGAAAGGGCTCACTTCCTGAACTTGGAGCACAAAAAAGCCTACAGCACCTGGTATTCCCAGGCGGTCTCCCATCCAGGTACTAACTAGGCCTAACACTGCTTAACTTCCGAGATCAGACGAGATCAGGTGCATTCAGTGTGGTGTGGCCGTAGGCTCTAGGAATGCTAAGAATATTACTCTTATGCATTTGCATTTAGTAAGCTAAGCCATGCAGCCACTTGCAACATGATACCACGCTCATCGCTCGATCAGGCTCGATCAGGCGAGATATATAAGACTGGTGGGCCCATTCAGGACTCCTATGTCTGGTAGGATAACTTTAATTCATCCATCCTGTGTCTGTTGCAGGGAGGTGGAGAGAACAATCAACACAATAATGGTTTTCTTTCATGCCTCTTGAAGGACTCAATATTCTCTGTACTGCATTACATGTGAAAGTCGATTTATTACCCATGAACACACTACCTGTATGCTAATTCTATGTAAAAAGGTAGCTCCAGCCCTCATGATGTTGTCCAACATTTCCGCTATAAAACGGGATACAATTATTTTGGAAACATACCAAATTTGAAAAATAATTGAGAAGTTGCGCAATTACTAATCATGGAGCACAAAAAAGCCTACAGCACCTGGTATTCCCAGGCAGTCTCCCATCCAGGTACTAACTAGGCCCGACCCTGCTTAGCTTCCGAGATCGGGCGCATTCAGTGTGGTGTGGCCGTAGGCTCTGGGCCTAGTGAGTTTTGTACTTTTAAGCATCTAGTCGGCTAGACCTTGCAGTTTTGAAAGGCAATTGTGAAATGGCTCACTTCCTGAACTTGGAGCACAAAAAAGCCTACAGCACCTGGTATTCCCAGGTGGTCTCCCATCCAGGTACTAACTAGGCCCAACACTGCTTAGCTTCTGAGATCAGACAAGATCAGGCGCATTCAGTGTGGTGTGGCCGTAGGCTCTGGGCCTAGTGAGTTTTGTACTTTTAAGCATCTAGTCGGCTAGACCGTGCAGTTTTAAAAGGCAATTGAGAAAGGGCTCACTTCCTGAACTTGGAGCACAAAAAAGCCTACAGCACCTGGTATTCCCAGGCGGTCTCCCATCCAGGTACTAACTAGGCCTGACACTGCTTAACTTCCAAGATCAGACGAGATCGGGTGCATTCAGTGTGGTGTGGCCGTAGTCTCTAGGAATGCTAAGAATATTACTCTTATGCATTTGCATTTAGTAAGCTAAGCCATGCAGCCACTTGCAACATGATACCACGCTCATCGCTCGATCAGGCTCGATCAGGCGAGATATATAAGACTGGTGGGCCCATTCAGGACTCCTATGTCTGGTAGGATAACTTTAATTCATCCATCCTGTGTCTGTTGCAGGGAGGTGGAGAGAACAATCAACACAATAATGGTTTTCTTTCATGCCTCTTGAAGGACTCAATATTCTCTGTACTGCATTACATGTGAAAGTCGATTTATTACCCATGAACACACTACCTGTATGCTAATTCTATGTAAAAAGGTAGCTCCAGCCCTCATGATGTTGTCCAACATTTCCGCTATAAAACGGTATACAATTATTTTGGAAACATACCAAATTTGAAAAATAATTGAGAAGTTGCGCAATTACTAATCATGGAGCACAAAAAAGCCTACAGCACCTGGTATTCCCAGGCAGTCTCCCATCCAGGTACTAACTAGGCCAGACCCTGCTTAGCTTCCGAGATCGGGCGCATTCAGTGTGGTGTGGCCGTAGGCTCTGGGCCTAGTGAGTTTTGTACTTTTAAGCATCTAGTCGGCTAGACCTTGCAGTTTTGAAAGGCAATTGTGAAATGGCTCACTTCCTGAACTTGGAGCACAAAAAAGCCTACAGCACCTGGTATTCCCAGGTGGTCTCCCATCCAGGTACTAACTAGGCCCGACACTGCTTAGCTTCCTTGATCAGACGAGATCGGGCGCAATCAGTGTGGTGTGGCCGTAGGCTCTGGGCCTAGTGAGTTTTGTACTTTTAAGCATCTAGTCAGCTAGACCTTGCAGTTTTGAAAGGCAATTGAGAAATGGCTCACTTCCTGAACTTGGAGCACAAAAAAGCCTACAGCACCTGGTATTCCCAGGCGGTCTCCCATCCAGGTACTAACGAGGCCCGACACTGCTTAGCTTCCGAGATCAGACGAGATCGGGCGCATTCAGTGTGGTGTGGCCGTAGGCTCTGGGCCTTGTGAGTTTTGTACTTTTAAGCATCTAGTCGGCTAGACCTTGCAGTTTTGAAAGGCAATTGAGAAATGGCTCACTTCCTGAACTTGGAGTACAAAAAAGCCTACAGCACCTGGTATTCCCAGGCGGTCTCCCATCCGGGTACTAACTAGGCCCGACACTGCTTAGCTTCTGAGATCAGACGAGATCAGGCGCATTCAGTGTGGTGTGGCCGTAGGCTCTGGGCCTAGTGAGTTTTGTACTTTTAAGCATCTAGTCGGCTAGACCTTGCAGTTTTAAAAGGCAATTGAGAAAGGGCTCACTTCCTGAACTTGGAGCACAAAAAAGCCTACAGCACCTGGTATTCCCAGGCGGTCTCCCATCCAGGTACTAACTAGGCCTGACACTGCTTAACTTCCGAGATCAGACGAGATCGGGTGCATTCAGTGTGGTGTGGCCGTAGGCTCTAGGAATGCTAAGAATATTACTCTTATGCATTTGCATTTAGTAAGCTAAGCCATGCAGCCACTTGCAACATGATACCACGCTCATCGCTCGATCAGGCTCGATCAGGCGAGATATATAAGACTGGTGGGCCCATTCAGGACTCCTATGTCTGGTAGGATAACTTTAATTCATCCATCCTGTGTCTGTTGCAGGGAGGTGGAGAGAACAATCAACACAATAATGGGTTTCTTTCATGCCTCTTGAAGGACTCAATATTCTCTGTACTGCATTACATGTGAAAGTCGATTTATTACCCATGAACACACTACCTGTATGCTAATTCTATGTAAAAAGGTAGCTCCAGCCCTCATGATGTTGTCCAACATTTCCGCTATAAAACGGGATACAATTATTTTGGAAACATACCAAATTTGAAAAATAATTGAGAAGTTGTGCAATTACTAATCAT
Source organism: Ambystoma mexicanum (assembly GCF_040938575.1). Taxonomy (NCBI): domain Eukaryota; kingdom Metazoa; phylum Chordata; class Amphibia; order Caudata; family Ambystomatidae; genus Ambystoma; species Ambystoma mexicanum. The sequence continues at coordinate 843,752,926 of NC_090927.1, forward strand.
GGAGCACAAAAAAGCCTACAGCACCTGGTATTCCCAGGCAGTCTCCCATCCAGGTACTAACTAGGCCCGACCCTGCTTAGCTTCCGAGATCGGGCGCATTCAGTGTGGTGTGGCCGTAGGCTCTGGGCCTAGTGAGTTTTGTACTTTTAAGCATCTAGTCGGCTAGACCTTGCAGTTTTGAAAGGCAATTGTGAAATGGCTCACTTCCTGAACTTGGAGCACAAAAAAGCCTACAGCACCTGGTATTCCCAGGTGGTCTCCCATCCAGGTACTAACTAGGCCCGACACTGCGTAGCTTCCGAGATCAGACGAGATCGGGCGCAATCAGTGTGGTGTGTCCGTAGTCTCTGGGCCTCGTGAGTTTTGTACTTTTAAGCATCTAGTCAGCTAGACCTTGCAGTTTTGAAAGGCAATTGAGAAATGGCTCACTTCCTGAACTTGGAGCACAAAAAAGCCTACAGCACCTGGTATTCCCAGGCGGGCTCCCATCCAGGTACTAACGAGGCCCGACACTGCTTAGCTTCCGAGATCAGACGAGATCGGGCACAATCAGTGTGGTGTGGCCGTAGGCTCTGGGCCTTGTGAGTTTTGTACTTTTAAGCATCTAGTCGGCTAGACCTTGCAGTTTTAAAAGGCAATTGAGAAAGGGCTCACTTCCTGAACTTGGAGCACAAAAAAGCCTACAGCACCTGGTATTCCCAGGCGGTCTCCCATCCAGGTACTAACTAGGCCTGACACTGCTTAACTTCCGAGATCAGACGAGATCGGGTGCATTCAGTGTGGTGTGGCCGTAGGTTCTAGGAATGCTAAGAATATTACTCTTATGCATTTGCATTTAGTAAGCTAAGCCATGCAGCCACTTGCAACATGATACCACGCTCATCGCTCGATCAGGCTCGATCAGGCGAGATATATAAGACTGGTGGGCCCATTCAGGACTCCTATGTCTGGTAGGATAACTTTAATTCATCCATCCTGTGTCTGTTGCAGGGAGGTGGAGAGAACAATCAACACAATAATGGGTTTCTTTCATGCCTCTTGAAGGACTCAATATTCTCTGTACTGCATTACATGTGAAAGTCGATTTATTACCCATGAACACACTACCTGTATGCTAATTCTATGTAAAAAGGTAGCTCCAGCCCTCATGATGTTGTCCAACATTTCCGCTATAAAACGGGATACAATTATTTTGGAAACATACCAAATTTGAAAAATAATTGAGAAGTTGCGCAATTACTAATCATGGAGCACAAAAAAGCCTACAGCACCTGGTATTCCCAGGCAGTCTCCCATCCAGGTACTAACTAGGCCCGACCCTGCTTAGCTTCCGAGATCGGGCGCATTCAGTGTGGTGTGGCCGTAGGCTCTGGGCCTAGTGAGTTTTGTACTTTTAAGCATCTAGTCGGCTAGACCTTGCAGTTTTGAAAGGCAATTGTGAAATGGCTCACTTCCTGAACTTGGAGCACAAAAAAGCCTACAGCACCTGGTATTCCCAGGCGGTCTCCCATCCAGGTACTAACGAGGCCCGACACTGCTTAGCTTCCGAGATCAGACGAGATCGGGCGCATTCAGTGTGGTGTGGCCGTAGGCTCTGGGCCTTGTGAGTTTTGTACTTTTAAGCATCTAGTCGGCTAGACCTTGCAGTTTTGAAAGGCAATTGAGAAATGGCTCACTTCCTGAACTTGGAGTACAAAAAAGCCTACAGCACCTGGTATTCCCAGGCGGTCTCCCATCCAGGTACTAACTAGGCCCAACACTGCTTAGCTTCTGAGATCAGACGAGATCAGGCGCATTCAGTGTGGTGTGGCCGTAGGCTCTGGGCCTAGTGAGTTTTGTACTTTTAAGCATCTAGTCGGCTAGACCTTGCAGTTTTGAAAGGCAATTGAGAAAGGGCTCACTTCCTGAACTTGGAGCACAAAAAAGCCTACAGCACCTGGTATTCCCAGGCGGTCTCCCATCCAGGTACTAACTAGGCCTGACACTGCTTAACTTCCGAGATCAGACGAGATCGGGTGCATTCAGTGTGGTGTGGCCGTAGGCTCTAGGAATGCTAAGAATATTACTCTTATGCATTTGCATTTAGTAAGCTAAGCCATGCAGCCACTTGCAACATGATACCACGCTCATCGCTCGATCAGGCTCGATCAGGCGAGATATATAAGACTGGTGGGCCCATTCAGGACTCCTATGTCTGGTAGGATAACTTTAATTCATCCATCCTGTGTCTGTTGCAGGGAGGTGGAGAGAACAATCAACACAATAATGGTTTTCTTTCATGCCTCTTGAAGGACTCAATATTCTCTGTACTGCATTACATGTGAAAGTCGATTTATTACCCATGAACACACTACCTGTATGCTAATTCTATGTAAAAAGGTAGCTCCAGCCCTCATGATGTTGTCCAACATTTCCGCTATAAAACGGGATACAATTATTTTGGAAACATACCAAATTTGAAAAATAATTGAGAAGTTGCGCAATTACTAATCATGGAGCACAAAAAAGCCTACAGCACCTGGTATTCCCAGGCAGTCTCCCATCCAGGTACTAACTAGGCCCGACCCTGCTTAGCTTCCGAGATCGGGCGCATTCAGTGTGGTGTGGCCGTAGGCTCTGGGCCTAGTGAGTTTTGTACTTTTAAGCATCTAGTCGGCTAGACCTTGCAGTTTTGAAAGGCAATTGTGAAATGGCTCACTTCCTGAACTTGGAGCACAAAAAAGCCTACAGCACCTGGTATTCCCAGGTGGTCTCCCATCCAGGTACTAACTAGGCCCAACACTGCTTAGCTTCTGAGATCAGACAAGATCAGGCGCATTCAGTGTGGTGTGGCCGTAGGCTCTGGGCCTAGTGAGTTTTGTACTTTTAAGCATCTAGTCGGCTAGACCGTGCAGTTTTAAAAGGCAATTGAGAAAGGGCTCACTTCCTGAACTTGGAGCACAAAAAAGCCTACAGCACCTGGTATTCCCAGGCGGTCTCCCATCCAGGTACTAACTAGGCCTGACACTGCTTAACTTCCAAGATCAGACGAGATCGGGTGCATTCAGTGTGGTGTGGCCGTAGTCTCTAGGAATGCTAAGAATATTACTCTTATGCATTTGCATTTAGTAAGCTAAGCCACTTGCAACATGATACCACGCTCATCGCTCGATCAGGCTCGATCAGGCGAGATATATAAGACTGGTGGGCCCATTCAGGACTCCTATGTCTGGTAGGATAACTTTAATTCATCCATCCTGTGTCTGTTGCAGGGAGGTGGAGAGAACAATCAACACAATAATGGTTTTCTTTCATGCCTCTTGAAGGACTCAATATTCTCTGTACTGCATTACATGTGAAAGTCGATTTATTACCCATGAACACACTACCTGTATGCTAATTCTATGTAAAAAGGTAGCTCCAGCCGTCATGATGTTGTCCAACATTTCCGCTATAAAACGGTATACAATTATTTTGGAAACATACCAAATTTGAAAAATAATTGAGAAGTTGCGCAATTACTAATCATGGAGCACAAAAAAGCCTACAGCACCTGGTATTCCCAGGCAGTCTCCCATCCAGGTACTAACTAGGCCCGACCCTGCTTAGCTTCCGAGATCGGGCGCATTCAGTGTGGTGTGGCCGTAGGCTCTGGGCCTAGTGAGTTTTGTACTTTTAAGCATCTAGTCGGCTAGACCTTGCAGTTTTGAAAGGCAATTGTGAAATGGCTCACTTCCTGAACTTGGAGCACAAAAAAGCCTACAGCACCTGGTATTCCCAGGCGGTCTCCCATCCAGGTACTAATGAGGCCCGACACTGCTTAGCTTCCGAGATCAGACGCATTCAGTGTGGTGTGGCCGTAGGCTCTGGGCCTTGTGAGTTTTGTACTTTTAAGCATCTAGTCGGCTAGACCTTGCAGTTTTGAAAGGCAATTGTGAAATGGCTCACTTCCTGAACTTGGAGCACAAAAAAGCCTACAGCACCTGATATTCCCAGGTGGTCTCCCATCCAGGTACTAACTAGGCCCGACACTGCTTAGCTTCCGAGATCAGACGAGATCGGGCGCAATCAGTGTGGTGTGGCCGTAGGCTCTGGGCCTAGTGAGTTTTGTACTTTTAAGCATCTAGTCAGCTAGACCTTGCAGTTTTCAAAGGCAATTGAGAAATGGCTCACTTCCTGAACTTGGAGCACAAAAAAGCCTACAGCACCTGGTATTCCCAGGCGGTCTCCCATCCAGGTACTAACGAGGCCCGACACTGCTTAGCTTCCGAGATCAGACGAGATCGGGCGCATTCAGTGTGGTGTGGCCGTAGGCTCTGGGCCTTGTGAGTTTTGTACTTTTAAGCATCTAGTCGGCTAGACCTTGCAGTTTTGAAAGGCAATTGAGAAATGGCTCACTTCCTGAACTTGGAGTACAAAAAAGCCTACAGCACCTGGTATTCCCAGGCGGTCTCCCATCCAGGTACTAACTAGGCCCGACACTGCTTAGCTTCTGAGATCAGACAAGATCAGGCGCATTCAGTGTGGTGTGGCCGTAGGCTCTGGGCCTAGTGAGTTTTGTACTTTTAAGCATCTAGTCGGCTAGACCTTGCAGTTTTAAAAGGCAATTGAGAAAGGGCTCACTTCCTGAACTTGGAGCACAAAAAAGCCTACAGCACCTGGTATTCCCAGGCGGTCTCCCATCCAGGTACTAACTAGGCCTGACACTGCTTAACTTCCGAGATCAGACGAGATCGGGTGCATTCAGTGTGGTGTGGCCGTAGGCTCTAGGAATGCTAAGAATATTACTCTTATGCATTTGCATTTAGTAAGCTAAGCCATGCAGCCACTTGCAACATGATACCACGCTCATCGCTCGATCAGGCTCGATCAGGCGAGATATATAAGACTGGTGGGCCCATTCAGGACTCCTATGTCTGGTAGGATAACTTTAATTCATCCATCCTGTGTCTGTTGCAGGGAGGTGGAGAGAACAATCAACACAATAATGGGTTTCTTTCATGCCTCTTGAAGGACTCAATATTCTCTGTACTGCATTACATGTGAAAGTCGATTTATTACCCATGAACACACTACCTGTATGCTAATTCTATGTAAAAAGGTAGCTCCAGCCCTCATGAGTTTGTCCAACATTTCCGCTATAAAACGGGATACAATTATTTTGGAAACATACCAAATTTGAAAAATAATTGAGAAGTTGCGCAATTACTAATCATGGAGCACAAAAAAGCCTACAGCACCTGGTATTCCCAGGCAGTCTCCCATCCAGGTACTAACTAGGCCCGACCCTGCTTAGCTTCCGAGATCGGGCGCATTCAGTGTGGTGTGGCCGTAGGCGCTGGGCCTAGTGAGTTTTGTACTTTTAAGCATCTAGTCGGCTAGACCTTGCAGTTTTGAAAGGCAATTGTGAAATGGCTCACTTCCTGAACTTGGAGCACAAAAAAAGCCTACAGCACCTGGTATTCCCAGGCGGTCTCCCATCCAGGTACTAACGAGGCCCGACACTGCTTAGCTTCCGAGATCAGACGAGATCGGGCGCAATCAGTGTGGTGTGGCCGTAGGCTCTGGGCCTTGTGAGTTTTGTACTTTTAAGCATCTAGTCGGCTAGACCTTGCAGTTTTGAAAGGCAATTGAGAAATGGCTCACTTCCTGAACTTGGAGTACAAAAAAGCCTACAGCACCTGGTATTCCCAGGCGGTCTCCCATCCAGGTACTAACTAGGCCCGACACTGCTTAGCTTCTGAGATCAGACGAGATCAGGCGCATTCAGTGTGGTGTGGCCGTAGGCTCTGGGCCTTGTGAGTTTTGTACTTTTAAGCATCTAGTCGGCTAGACCTTGCAGTTTTGAAAGGCAATTGAGAAATGGCTCACTTCCTGAACTTGGAGTACAAAAAAGCCTACAGCACCTGGTATTCCCAGGCGGTCTCCCATCCAGGTACTAACTAGGCCCGACACTGCTTAGCTTCTGAGATCAGACGAGATCAGGCGCATTCAGTGTGGTGTGGCCGTAGGCTCTGGGCCTAGCAAGTTTTGTACTTTTAAGCATCTAGTCGGCTAGACCTTGCAGTTTTAAAAGGCAATTGAGAAAGGGCTCACTTCCTGAACTTGGAGCACAAAAAAAGCCTACAGCACCTGGTATTCCCAGGCGGTCTCCCATCCAGGTACTAACTAGGCCTGACACTGCTTCACTTCCGAGATCAGACGAGATCGGGTGCATTCAGTGTGGTGTGGCCGTAGGCTCTAGGAATGCTAAGAATATTACTCTTATGCATTTGCATTTAGTAAGCTAAGCCATGCAGCCACTTGCAACATGATACCACGCTCATCGCTCGATCAGGCGAGATATATAAGACTGGTGGGCCCATTCAGGACTCCTATGTCTGGTAGGATAACTTTAATTCATCCATCCTGTGTCTGTTGCAGGGAGGTGGAGAGAACAATCAACACAATAATGGGTTTCTTTCATGCCTCTTGAAGGACTCAATATTCTCTGTACTGCATTACATGTGAAAGTCTATTTATTACCCATGAACACACTACCTGTATGCTAATTCTATGTAAAAAGGTAGCTCCAGCCCTCATGATGTTGTCCAACATTTCCGCTATAAAACGGGATACAATTATTTTGGAAACATACCAAATTTGAAAAATAATTGAGAAGTTGCGCAATTACTAATCATGGAGCACAAAAAAGCCTACAGCACCTGGTATTCCCAGGCAGTCTCCCATCCAGGTACTAATTAGGCCCGACCCTGCTTAGCTTCCGAGATCGGGCGCATTCAGTGTGGTGTGGCCGTAGGCTCTGGGCCTAGTGAGTTTTGTACTTTTAAGCATCTAGTCGGCTAGACCTTGCAGTTTTGAAAGGCAATTGTGAAATGGCTCACTTCCTGAACTTGGAGCACAAAAAAGCCTACAGCACCTGGTATTCCCAGGTGGTCTCCCATCCAGGTACTAACGAGGCCCGACACTGCTTAGCTTCCGAGATCAGACGAGATCGGGCGCATTCAGTGTGGTGTGGCCGTAGGCTCTGGGCCTTGTGAGTTTTGTACTTTTAAGCATCTAGTCGGCTAGACCTTGCAGTTTTGAAAGGCAATTGAGAAATGGCTCACTTCCTGAACTTGGAGTACAAAAAAGCCTACAGCACCTGGTATTCCCAGGCGGTCTCCCATCCAGGTACTAACTAGGCCCAACACTGCTTAGCTTCTGAGATCAGACGAGATCAGGCGCATTCAGTGTGGTGTGGCCGTAGGCTCTGGGCCTAGTGAGTTTTGTACTTTTAAGCATCTAGTCGGCTAGACCTTGCAGTTTTGAAAGGCAATTGAGAAAGGGCTCACTTCCTGAACTTGGAGCACAAAAAAGCCTACAGCACCTGGTATTCCCAGGCGGTCTCCCATCCAGGTACTAACTAGGCCTAACACTGCTTAACTTCCGAGATCAGACGAGATCAGGTGCATTCAGTGTGGTGTGGCCGTAGGCTCTAGGAATGCTAAGAATATTACTCTTATGCATTTGCATTTAGTAAGCTAAGCCATGCAGCCACTTGCAACATGATACCACGCTCATCGCTCGATCAGGCTCGATCAGGCGAGATATATAAGACTGGTGGGCCCATTCAGGACTCCTATGTCTGGTAGGATAACTTTAATTCATCCATCCTGTGTCTGTTGCAGGGAGGTGGAGAGAACAATCAACACAATAATGGTTTTCTTTCATGCCTCTTGAAGGACTCAATATTCTCTGTACTGCATTACATGTGAAAGTCGATTTATTACCCATGAACACACTACCTGTATGCTAATTCTATGTAAAAAGGTAGCTCCAGCCCTCATGATGTTGTCCAACATTTCCGCTATAAAACGGGATACAATTATTTTGGAAACATACCAAATTTGAAAAATAATTGAGAAGTTGCGCAATTACTAATCATGGAGCACAAAAAAGCCTACAGCACCTGGTATTCCCAGGCAGTCTCCCATCCAGGTACTAACTAGGCCCGACCCTGCTTAGCTTCCGAGATCGGGCGCATTCAGTGTGGTGTGGCCGTAGGCTCTGGGCCTAGTGAGTTTTGTACTTTTAAGCATCTAGTCGGCTAGACCTTGCAGTTTTGAAAGGCAATTGTGAAATGGCTCACTTCCTGAACTTGGAGCACAAAAAAGCCTACAGCACCTGGTATTCCCAGGTGGTCTCCCATCCAGGTACTAACTAGGCCCAACACTGCTTAGCTTCTGAGATCAGACAAGATCAGGCGCATTCAGTGTGGTGTGGCCGTAGGCTCTGGGCCTAGTGAGTTTTGTACTTTTAAGCATCTAGTCGGCTAGACCGTGCAGTTTTAAAAGGCAATTGAGAAAGGGCTCACTTCCTGAACTTGGAGCACAAAAAAGCCTACAGCACCTGGTATTCCCAGGCGGTCTCCCATCCAGGTACTAACTAGGCCTGACACTGCTTAACTTCCAAGATCAGACGAGATCGGGTGCATTCAGTGTGGTGTGGCCGTAGTCTCTAGGAATGCTAAGAATATTACTCTTATGCATTTGCATTTAGTAAGCTAAGCCATGCAGCCACTTGCAACATGATACCACGCTCATCGCTCGATCAGGCTCGATCAGGCGAGATATATAAGACTGGTGGGCCCATTCAGGACTCCTATGTCTGGTAGGATAACTTTAATTCATCCATCCTGTGTCTGTTGCAGGGAGGTGGAGAGAACAATCAACACAATAATGGTTTTCTTTCATGCCTCTTGAAGGACTCAATATTCTCTGTACTGCATTACATGTGAAAGTCGATTTATTACCCATGAACACACTACCTGTATGCTAATTCTATGTAAAAAGGTAGCTCCAGCCCTCATGATGTTGTCCAACATTTCCGCTATAAAACGGTATACAATTATTTTGGAAACATACCAAATTTGAAAAATAATTGAGAAGTTGCGCAATTACTAATCATGGAGCACAAAAAAGCCTACAGCACCTGGTATTCCCAGGCAGTCTCCCATCCAGGTACTAACTAGGCCAGACCCTGCTTAGCTTCCGAGATCGGGCGCATTCAGTGTGGTGTGGCCGTAGGCTCTGGGCCTAGTGAGTTTTGTACTTTTAAGCATCTAGTCGGCTAGACCTTGCAGTTTTGAAAGGCAATTGTGAAATGGCTCACTTCCTGAACTTGGAGCACAAAAAAGCCTACAGCACCTGGTATTCCCAGGTGGTCTCCCATCCAGGTACTAACTAGGCCCGACACTGCTTAGCTTCCTTGATCAGACGAGATCGGGCGCAATCAGTGTGGTGTGGCCGTAGGCTCTGGGCCTAGTGAGTTTTGTACTTTTAAGCATCTAGTCAGCTAGACCTTGCAGTTTTGAAAGGCAATTGAGAAATGGCTCACTTCCTGAACTTGGAGCACAAAAAAGCCTACAGCACCTGGTATTCCCAGGCGGTCTCCCATCCAGGTACTAACGAGGCCCGACACTGCTTAGCTTCCGAGATCAGACGAGATCGGGCGCATTCAGTGTGGTGTGGCCGTAGGCTCTGGGCCTTGTGAGTTTTGTACTTTTAAGCATCTAGTCGGCTAGACCTTGCAGTTTTGAAAGGCAATTGAGAAATGGCTCACTTCCTGAACTTGGAGTACAAAAAAGCCTACAGCACCTGGTATTCCCAGGCGGTCTCCCATCCGGGTACTAACTAGGCCCGACACTGCTTAGCTTCTGAGATCAGACGAGATCAGGCGCATTCAGTGTGGTGTGGCCGTAGGCTCTGGGCCTAGTGAGTTTTGTACTTTTAAGCATCTAGTCGGCTAGACCTTGCAGTTTTAAAAGGCAATTGAGAAAGGGCTCACTTCCTGAACTTGGAGCACAAAAAAGCCTACAGCACCTGGTATTCCCAGGCGGTCTCCCATCCAGGTACTAACTAGGCCTGACACTGCTTAACTTCCGAGATCAGACGAGATCGGGTGCATTCAGTGTGGTGTGGCCGTAGGCTCTAGGAATGCTAAGAATATTACTCTTATGCATTTGCATTTAGTAAGCTAAGCCATGCAGCCACTTGCAACATGATACCACGCTCATCGCTCGATCAGGCTCGATCAGGCGAGATATATAAGACTGGTGGGCCCATTCAGGACTCCTATGTCTGGTAGGATAACTTTAATTCATCCATCCTGTGTCTGTTGCAGGGAGGTGGAGAGAACAATCAACACAATAATGGGTTTCTTTCATGCCTCTTGAAGGACTCAATATTCTCTGTACTGCATTACATGTGAAAGTCGATTTATTACCCATGAACACACTACCTGTATGCTAATTCTATGTAAAAAGGTAGCTCCAGCCCTCATGATGTTGTCCAACATTTCCGCTATAAAACGGGATACAATTATTTTGGAAACATACCAAATTTGAAAAATAATTGAGAAGTTGTGCAATTACTAATCATGGAGCACAAAAAAGCCTACAGCACCTGGTATTCCCAGGCAGTCTCCCATCCAGGTACTAACTAGGCCCGACCCTGCTTAGCTTCCGAGATCGGGCGCATTCAGTGTGGTGTGGCCGTAGGCTCTGGGCCTAGTGAGTTTTGTACTTTTAAGCATCTAGTCGGCTAGACCTTGCAGTTTTGAAAGGCAATTGTGAAATGGCTCACTTCCTGAACTTGGAGCACAAAAAAGCCTACAGCACCTGGTATTCCCAGGTGGTCTCCCATCCAGGTACTAACTAGGCCCGACACTGCGTAGCTTCCGAGATCAGACGAGATCGGGCGCAATCAGTGTGGTGTGTCCGTAGTCTCTGGGCCTCGTGAGTTTTGTACTTTTAAGCATCTAGTCAGCTAGACCTTGCAGTTTTGAAAGGCAATTGAGAAATGGCTCACTTCCTGAACTTGGAGCACAAAAAAGCCTACAGCACCTGGTATTCCCAGGCGGGCTCCCATCCAGGTACTAACGAGGCCCGACACTGCTTAGCTTCCGAGATCAGACGAGATCGGGCACAATCAGTGTGGTGTGGCCGTAGGCTCTGGGCCTTGTGAGTTTTGTACTTTTAAGCATCTAGTCGGCTAGACCTTGCAGTTTTAAAAGGCAATTGAGAAAGGGCTCACTTCCTGAACTTGGAGCACAAAAAAGCCTACAGCACCTGGTATTCCCAGGCGGTCTCCCATCCAGGTACTAACTAGGCCTGACACTGCTTAACTTCCGAGATCAGACGAGATCGGGTGCATTCAGTGTGGTGTGGCCGTAGGTTCTAGGAATGCTAAGAATATTACTCTTATGCATTTGCATTTAGTAAGCTAAGCCATGCAGCCACTTGCAACATGATACCACGCTCATCGCTCGATCAGGCTCGATCAGGCGAGATATATAAGACTGGTGGGCCCATTCAGGACTCCTATGTCTGGTAGGATAACTTTAATTCATCCATCCTGTGTCTGTTGCAGGGAGGTGGAGAGAACAATCAACACAATAATGGGTTTCTTTCATGCCTCTTGAAGGACTCAATATTCTCTGTACTGCATTACATGTGAAAGTCGATTTATTACCCATGAACACACTACCTGTATGCTAATTCTATGTAAAAAGGTAGCTCCAGCCCTCATGATGTTGTCCAACATTTCCGCTATAAAACGGGATACAATTATTTTGGAAACATACCAAATTTGAAAAATAATTGAGAAGTTGCGCAATTACTAATCATGGAGCACAAAAAAGCCTACAGCACCTGGTATTCCCAGGCAGTCTCCCATCCAGGTACTAACTAGGCCCGACCCTGCTTAGCTTCCGAGATCGGGCGCATTCAGTGTGGTGTGGCCGTAGGCTCTGGGCCTAGTGAGTTTTGTACTTTTAAGCATCTAGTCGGCTAGACCTTGCAGTTTTGAAAGGCAATTGTGAAATGGCTCACTTCCTGAACTTGGAGCACAAAAAAGCCTACAGCACCTGGTATTCCCAGGCGGTCTCCCATCCAGGTACTAACGAGGCCCGACACTGCTTAGCTTCCGAGATCAGACGAGATCGGGCGCATTCAGTGTGGTGTGGCCGTAGGCTCTGGGCCTTGTGAGTTTTGTACTTTTAAGCATCTAGTCGGCTAGACCTTGCAGTTTTGAAAGGCAATTGAGAAATGGCTCACTTCCTGAACTTGGAGTACAAAAAAGCCTACAGCACCTGGTATTCCCAGGCGGTCTCCCATCCAGGTACTAACTAGGCCCAACACTGCTTAGCTTCTGAGATCAGACGAGATCAGGCGCATTCAGTGTGGTGTGGCCGTAGGCTCTGGGCCTAGTGAGTTTTGTACTTTTAAGCATCTAGTCGGCTAGACCTTGCAGTTTTGAAAGGCAATTGAGAAAGGGCTCACTTCCTGAACTTGGAGCACAAAAAAGCCTACAGCACCTGGTATTCCCAGGCGGTCTCCCATCCAGGTACTAACTAGGCCTGACACTGCTTAACTTCCGAGATCAGACGAGATCGGGTGCATTCAGTGTGGTGTGGCCGTAGGCTCTAGGAATGCTAAGAATATTACTCTTATGCATTTGCATTTAGTAAGCTAAGCCATGCAGCCACTTGCAACATGATACCACGCTCATCGCTCGATCAGGCTCGATCAGGCGAGATATATAAGACTGGTGGGCCCATTCAGGACTCCTATGTCTGGTAGGATAACTTTAATTCATCCATCCTGTGTCTGTTGCAGGGAGGTGGAGAGAACAATCAACACAATAATGGTTTTCTTTCATGCCTCTTGAAGGACTCAATATTCTCTGTACTGCATTACATGTGAAAGTCGATTTATTACCCATGAACACACTACCTGTATGCTAATTCTATGTAAAAAGGTAGCTCCAGCCCTCATGATGTTGTCCAACATTTCCGCTATAAAACGGTATACAATTATTTTGGAAACATACCAAATTTGAAAAATAATTGAGAAGTTGCGCAATTACTAATCATGGAGCACAAAAAAGCCTACAGCACCTGGTATTCCCAGGCAGTCTCCCATCCAGGTACTAACTAGGCCCGACCCTGCTTAGCTTCCGAGATCGGGCGCATTCAGTGTGGTGTGGCCGTAGGCTCTGGGCCTAGTGAGTTTTGTACTTTTAAGCATCTAGTCGGCTAGACCTTGCAGTTTTGAAAGGCAATTGTGAAATGGCTCACTTCCTGAACTTGGAGCACAAAAAAGCCTACAGCACCTGGTATTCCCAGGTGGTCTCCCATCCAGGTACTAACTAGGCCCGACACTGCTTAGCTTCCTTGATCAGACGAGATCGGGCGCAATCAGTGTGGTGTGGCCGTAGGCTCTGGGCCTAGTGAGTTTTGTACTTTTAAGCATCTAGTCAGCTAGACCTTGCAGTTTTGAAAGGCAATTGAGAAATGGCTCACTTCCTGAACTTGGAGCACAAAAAAGCCTACAGCACCTGGTATTCCCAGGCGGTCTCCCATCCAGGTACTAACGAGGCCCGACACTGCTTAGCTTCCGAGATCAGACGAGATCGGGCGCATTCAGTGTGGTGTGGCCGTAGGCTCTGGGCCTTGTGAGTTTTGTACTTTTAAGCATCTAGTCGGCTAGACCTTGCAGTTTTGAAAGGCAATTGAGAAATGGCTCACTTCCTGAACTTGGAGTACAAAAAAGCCTACAGCACCTGGTATTCCCAGGCGGTCTCCCATCCAGGTACTAACTAGGCCCGACACTGCTTAGCTTCTGAGATCAGACGAGATCAGGCGCATTCAGTGTGGTGTGGCCGTAGGCTCTGGGCCTAGTGAGTTTTGTACTTTTAAGCATCTAGTCGGCTAGACCTTGCAGTTTTAAAAGGCAATTGAGAAAGGGCTCACTTCCTGAACTTGGAGCACAAAAAAGCCTACAGCACCTGGTATTCCCAGGCGGTCTCCCATCCAGGTACTAACTAGGCCTGACACTGCTTAACTTCCGAGATCAGACGAGATCGGGTGCATTCAGTGTGGTGTGGCCGTAGGCTCTAGGAATGCTAAGAATATTACTCTTATGCATTTGCATTTAGTAAGCTAAGCCATGCAGCCACTTGCAACATGATACCACGCTCATCGCTCGATCAGGCTCGATCAGGCGAGATATATAAGACTGGTGGGCCCATTCAGGACTCCTATGTCTGGTAGGATAACTTTAATTCATCCATCCTGTGTCTGTTGCAGGGAGGTGGAGAGAACAATCAACACAATAATGGGTTTCTTTCATGCCTCTTGAAGGACTCAATATTCTCTGTACTGCATTACATGTGAAAGTCGATTTATTACCCATGAACACACTACCTGTATGCTAATTCTATGTAAAAAGGTAGCTCCAGCCCTCATGATGTTGTCCAACATTTCCGCTATAAAACGGGATACAATTATTTTGGAAACATACCAAATTTGAAAAATAATTGAGAAGTTGTGCAATTACTAATCATGGAGCACAATAAAGCCTACAGCACCTGGTATTCCCAGGCAGTCTCCCATCCAGGTACTAACTAGGCCCGACCCTGCTTAGCTTCCGAGATCGGGCGCATTCAGTGTGGTGTGGCCGTAGGCTCTGGGCCTAGTGAGTTTTGTACTTTTAAGCATCTAGTCGGCTAGACCTTGCAGTTTTGAAAGGCAATTGTGAAATGGCTCACTTCCTGAACTTGGAGCACAAAAAAGCCTACAGCACCTGGTATTCCCAGGTGGTCTCCCATCCAGGTACTAACTAGGCCCGACACTGCGTAGCTTCCGAGATCAGACGAGATCGGGCGCAATCAGTGTGGTGTGTCTGTAGTCTCTGGGCCTAGTGAGTTTTGTACTTTTAAGCATCTAGTCAGCTAGACCTTGCAGTTTTGAAAGGCAATTGAGAAATGGCTCACTTCCTGAACTTGGAGCACAAAAAAGCCTACAGCACCTGGTATTCCCAGGCGGGCTCCCATCCAGGTACTAACGAGGCCCGACACTGCTTAGCTTCCGAGATCAGACGAGATCGGGCACAATCAGTGTGGTGTGGCCGTAGGCTCTGGGCCTTGTGAGTTTTGTACTTTTAAGCATCTAGTCGGCTAGACCTTGCAGTTTTAAAAGGCAATTGAGAAAGGGCTCACTTCCTGAACTTGGAGCACAAAAAAGCCTACAGCACCTGGTATTCCCAGGCGGTCTCCCATCCAGGTACTAACTAGGCCTGACACTGCTTAACTTCCGAGATCAGACGAGATCGGGTGCATTCAGTGTGGTGTGGCCGTAGGCTCTAGGAATGCTAAGAATATTACTCTTATGCATTTGCATTTAGTAAGCTAAGCCATGCAGCCACTTGCAACATGATACCACGCTCATCGCTCGATCAGGCTCGATCAGGCGAGATATATAAGACTGGTGGGCCCATTCAGGACTCCTATGTCTGGTAGGATAACTTTAATTCATCCATCCTGTGTCTGTTGCAGGGAGGTGGAGAGAACAATCAACACAATAATGGGTTTCTTTCATGCCTCTTGAAGGACTCAATATTCTCTGTACTGCATTACATGTGAAAGTCGATTTATTACCCATGAACACACTACCTGTATGCTAATTCTATGTAAAAAGGTAGCTCCAGCCCTCATGATGTTGTCCAACATTTCCGCTATAAAACGGTATACAATTATTTTGGAAACATACCAAATTTGAAAAATAATTGAGAAGTTGCGCAATTACTAATCATGGAGCACAAAAAAGCCTACAGCACCTGGTATTCCCAGGCAGTCTCCCATCCAGGTACTAACTAGGCCCGACCCTGCTTAGCTTCCGAGATCAGGCGCATTCAGTGTGGTGTGGCCGTAGGCTCTGGGCCTAGTGAGTTTTGTACTTTTAAGCATCTAGTCGGCTAGACCTTGCAGTTTTGAAAGGCAATTGTGAAATGGCTCACTTCCTGAACTTGGAGCACAAAAAAGCCTACAGCACCTGGTATTCCCAGGTGGTCTCCCATCCAGGTACTAACGAGGCCCGACACTGCTTAGCTTCCGAGATCAGACGCATTCAGTGTGGTGTGGCCGTAGGCTCTGGGCCTTGTGAGTTTTGTACTTTTAAGCATCTAGTCGGCTAGACCTTACAGTTTTGAAAGGCAATTGTGAAATGGCTCACTTCCTGAACTTGGAGCACAAAAAAGCCTACAGCACCTGGTATTCCCAGGTGGTCTCCCATCCAGGTACTAACTAGGCCCGACACTGCTTAGCTTCCTTGATCAGACGAGATCGGGCGCAATCAGTGTGGTGTGGCCGTAGGCTCTGGGCCTAGTGAGTTTTGTACTTTTAAGCATCTAGTCAGCTAGACCTTGCAGTTTTGAAAGGCAATTGAGAAATGGCTCACTTCCTGAACTTGGAGCACAAAAAAGCCTACAGCACCTGGTATTCCCAGGCGGTCTCCCATCCAGGTACTAACGAGGCCCGACACTGCTTAGCTTCCGAGATCAGACGAGATCGGGCGCATTCAGTGTGGTGTGGCCGTAGGCTCTGGGCCTTGTGAGTTTTGTACTTTTAAGCATCTAGTCGGCTAGACCTTGCAGTTTTGAAAGGCAATTGAGAAATGGCTCACTTCCTGAACTTGGAGTACAAAAAAGCCTACAGCACCTGGTATTCCCAGGCGGTCTCCCATCCAGGTACTAACTAGGCCCGACACTGCTTAGCTTCTGAGATCAGACGAGATCAGGCGCATTCAGTGTGGTGTGGCCGTAGGCTCTGGGCCTAGTGAGTTTTGTACTTTTAAGCATCTAGTCGGCTAGACCTTGCAGTTTTAAAAGGCAATTGAGAAAGGGCTCACTTCCTGAACTTGGAGCACAAAAAAGCCTACAGCACCTGGTATTCCCAGGCGGTCTCCCATCCAGGTACTAACTAGGCCTGACACTGCTTAACTTCCGAGATCAGACGAGATCGGGTGCATTCAGTGTGGTGTGGCCGTAGGCTCTAGGAATGCTAAGAATATTACTCTTATGCATTTGCATTTAGTAAGCTAAGCCATGCAGCCACTTGCAACATGATACCACGCTCATCGCTCGATCAGGCTCGATCAGGCGAGATATATAAGACTGGTGGGCCCATTCAGGACTCCTATGTCTGGTAGGATAACTTTAATTCATCCATCCTGTGTCTGTTGCAGGGAGGTGGAGAGAACAATCAACACAATAATGGGTTTCTTTCATGCCTCTTGAAGGACTCAATATTCTCTGTACTGCATTACATGTGAAAGTCGATTTATTACCCATGAACACACTACCTGTATGCTAATTCTATGTAAAAAGGTAGCTCCAGCCCTCATGATGTTGTCCAACATTTCCGCTATAAAACGGGATACAATTATTTTGGAAACATACCAAATTTGAAAAATAATTGAGAAGTTGTGCAATTACTAATCATGGAGCACAATAAAGCCTACAGCACCTGGTATTCCCAGGCAGTCTCCCATCCAGGTACTAACTAGGCCCGACCCTGCTTAGCTTCCGAGATCGGGCGCATTCAGTGTGGTGTGGCCGTAGGCTCTGGGCCTAGTGAGTTTTGTACTTTTAAGCATCTAGTCGGCTAGACCTTGCAGTTTTGAAAGGCAATTGTGAAATGGCTCACTTCCTGAACTTGGAGCACAAAAAAGCCTACAGCACCTGGTATTCCCAGGTGGTCTCCCATCCAGGTACTAACTAGGCCCGACACTGCGTAGCTTCCGAGATCAGACGAGATCGGGCGCAATCAGTGTGGTGTGTCTGTAGTCTCTGGGCCTAGTGAGTTTTGTACTTTTAAGCATCTAGTCAGCTAGACCTTGCAGTTTTGAAAGGCAATTGAGAAATGGCTCACTTCCTGAACTTGGAGCACAAAAAAGCCTACAGCACCTGGTATTCCCAGGCGGGCTCCCATCCAGGTACTAACGAGGCCCGACACTGCTTAGCTTCCGAGATCAGACGAGATCGGGCACAATCAGTGTGGTGTGGCCGTAGGCTCTGGGCCTTGTGAGTTTTGTACTTTTAAGCATCTAGTCGGCTAGACCTTGCAGTTTTAAAAGGCAATTGAGAAAGGGCTCACTTCCTGAACTTGGAGCACAAAAAAGCCTACAGCACCTGGTATTCCCAGGCGGTCTCCCATCCAGGTACTAACTAGGCCTGACACTGCTTAACTTCCGAGATCAGACGAGATCGGGTGCATTCAGTGTGGTGTGGCCGTAGGCTCTAGGAATGCTAAGAATATTACTCTTATGCATTTGCATTTAGTAAGCTAAGCCATGCAGCCACTTGCAACATGATACCACGCTCATCGCTCGATCAGGCTCGATCAGGCGAGATATATAAGACTGGTGGGCCCATTCAGGACTCCTATGTCTGGTAGGATAACTTTAATTCATCCATCCTGTGTCTGTTGCAGGGAGGTGGAGAGAACAATCAACACAATAATGGGTTTCTTTCATGCCTCTTGAAGGACTCAATATTCTCTGTACTGCATTACATGTGAAAGTCGATTTATTACCCATGAACACACTACCTGTATGCTAATTCTATGTAAAAAGGTAGCTCCAGCCCTCATGATGTTGTCCAACATTTCCGCTATAAAACGGGATACAATTATTTTGGAAACATACCAAATTTGAAAAATAATTGAGAAGTTGCGCAATTACTAATCATGGAGCACAAAAAAGCCTACAGCACCTGGTATTCCCAGGCAGTCTCCCATCCAGGTACTAACTAGGCCCGACCCTGCTTAGCTTCCGAGATCGGGCGCATTCAGTGTGGTGTGGCCGTAGGCTCTGGGCCTAGTGAGTTTTGTACTTTTAAGCATCTAGTCGGCTAGACCTTGCAGTTTTGAAAGGCAATTGTGAAATGGCTCACTTCCTGAACTTGGAGCACAAAAAAGCCTACAGCACCTGGTATTCCCAGGCGGTCTCCCATCCAGGTACTAACGAGGCCCGACACTGCTTAGCTTCCGAGATCAGACGAGATCGGGCGCATTCAGTGTGGTGTGGCCGTAGGCTCTGGGCCTAGTGAGTTTTGTACTTTTAAGCATCTAGTCGGCTAGACCTTGCAGTTTTAAAAGGCAATTGAGAAAGGGCTCACTTCCTGAACTTGGAGCACAAAAAAGCCTACAGCACCTGGTATTCCCAGGCGGTCTCCCATCCAGGTACTAACTAGGCCTGACACTGCTTAACTTCCGAGATCAGACGAGATCGGGTGCATTCAGTGTGGTGTGGCCGTAGGCTCTAGGAATGCTAAGAATATTACTCTTATGCATTTGCATTTAGTAAGCTAAGCCATGCAGCCACTTGCAACATGATACCACACTCATCGCTCGATCAGGCGAGATATATAAGACTGGTGGGCCCATTCAGGACTCCTATGTCTGGTAGGATAACTTTAATTCATCCATCCTGTGTCTGTTGCAGGGAGGTGGAGAGAACAATCAACACAATAATGGGTTTCTTTCATGCCTCTTGAAGGACTCAATATTCTCTGTACTGCATTACATGTGAAAGTCGATTTATTACCCATGAACACACTACCTGTATGCTAATTCTATGTAAAAAGGTAGCTCCAGCCCTCATGATGTTGTCCAACATTTCCGCTATAAAACGGGATACAATTATTTTGGAAACATACCAAATTTGAAAAATAATTGAGAAGTTGTGCAATTACTAATCATGGAGCACAAAAAAGCCTACAGCACCTGGTATTCCCAGGCAGTCTCCCATCCAGGTACTAACTAGGCCCGACCCTGCTTAGCTTCCGAGATCGGGCGCATTCAGTGTGGTGTGGCCGTAGGCTCTGGGCCTAGTGAGTTTTGTACTTTTAAGCATCTAGTCGGCTAGACCTTGCAGTTTTGAAAGGCAATTGTGAAATGGCTCACTTCCTGAACTTGGAGCACAAAAAAGCCTACAGCACCTGGTATTCCCAGGTGGTCTCCCATCCAGGTACTAACTAGGCCCGACACTGCGTAGCTTCCGAGATCAGACGAGATCGGGCGCAATCAGTGTGGTGTGTCCGTAGTCTCTGGGCCTAGTGAGTTTTGTACTTTTAAGCATCTAGTCAGCTAGACCTTGCAGTTTTGAAAGGCAATTGAGAAATGGCTCACTTCCTGAACTTGGAGCACAAAAAAGCCTACAGCACCTGGTATTCCCAGGCGGGCTCCCATCCAGGTACTAACGAGGCCCGACACTGCTTAGCTTCCGAGATCAGACGAGATCGGGCACAATCAGTGTGGTGTGGCCGTAGGCTCTGGGCCTTGTGAGTTTTGTACTTTTAAGCATCTAGTCGGCTAGACCTTGCAGTTTTAAAAGGCAATTGAGAAAGGGCTCACTTCCTGAACTTGGAGCACAAAAAAGCCTACAGCACCTGGTATTCCCAGGCGGTCTCCCATCCAGGTACTAACTAGGCCTGACACTGCTTAACTTCCGAGATCAGACGAGATCGGGTGCATTCAGTGTGGTGTGGCCGTAGGTTCTAGGAATGCTAAGAATATTACTCTTATGCATTTGCATTTAGTAAGCTAAGCCATGCAGCCACTTGCAACATGATACCACGCTCATCGCTCGATCAGGCTCGATCAGGCGAGATATATAAGACTGGTGGGCCCATTCAGGACTCCTATGTCTGGTAGGATAACTTTAATTCATCCATCCTGTGTCTGTTGCAGGGAGGTGGAGAGAACAATCAACACAATAATGGGTTTCTTTCATGCCTCTTGAAGGACTCAATATTCTCTGTACTGCATTACATGTGAAAGTCGATTTATTACCCATGAACACACTACCTGTATGCTAATTCTATGTAAAAAGGTAGCTCCAGCCCTCATGATGTTGTCCAACATTTCCGCTATAAAACGGGATACAATTATTTTGGAAACATACCAAATTTGAAAAATAATTGAGAAGTTGCGCAATTACTAATCATGGAGCACAAAAAAGCCTACAGCACCTGGTATTCCCAGGCAGTCTCCCATCCAGGTACTAACTAGGCCCGACCCTGCTTAGCTTCCGAGATCGGGCGCATTCAGTGTGGTGTGGCCGTAGGCTCTGGGCCTAGTGAGTTTTGTACTTTTAAGCATCTAGTCGGCTAGACCTTGCAGTTTTGAAAGGCAATTGTGAAATGGCTCACTTCCTGAACTTGGAGCACAAAAAAGCCTACAGCACCTGGTATTCCCAGGCGGTCTCCCATCCAGGTACTAACGAGGCCCGACACTGCTTAGCTTCCGAGATCAGACGAGATCGGGCGCATTCAGTGTGGTGTGGCCGTAGGCTCTGGGCCTTGTGAGTTTTGTACTTTTAAGCATCTAGTCGGCTAGACCTTGCAGTTTTGAAAGGCAATTGAGAAATGGCTCACTTCCTGAACTTGGAGTACAAAAAAGCCTACAGCACCTGGTATTCCCAGGCGGTCTCCCATCCAGGTACTAACTAGGCCCAACACTGCTTAGCTTCTGAGATCAGACGAGATCAGGCGCATTCAGTGTGGTGTGGCCGTAGGCTCTGGGCCTAGTGAGTTTTGTACTTTTAAGCATCTAGTCGGCTAGACCTTGCAGTTTTGAAAGGCAATTGAGAAAGGGCTCACTTCCTGAACTTGGAGCACAAAAAAGCCTACAGCACCTGGTATTCCCAGGCGGTCTCCCATCCAGGTACTAACTAGGCCTGACACTGCTTAACTTCCGAGATCAGACGAGATCGGGTGCATTCAGTGTGGTGTGGCCGTAGGCTCTAGGAATGCTAAGAATATTACTCTTATGCATTTGCATTTAGTAAGCTAAGCCATGCAGCCACTTGCAACATGATACCACGCTCATCGCTCGATCAGGCTCGATCAGGCGAGATATATAAGACTGGTGGGCCCATTCAGGACTCCTATGTCTGGTAGGATAACTTTAATTCATCCATCCTGTGTCTGTTGCAGGGAGGTGGAGAGAACAATCAACACAATAATGGTTTTCTTTCATGCCTCTTGAAGGACTCAATATTCTCTGTACTGCATTACATGTGAAAGTCGATTTATTACCCATGAACACACTACCTGTATGCTAATTCTATGTAAAAAGGTAGCTCCAGCCCTCATGATGTTGTCCAACATTTCCGCTATAAAACGGTATACAATTATTTTGGAAACATACCAAATTTGAAAAATAATTGAGAAGTTGCGCAATTACTAATCATGGAGCACAAAAAAGCCTACAGCACCTGGTATTCCCAGGCAGTCTCCCATCCAGGTACTAACTAGGCCCGACCCTGCTTAGCTTCCGAGATCGGGCGCATTCAGTGTGGTGTGGCCGTAGGCTCTGGGCCTAGTGAGTTTTGTACTTTTAAGCATCTAGTCGGCTAGACCTTGCAGTTTTGAAAGGCAATTGTGAAATGGCTCACTTCCTGAACTTGGAGCACAAAAAAGCCTACAGCACCTGGTATTCCCAGGTGGTCTCCCATCCAGGTACTAACTAGGCCCGACACTGCTTAGCTTCCTTGATCAGACGAGATCGGGCGCAATCAGTGTGGTGTGGCCGTAGGCTCTGGGCCTAGTGAGTTTTGTACTTTTAAGCATCTAGTCAGCTAGACCTTGCAGTTTTGAAAGGCAATTGAGAAATGGCTCACTTCCTGAACTTGGAGCACAAAAAAGCCTACAGCACCTGGTATTCCCAGGCGGTCTCCCATCCAGGTACTAACGAGGCCCGACACTGCTTAGCTTCCGAGATCAGACGAGATCGGGCGCATTCAGTGTGGTGTGGCCGTAGGCTCTGGGCCTTGTGAGTTTTGTACTTTTAAGCATCTAGTCGGCTAGACCTTGCAGTTTTGAAAGGCAATTGAGAAATGGCTCACTTCCTGAACTTGGAGTACAAAAAAGCCTACAGCACCTGGTATTCCCAGGCGGTCTCCCATCCAGGTACTAACTAGGCCCGACACTGCTTAGCTTCTGAGATCAGACGAGATCAGGCGCATTCAGTGTGGTGTGGCCGTAGGCTCTGGGCCTAGTGAGTTTTGTACTTTTAAGCATCTAGTCGGCTAGACCTTGCAGTTTTAAAAGGCAATTGAGAAAGGGCTCACTTCCTGAACTTGGAGCACAAAAAAGCCTACAGCACCTGGTATTCCCAGGCGGTCTCCCATCCAGGTACTAACTAGGCCTGACACTGCTTAACTTCCGAGATCAGACGAGATCGGGTGCATTCAGTGTGGTGTGGCCGTAGGCTCTAGGAATGCTAAGAATATTACTCTTATGCATTTGCATTTAGTAAGCTAAGCCATGCAGCCACTTGCAACATGATACCACGCTCATCGCTCGATCAGGCTCGATCAGGCGAGATATATAAGACTGGTGGGCCCATTCAGGACTCCTATGTCTGGTAGGATAACTTTAATTCATCCATCCTGTGTCTGTTGCAGGGAGGTGGAGAGAACAATCAACACAATAATGGGTTTCTTTCATGCCTCTTGAAGGACTCAATATTCTCTGTACTGCATTACATGTGAAAGTCGATTTATTACCCATGAACACACTACCTGTATGCTAATTCTATGTAAAAAGGTAGCTCCAGCCCTCATGATGTTGTCCAACATTTCCGCTATAAAACGGGATACAATTATTTTGGAAACATACCAAATTTGAAAAATAATTGAGAAGTTGTGCAATTACTAATCATGGAGCACAATAAAGCCTACAGCACCTGGTATTCCCAGGCAGTCTCCCATCCAGGTACTAACTAGGCCCGACCCTGCTTAGCTTCCGAGATCGGGCGCATTCAGTGTGGTGTGGCCGTAGGCTCTGGGCCTAGTGAGTTTTGTACTTTTAAGCATCTAGTCGGCTAGACCTTGCAGTTTTGAAAGGCAATTGTGAAATGGCTCACTTCCTGAACTTGGAGCACAAAAAAGCCTACAGCACCTGGTATTCCCAGGTGGTCTCCCATCCAGGTACTAACTAGGCCCGACACTGCGTAGCTTCCGAGATCAGACGAGATCGGGCGCAATCAGTGTGGTGTGTCTGTAGTCTCTGGGCCTAGTGAGTTTTGTACTTTTAAGCATCTAGTCAGCTAGACCTTGCAGTTTTGAAAGGCAATTGAGAAATGGCTCACTTCCTGAACTTGGAGCACAAAAAAGCCTACAGCACCTGGTATTCCCAGGCAGGCTCCCATCCAGGTACTAACGAGGCCCGACACTGCTTAGCTTCCGAGATCAGACGAGATCGGGCACAATCAGTGTGGTGTGGCCGTAGGCTCTGGGCCTTGTGAGTTTTGTACTTTTAAGCATCTAGTCGGCTAGACCTTGCAGTTTTAAAAGGCAATTGAGAAAGGGCTCACTTCCTGAACTTGGAGCACAAAAAAGCCTACAGCACCTGGTATTCCCAGGCGGTCTCCCATCCAGGTACTAACTAGGCCTGACACTGCTTAACTTCCGAGATCAGACGAGATCGGGTGCATTCAGTGTGGTGTGGCCGTAGGCTCTAGGAATGCTAAGAATATTACTCTTATGCATTTGCATTTAGTAAGCTAAGCCATGCAGCCACTTGCAACATGATACCACGCTCATCGCTCAATCAGGCTCGATCAGGCGAGATATATAAGACTGGTGGGCCCATTCAGGACTCCTATGTCTGGTAGGATAACTTTAATTCATCCATCCTGTGTCTGTTGCAGGGAGGTGGAGAGAACAATCAACACAATAATGGGTTTCTTTCATGCCTCTTGAAGGACTCAATATTCTCTGTACTGCATTACATGTGAAAGTCGATTTATTACCCATGAACACACTACCTGTATGCTAATTCTATGTAAAAAGGTAGCTCCAGCCCTCATGATGTTGTCCAACATTTCCGCTATAAAACGGGATACAATTATTTTGGAAACATACCAAATTTGAAAAATAATTGAGAAGTTGCGCAATTACTAATCATGGAGCACAAAAAAGCCTACAGCACCTGGTATTCCCAGGCAGTCTCCCATCCAGGTACTAACTAGGCCCGACCCTGCTTAGCTTCCGAGATCGGGCGCATTCAGTGTGGTGTGGCCGTAGGCTCTGGGCCTAGTGAGTTTTGTACTTTTAAGCATCTAGTCGGCTAGACCTTGCAGTTTTGAAAGGCAATTGTGAAATGGCTCACTTCCTGAACTTGGAGCACAAAAAAGCCTACAGCACCTGGTATTCCCAGGCGGTCTCCCATCCAGGTACTAACGAGGCCCGACACTGCTTAGCTTCCGAGATCAGACAAGATCGGGCGCATTCAGTGTGGTGTGGCCGTAGGCTCTGGGCCTTGTGAGTTTTGTACTTTTAAGCATCTAGTCGGCTAGACCTTGCAGTTTTGAAAGGCAATTGAGAAATGGCTCACTTCCTGAACTTGGAGTACAAAAAAGCCTACAGCACCTGGTATTCCCAGGCGGTCTCCCATCCAGGTACTAACTAGGCCCAACACTGCTTAGCTTCTGAGATCAGACGAGATCAGGCGCATTCAGTGTGGTGTGGCCGTAGGCTCTGGGCCTAGTGAGTTTTGTACTTTTAAGCATCTAGTCGGCTAGACCTTGCAGTTTTGAAAGGCAATTGAGAAAGGGCTCACTTCCTGAACTTGGAGCACAAAAAAGCCTACAGCACCTGGTATTCCCAGGCGGTCTCCCATCCAGGTACTAACTAGGCCTAACACTGCTTAACTTCCGAGATCAGACGAGATCGGGTGCATTCAGTGTGGTGTGGCCGTAGGCTCTAGGAATGCTAAGAATATTACTCTTATGCATTTGCATTTAGTAAGCTAAGCCATGCAGCCACTTGCAACATGATACCACGCTCATCGCTCGATCAGGCTCGATCAGGCGAGATATATAAGACTGGTGGGCCCATTCAGGACTCCTATGTCTGGTAGGATAACTTTAATTCATCCATCCTGTGTCTGTTGCAGGGAGGTGGAGAGAACAATCAACACAATAATGGGTTTCTTTCATGCCTCTTGAAGGACTCAATATTCTCTGTACTGCATTACATGTGAAAGTCGATTTATAACCCATGAACACACTACCTGTATGCTAATTCTATGTAAAAAGGTAGCTCCAGCCCTCATGATGTTGTCCAACATTTCCGCTATAAAACGGGATACAATTATTTTGGAAACATACCAAATTTGAAAAATAATTGAGAAGTTGTGCAATTACTAATCATGGAGCACAAAAAAGCCTACAGCACCTGGTATTCCCAGGCAGTCTCCCATCCAGGTACTAACTAGGCCTGACCCTGCTTAGTTTCCGAGATCGGGCGCATTCAGTGTGGTGTGGCCGTAGGCTCTGGGCCTAGTGAGTTTTGTACTTTTAAGCATCTAGTCGGCTAGACCTTGCAGTTTTGAAAGGCAATTGTGAAATGGCTCACTTCCTGAACTTGGAGCACAAAAAAGCCTACAGCACCTGGTATTCCCAGGTGGTCTCCCATCCAGGTACTAACTAGGCCCGACACTGCTTAGCTTCCGAGATCAGACGAGATTGGGCGCAATCAGTGTGGTGTGTCCGTAGTCTCTGGGCCTAGTGAGTTTTGTACTTTTAAGCATCTAGTCAGCTAGACCTTGCAGTTTTGAAAGGCAATTGAGAAATGGCTCACTTCCTGAACTTGGAGCACAAAAAAGCCTACAGCACCTGGTATTCCCAGGCGGGCTCCCATCCAGGTACTAACGAGGCCCGACACTGCTTAGCTTCCGAGATCAGACGAGATCGGGCACATTCAGTGTGGTGTGGCCGTAGGCTCTGGGCCTTGTGAGTTTTGTACTTTTAAGCATCTAGTCGGCTAGACCTTGCAGTTTTAAAAGGCAATTGAGAAAGGGCTCACTTCCTGAACTTGGAGCACAAAAAAGCTTACAGCACCTGGTATTCCCAGGCGGTCTCCCATCCAGGTACTAACTAGGCCTGACACTGCTTAACTTCCGAGATCAGACGAGATCGGGTGCATTCAGTGTGGTGTGGCCGTAGGCTCTAGGAATGCTAAGAATATTACTCTTATGCATTTGCATTTAGTAAGCTAAGCCATGCAGCCACTTGCAACATGATACCACGCTCATCGCTCGATCAGGCTCGATCAGGCGAGATATATAAGACTGGTGGGCCCATTCAGGACTCCTATGTCTGGTAGGATAACTTTAATTCATCCATCCTGTGTCTGTTGCAGGGAGGTGGAGAGAACAATCAACACAATAATGGGTTTCTTTCATGCCTCTTGAAGGACTCAATATTCTCTGTACTGCATTACATGTGAAAGTCGATTTATTACCCATGAACACACTACCTGTATGCTAATTCTATGTAAAAAGGTAGCTCCAGCCCTCATGATGTTGTCCAACATTTCCGCTATAAAACGGGATACAATTATTTTGGAAACATACCAAATTTGAAAAATAATTGAGAAGTTGCGCAATTACTAATCATGGAGCACAAAAAAGCCTACAGCACCTGGTATTCCCAGGCAGTCTCCCATCCAGGTACTAACTAGGCCCGACCCTGCTTAGCTTCCGAGATCGGGCGCATTCAGTGTGGTGTGACTGTAGGCTCTGGGCCTAGTGAGTTTTGTACTTTTAAGCATCTAGTCGGCTAGACCTTGCAGTTTTGAAAGGCAATTGTGAAATGGCTCACTTCCTGAACTTGGAGCACAAAAAAAGCCTACAGCACCTGGTATTCCCAGGCGGTCTCCCATCCAGGTACTAACGAGGCCCGACACTGCTTAGCTTCCGAGATCAGATGAGATCGGGCGCATTCAGTGTGGTGTGGCCGTAGGCTCTGGGCATTGTGAGTTTTGTACTTTTAAGCATCTAGTCGGCTAGACCTTGCAGTTTTGAAAGGCAATTGAGAAATGGCTCACTTCCTGAACTTGGAGTACAAAAAAGCCTACAGCACCTGGTATTCCCAGGCGGTCTCCCATCCAGGTACTAACTAGGCCCAACACTGCTTAGCTTCTGAGATCAGACGAGATCAGGCGCATTCAGTGTGGTGTGGCCGTAGGCTCTGGGCCTAGTGAGTTTTGTACTTTTAAGCATCTAGTCGGCTAGACCTTGCAGTTTTGAAAGGCAATTGAGAAAGGGCTCACTTCCTGAACTTGGAGCACAAAAAAGCCTACAGCACCTGGTATTCCCAGGCGGTCTCCCATCCAGGTACTAACTAGGCCTAACACTGCTTAACTTCCGAGATCAGACGAGATCAGGTGCATTCAGTGTGGTGTGGCCGTAGGCTCTAGGAATGCTAAGAATATTACTCTTATGCATTTGCATTTAGTAAGCTAAGCCATGCAGCCACTTGCAACATGATACCACGCTCATCGCTCGATCAGGCTCGATCAGGCGAGATATATAAGACTGGTGGGCCCATTCAGGACTCCTATGTCTGGTAGGATAACTTTAATTCATCCATCCTGTGTCTGTTGCAGGGAGGTGGAGAGAACAATCAACACAATAATGGTTTTCTTTCATGCCTCTTGAAGGACTCAATATTCTCTGTACTGCATTACATGTGAAAGTCGATTTATTACCCATGAACACACTACCTGTATGCTAATTCTATGTAAAAAGGTAGCTCCAGCCCTCATGATGTTGTCCAACATTTCCGCTATAAAACGGGATACAATTATTTTGGAAACATACCAAATTTGAAAAATAATTGAGAAGTTGCGCAATTACTAATCATGGAGCACAAAAAAGCCTACAGCACCTGGTATTCCCAGGCAGTCTCCCATCCAGGTACTAACTAGGCCCGACCCTGCTTAGCTTCCGAGATCGGGCGCATTCAGTGTGGTGTGGCCGTAGGCTCTGGGCCTAGTGAGTTTTGTACTTTTAAGCATCTAGTCGGCTAGACCTTGCAGTTTTGAAAGGCAATTGTGAAATGGCTCACTTCCTGAACTTGGAGCACAAAAAAGCCTACAGCACCTGGTATTCCCAGGTGGTCTCCCATCCAGGTACTAACTAGGCCCGACACTGCTTAGCTTCTGAGATCAGACAAGATCAGGCGCATTCAGTGTGGTGTGGCCGTAGGCTCTGGGCCTAGTGAGTTTTGTACTTTTAAGCATCTAGTCGGCTAGACCGTGCAGTTTTAAAAGGCAATTGAGAAAGGGCTCACTTCCTGAACTTGGAGCACAAAAAAGCCTACAGCACCTGGTATTCCCAGGCGGTCTCCCATCCAGGTACTAACTAGGCCTGACACTGCTTAACTTCCAAAATCAGACGAGATCGGGTGCATTCAGTGTGGTGTGGCCGTAGTCTCTAGGAATGCTAAGAATATTACTCTTATGCATTTGCATTTAGTAAGCTAAGCCATGCAGCCACTTGCAACATGATACCACGCTCATCGCTCGATCAGGCTCGATCAGGCGAGATATATAAGACTGGTGGGCCCATTCAGGACTCCTATGTCTGGTAGGATAACTTTAATTCATCCATCCTGTGTCTGTTGCAGGGAGGTGGAGAGAACAATCAACACAATAATGGTTTTCTTTCATGCCTCTTGAAGGACTCAATATTCTCTGTACTGCATTTCATGTGAAAGTCGATTTATTACCCATGAACACACTACCTGTATGCTAATTCTATGTAAAAAGGTAGCTCCAGCCCTCATGATGTTGTCCAACATTTCCGCTATAAAACGGTATACAATTATTTTGGAAACATACCAAATTTGAAAAATAATTGAGAAGTTGCGCAATTACTAATCATGGAGCACAAAAAAGCCTACAGCACCTGGTATTCCCAGGCAGTCTCCCATCCAGGTACTAACTAGGCCCGACCCTGCTTAGCTTCGGAGATCGGGCGCATTCAGTGTGGTGTGGCCGTAGGCTCTGGGCCTAGTGAGTTTTGTACTTTTAAGCATCTAGTCTGCTAGACCTTGCAGTTTTGAAAGGCAATTGTGAAATGGCTCACTTCCTGAACTTGGAGCACAAAAAAGCCTACAGCACCTGGTATTCCCAGGCGGTCTCCCATCCAGGTACTAACAAGGCCCGACACTGCTTAGCTTCCGAGATCAGACGCATTCAGTGTGGTGTGGCCGTAGGCTCTGGGCCTTGTGAGTTTTGTACTTTTAAGCATCTAGTCGGCTAGACCTTGCAGTTTTGAAAGGCAATTGTGAAATGGCTCACTTCCTGAACTTGGAGCACAAAAAAGCCTACAGCACCTGATATTCCCAGGTGGTCTCCCATCCAGGTACTAACTAGGCCCGACACTGTTTAGCTTCCGAGATCAGACGAGATCGGGCGCAATCAGTGTGGTGTGGCCGTAGGCTCTGGGCCTAGTGAGTTTTGTACTTTTAAGCATCTAGTCAGCTAGACCTTGCAGTTTTCAAAGGCAATTGAGAAATGGCTCACTTCCTGAACTTGGAGCACAAAAAAGCCTACAGCACCTGGTATTCCCAGGCGGTCTCCCATCCAGGTACTAACGAGGCCCGACACTGCTTAGCTTCCGAGATCAGACGAGATCAGGCGCATTCAGTGTGGTGTGGCCGTAGGCTCTGGGCCTTGTGAGTTTTGTACTTTTAAGCATCTAGTCGGCTAGACCTTGCAGTTTTGAAAGGCAATTGAGAAATGGCTCACTTCCTGAACTTGGAGTACAAAAAAGCCTACAGCACCTGGTATTCCCAGGCGGTCTCCCATCCAGGTACTAACTAGGCCCGACACTGCTTAGCTTCTGAGATCAGACGAGATCAGGCGCATTCAGTGTGGTGTGGCCGTAGGCTCTGGGCCTAGTGAGTTTTGTACTTTTAAGCATCTAGTCGGCTAGACCTTGCAGTTTTAAAAGGCAATTGAGAAAGGGCTCACTTCCTGAACTTGGAGCACAAAAAAGCCTACAGCACCTGGTATTCCCAGGCGGTCTCCCATCCAGGTACTAACTAGGCCTAACACTGCTTAACTTCCGAGATCAGACAAGATCGGGTGCATTCAGTGTGGTGTGGCCGTAGGCTCTAGGAATGCTAAGAATATTACTCTTATGCATTTGCATTTAGTAAGCTAAGCCATGCAGCCACTTGCAACATGATACCACGCTCATCGCTCGATCAGGCTCGATCAGGCGAGATATATAAGACTGGTGGGCCCATTCAGGACTCCTATGTCTGGTAGGATAACTTTAATTCATCCATCCTGTGTCTGTTGCAGGGAGGTGGAGAGAACAATCAACACAATAATGGTTTTCTTTCATGCCTCTTGAAGGACTCAATATTCTCTGTACTGCATTACATGTGAAAGTCGATTTATTACCCATGAACACACTACCTGTATGCTAATTCTATGTAAAAAGGTAGCTCCAGCCCTCATGATGTTGTCCAACATTTCCGCTATAAAACGGTATACAATTATTTTGGAAACATACCAAATTTGAAAAATAATTGAGAAGTTGCGCAATTACTAATCATGGAGCACAAAAAAGCCTACAGCACCTGGTATTCGCAGGCAGTCTCCCATCCAGGTACTAACTAGGCCCGACCCTGCTTAGCTTCCGAGATCGGGCGCATTCAGTGTGGTGTGGCCGTAGGCTCTGGGCCTAGTGAGTTTTGTACTTTTAAGCATCTAGTCGGCTAGACCTTGCAGTTTTGAAAGGCAATTGTGAAATGGCTCACTTCCTGAACTTGGAGCACAAAAAAGCCTACAGCACCTGGTATTCCCAGGTGGTCTCCCATCCAGGTACTAACTAGGCCCGACACTGCTTAGCTTCCTTGATCAGACGAGATCGGGCGCAATCAGTGTGGTGTGGCCTTAGGGTCTGGGCCTAGTGAGTTTTGTACTTTTAAGCATCTAGTCAGCTAGACCTTGCAGTTTTGAAAGGCAATTGAGAAATGGCTCACTTCCTGAACTTGGAGCACAAAAAAGCCTACAGCACCTGGTATTCCCAGGCGGTCTCCCATCCAGGTACTAACGAGGCCCGACACTGCTTAGCTTCCGAGATCAGACGAGATCGGGCGCATTCAGTGTGGTGTGGCCGTAGGCTCTGGGCCTAGTGAGTTTTGTACTTTTAAGCATCTAGTCGGCTAGACCTTGCAGTTTTGAAAGGCAATTGTGAAATGGCTCACTTCCTGAACTTGGAGCACAAAAAAGCCTACAGCACCTGGTATTCCCAGGTGGTCTCCCATCCAGGTACTAACTAGGCCCGACACTGCTTAGCTTCTGAGATCAGACAAGATCAGGCGCATTCAGTGTGGTGTGGCCGTAGGCTCTGGGCCTAGTGAGTTTTGTACTTTTAAGCATCTAGTCGGCTAGACCGTGCAGTTTTAAAAGGCAATTGAGAAAGGGCTCACTTCCTGAACTTGGAGCACAAAAAAGCCTACAGCACCTGGTATTCCCAGGCGGTCTCCCATCCAGGTACTAACTAGGCCTGACACTGCTTAACTTCCAAGATCAGACGAGATCGGGTGCATTCAGTGTGGTGTGGCCGTAGTCTCTAGGAATGCTAAGAATATTACTCTTATGCATTTGCATTTAGTAAGCTAAGCCATGCAGCCACTTGCAACATGATACCACGCTCATCGCTCGATCAGGCTCGATCAGGCGAGATATATAAGACTGGTGGGCCCATTCAGGACTCCTATGTCTGGTAGGATAACTTTAATTCATCCATCCTGTGTCTGTTGCAGGGAGGTGGAGAGAACAATCAACACAATAATGGTTTTCTTTCATGCCTCTTGAAGGACTCAATATTCTCTGTACTGCATTACATGTGAAAGTCGATTTATTACCCATGAACACACTACCTGTATGCTAATTCTATGTAAAAAGGTAGCTCCAGCCCTCATGATGTTGTCCAACATTTCCGCTATAAAACGGTATACAATTATTTTGGAAACATACCAAATTTGAAAAATAATTGAGAAGTTGCGCAATTACTAATCATGGAGCACAAAAAAGCCTACAGCACCTGGTATTCCCAGGCAGTCTCCCATCCAGGTACTAACTAGGCCCGACCCTGCTTAGCTTCCGAAATCGGGCGCATTCAGTGTGGTGTGGCCGTAGGCTCTGGGCCTAGTGAGTTTTGTACTTTTAAGCATCTAGTCGGCTAGACCTTGCAGTTTTGAAAGGCAATTGTGAAATGGCTCACTTCCTGAACTTGGAGCACAAAAAAGCCTACAGCACCTGGTATTCCCAGGCGGTCTCCCATCCAGGTACTAACGAGGCCCGACACTGCTTAGCTTCCGAGATCAGACGCATTCAGTGTGGTGTGGCCGTAGGCTCTGGGCCTTGTGAGTTTTGTACTTTTAAGCATCTAGTCGGCTAGACCTTGCAGTTTTGAAAGGCAATTGTGAAATGGCTCACTTCCTGAGCTTGGAGCACAAAAAAGCCTACAGCACCTGGTATTCCCAGGTGGTCTCCCATCCAGGTACTAACTAGGCCCGACACTGCTTAGCTTCCGAGATCAGACGAGATCGGGCGCAATCAGTGTGGTGTGGCCGTAGGCTCTGGGCCTAGTGAGTTTTGTACTTTTAAGCATCTAGTCAGCTAGACCTTGCAGTTTTCAAAGGCAATTGAGAAATGGCTCACTTCCTGAACTTGGAGCACAAAAAAGCCTACAGCACCTGGTATTCCCAGGCTGTCTCCCATCCAGGTACTAACGAGGCCCGACACTGCTTAGCTTCCGAGATCAGACGAGATCGGGCGCATTCAGTGGGGTGTGGCCGTAGGCTCTGGGCCTTGTGAGTTTTGTACTTTTAAGCATCTAGTCGGCTAGACCTTGCAGTTTTGAAAGGCAATTGAGAAATGGCTCACTTCCTGAACTTGGAGTACAAAAAAGCCTACAGCACCTGGTATTCCCAGGCGGTCTCCCATCCAGGTACTAACTAGGCCCGACACTGCTTAGCTTCTGAGATCAGACGAGATCAGGCGCATTCAGTGTGGTGTGGCCGTAGGCTCTGGGCCTAGTGAGTTTTGTACTTTTAAGCATCTAGTCGGCTAGACCTTGCAGTTTTGAAAGGCAATTGAGAAAGGGCTCACTTCCTGAACTTGGAGCACAAAAAAGCCTACAGCACCTGGTATTCCCAGGCGGTCTCCCATCCAGGTACTAACTAGGCCTAACACTGCTTAACTTCCGAGATCAGACAAGATCGGGTGCATTCAGTGTGGTGTGGCCGTAGGCTCTAGGAATGCTAAGAATATTACTCTTATGCATTTGCATTTAGTAAGCTAAGCCATGCAGCCACTTGCAACATGATACCACGCTCATCGCTCGATCAGGCTCGATCAGGCGAGATATATAAGACTGGTGGGCCCATTCAGGACTCCTATGTCTGGTAGGATAACTTTAATTCATCCATCCTGTGTCTGTTGCAGGGAGGTGGAGAGAACAATCAACACAATAATGGTTTTCTTTCATGCCTCTTGAAGGACTCAATATTCTCTGTACTGCATTACATGTGAAAGTCGATTTATTACCCATGAACACACTACCTGTATGCTAATTCTATGTAAAAATGTAGCTCCAGCCCTCATGATGTTGTCCAACATTTCCGCTATAAAACGGTATACAATTATTTTGGAAACATACCAAATTTGAAAAATAATTGAGAAGTTGCGCAATTACTAATCATGGAGCACAAAAAAGCCTACAGCACCTGGTATTCCCAGGCAGTCTCCCATCCAGGTACTAACTAGGCCCGTCCCTGCTTAGCTTCCGAGATCGGGCGCATTCAGTGTGGTGTGGCCGTAGGCTCTGGGCCTAGTGAGTTTTGTACTTTTAAGCATCTAGTCGGCTAGACCTTGCAGTTTTGAAAGGCAATTGTGAAATGGCTCACTTCCTGAACTTGGAGCACAAAAAAGCCTACAGCACCTGGTATTCCCAGGTGGTCTCCCATCCAGGTACTAACTAGGCCCGACACTGCTTAGCTTCCTTGATCAGACGAGATCGGGCGCAATCAGTGTGGTGTGGCCGTAGGCTCTGGGCCTAGTGAGTTTTGTACTTTTAAGCATCTAGTCAGCTAGACCTTGCAGTTTTGAAAGGCAATTGAGAAATGGCTCACTTCCTGAACTTGGAGCACAAAAAAGCCTACAGCACCTGGTATTCCCAGGCGGTCTCCCATCCAGGTACTAACGAGGCCCGACACTGCTTAGCTTCCGAGATCAGACGAGATCGGGCGCATTCAGTGTGGTGTGGCCGTAGGCTCTGGGCCTTGTGAGTTTTGTACTTTTAAGCATCTAGTCGGCTAGACCTTGCAGTTTTGAAAGGCAATTGAGAAATGGCTCACTTCCTGAACTTGGAGTACAAAAAAGCCTACAGCACCTGGTATTCCCAGGCGGTCTCCCATCCAGGTACTAACTAGGCCCGACACTGCTTAGCTTCTGAGATCAGACGAGATCAGGCGCATTCAGTGTGGTGTGGCCGTAGGCTCTGGGCCTAGTGAGTTTTGTACTTTTAAGCATCTAGTCGGCTAGACCTTGCAGTTTTAAAAGGCAATTGAGAAAGGGCTCACTTCCTGAACTTGGAGCACAAAAAAGCCTACAGCACCTGGTATTCCCAGGCGGTCTCCCATCCAGGTACTAACTAGGCCTGACACTGCTTAACTTCCGAGATCAGACGAGATCGGGTGCATTCAGTGTGGTGTGGCCGTAGGCTCTAGGAATGCTAAGAATATTACTCTTATGCATTTGCATTTAGTAAGCTAAGCCATGCAGCCACTTGCAACATGATACCACGCTCATCGCTCGATCAGGCTCGATCAGGCGAGATATATAAGACTGGTGGGCCCATTCAGGACTCCTATGTCTGGTAGGATAACTTTAATTCATCCATCCTGTGTCTGTTGCAGGGAGGTGGAGAGAACAATCAACACAATAATGGGTTTCTTTCATGCCTCTTGAAGGACTCAATATTCTCTCTACTGCATTACATGTGAAAGTCGATTTATTACCCATGAACACACTACCTGTATGCTAATTCTATGTAAAAAGGTAGCTCCAGCCCTCATGATGTTGTCCAACATTTCCGCTATAAAACGGGATACAATTATTTTGGAAACATACCAAATTTGAAAAATAATTGAGAAGTTGTGCAATTACTAATCATGGAGCACAAAAAAGCCTACAGCACCTGGTATTCCCAGGCAGTCTCCCATCCAGGTACTAACTAGGCCCGACCCTGCTTAGCTTCCGAGATCGGGCGCATTCAGTGTGGTGTGGCCGTAGGCTCTGGGCCTAGTGAGTTTTGTACTTTTAAGCATCTAGTCGGCTAGACCTTGCAGTTTTGAAAGGCAATTGTGAAATGGCTCACTTCCTGAACTTGGAGCACAAAAAACCCTACAGCACCTGGTATTCCCAGGTGGTCTCCCATCCAGGTACTAACTAGGCCCGACACTGCTTAGCTTCCGAGATCAGACGAGATCGGGCGCAATCAGTGTGGCGTGTCCGTAGTCTCTGGGCCTAGTGAGTTTTGTACTTTTAAGCATCTAGTCAGCTAGACCTTGCAGTTTTGAAAGGCAATTGAGAAATGGCTCACTTCCTGAACTTGGAGCACAAAAAAGCCTACAGCACCTGGTATTCCCAGGCGGGCTACCATCCAGGTACTAACGAGGCCCGACACTGCTTAGCTTCCGAGATCAGACGAGATCGGGCACAATCAGTGTGGTGTGGCCGTAGGCTCTGGGCCTTGTGAGTTTTGTACTTTTAAGCATCTAGTCGGCTAGACCTTGCAGTTTTAAAAGGCAATTGAGAAAGGGCTCACTTCCTGAACTTGGAGCACAAAAAAGCCTACAGCACCTGGTATTCCCAGGCGGTCTCCCATCCAGGTACTAACTAGGCCTGACACTGCTTAACTTCCGAGATCAGACGAGATCGGGTGCATTCAGTGTGGTGTGGCCGTAGGCTCTAGGAATGCTAAGAATATTACTCTTATGCATTTGCATTTAGTAAGCTAAGCCATGCAGCCACTTGCAACATGATACCACGCTCATCGCTCGATCAGGCTCGATCAGGCGAGATATATAAGACTGGTGGGCCCATTCAGGACTCCTATGTCTGGTAGGATAACTTTAATTCATCCATCCTGTGTCTGTTGCAGGGAGGTGGAGAGAACAATCAACACAATAATGGGTTTCTTTCATGCCTCTTGAAGGACTCAATATTCTCTGTACTGCATTACATGTGAAAGTCGATTTATTACCCATGAACACACTACCTGTATGCTAATTCTATGTAAAAAGGTAGCTCCAGCCCTCATGATGTTGTCCAACATTTCCGCTATAAAACGGGATACAATTATTTTGGAAACATACCAAATTTGAAAAATAATTGAGAAGTTGCGCAATTACTAATCATGGAGCACAAAAAAGCCTACAGCACCTGGTATTCCCAGGCAGTCTCCCATCCAGGTACTAACTAGGCCCGACCCTGCTTAGCTTCCGAGATCGGGCGCATTCAGTGTGGTGTGGCCGTAGGCTCTGGGCCTAGTGAGTTTTGTACTTTTAAGCATCTAGTCGGCTAGACCTTGCAGTTTTGAAAGGCAATTGTGAAATGGCTCACTTCCTGAACTTGGAGCACAAAAAAGCCTACAGCACCTGGTATTCCCAGGCGGTCTCCCATCCAGGTACTAACGAGGCCCGACACTGCTTAGCTTCCGAGATCAGACGAGATCGGGCGCATTCAGTGTGGTGTGGCCGTAGGCTCTGGGCCTTGTGAGTTTTGTACTTTTAAGCATCTAGTCGGCTAGACCTTGCAGTTTTGAAAGGCAATTGAGAAATGGCTCACTTCCTGAACTTGGAGTACAAAAAAGCCTACAGCACCTGGTATTCCCAGGCGGTCTCCCATCCAGGTACTAACTAGGCCCAACACTGCTTAGCTTCTGAGATCAGACGAGATCAGGCGCATTCAGTGTGGTGTGGCCGTAGGCTCTGGGCCTAGTGAGTTTTGTACTTTTAAGCATCTAGTCGGCTAGACCTTGCAGTTTTGAAAGGCAATTGAGAAAGGGCTCACTTCCTGAACTTGGAGCACAAAAAAGCCTACAGCACCTGGTATTCCCAGGCGGTCTCCCATCCAGATACTAACTAGGCCTAACACTGCTTAACTTCCGAGATCAAACGAGATCAGGTGCATTCAGTGTGGTGTGGCCGTAGGCTCTAGGAATGCTAAGAATATTACTCTTATGCATTTGCATTTAGTAAGCTAAGCCATGCAGCCACTTGCAACATGATACCACGCTCATCGCTCGATCAGGCTCGATCAGGCGAGATATATAAGACTGGTGGGCCCATTCAGGACTCCTATGTCTGGTAGGATAACTTTAATTCATCCATCCTGTGTCTGTTGCAGGGAGGTGGAGAGAACAATCAACACAATAATGGTTTTCTTTCATGCCTCTTGAAGGACTCAATATTCTCTGTACTGCATTACATGTGAAAGTCGATTTATTACCCATGAACACACTACCTGTATGCTAATTCTATGTAAAAAGGTAGCTCCAGCCCTCATGATGTTGTCCAACATTTCCGCTATAAAACGGGATACAATTA
This sequence comes from Ambystoma mexicanum, assembly GCF_040938575.1. Classification (NCBI taxonomy): domain Eukaryota; kingdom Metazoa; phylum Chordata; class Amphibia; order Caudata; family Ambystomatidae; genus Ambystoma; species Ambystoma mexicanum. The sequence continues at coordinate 843,791,217 of NC_090927.1, forward strand.
TTTTGGAAACATACCAAATTTGAAAAATAATTGAGAAGTTGCGCAATTACTAATCATGGAGCACAAAAAAGCCTACAGCACCTGGTATTCCCAGGCAGTCTCCCATCCAGGTACTAACTAGGCCCGACGCTGCTTAGCTTCCGAGATCGGGCGCATTCAGTGTGGTGTGTCCGTAGGCTCTGGGCCTAGTGAGTTTTGTACTTTTAAGCATCTAGTCGGCTAGACCTTGCAGTTTTGAAAGGCAATTGTGAAATGGCTCACTTCCTGAACTTGGAGCACAAAAAAGCCTACAGCACCTGGTATTCCCAGGCGGTCTCCCATCCAGGTACTAACGAGGCCCGACACTGCTTAGCTTCCGAGATCAGACGCATTCAGTGTGGTGTGGCCATAGGCTCTGGGCCTTGTGAGTTTTGTACTTTTAAGCATCTAGTCGGCTAGACCTTGCAGTTTTGAAAGGCAATTGTGAAATGGCTCACTTCCTGAACTTGGAGCACAAAAAAGCCTACAGCACCTGATATTCCCAGGTGGTCTCCCATCCAGGTACTAACTAGGCCCGACACTGCTTAGCTTCCGAGATCAGACGAGATCGGGCGCAATCAGTGTGGTGTGGCCGTAGGCTCTGGGCCTAGTGAGTTTTGTACTTTTAAGCATCTAGTCAGCTAGACCTTGCAGTTTTCAAAGGCAATTGAGAAATGGCTCACTTCCTGAACTTGGAGCACAAAAAAGCCTACAGCACCTGGTATTCCCAGGCGGTCTCCCATCCAGGTACTAACGAGGCCCGACACTGCTTAGCTTCCGAGATCAGACGAGATCGGGCGCATTCAGTGTGGTGTGGCCGTAGGCTCTGGGCCTTGTGAGTTTTGTACTTTTAAGCATCTAGTCGGCTAGACCTTGCAGTTTTGAAAGGCAATTGAGAAATGGCTCACTTCCTGAACTTGGAGTACAAAAAAGCCTACAGCACCTGGTATTCCCAGGCGGTCTCCCATCCAGGTACTAACTAGTCCCGACACTGCTTAGCTTCTGAGATCAGACGAGATCAGGCGCATTCAGTGTGGTGTGGCCGTAGGCTCTGGGCCTAGTGAGTTTTGTACTTTTAAGCATCTAGTCGGCTAGACCTTGCAGTTTTAAAAGGCAATTGAGAAAGGGCTCACTTCCTGAACTTGGAGCACAAAAAAGCCTACAGCACCTGGTATTCCCAGGCGGTCTCCCATCCAGGTACTAACTAGGCCTGACACTGCTTAACTTCCGAGATCAGACAAGATCGGGTGCATTCAGTGTGGTGTGGCCGTAGGCTCTAGGAATGCTAAGAATATTACTCTTATGCATTTGCATTTAGTAAGCTAAGCCATGCAGCCACTTGCAACATGATACCACGCTCATCGCTCGATCAGGCTCGATCAGGCGAGATATATAAGACTGGTGGGCCCATTCAGGACTCCTATGTCTGGTAGGATAACTTTAATTCATCCATCCTGTGTCTGTTGCAGGGAGGTGGAGAGAACAATCAACACAATAATGGGTTTCTTTCATGCCTCTTGAAGGACTCAATATTCTCTGTACTGCATTACATGTGAAAGTCGATTTATTACCCATGAACACACTACCTGTATGCTAATTCTATGTAAAAAGGTAGCTCCAGCCCTCATGATGTTGTCCAACATTTCCGCTATAAAACGGTATACAATTATTTTGGAAACATACCAAATTTGAAAAATAATTGAGAAGTTGTGCAATTACTAATCATGGAGCACAAAAAAGCCTACAGCACCTGGTATTCCCAGGCAGTCTCCCATCCAGGTACTAACTAGGCCCGACCCTGCTTAGCTTCCGAGATCGGGCGCATTCAGTGTGGTGTGGCCGTAGGCTCTGGGCCTAGTGAGTTTTGTACTTTTAAGCATCTAGTCAGCTAGACCTTGCAGTTTTCAAAGGCAATTGAGAAATGGCTCACTTCCTGAACTTGGAGCACAAAAAAGCCTACAGCACCTGGTATTCCCAGGCTGTCTCCCATCCAGGTACTAACGAGGCCCGACACTGCTTAGCTTCCGAGATCAGACGAGATCGGGCGCATTCAGTGGGGTGTGGCCGTAGGCTCTGGGCCTTGTGAGTTTTGTACTTTTAAGCATCTAGTCGGCTAGACCTTGCAGTTTTGAAAGGCAATTGAGAAATGGCTCACTTCCTGAACTTGGAGTACAAAAAAGCCTACAGCACCTGGTATTCCCAGGCGGTCTCCCATCCAGGTACTAACTAGGCCCGACACTGCTTAGCTTCTGAGATCAGACGAGATCAGGCGCATTCAGTGTGGTGTGGCCGTAGGCTCTGGGCCTAGTGAGTTTTGTACTTTTAAGCATCTAGTCGGCTAGACCTTGCAGTTTTGAAAGGCAATTGAGAAAGGGCTCACTTCCTGAACTTGGAGCACAAAAAAGCCTACAGCACCTGGTATTCCCAGGCGGTCTCCCATCCAGGTACTAACTAGGCCTAACACTGCTTAACTTCCGAGATCAGACAAGATCGGGTGCATTCAGTGTGGTGTGGCCGTAGGCTCTAGGAATGCTAAGAATATTACTCTTATGCATTTGCATTTAGTAAGCTAAGCCATGCAGCCACTTGCAACATGATACCACGCTCATCGCTCGATCAGGCTCGATCAGGCGAGATATATAAGACTGGTGGGCCCATTCAGGACTCCTATGTCTGGTAGGATAACTTTAATTCATCCATCCTGTGTCTGTTGCAGGGAGGTGGAGAGAACAATCAACACAATAATGGTTTTCTTTCATGCCTCTTGAAGGACTCAATATTCTCTGTACTGCATTACATGTGAAAGTCGATTTATTACCCATGAACACACTACCTGTATGCTAATTCTATGTAAAAATGTAGCTCCAGCCCTCATGATGTTGTCCAACATTTCCGCTATAAAACGGTATACAATTATTTTGGAAACATACCAAATTTGAAAAATAATTGAGAAGTTGCGCAATTACTAATCATGGAGCACAAAAAAGCCTACAGCACCTGGTATTCCCAGGCAGTCTCCCATCCAGGTACTAACTAGGCCCGTCCCTGCTTAGCTTCCGAGATCGGGCGCATTCAGTGTGGTGTGGCCGTAGGCTCTGGGCCTAGTGAGTTTTGTACTTTTAAGCATCTAGTCGGCTAGACCTTGCAGTTTTGAAAGGCAATTGTGAAATGGCTCACTTCCTGAACTTGGAGCACAAAAAAGCCTACAGCACCTGGTATTCCCAGGTGGTCTCCCATCCAGGTACTAACTAGGCCCGACACTGCTTAGCTTCCTTGATCAGACGAGATCGGGCGCAATCAGTGTGGTGTGGCCGTAGGCTCTGGGCCTAGTGAGTTTTGTACTTTTAAGCATCTAGTCAGCTAGACCTTGCAGTTTTGAAAGGCAATTGAGAAATGGCTCACTTCCTGAACTTGGAGCACAAAAAAGCCTACAGCACCTGGTATTCCCAGGCGGTCTCCCATCCAGGTACTAACGAGGCCCGACACTGCTTAGCTTCCGAGATCAGACGAGATCGGGCGCATTCAGTGTGGTGTGGCCGTAGGCTCTGGGCCTTGTGAGTTTTGTACTTTTAAGCATCTAGTCGGCTAGACCTTGCAGTTTTGAAAGGCAATTGAGAAATGGCTCACTTCCTGAACTTGGAGTACAAAAAAGCCTACAGCACCTGGTATTCCCAGGCGGTCTCCCATCCAGGTACTAACTAGGCCCGACACTGCTTAGCTTCTGAGATCAGACGAGATCAGGCGCATTCAGTGTGGTGTGGCCGTAGGCTCTGGGCCTAGTGAGTTTTGTACTTTTAAGCATCTAGTCGGCTAGACCTTGCAGTTTTAAAAGGCAATTGAGAAAGGGCTCACTTCCTGAACTTGGAGCACAAAAAAGCCTACAGCACCTGGTATTCCCAGGCGGTCTCCCATCCAGGTACTAACTAGGCCTGACACTGCTTAACTTCCGAGATCAGACGAGATCGGGTGCATTCAGTGTGGTGTGGCCGTAGGCTCTAGGAATGCTAAGAATATTACTCTTATGCATTTGCATTTAGTAAGCTAAGCCATGCAGCCACTTGCAACATGATACCACGCTCATCGCTCGATCAGGCTCGATCAGGCGAGATATATAAGACTGGTGGGCCCATTCAGGACTCCTATGTCTGGTAGGATAACTTTAATTCATCCATCCTGTGTCTGTTGCAGGGAGGTGGAGAGAACAATCAACACAATAATGGGTTTCTTTCATGCCTCTTGAAGGACTCAATATTCTCTCTACTGCATTACATGTGAAAGTCGATTTATTACCCATGAACACACTACCTGTATGCTAATTCTATGTAAAAAGGTAGCTCCAGCCCTCATGATGTTGTCCAACATTTCCGCTATAAAACGGGATACAATTATTTTGGAAACATACCAAATTTGAAAAATAATTGAGAAGTTGTGCAATTACTAATCATGGAGCACAAAAAAGCCTACAGCACCTGGTATTCCCAGGCAGTCTCCCATCCAGGTACTAACTAGGCCCGACCCTGCTTAGCTTCCGAGATCGGGCGCATTCAGTGTGGTGTGGCCGTAGGCTCTGGGCCTAGTGAGTTTTGTACTTTTAAGCATCTAGTCGGCTAGACCTTGCAGTTTTGAAAGGCAATTGTGAAATGGCTCACTTCCTGAACTTGGAGCACAAAAAACCCTACAGCACCTGGTATTCCCAGGTGGTCTCCCATCCAGGTACTAACTAGGCCCGACACTGCTTAGCTTCCGAGATCAGACGAGATCGGGCGCAATCAGTGTGGCGTGTCCGTAGTCTCTGGGCCTAGTGAGTTTTGTACTTTTAAGCATCTAGTCAGCTAGACCTTGCAGTTTTGAAAGGCAATTGAGAAATGGCTCACTTCCTGAACTTGGAGCACAAAAAAGCCTACAGCACCTGGTATTCCCAGGCAGGCTACCATCCAGGTACTAACGAGGCCCGACACTGCTTAGCTTCCGAGATCAGACGAGATCGGGCACAATCAGTGTGGTGTGGCCGTAGGCTCTGGGCCTTGTGAGTTTTGTACTTTTAAGCATCTAGTCGGCTAGACCTTGCAGTTTTAAAAGGCAATTGAGAAAGGGCTCACTTCCTGAACTTGGAGCACAAAAAAGCCTACAGCACCTGGTATTCCCAGGCGGTCTCCCATCCAGGTACTAACTAGGCCTGACACTGCTTAACTTCCGAGATCAGACGAGATCGGGTGCATTCAGTGTGGTGTGGCCGTAGGCTCTAGGAATGCTAAGAATATTACTCTTATGCATTTGCATTTAGTAAGCTAAGCCATGCAGCCACTTGCAACATGATACCACGCTCATCGCTCGATCAGGCTCGATCAGGCGAGATATATAAGACTGGTGGGCCCATTCAGGACTCCTATGTCTGGTAGGATAACTTTAATTCATCCATCCTGTGTCTGTTGCAGGGAGGTGGAGAGAACAATCAACACAATAATGGGTTTCTTTCATGCCTCTTGAAGGACTCAATATTCTCTGTACTGCATTACATGTGAAAGTCGATTTATTACCCATGAACACACTACCTGTATGCTAATTCTATGTAAAAAGGTAGCTCCAGCCCTCATGATGTTGTCCAACATTTCCGCTATAAAACGGGATACAATTATTTTGGAAACATACCAAATTTGAAAAATAATTGAGAAGTTGCGCAATTACTAATCATGGAGCACAAAAAAGCCTACAGCACCTGGTATTCCCAGGCAGTCTCCCATCCAGGTACTAACTAGGCCCGACCCTGCTTAGCTTCCGAGATCGGGCGCATTCAGTGTGGTGTGGCCGTAGGCTCTGGGCCTAGTGAGTTTTGTACTTTTAAGCATCTAGTCGGCTAGACCTTGCAGTTTTGAAAGGCAATTGTGAAATGGCTCACTTCCTGAACTTGGAGCACAAAAAAGCCTACAGCACCTGGTATTCCCAGGCGGTCTCCCATCCAGGTACTAACGAGGCCCGACACTGCTTAGCTTCCGAGATTAGACGAGATCGGGCGCATTCAGTGTGGTGTGGCCGTAGGCTCTGGGCCTTGTGAGTTTTGTACTTTTAAGCATCTAGTCGGCTAGACCTTGCAGTTTTGAAAGGCAATTGAGAAATGGCTCACTTCCTGAACTTGGAGTACAAAAAAGCCTACAGCACCTGGTATTCCCAGGCGGTCTCCCATCCAGGTACTAACTAGGCCCAACACTGCTTAGCTTCTGAGATCAGACGAGATCAGGCGCATTCAGTGTGGTGTGGCCGTAGGCTCTGGGCCTAGTGAGTTTTGTACTTTTAAGCATCTAGTCGGCTAGACCTTGCAGTTTTGAAAGGCAATTGAGAAAGGGCTCACTTCCTGAACTTGGAGCACAAAAAAGCCTACAGCACCTGGTATTCCCAGGCGGTCTCCCATCCAGATACTAACTAGGCCTAACACTGCTTAACTTCCGAGATCAAACGAGATCAGGTGCATTCAGTGTGGTGTGGCCGTAGGCTCTAGGAATGCTAAGAATATTACTCTTATGCATTTGCATTTAGTAAGCTAAGCCATGCAGCCACTTGCAACATGATACCACGCTCATCGCTCGATCAGGCTCGATCAGGCGAGATATATAAGACTGGTGGGCCCATTCAGGACTCCTATGTCTGGTAGGATAACTTTAATTCATCCATCCTGTGTCTGTTGCAGGGAGGTGGAGAGAACAATCAACACAATAATGGTTTTCTTTCATGCCTCTTGAAGGACTCAATATTCTCTGTACTGCATTACATGTGAAAGTCGATTTATTACCCATGAACACACTACCTGTATGCTAATTCTATGTAAAAAGGTAGCTCCAGCCCTCATGATGTTGTCCAACATTTCCGCTATAAAACGGGATACAATTATTTTGGAAACATACCAAATTTGAAAAATAATTGAGAAGTTGCGCAATTACTAATCATGGAGCACAAAAAAGCCTACAGCACCTGGTATTCCCAGGCAGTCTCCCATCCAGGTACTAACTAGGCCCGACGCTGCTTAGCTTCCGAGATCGGGCGCATTCAGTGTGGTGTGTCCGTAGGCTCTGGGCCTAGTGAGTTTTGTACTTTTAAGCATCTAGTCGGCTAGACCTTGCAGTTTTGAAAGGCAATTGTGAAATGGCTCACTTCCTGAACTTGGAGCACAAAAAAGCCTACAGCACCTGGTATTCCCAGGCGGTCTCCCATCCAGGTACTAACGAGGCCCGACACTGCTTAGCTTCCGAGATCAGACGCATTCAGTGTGGTGTGGCCATAGGCTCTGGGCCTTGTGAGTTTTGTACTTTTAAGCATCTAGTCGGCTAGACCTTGCAGTTTTGAAAGGCAATTGTGAAATGGCTCACTTCCTGAACTTGGAGCACAAAAAAGCCTACAGCACCTGATATTCCCAGGTGGTCTCCCATCCAGGTACTAACTAGGCCCGACACTGCTTAGCTTCCGAGATCAGACGAGATCGGGCGCAATCAGTGTGGTGTGGCCGTAGGCTCTGGGCCTAGTGAGTTTTGTACTTTTAAGCATCTAGTCAGCTAGACCTTGCAGTTTTCAAAGGCAATTGAGAAATGGCTCACTTCCTGAACTTGGAGCACAAAAAAGCCTACAGCACCTGGTATTCCCAGGCGGTCTCCCATCCAGGTACTAACGAGGCCCGACACTGCTTAGCTTCCGAGATCAGACGAGATCGGGCGCATTCAGTGTGGTGTGGCCGTAGGCTCTGGGCCTTGTGAGTTTTGTACTTTTAAGCATCTAGTCGGCTAGACCTTGCAGTTTTGAAAGGCAATTGAGAAATGGCTCACTTCCTGAACTTGGAGTACAAAAAAGCCTACAGCACCTGGTATTCCCAGGCGGTCTCCCATCCAGGTACTAACTAGTCCCGACACTGCTTAGCTTCTGAGATCAGACGAGATCAGGCGCATTCAGTGTGGTGTGGCCGTAGGCTCTGGGCCTAGTGAGTTTTGTACTTTTAAGCATCTAGTCGGCTAGACCTTGCAGTTTTAAAAGGCAATTGAGAAAGGGCTCACTTCCTGAACTTGGAGCACAAAAAAGCCTACAGCACCTGGTATTCCCAGGCGGTCTCCCATCCAGGTACTAACTAGGCCTGACACTGCTTAACTTCCGAGATCAGACAAGATCGGGTGCATTCAGTGTGGTGTGGCCGTAGGCTCTAGGAATGCTAAGAATATTACTCTTATGCATTTGCATTTAGTAAGCTAAGCCATGCAGCCACTTGCAACATGATACCACGCTCATCGCTCGATCAGGCTCGATCAGGCGAGATATATAAGACTGGTGGGCCCATTCAGGACTCCTATGTCTGGTAGGATAACTTTAATTCATCCATCCTGTGTCTGTTGCAGGGAGGTGGAGAGAACAATCAACACAATAATGGGTTTCTTTCATGCCTCTTGAAGGACTCAATATTCTCTGTACTGCATTACATGTGAAAGTCGATTTATTACCCATGAACACACTACCTGTATGCTAATTCTATGTAAAAAGGTAGCTCCAGCCCTCATGATGTTGTCCAACATTTCCGCTATAAAACGGTATACAATTATTTTGGAAACATACCAAATTTGAAAAATAATTGAGAAGTTGTGCAATTACTAATCATGGAGCACAAAAAAGCCTACAGCACCTGGTATTCCCAGGCAGTCTCCCATCCAGGTACTAACTAGGCCCGACCCTGCTTAGCTTCCGAGATCGGGCGCATTCAGTGTGGTGTGGCCGTAGGCTCTGGGCCTAGTGAGTTTTGTACTTTTAAGCATCTAGTCGGCTAGACCTTGCAGTTTTGAAAGGCAATTGTGAAATGGCTCACTTCCTGAACTTGGAGCACAAAAAAGCCTACAGCACCTGGTATTCCCAGGTGGTCTCCCATCCAGGTACTAACTAGGCCCGACACTGCTTAGCTTCTGAGATCAGACAAGATCAGGCGCATTCAGTGTGGTGTGGCCGTAGGCTCTGGGCCTAGTGAGTTTTGTACTTTTAAGCATCTAGTCGGCTAGACCGTGCAGTTTTAAAAGGCAATTGAGAAAGGGCTCACTTCCTGAACTTGGAGCACAAAAAAGCCTACAGCACCTGGTATTCCCAGGCGGTCTCCCATCCAGGTACTAACTAGGCCTGACACTGCTTAACTTCCAAGATCAGACGAGATCGGGTGCATTTAGTGTGGTGTGGCCATAGTCTCTAGGAATGCTAAGAATATTACTCTTATGCATTTGCATTTAGTAAGCTAAGCCATGCAGCCACTTGCAACATGATACCACGCTCATCGCTCGATCAGGCTCGATCAGGCGAGATATATAAGACTGGTGGGCCCATTCAGGACTCCTATGTCTGGTAGGATAACTTTAATTCATCCATCCTGTGTCTGTTGCAGGGAGGTGGAGAGAACAATCAACACAATAATGGTTTTCTTTCATGCCTCTTGAAGGACTCAATATTCTCTGTACTGCATTACATGTGAAAGTCGATTTATTACCCATGAACACACTACCTGTATGCTAATTCTATGTAAAAAGGTAGCTCCAGCCCTCATGATGTTGTCCAACATTTCCGCTATAAAACGGTATACAATTATTTTGGAAACATACCAAATTTGAAAAATAATTGAGAAGTTGCGCAATTACTAATCATGGAGCACAAAAAAGCCTACAGCACCTGGTATTCCCAGGCAGTCTCCCATCCAGGTACTAACTAGGCCCGACCCTGCTTAGCTTCCGAGATCGGGCGCATTCAGTGTGGTGTGGCCGTAGGCTCTGGGCCTAGTGAGTTTTGTACTTTTAAGCATCTAGTCGGCTAGACCTTGCAGTTTTGAAAGGCAATTGTGAAATGGCTCACTTCCTGAACTTGGAGCACAAAAAAGCCTACAGCACCTGGTATTCCCAGGCGGTCTCCCATCCAGGTACTAACGAGGCCCGACACTGCTTAGCTTCCGAGATCAGACGCATTCAGTGTGGTGTGGCCGTAGGCTCTGGGCCTTGTGAGTTTTGTACTTTTAAGCATCTAGTCGGCTAGACCTTGCAGTTTTGAAAGGCAATTGTGAAATGGCTCACTTCCTGAACTTGGAGCACAAAAAAGCCTACAGCACCTGATATTCCCAGGTGGTCTCCCATCCAGGTACTAACTAGGCCCGACACTGCTTAGCTTCCGAGATCAGACGAGATCGGGCGCAATCAGTGTGGTGTGGCCGTAGGCTCTGGGCCTAGTGAGTTTTGTACTTTTAAGCATCTAGTCAGCTAGACCTTGCAGTTTTCAAAGGCAATTGAGAAATGGCTCACTTCCTGAACTTGGAGCACAAAAAAGCCTACAGCACCTGGTATTCCCAGGCGGTCTCCCATCCAGGTACTAACGAGGCCCGACACTGCTTAGCTTCCGAGATCAGACGAGATCGGGCGCATTCAGTGTGGTGTGGCCGTAGGCTCTGGGCCTTGTGAGTTTTGTACTTTTAAGCATCTAGTCGGCTAGACCTTGCAGTTTTGAAAGGCAATTGAGAAATGGCTCACTTCCTGAACTTGGAGTACAAAAAAGCCTACAGCACCTGGTATTCCCAGGCGGTCTCCCATCCAGGTACTAACTAGGCCCGACACTGCTTAGCTTCTGAGATCAGACGAGATCAGGCGCATTCAGTGTGGTGTGGCCGTAGGCTCTGGGCCTAGTGAGTTTTGTACTTTTAAGCATCTAGTCGGCTAGACCTTGCAGTTTTAAAAGGCAATTGAGAAAGGGCTCACTTCCTGAACTTGGAGCACAAAAAAGCCTACAGCACCTGGTATTCCCAGGCGGTCTCCCATCCAGGTACTAACTAGGCCTGACACTGCTTAACTTCCGAGATCAGACGAGATCGGGTGCATTCAGTGTGGTGTGGCCGTAGGCTCTAGGAATGCTAAGAATATTACTCTTATGCATTTGCATTTAGTAAGCTAAGCCATGCAGCCACTTGCAACATGATACCACGCTCATCGCTCGATCAGGCTCGATCAGGCGAGATATATAAGACTGGTGGGCCCATTCAGGACTCCTATGTCTGGTAGGATAACTTTAATTCATCCATCCTGTGTCTGTTGCAGGGAGGTGGAGAGAACAATCAACACAATAATGGGTTTCTTTCATGCCTCTTGAAGGACTCAATATTCTCTGTACTGCATTACATGTGAAAGTCGATTTATTACCCATGAACACACTACCTGTATGCTAATTCTATGTAAAAAGGTAGCTCCAGCCCTCATGATGTTGTCCAACATTTCCGCTATAAAACGGGATACAATTATTTTGGAAACATACCAAATTTGAAAAATAATTGAGAAGTTGTGCAATTACTAATCATGGAGCACAAAAAAGCCTACAGCACCTGGTATTCCCAGGCAGTCTCCCATCCAGGTACTAACTAGGCCCGACCCTGCTTAGCTTCCGAGATCGGGCGCATTCAGTGTGGTGTGGCCGTAGGCTCTGGGCCTAGTGAGTTTTGTACTTTTAAGCATCTAGTCGGCTAGACCGTGCAGTTTTAAAAGGCAATTGAGAAAGGGCTCACTTCCTGAACTTGGAGCACAAAAAAGCCTACAGCACCTGGTATTCCCAGGCGGTCTCCCATCCAGGTACTAACTAGGCCTGACACTGCTTAACTTCCAAGATCAGACGAGATCGGGTGCATTTAGTGTGGTGTGGCCATAGTCTCTAGGAATGCTAAGAATATTACTCTTATGCATTTGCATTTAGTAAGCTAAGCCATGCAGCCACTTGCAACATGATACCACGCTCATCGCTCGATCAGGCTCGATCAGGCGAGATATATAAGACTGGTGGGCCCATTCAGGACTCCTATGTCTGGTAGGATAACTTTAATTCATCCATCCTGTGTCTGTTGCAGGGAGGTGGAGAGAACAATCAACACAATAATGGTTTTCTTTCATGCCTCTTGAAGGACTCAATATTCTCTGTACTGCATTACATGTGAAAGTCGATTTATTACCCATGAACACACTACCTGTATGCTAATTCTATGTAAAAAGGTAGCTCCAGCCCTCATGATGTTGTCCAACATTTCCGCTATAAAACGGTATACAATTATTTTGGAAACATACCAAATTTGAAAAATAATTGAGAAGTTGCGCAATTACTAATCATGGAGCACAAAAAAGCCTACAGCACCTGGTATTCCCAGGCAGTCTCCCATCCAGGTACTAACTAGGCCCGACCCTGCTTAGCTTCCGAGATCGGGCGCATTCAGTGTGGTGTGGCCGTAGGCTCTGGGCCTAGTGAGTTTTGTACTTTTAAGCATCTAGTCGGCTAGACCTTGCAGTTTTGAAAGGCAATTGTGAAATGGCTCACTTCCTGAACTTGGAGCACAAAAAAGCCTACAGCACCTGGTATTCCCAGGCGGTCTCCCATCCAGGTACTAACGAGGCCCGACACTGCTTAGCTTCCGAGATCAAACGCATTCAGTGTGGTGTGGCCGTAGGCTCTGGGCCTTGTGAGTTTTGTACTTTTAAGCATCTAGTCGGCTAGACCTTGCAGTTTTGAAAGGAAATTGAGAAATGGCTCACTTCCTGAACTTGGAGCACAAAAAAGCCTACAGCACCTGATATTCCCAGGTGGTCTCCCATCCAGGTACTAACGAGGCCCGACACTGCTTAGCTTCCGAGATCAGACGAGATCGGGCACAATCAGTGTGGTGTGGCCGTAGGTTCTGGGCCTTGTGAGTTTTGTACTTTTAAGCATCTAGTCGGCTAGACCTTGCAGTTTTAAAAGGCAATTGAGAAAGGGCTCACTTCCTGAACTTGGAGCACAAAAAAGCCTACAGCACCTGGTATTCCCAGGCGGTCTCCCATCCAGGTACTAACTAGGCCTGACACTGCTTAACTTCCGAGATCAGACGAGATCGGGTGCATTCAGTGTGGTGTGGCCGTAGGCTCTAGGAATGCTAAGAATATTACTCTTATGCATTTGCATTTAGTAAGCTAAGCCATGCAGCCACTTGCAACATGATACCACGCTCATCGCTCGATCAGGCTCGATCAGGCGAGATATATAAGACTGGTGGGCCCATTCAGGACTCCTATGTCTGGTAGGATAACTTTAATTCATCCATCCTGTGTCTGTTGCAGGGAGGTGGAGAGAACAATCAACACAATAATGGGTTTCTTTCATGCCTCTTGAAGGACTCAATATTCTCTGTACTGCATTACATGTGAAAGTCGATTTATTACCCATGAACACACTACCTGTATGCTAATTCTATGTAAAAAGGTAGCTCCAGCCCTCATGATGTTGTCCAACATTTCCGCTATAAAACGGGATACAATTATTTTGGAAACATACCAAATTTGAAAAATAATTGAGAAGTTGTGCAATTACTAATCATGGAGCACAAAAAAGCCTACAGCACCTGGTATTCCCAGGCAGTCTCCCATCCAGGTACTAACTAGGCCCGACCCTGCTTAGCTTCCGAGATCGGGCGCATTCAGTGTGGTGTGGCCGTAGGCTCTGGGCCTAGTGAGTTTTGTACTTTTAAGCATCTAGTCGGCTAGACCTTGCAGTTTTGAAAGGCAATTGTGAAATGGCTCACTTCCTGAACTTGGAGCACAAAAAAGCCTACAGCACCTGGTATTCCCAGGTGGTCTCACATCCAGGTACTAACTAGGCCCGACACTGCTTAGCTTCCGAGATCAGACGAGATCGGGCGCAATCAGTGTGGTGTGTCCGTAGTCTCTGGGCCTAGTGAGTTTTGTACTTTTAAGCATCTAGTCAGCTAGACCTTGCAGTTTTGAAAGGCAATTGAGAAATGGCTCACTTCCTGAACTTGGAGCACAAAAAAGCCTACAGCACCTGGTATTCCCAGGCGGGCTCCCATCCAGGTACTAACGAGGCCCGACACTGCTTAGCTTCCGAGATCAGACGAGATCGGGCACAATCAGTGTGGTGTGGCCGTAGGCTCTGGGCCTTGTGAGTTTTGTACTTTTAAGCATCTAGTCGGCTAGACCTTGCAGTTTTAAAAGGCAATTGAGAAAGGGCTCACTTCCTGAACTTGGAGCACAAAAAAGCCTACAGCACCTGGTATTCCCAGGCGGTCTCCCATCCAGGTACTAACTAGGCCTGACACTGCTTAACTTCCGAGATCAGACGAGATCGGGTGCATTCAGTGTGGTGTGGCCGTAGGCTCTAGGAATGCTAAGAATATTACTCTTATGCATTTGCATTTAGTAAGCTAAGCCATGCAGCCACTTGCAACATGATACCACGCTCATCGCTCGATCAGGCTCGATCAGGCGAGATATATAAGACTGGTGGGCCCATTCAGGACTCCTATGTCTGGTAGGATAACTTTAATTCATCCATCCTGTGTCTGTTGCAGGGAGGTGGAGAGAACAATCAACACAATAATGGGTTTCTTTCATGCCTCTTGAAGGACTCAATATTCTCTGTACTGCATTACATGTGAAAGTCGATTTATTACCCATGAACACACTACCTGTATGCTAATTCTATGTAAAAAGGTAGCTCCAGCCCTCATGATGTTGTCCAACATTTCCGCTATAAAACGGGATACAATTATTTTGGAAACATACCAAATTTGAAAAATAATTGAGAAGTTGCGCAATTACTAATCATGGAGCACAAAAAAGCCTACAGCACCTGGTATTCCCAGGCAGTCTCCCATCCAGGTACTAACTAGGCCCGACCCTGCTTAGCTTCCGAGATCGGGCGCATTCAGTGTGGTGTGGCCGTAGGCTTTGGGCCTAGTGAGTTTTGTACTTTTAAGCATCTAGTCGGCTAGACCTTGCAGTTTTGAAAGGCAATTGTGAAATGGCTCACTTCCTGAACTTTGAGCACAAAAAAGCCTACAGCACCTGGTATTCCCAGGCGGTCTCCCATCCAGGTACTAACGAGGCCCGACACTGCTTAGCTTCCGAGATCAGACGAGATCGGGCGCATTCAGTGTGGTGTGGCCGTAGGCTCTGGGCCTTGTGAGTTTTGTACTTTTAAGCATCTAGTCGGCTAGACCTTGCAGTTTTGAAAGGCAATTGAGAAATGGCTCACTTCCTGAACTTGGAGTACAAAAAAGCCTACAGCACCTGGTATTCCCAGGCGGTCTCCCATCCAGGTACTAACTAGGCCCAACACTGCTTAGCTTCTGAGATCAGACGAGATCAGGCGCATTCAGTGTGGTGTGGCCGTAGGCTCTGGGCCTAGTGAGTTTTGTACTTTTAAGCATCTAGTCGGCTAGACCTTGCAGTTTTGAAAGGCAATTGAGAAAGGGCTCACTTCCTGAACTTGGAGCACAAAAAAGCCTACAGCACCTGGTATTCCCAGGCGGTCTCCCATCCAGGTACTAACTAGGCCTAACACTGCTTAACTTCCGAGATCAGACGAGATCAGGTGCATTCAGTGTGGTGTGGCCGTAGGCTCTAGGAATGCTAAGAATATTACTCTTATGCATTTGCATTTAGTAAGCTAAGCCATGCAGCCACTTGCAACATGATACCACGCTCATCGCTCGATCAGGCTCGATCAGGCGAGATATATAAGACTGGTGGGCCCATTCAGGACTCCTATGTCTGGTAGGATAACTTTAATTCATCCATCCTGTGTCTGTTGCAGGGAGGTGGAGAGAACAATCAACACAATAATGGTTTTCTTTCATGCCTCTTGAAGGACTCAATATTCTCTGTACTGCATTACATGTGAAAGTCGATTTATTACCCATGAACACACTACCTGTATGCTAATTCTATGTAAAAAGGTAGCTCCAGCCCTCATGATGTTGTCCAACATTTCCGCTATAAAACGGGATACAATTATTTTGGAAACATACCAAATTTGAAAAATAATTGAGAAGTTGCGCAATTACTAATCATGGAGCACAAAAAAGCCTACAGCACCTGGTATTCCCAGGCAGTCTCCCATCCAGGTACTAACTAGGCCCGACCCTGCTTAGCTTCCGAGATCGGGCGCATTCAGTGTGGTGTGGCCGTAGGCTCTGGGCCTAGTGAGTTTTGTACTTTTAAGCATCTAGTCGGCTAGACCTTGCAGTTTTGAAAGGCAATTGTGAAATGGCTCACTTCCTGAACTTGGAGCACAAAAAAGCCTACAGCACCTGGTATTCCCAGGTGGTCTCCCATCCAGGTACTAACTAGGCCCAACACTGCTTAGCTTCTGAGATCAGACAAGATCAGGCGCATTCAGTGTGGTGTGGCCGTAGGCTCTGGGCCTAGTGAGTTTTGTACTTTTAAGCATCTAGTCGGCTAGACCGTGCAGTTTTAAAAGGCAATTGAGAAAGGGCTCACTTCCTGAACTTGGAGCACAAAAAAGCCTACAGCACCTGGTATTCCCAGGCGGTCTCCCATCCAGGTACTAACTAGGCCTGACACTGCTTAACTTCCAAGATCAGACGAGATCGGGTGCATTCAGTGTGGTGTGGCCGTAGTCTTTAGGAATGCTAAGAATATTACTCTTATGCATTTGCATTTAGTAAGCTAAGCCACTTGCAACATGATACCACGCTCATCGCTCGATCAGGCTCGATCAGGCGAGATATATAAGACTGGTGGGCCCATTCAGGACTCCTATGTCTGGTAGGATAACTTTAATTCATCCATCCTGTGTCTGTTGCAGGGAGGTGGAGAGAACAATCAACACAATAATGGTTTTCTTTCATGCCTCTTGAAGGACTCAATATTCTCTGTACTGCATTACATGTGAAAGTCGATTTATTACCCATGAACACACTACCTGTATGCTAATTCTATGTAAAAAGGTAGCTCCAGCCGTCATGATGTTGTCCAACATTTCCGCTATAAAACGGTATACAATTATTTTGGAAACATACCAAATTTGAAAAATAATTGAGAAGTTGCGCAATTACTAATCATGGAGCACAAAAAAGCCTACAGCACCTGGTATTCCCAGGCAGTCTCCCATCCAGGTACTAACTAGGCCCGACCCTGCTTAGCTTCCGAGATCGGGCGCATTCAGTGTGGTGTGGCCGTAGGCTCTGGGCCTAGTGAGTTTTGTACTTTTAAGCATCTAGTCGGCTAGACCTTGCAGTTTTGAAAGGCAATTGTGAAATGGCTCACTTCCTGAACTTGGAGCACAAAAAAGCCTACAGCACCTGGTATTCCCAGGCGGTCTCCCATCCAGGTACTAATGAGGCCCGACACTGCTTAGCTTCCGAGATCAGACGCATTCAGTGTGGTGTGGCCGTAGGCTCTGGGCCTTGTGAGTTTTGTACTTTTAAGCATCTAGTCGGCTAGACCTTGCAGTTTTGAAAGGCAATTGTGAAATGGCTCACTTCCTGAACTTGGAGCACAAAAAAGCCTACAGCACCTGATATTCCCAGGTGGTCTCCCATCCAGGTACTAACTAGGCCCGACACTGCTTAGCTTCCGAGATCAGACGAGATCGGGCGCAATCAGTGTGGTGTGGCCGTAGGCTCTGGGCCTAGTGAGTTTTGTACTTTTAAGCATCTAGTCAGCTAGACCTTGCAGTTTTCAAAGGCAATTGAGAAATGGCTCACTTCCTGAACTTGGAGCACAAAAAAGCCTACAGCACCTGGTATTCCCAGGCGGTCTCCCATCCAGGTACTAACGAGGCCCAACACTGCTTAGCTTCCGAGATCAGACGAGATCGGGCGCATTCAGTGTGGTGTGGCCGTAGGCTCTGGGCCTTGTGAGTTTTGTACTTTTAAGCATCTAGTCGGCTAGACCTTGCAGTTTTGAAAGGCAATTGAGAAATGGCTCACTTCCTGAACTTGGAGTACAAAAAAGCCTACAGCACCTGGTATTCCCAGGCGGTCTCCCATCCAGGTACTAACTAGGCCCGACACTGCTTAGCTTCTGAGATCAGACAAGATCAGGCGCATTCAGTGTGGTGTGGCCGTAGGCTCTGGGCCTAGTGAGTTTTGTACTTTTAAGCATCTAGTCGGCTAGACCTTGCAGTTTTAAAAGGCAATTGAGAAAGGGCTCACTTCCTGAACTTGGAGCACAAAAAAGCCTACAGCACCTGGTATTCCCAGGCGGTCTCCCATCCAGGTACTAACTAGGCCTGACACTGCTTAACTTCCGAGATCAGACGAGATCGGGTGCATTCAGTGTGGTGTGGCCGTAGGCTCTAGGAATGCTAAGAATATTACTCTTATGCATTTGCATTTAGTAAGCTAAGCCATGCAGCCACTTGCAACATGATACCACGCTCATCGCTCGATCAGGCTCGATCAGGCGAGATATATAAGACTGGTGGGCCCATTCAGGACTCCTATGTCTGGTAGGATAACTTTAATTCATCCATCCTGTGTCTGTTGCAGGGAGGTGGAGAGAACAATCAACACAATAATGGGTTTCTTTCATGCCTCTTGAAGGACTCAATATTCTCTGTACTGCATTACATGTGAAAGTCGATTTATTACCCATGAACACACTACCTGTATGCTAATTCTATGTAAAAAGGTAGCTCCAGCCCTCATGAGTTTGTCCAACATTTCCGCTATAAAACGGGATACAATTATTTTGGAAACATACCAAATTTGAAAAATAATTGAGAAGTTGCGCAATTACTAATCATGGAGCACAAAAAAGCCTACAGCACCTGGTATTCCCAGGCAGTCTCCCATCCAGGTACTAACTAGGCCCGACCCTGCTTAGCTTCCGAGATCGGGCGCATTCAGTGTGGTGTGGCCGTAGGCGCTGGGCCTAGTGAGTTTTGTACTTTTAAGCATCTAGTCGGCTAGACCTTGCAGTTTTGAAAGGCAATTGTGAAATGGCTCACTTCCTGAACTTGGAGCACAAAAAAAGCCTACAGCACCTGGTATTCCCAGGCGGTCTCCCATCCAGGTACTAACGAGGCTCGACACTGCTTAGCTTCCGAGATCAGACGAGATCGGGCGCAATCAGTGTGGTGTGGCCGTAGGCTCTGGGCCTTGTGAGTTTTGTACTTTTAAGCATCTAGTCGGCTAGACCTTGCAGTTTTGAAAGGCAATTGAGAAATGGCTCACTTCCTGAACTTGGAGTACAAAAAAGCCTACAGCACCTGGTATTCCCAGGCGGTCTCCCATCCAGGTACTAACTAGGCCCGACACTGCTTAGCTTCTGAGATCAGACGAGATCAGGCGCATTCAGTGTGGTGTGGCCGTAGGCTCTGGGCCTTGTGAGTTTTGTACTTTTAAGCATCTAGTCGGCTAGACCTTGCAGTTTTGAAAGGCAATTGAGAAATGGCTCACTTCCTGAACTTGGAGTACAAAAAAGCCTACAGCACCTGGTATTCCCAGGCGGTCTCCCATCCAGGTACTAACTAGGCCCGACACTGCTTAGCTTCTGAGATCAGACGAGATCAGGCGCATTCAGTGTGGTGTGGCCGTAGGCTCTGGGCCTAGGAAGTTTTGTACTTTTAAGCATCTAGTCGGCTAGACCTTGCAGTTTTAAAAGGCAATTGAGAAAGGGCTCACTTCCTGAACTTGGAGCACAAAAAAAGCCTACAGCACCTGGTATTCCCAGGCGGTCTCCCATCCAGGTACTAACTAGGCCTGACACTGCTTCACTTCCGAGATCAGACGAGATCGGGTGCATTCAGTGTGGTGTGGCCGTAGGCTCTAGGAATGCTAAGAATATTACTCTTATGCATTTGCATTTAGTAAGCTAAGCCATGCAGCCACTTGCAACATGATACCACGCTCATCGCTCGATCAGGCGAGATATATAAGACTGGTGGGCCCATTCAGGACTCCTATGTCTGGTAGGATAACTTTAATTCATCCATCCTGTGTCTGTTGCAGGGAGGTGGAGAGAACAATCAACACAATAATGGGTTTCTTTCATGCCTCTTGAAGGACTCAATATTCTCTGTACTGCATTACATGTGAAAGTCTATTTATTACCCATGAACACACTACCTGTATGCTAATTCTATGTAAAAAGGTAGCTCCAGCCCTCATGATGTTGTCCAACATTTCCGCTATAAAACGGGATACAATTATTTTGGAAACATACCAAATTTGAAAAATAATTGAGAAGTTGCGCAATTACTAATCATGGAGCACAAAAAAGCCTACAGCACCTGGTATTCCCAGGCAGTCTCCCATCCAGGTACTAACTAGGCCCGACCCTGCTTAGCTTCCGAGATCGGGCGCATTCAGTGTGGTGTGGCCGTAGGCTCTGGGCCTAGTGAGTTTTGTACTTTTAAGCATCTAGTCGGCTAGACCTTGCAGTTTTGAAAGGCAATTGTGAAATGGCTCACTTCCTGAACTTGGAGCACAAAAAAGCCTACAGCACCTGGTATTCCCAGGTGGTCTCCCATCCAGGTACTAACGAGGCCCGACACTGCTTAGCTTCCGAGATCAGACGAGATCGGGCGCATTCAGTGTGGTGTGGCCGTAGGCTCTGGGCCTTGTGAGTTTTGTACTTTTAAGCATCTAGTCGGCTAGACCTTGCAGTTTTGAAAGGCAATTGAGAAATGGCTCACTTCCTGAACTTGGAGTACAAAAAAGCCTACAGCACCTGGTATTCCCAGGCGGTCTCCCATCCAGGTACTAACTAGGCCCAACACTGCTTAGCTTCTGAGATCAGACGAGATCAGGCGCATTCAGTGTGGTGTGGCCGTAGGCTCTGGGCCTAGTGAGTTTTGTACTTTTAAGCATCTAGTCGGCTAGACCTTGCAGTTTTGAAAGGCAATTGAGAAAGGGCTCACTTCCTGAACTTGGAGCACAAAAAAGCCTACAGCACCTGGTATTCCCAGGCGGTCTCCCATCCAGGTACTAACTAGGCCTAACACTGCTTAACTTCCGAGATCAGACGAGATCAGGTGCATTCAGTGTGGTGTGGCCGTAGGCTCTAGGAATGCTAAGAATATTACTCTTATGCATTTGCATTTAGTAAGCTAAGCCATGCAGCCACTTGCAACATGATACCACGCTCATCGCTCGATCAGGCTCGATCAGGCGAGATATATAAGACTGGTGGGCCCATTCAGGACTCCTATGTCTTGTAGGATAACTTTAATTCATCCATCCTGTGTCTGTTGCAGGGAGGTGGAGAGAACAATCAACACAATAATGGTTTTCTTTCATGCCTCTTGAAGGACTCAATATTCTCTGTACTGCATTACATGTGAAAGTCGATTTATTACCCATGAACACACTACCTGTATGCTAATTCTATGTAAAAAGGTAGCTCCAGCCCTCATGATGTTGTCCAACATTTCCGCTATAAAACGGGATACAATTATTTTGGAAACATACCAAATTTGAAAAATAATTGAGAAGTTGCGCAATTACTAATCATGGAGCACAAAAAAGCCTACAGCACCTGGTATTCCCAGGCAGTCTCCCATCCAGGTACTAACTAGGCCCGACCCTGCTTAGCTTCCGAGATCGGGCGCATTCAGTGTGGTGTGGCCGTAGGCTCTGGGCCTAGTGAGTTTTGTACTTTTAAGCATCTAGTCGGCTAGACCTTGCAGTTTTGAAAGGCAATTGTGAAATGGCTCACTTCCTGAACTTGGAGCACAAAAAAGCCTACAGCACCTGGTATTCCCAGGTGGTCTCCCATCCAGGTACTAACTAGGCCCAACACTGCTTAGCTTCTGAGATCAGACAAGATCAGGCGCATTCAGTGTGGTGTGGCCGTAGGCTCTGGGCCTAGTGAGTTTTGTACTTTTAAGCATCTAGTCGGCTAGACCGTGCAGTTTTAAAAGGCAATTGAGAAAGGGCTCACTTCCTGAACTTGGAGCACAAAAAAGCCTACAGCACCTGGTATTCCCAGGCGGTCTCCCATCCAGGTACTAACTAGGCCTGACACTGCTTAACTTCCAAGATCAGACGAGATCGGGTGCATTCAGTGTGGTGTGGCCGTAGTCTCTAGGAATGCTAAGAATATTACTCTTATGCATTTGCATTTAGTAAGCTAAGCCATGCAGCCACTTGCAACATGATACCACGCTCATCGCTCGATCAGGCTCGATCAGGCGAGATATATAAGACTGGTGGGCCCATTCAGGACTCCTATGTCTGGTAGGATAACTTTAATTCATCCATCCTGTGTCTGTTGCAGGGAGGTGGAGAGAACAATCAACACAATAATGGTTTTCTTTCATGCCTCTTGAAGGACTCAATATTCTCTGTACTGCATTACATGTGAAAGTCGATTTATTACCCATGAACACACTACCTGTATGCTAATTCTATGTAAAAAGGTAGCTCCAGCCCTCATGATGTTGTCCAACATTTCCGCTATAAAACGGTATACAATTATTTTGGAAACATACCAAATTTGAAAAATAATTGAGAAGTTGCGCAATTACTAATCATGGAGCACAAAAAAGCCTACAGCACCTGGTATTCCCAGGCAGTCTCCCATCCAGGTACTAACTAGGCCAGACCCTGCTTAGCTTCCGAGATCGGGCGCATTCAGTGTGGTGTGGCCGTAGGCTCTGGGCCTAGTGAGTTTTGTACTTTTAAGCATCTAGTCGGCTAGACCTTGCAGTTTTGAAAGGCAATTGTGAAATGGCTCACTTCCTGAACTTGGAGCACAAAAAAGCCTACAGCACCTGGTATTCCCAGGTGGTCTCCCATCCAGGTACTAACTAGGCCCGACACTGCTTAGCTTCCTTGATCAGACGAGATCGGGCGCAATCAGTGTGGTGTGGCCGTAGGCTCTGGGCCTAGTGAGTTTTGTACTTTTAAGCATCTAGTCAGCTAGACCTTGCAGTTTTGAAAGGCAATTGAGAAATGGCTCACTTCCTGAACTTGGAGCACAAAAAAGCCTACAGCACCTGGTATTCCCAGGCGGTCTCCCATCCAGGTACTAACGAGGCCCGACACTGCTTAGCTTCCGAGATCAGACGAGATCGGGCGCATTCAGTGTGGTGTGGCCGTAGGCTCTGGGCCTTGTGAGTTTTGTACTTTTAAGCATCTAGTCGGCTAGACCTTGCAGTTTTGAAAGGCAATTGAGAAATGGCTCACTTCCTGAACTTGGAGTACAAAAAAGCCTACAGCACCTGGTATTCCCAGGCGGTCTCCCATCCAGGTACTAACTAGGCCCGACACTGCTTAGCTTCTGAGATCAGACGAGATCAGGCGCATTCAGTGTGGTGTGGCCGTAGGCTCTGGGCCTAGTGAGTTTTGTACTTTTAAGCATCTAGTCGGCTAGACCTTGCAGTTTTAAAAGGCAATTGAGAAAGGGCTCACTTCCTGAACTTGGAGCACAAAAAAGCCTACAGCACCTGGTATTCCCAGGCGGTCTCCCATCCAGGTACTAACTAGGCCTGACACTGCTTAACTTCCGAGATCAGACGAGATCGGGTGCATTCAGTGTGGTGTGGCCGTAGGCTCTAGGAATGCTAAGAATATTACTCTTATGCATTTGCATTTAGTAAGCTAAGCCATGCAGCCACTTGCAACATGATACCACGCTCATCGCTCGATCAGGCTCGATCAGGCGAGATATATAAGACTGGTGGGCCCATTCAGGACTCCTATGTCTGGTAGGATAACTTTAATTCATCCATCCTGTGTCTGTTGCAGGGAGGTGGAGAGAACAATCAACACAATAATGGGTTTCTTTCATGCCTCTTGAAGGACTCAATATTCTCTGTACTGCATTACATGTGAAAGTCGATTTATTACCCATGAACACACTACCTGTATGCTAATTCTATGTAAAAAGGTAGCTCCAGCCCTCATGATGTTGTCCAACATTTCCGCTATAAAACGGGATACAATTATTTTGGAAACATACCAAATTTGAAAAATAATTGAGAAGTTGTGCAATTACTAATCATGGAGCACAAAAAAGCCTACAGCACCTGGTATTCCCAGGCAGTCTCCCATCCAGGTACTAACTAGGCCCGACCCTGCTTAGCTTCCGAGATCGGGCGCATTCAGTGTGGTGTGGCCGTAGGCTCTGGGCCTAGTGAGTTTTGTACTTTTAAGCATCTAGTCGGCTAGACCTTGCAGTTTTGAAAGGCAATTGTGAAATGGCTCACTTCCTGAACTTGGAGCACAAAAAAGCCTACAGCACCTGGTATTCCCAGGTGGTCTCCCATCCAGGTACTAACTAGGCCCGACACTGCGTAGCTTCCGAGATCAGACGAGATCGGGCGCAATCAGTGTGGTGTGTCCGTAGTCTCTGGGCCTCGTGAGTTTTGTACTTTTAAGCATCTAGTCAGCTAGACCTTGCAGTTTTGAAAGGCAATTGAGAAATGGCTCACTTCCTGAACTTGGAGCACAAAAAAGCCTACAGCACCTGGTATTCCCAGGTGGGCTCCCATCCAGGTACTAACGAGGCCCGACACTGCTTAGCTTCCGAGATCAGACGAGATCGGGCACAATCAGTGTGGTGTGGCCGTAGGCTCTGGGCCTTGTGAGTTTTGTACTTTTAAGCATCTAGTCGGCTAGACCTTGCAGTTTTAAAAGGCAATTGAGAAAGGGCTCACTTCCTGAACTTGGAGCACAAAAAAGCCTACAGCACCTGGTATTCCCAGGCGGTCTCCCATCCAGGTACTAACTAGGCCTGACACTGCTTAACTTCCGAGATCAGACGAGATCGGGTGCATTCAGTGTGGTGTGGCCGTAGGTTCTAGGAATGCTAAGAATATTACTCTTATGCATTTGCATTTAGTAAGCTAAGCCATGCAGCCACTTGCAACATGATACCACGCTCATCGCTCGATCAGGCTCGATCAGGCGAGATATATAAGACTGGTGGGCCCATTCAGGACTCCTATGTCTGGTAGGATAACTTTAATTCATCCATCCTGTGTCTGTTGCAGGGAGGTGGAGAGAACAATCAACACAATAATGGGTTTCTTTCATGCCTCTTGAAGGACTCAATATTCTCTGTACTGCATTACATGTGAAAGTCGATTTATTACCCATGAACACACTACCTGTATGCTAATTCTATGTAAAAAGGTAGCTCCAGCCCTCATGATGTTGTCCAACATTTCCGCTATAAAACGGGATACAATTATTTTGGAAACATACCAAATTTGAAAAATAATTGAGAAGTTGCGCAATTACTAATCATGGAGCACAAAAAAGCCTACAGCACCTGGTATTCCCAGGCAGTCTCCCATCCAGGTACTAACTAGGCCCGACCCTGCTTAGCTTCCGAGATCGGGCGCATTCAGTGTGGTGTGGCCGTAGGCTCTGGGCCTAGTGAGTTTTGTACTTTTAAGCATCTAGTCGGCTAGACCTTGCAGTTTTGAAAGGCAATTGTGAAATGGCTCACTTCCTGAACTTGGAGCACAAAAAAGCCTACAGCACCTGGTATTCCCAGGCGGTCTCCCATCCAGGTACTAACGAGGCCCGACACTGCTTAGCTTCCGAGATCAGACGAGATCGGGCGCATTCAGTGTGGTGTGGCCGTAGGCTCTGGGCCTTGTGAGTTTTGTACTTTTAAGCATCTAGTCGGCTAGACCTTGCAGTTTTGAAAGGCAATTGAGAAATGGCTCACTTCCTGAACTTGGAGTACAAAAAAGCCTACAGCACCTGGTATTCCCAGGCGGTCTCCCATCCAGGTACTAACTAGGCCCAACACTGCTTAGCTTCTGAGATCAGACGAGATCAGGCGCATTCAGTGTGGTGTGGCCGTAGGCTCTGAGCCTAGTGAGTTTTGTACTTTTAAGCATCTAGTCGGCTAGACCTTGCAGTTTTGAAAGGCAATTGAGAAAGGGCTCACTTCCTGAACTTGGAGCACAAAAAAGCCTACAGCACCTGGTATTCCCAGGCGGTCTCCCATCCAGGTACTAACTAGGCCTGACACTGCTTAACTTCCGAGATCAGACGAGATCGGGTGCATTCAGTGTGGTGTGGCCGTAGGCTCTAGGAATGCTAAGAATATTACTCTTATGCATTTGCATTTAGTAAGCTAAGCCATGCAGCCACTTGCAACATGATACCACGCTCATCGCTCAATCAGGCTCGATCAGGCGAGATATATAAGACTGGTGGGCCCATTCAGGACTCCTATGTCTGGTAGGATAACTTTAATTCATCCATCCTGTGTCTGTTGCAGGGAGGTGGAGAGAACAATCAACACAATAATGGTTTTCTTTCATGCCTCTTGAAGGACTCAATATTCTCTGTACTGCATTACATGTGAAAGTCGATTTATTACCCATGAACACACTACCTGTATGCTAATTCTATGTAAAAAGGTAGCTCCAGCCCTCATGATGTTGTCCAACATTTCCGCTATAAAACGGTATACAATTATTTTGGAAACATACCAAATTTGAAAAATAATTGAGAAGTTGCGCAATTACTAATCATGGAGCACAAAAAAGCCTACAGCACCTGGTATTCCCAGGCAGTCTCCCATCCAGGTACTAACTAGGCCCGACCCTGCTTAGCTTCCGAGATCGGGCGCATTCAGTGTGGTGTGGCCGTAGGCTCTGGGCCTAGTGAGTTTTGTACTTTTAAGCATCTAGTCGGCTAGACCTTGCAGTTTTGAAAGGCAATTGTGAAATGGCTCACTTCCTGAACTTGGAGCACAAAAAAGCCTACAGCACCTGGTATTCCCAGGTGGTCTCCCATCCAGGTACTAACTAGGCCCGACACTGCTTAGCTTCCTTGATCAGACGAGATCGGGCGCAATCAGTGTGGTGTGGCCGTAGGCTCTGGGCCTAGTGAGTTTTGTACTTTTAAGCATCTAGTCAGCTAGACCTTGCAGTTTTGAAAGGCAATTGAGAAATGGCTCACTTCCTGAACTTGGAGCACAAAAAAGCCTACAGCACCTGGTATTCCCAGGCGGTCTCCCATCCAGGTACTAACGAGGCCCGACACTGCTTAGCTTCCGAGATCAGACGAGATCGGGCGCATTCAGTGTGGTGTGGCCGTAGGCTCTGGGCCTTGTGAGTTTTGTACTTTTAAGCATCTAGTCGGCTAGACCTTGCAGTTTTGAAAGGCAATTGAGAAATGGCTCACTTCCTGAACTTGGAGTACAAAAAAGCCTACAGCACCTGGTATTCCCAGGCGGTCTCCCATCCAGGTACTAACTAGGCCCGACACTGCTTAGCTTCTGAGATCAGACGAGATCAGGCGCATTCAGTGTGGTGTGGCCGTAGGCTCTGGGCCTAGTGAGTTTTGTACTTTTAAGCATCTAGTCGGCTAGACCTTGCAGTTTTAAAAGGCAATTGAGAAAGGGCTCACTTCCTGAACTTGGAGCACAAAAAAGCCTACAGCACCTGGTATTCCCAGGCGGTCTCCCATCCAGGTACTAACTAGGCCTGACACTGCTTAACTTCCGAGATCAGACGAGATCGGGTGCATTCAGTGTGGTGTGGCCGTAGGCTCTAGGAATGCTAAGAATATTACTCTTATGCATTTGCATTTAGTAAGCTAAGCCATGCAGCCACTTGCAACATGATACCACGCTCATCGCTCGATCAGGCTCGATCAGGCGAGATATATAAGACTGGTGGGCCCATTCAGGACTCCTATGTCTGGTAGGATAACTTTAATTCATCCATCCTGTGTCTGTTGCAGGGAGGTGGAGAGAACAATCAACACAATAATGGGTTTCTTTCATGCCTCTTGAAGGACTCAATATTCTCTGTACTGCATTACATGTGAAAGTCGATTTATTACCCATGAACACACTACCTGTATGCTAATTCTATGTAAAAAGGTAGCTCCAGCCCTCATGATGTTGTCCAACATTTCCGCTATAAAACGGGATACAATTATTTTGGAAACATACCAAATTTGAAAAATAATTGAGAAGTTGTGCAATTACTAATCATGGAGCACAATAAAGCCTACAGCACCTGGTATTCCCAGGCAGTCTCCCATCCAGGTACTAACTAGGCCCGACCCTGCTTAGCTTCCGAGATCGGGCGCATTCAGTGTGGTGTGGCCGTAGGCTCTGGGCCTAGTGAGTTTTGTACTTTTAAGCATCTAGTCGGCTAGACCTTGCAGTTTTGAAAGGCAATTGTGAAATGGCTCACTTCCTGAACTTGGAGCACAAAAAAGCCTACAGCACCTGGTATTCCCAGGTGGTCTCCCATCCAGGTACTAACTAGGCCCGACACTGCGTAGCTTCCGAGATCAGACGAGATCGGGCGCAATCAGTGTGGTGTGTCTGTAGTCTCTGGGCCTAGTGAGTTTTGTACTTTTAAGCATCTAGTCAGCTAGACCTTGCAGTTTTGAAAGGCAATTGAGAAATGGCTCACTTCCTGAACTTGGAGCACAAAAAAGCCTACAGCACCTGGTATTCCCAGGCGGGCTCCCATCCAGGTACTAACGAGGCCCGACACTGCTTAGCTTCCGAGATCAGACGAGATCGGGCACAATCAGTGTGGTGTGGCCGTAGGCTCTGGGCCTTGTGAGTTTTGTACTTTTAAGCATCTAGTCGGCTAGACCTTGCAGTTTTAAAAGGCAATTGAGAAAGGGCTCACTTCCTGAACTTGGAGCACAAAAAAGCCTACAGCACCTGGTATTCCCAGGCGGTCTCCCATCCAGGTACTAACTAGGCCTGACACTGCTTAACTTCCGAGATCAGACGAGATCGGGTGCATTCAGTGTGGTGTGGCCGTAGGCTCTAGGAATGCTAAGAATATTACTCTTATGCATTTGCATTTAGTAAGCTAAGCCATGCAGCCACTTGCAACATGATACCACGCTCATCGCTCGATCAGGCTCGATCAGGCGAGATATATAAGACTGGTGGGCCCATTCAGGACTCCTATGTCTGGTAGGATAACTTTAATTCATCCATCCTGTGTCTGTTGCAGGGAGGTGGAGAGAACAATCAACACAATAATGGGTTTCTTTCATGCCTCTTGAAGGACTCAATATTCTCTGTACTGCATTACATGTGAAAGTCGATTTATTACCCATGAACACACTACCTGTATGCTAATTCTATGTAAAAAGGTAGCTCCAGCCCTCATGATGTTGTCCAACATTTCCGCTATAAAACGGGATACAATTATTTTGGAAACATACCAAATTTGAAAAATAATTGAGAAGTTGCGCAATTACTAATCATGGAGCACAAAAAAGCCTACAGCACCTGGTATTCCCAGGCAGTCTCCCATCCAGGTACTAACTAGGCCCGACCCTGCTTAGCTTCCGAGATCGGGCGCATTCAGTGTGGTGTGGCCGTAGGCTCTGGGCCTAGTGAGTTTTGTACTTTTAAGCATCTAGTCGGCTAGACCTTGCAGTTTTGAAAGGCAATTGTGAAATGGCTCACTTCCTGAACTTGGAGCACAAAAAAGCCTACAGCACCTGGTATTCCCAGGCGGTCTCCCATCCAGGTACTAACGAGGCCCGACACTGCTTAGCTTCCGAGATCAGACGAGATCGGGCGCATTCAGTGTGGTGTGGCCGTAGGCTCTGGGCCTAGTGAGTTTTGTACTTTTAAGCATCTAGTCGGCTAGACCTTGCAGTTTTAAAAGGCAATTGAGAAAGGGCTCACTTCCTGAACTTGGAGCACAAAAAAGCCTACAGCACCTGGTATTCCCAGGCGGTCTCCCATCCAGGTACTAACTAGGCCTGACACTGCTTAACTTCCGAGATCAGACGAGATCGGGTGCATTCAGTGTGGTGTGGCCGTAGGCTCTAGGAATGCTAAGAATATTACTCTTATGCATTTGCATTTAGTAAGCTAAGCCATGCAGCCACTTGCAACATGATACCACACTCATCGCTCGATCAGGCGAGATATATAAGACTGGTGGGCCCATTCAGGACTCCTATGTCTGGTAGGATAACTTTAATTCATCCATCCTGTGTCTGTTGCAGGGAGGTGGAGAGAACAATCAACACAATAATGGGTTTCTTTCATGCCTCTTGAAGGACTCAATATTCTCTGTACTGCATTACATGTGAAAGTCGATTTATTACCCATGAACACACTACCTGTATGCTAATTCTATGTAAAAAGGTAGCTCCAGCCCTCATGATGTTGTCCAAC
The DNA here is from genome assembly GCF_040938575.1 of Ambystoma mexicanum. NCBI lineage: Eukaryota > Metazoa > Chordata > Amphibia > Caudata > Ambystomatidae > Ambystoma > Ambystoma mexicanum. The sequence goes on from NC_090927.1 coordinate 843,821,144, forward strand.
ATTTCCGCTATAAAACGGGATACAATTATTTTGGAAACATACCAAATTTGAAAAATAATTGAGAAGTTGTGCAATTACTAATCATGGAGCACAAAAAAGCCTACAGCACCTGGTATTCCCAGGCAGTCTCCCATCCAGGTACTAACTAGGCCCGACCCTGCTTAGCTTCCGAGATCGGGCGCATTCAGTGTGGTGTGGCCGTAGGCTCTGGGCCTAGTGAGTTTTGTACTTTTAAGCATCTAGTCGGCTAGACCTTGCAGTTTTGAAAGGCAATTGTGAAATGGCTCACTTCCTGAACTTGGAGCACAAAAAAGCCTACAGCACCTGGTATTCCCAGGTGGTCTCCCATCCAGGTACTAACTAGGCCCGACACTGCGTAGCTTCCGAGATCAGACGAGATCGGGCGCAATCAGTGTGGTGTGTCCGTAGTCTCTGGGCCTAGTGAGTTTTGTACTTTTAAGCATCTAGTCAGCTAGACCTTGCAGTTTTGAAAGGCAATTGAGAAATGGCTCACTTCCTGAACTTGGAGCACAAAAAAGCCTACAGCACCTGGTATTCCCAGGCGGGCTCCCATCCAGGTACTAACGAGGCCCGACACTGCTTAGCTTCCGAGATCAGACGAGATCGGGCACAATCAGTGTGGTGTGGCCGTAGGCTCTGGGCCTTGTGAGTTTTGTACTTTTAAGCATCTAGTCGGCTAGACCTTGCAGTTTTAAAAGGCAATTGAGAAAGGGCTCACTTCCTGAACTTGGAGCACAAAAAAGCCTACAGCACCTGGTATTCCCAGGCGGTCTCCCATCCAGGTACTAACTAGGCCTGACACTGCTTAACTTCCGAGATCAGACGAGATCGGGTGCATTCAGTGTGGTGTGGCCGTAGGTTCTAGGAATGCTAAGAATATTACTCTTATGCATTTGCATTTAGTAAGCTAAGCCATGCAGCCACTTGCAACATGATACCACGCTCATCGCTCGATCAGGCTCGATCAGGCGAGATATATAAGACTGGTGGGCCCATTCAGGACTCCTATGTCTGGTAGGATAACTTTAATTCATCCATCCTGTGTCTGTTGCAGGGAGGTGGAGAGAACAATCAACACAATAATGGGTTTCTTTCATGCCTCTTGAAGGACTCAATATTCTCTGTACTGCATTACATGTGAAAGTCGATTTATTACCCATGAACACACTACCTGTATGCTAATTCTATGTAAAAAGGTAGCTCCAGCCCTCATGATGTTGTCCAACATTTCCGCTATAAAACGGGATACAATTATTTTGGAAACATACCAAATTTGAAAAATAATTGAGAAGTTGCGCAATTACTAATCATGGAGCACAAAAAAGCCTACAGCACCTGGTATTCCCAGGCAGTCTCCCATCCAGGTACTAACTAGGCCCGACCCTGCTTAGCTTCCGAGATCGGGCGCATTCAGTGTGGTGTGGCCGTAGGCTCTGGGCCTAGTGAGTTTTGTACTTTTAAGCATCTAGTCGGCTAGACCTTGCAGTTTTGAAAGGCAATTGTGAAATGGCTCACTTCCTGAACTTGGAGCACAAAAAAGCCTACAGCACCTGGTATTCCCAGGCGGTCTCCCATCCAGGTACTAACGAGGCCCGACACTGCTTAGCTTCCGAGATCAGACGAGATCGGGCGCATTCAGTGTGGTGTGGCCGTAGGCTCTGGGCCTTGTGAGTTTTGTACTTTTAAGCATCTAGTCGGCTAGACCTTGCAGTTTTGAAAGGCAATTGAGAAATGGCTCACTTCCTGAACTTGGAGTACAAAAAAGCCTACAGCACCTGGTATTCCCAGGCGGTCTCCCATCCAGGTACTAACTAGGCCCAACACTGCTTAGCTTCTGAGATCAGACGAGATCAGGCGCATTCAGTGTGGTGTGGCCGTAGGCTCTGGGCCTAGTGAGTTTTGTACTTTTAAGCATCTAGTCGGCTAGACCTTGCAGTTTTGAAAGGCAATTGAGAAAGGGCTCACTTCCTGAACTTGGAGCACAAAAAAGCCTACAGCACCTGGTATTCCCAGGCGGTCTCCCATCCAGGTACTAACTAGGCCTGACACTGCTTAACTTCCGAGATCAGACGAGATCGGGTGCATTCAGTGTGGTGTGGCCGTAGGCTCTAGGAATGCTAAGAATATTACTCTTATGCATTTGCATTTAGTAAGCTAAGCCATGCAGCCACTTGCAACATGATACCACGCTCATCGCTCGATCAGGCTCGATCAGGCGAGATATATAAGACTGGTGGGCCCATTCAGGACTCCTATGTCTGGTAGGATAACTTTAATTCATCCATCCTGTGTCTGTTGCAGGGAGGTGGAGAGAACAATCAACACAATAATGGTTTTCTTTCATGCCTCTTGAAGGACTCAATATTCTCTGTACTGCATTACATGTGAAAGTCGATTTATTACCCATGAACACACTACCTGTATGCTAATTCTATGTAAAAAGGTAGCTCCAGCCCTCATGATGTTGTCCAACATTTCCGCTATAAAACGGTATACAATTATTTTGGAAACATACCAAATTTGAAAAATAATTGAGAAGTTGCGCAATTACTAATCATGGAGCACAAAAAAGCCTACAGCACCTGGTATTCCCAGGCAGTCTCCCATCCAGGTACTAACTAGGCCCGACCCTGCTTAGCTTCCGAGATCGGGCGCATTCAGTGTGGTGTGGCCGTAGGCTCTGGGCCTAGTGAGTTTTGTACTTTTAAGCATCTAGTCGGCTAGACCTTGCAGTTTTGAAAGGCAATTGTGAAATGGCTCACTTCCTGAACTTGGAGCACAAAAAAGCCTACAGCACCTGGTATTCCCAGGTGGTCTCCCATCCAGGTACTAACTAGGCCCGACACTGCTTAGCTTCCTTGATCAGACGAGATCGGGCGCAATCAGTGTGGTGTGGCCGTAGGCTCTGGGCCTAGTGAGTTTTGTACTTTTAAGCATCTAGTCAGCTAGACCTTGCAGTTTTGAAAGGCAATTGAGAAATGGCTCACTTCCTGAACTTGGAGCACAAAAAAGCCTACAGCACCTGGTATTCCCAGGCGGTCTCCCATCCAGGTACTAACGAGGCCCGACACTGCTTAGCTTCCGAGATCAGACGAGATCGGGCGCATTCAGTGTGGTGTGGCCGTAGGCTCTGGGCCTTGTGAGTTTTGTACTTTTAAGCATCTAGTCGGCTAGACCTTGCAGTTTTGAAAGGCAATTGAGAAATGGCTCACTTCCTGAACTTGGAGTACAAAAAAGCCTACAGCACCTGGTATTCCCAGGCGGTCTCCCATCCAGGTACTAACTAGGCCCGACACTGCTTAGCTTCTGAGATCAGACGAGATCAGGCGCATTCAGTGTGGTGTGGCCGTAGGCTCTGGGCCTAGTGAGTTTTGTACTTTTAAGCATCTAGTCGGCTAGACCTTGCAGTTTTAAAAGGCAATTGAGAAAGGGCTCACTTCCTGAACTTGGAGCACAAAAAAGCCTACAGCACCTGGTATTCCCAGGCGGTCTCCCATCCAGGTACTAACTAGGCCTGACACTGCTTAACTTCCGAGATCAGACGAGATCGGGTGCATTCAGTGTGGTGTGGCCGTAGGCTCTAGGAATGCTAAGAATATTACTCTTATGCATTTGCATTTAGTAAGCTAAGCCATGCAGCCACTTGCAACATGATACCACGCTCATCGCTCGATCAGGCTCGATCAGGCGAGATATATAAGACTGGTGGGCCCATTCAGGACTCCTATGTCTGGTAGGATAACTTTAATTCATCCATCCTGTGTCTGTTGCAGGGAGGTGGAGAGAACAATCAACACAATAATGGGTTTCTTTCATGCCTCTTGAAGGACTCAATATTCTCTGTACTGCATTACATGTGAAAGTCGATTTATTACCCATGAACACACTACCTGTATGCTAATTCTATGTAAAAAGGTAGCTCCAGCCCTCATGATGTTGTCCAACATTTCCGCTATAAAACGGGATACAATTATTTTGGAAACATACCAAATTTGAAAAATAATTGAGAAGTTGTGCAATTACTAATCATGGAGCACAATAAAGCCTACAGCACCTGGTATTCCCAGGCAGTCTCCCATCCAGGTACTAACTAGGCCCGACCCTGCTTAGCTTCCGAGATCGGGCGCATTCAGTGTGGTGTGGCCGTAGGCTCTGGGCCTAGTGAGTTTTGTACTTTTAAGCATCTAGTCGGCTAGACCTTGCAGTTTTGAAAGGCAATTGTGAAATGGCTCACTTCCTGAACTTGGAGCACAAAAAAGCCTACAGCACCTGGTATTCCCAGGTGGTCTCCCATCCAGGTACTAACTAGGCCCGACACTGCGTAGCTTCCGAGATCAGACGAGATCGGGCGCAATCAGTGTGGTGTGTCTGTAGTCTCTGGGCCTAGTGAGTTTTGTACTTTTAAGCATCTAGTCAGCTAGACCTTGCAGTTTTGAAAGGCAATTGAGAAATGGCTCACTTCCTGAACTTGGAGCACAAAAAAGCCTACAGCACCTGGTATTCCCAGGCAGGCTCCCATCCAGGTACTAACGAGGCCCGACACTGCTTAGCTTCCGAGATCAGACGAGATCGGGCACAATCAGTGTGGTGTGGCCGTAGGCTCTGGGCCTTGTGAGTTTTGTACTTTTAAGCATCTAGTCGGCTAGACCTTGCAGTTTTAAAAGGCAATTGAGAAAGGGCTCACTTCCTGAACTTGGAGCACAAAAAAGCCTACAGCACCTGGTATTCCCAGGCGGTCTCCCATCCAGGTACTAACTAGGCCTGACACTGCTTAACTTCCGAGATCAGACGAGATCGGGTGCATTCAGTGTGGTGTGGCCGTAGGCTCTAGGAATGCTAAGAATATTACTCTTATGCATTTGCATTTAGTAAGCTAAGCCATGCAGCCACTTGCAACATGATACCACGCTCATCGCTCGATCAGGCTCGATCAGGCGAGATATATAAGACTGGTGGGCCCATTCAGGACTCCTATGTCTGGTAGGATAACTTTAATTCATCCATCCTGTGTCTGTTGCAGGGAGGTGGAGAGAACAATCAACACAATAATGGGTTTCTTTCATGCCTCTTGAAGGACTCAATATTCTCTGTACTGCATTACATGTGAAAGTCGATTTATTACCCATGAACACACTACCTGTATGCTAATTCTATGTAAAAAGGTAGCTCCAGCCCTCATGATGTTGTCCAACATTTCCGCTATAAAACGGGATACAATTATTTTGGAAACATACCAAATTTGAAAAATAATTGAGAAGTTGCGCAATTACTAATCATGGAGCACAAAAAAGCCTACAGCACCTGGTATTCCCAGGCAGTCTCCCATCCAGGTACTAACTAGGCCCGACCCTGCTTAGCTTCCGAGATCGGGCGCATTCAGTGTGGTGTGGCCGTAGGCTCTGGGCCTAGTGAGTTTTGTACTTTTAAGCATCTAGTCGGCTAGACCTTGCAGTTTTGAAAGGCAATTGTGAAATGGCTCACTTCCTGAACTTGGAGCACAAAAAAGCCTACAGCACCTGGTATTCCCAGGCGGTCTCCCATCCAGGTACTAACGAGGCCCGACACTGCTTAGCTTCCGAGATCAGACAAGATCGGGCGCATTCAGTGTGGTGTGGCCGTAGGCTCTGGGCCTTGTGAGTTTTGTACTTTTAAGCATCTAGTCGGCTAGACCTTGCAGTTTTGAAAGGCAATTGAGAAATGGCTCACTTCCTGAACTTGGAGTACAAAAAAGCCTACAGCACCTGGTATTCCCAGGCGGTCTCCCATCCAGGTACTAACTAGGCCCAACACTGCTTAGCTTCTGAGATCAGACGAGATCAGGCGCATTCAGTGTGGTGTGGCCGTAGGCTCTGGGCCTAGTGAGTTTTGTACTTTTAAGCATCTAGTCGGCTAGACCTTGCAGTTTTGAAAGGCAATTGAGAAAGGGCTCACTTCCTGAACTTGGAGCACAAAAAAGCCTACAGCACCTGGTATTCCCAGGCGGTCTCCCATCCAGGTACTAACTAGGCCTAACACTGCTTAACTTCCGAGATCAGACGAGATCGGGTGCATTCAGTGTGGTGTGGCCGTAGGCTCTAGGAATGCTAAGAATATTACTCTTATGCATTTGCATTTAGTAAGCTAAGCCATGCAGCCACTTGCAACATGATACCACGCTCATCGCTCGATCAGGCTCGATCAGGCGAGATATATAAGACTGGTGGGCCCATTCAGGACTCCTATGTCTGGTAGGATAACTTTAATTCATCCATCCTGTGTCTGTTGCAGGGAGGTGGAGAGAACAATCAACACAATAATGGTTTTCTTTCATGCCTCTTGAAGGACTCAATATTCTCTGTACTGCATTACATGTGAAAGTCGATTTATTACCCATGAACACACTACCTGTATGCTAATTCTATGTAAAAAGGTAGCTCCAGCCCTCATGATGTTGTCCAACATTTCCGCTATAAAACGGGATACAATTATTTTGGAAACATACCAAATTTGAAAAATAATTGAGAAGTTGCGCAATTACTAATCATGGAGCACAAAAAAGCCTACAGCACCTGGTATTCCCAGGCAGTCTCCCATCCAGGTACTAACTAGGCCCGACCCTGCTTAGCTTCCGAGATCGGGCGCATTCAGTGTGGTGTGGCCGTAGGCTCTGGGCCTAGTGAGTTTTGTACTTTTAAGCATCTAGTCGGCTAGACCTTGCAGTTTTGAAAGGCAATTGTGAAATGGCTCACTTCCTGAACTTGGAGCACAAAAAAGCCTACAGCACCTGGCATTCCCAGGTGGTCTCCCATCCAGGTACTAACTAGGCCCAACACTGCTTAGCTTCTGAGATCAGACAAGATCAGGCGCATTCAGTGTGGTGTGGCCGTAGGCTCTGGGCCTAGTGAGTTTTGTACTTTTAAGCATCTAGTCGGCTAGACCGTGCAGTTTTAAAAGGCAATTGAGAAAGGGCTCACTTCCTGAACTTGGAGCACAAAAAAGCCTACAGCACCTGGTATTCCCAGGCGGTCTCCCATCCAGGTACTAACTAGGCCTGACACTGCTTAACTTCCAAGATCAGACGAGATCGGGTGCATTCAGTGTGGTGTGGCCATAGTCTCTAAGAATGCTAAGAATATTACTCTTATGCATTTGCATTTAGTAAGCTAAGCCACTTGCAACATGATACCACGCTCATCGCTCGATCAGGCTCGATCAGGCGAGATATATAAGACTGGTGGGCCCATTCAGGACTCCTATGTCTGGTAGGATAACTTTAATTCATCCATCCTGTGTCTGTTGCAGGGAGGTGGAGAGAACAATCAACACAATAATGGGTTTCTTTCATGCCTCTTGAAGGACTCAATATTCTCTGTACTGCATTACATGTGAAAGTCGATTTATTACCCATGAACACACTACCTGTATGCTAATTCTATGTAAAAAGGTAGCTCCAGCCCTCATGATGTTGTCCAACATTTCCGCTATAAAACGGGATACAATTATTTTGGAAACATACCAAATTTGAAAAATAATTGAGAAGTTGCGCAATTACTAATCATGGAGCACAAAAAAGCCTACAGCACCTGGTATTCCCAGGCAGTCTCCCATCCAGGTACTAACTAGGCCCGACCCTGCTTAGCTTCCGAGATCGGGCGCATTCAGTGTGGTGTGGCTGTAGGCTCTGGGCCTAGTGAGTTTTGTACTTTTAAGCATCTAGTCGGCTAGACCTTGCAGTTTTGAAAGGCAATTGTGAAATGGCTCACTTCCTGAACTTGGAGCACAAAAAAGCCTACAGCACCTGGTATTCCCAGGCGGTCTCCCATCCAGGTACTAACGAGGCCCGACACTGCTTAGCTTCCGAGATCAGACGAGATCGGGCGCATTCAGTGTGGTGTGGCCGTAGGCTCTGGGCCTTGTGAGTTTTGTACTTTTAAGCATCTAGTCGGCTAGACCTTGCAGTTTTGAAAGGCAATTGAGAAATGGCTCACTTCCTGAACTTGGAGTACAAAAAAGCCTACAGCACCTGGTATTCCCAGGCGGTCTCGCATCCAGGTACTAACTAGGCCCAACACTGCTTAGCTTCTGAGATCAGACGAGATCAGGCGCATTCAGTGTGGTGTGGCCGTAGGCTCTGGGCCTAGTGAGTTTTGTACTTTTAAGCATCTAGTCGGCTAGACCTTGCAGTTTTGAAAGGCAATTGAGAAAGGGCTCACTTCCTGAACTTGGAGCACAAAAAAGCCTACAGCACCTGGTATTCCCAGGCGGTCTCACATCCAGGTACTAACTAGGCCTGACACTGCTTAACTTCCGAGATCAGACGAGATCGGGTGCATTCAGTGTGGTGTGGCCGTAGGCTCTAGGAATGCTAAGAATATTACTCTTATGCATTTGCATTTAGTAAGCTAAGCCATGCAGCCACTTGCAACATGATACCACGCTCATCGCTCGATCAGGCTCGATCAGGCGAGATATATAAGACTGGTGGGCCCATTCAGGACTCCTATGTCTGGTAGGATAACTTTAATTCATCCATCCTGTGTCTGTTGCAGGGAGGTGGAGAGAACAATCAACACAATAATGGTTTTCTTTCATGCCTCTTGAAGGACTCAATATTCTCTGTACTGCATTACATGTGAAAGTCGATTTATTACCCATGAACACACTACCTGTATGCTAATTCTATGTAAAAAGGTAGCTCCAGCCCTCATGATGTTGTCCAACATTTCCGCTATAAAACGGTATACAATTATTTTGGAAACATACCAAATTTGAAAAATAATTGAGAAGTTGCGCAATTACTAATCATGGAGCACAAAAAAGCCTACAGCACCTGGTATTCCCAGGCAGTCTCCCATCCAGGTACTAACTAGGCCCGACCCTGCTTAGCTTCCGAGATCGGGCGCATTCAGTGTGGTGTGGCCGTAGGCTCTGGGCCTAGTGAGTTTTGTACTTTTAAGCATCTAGTCGGCTAGACCTTGCAGTTTTGAAAGGCAATTGTGAAATGGCTCACTTCCTGAACTTGGAGCACAAAAAAGCCTACAGCACCTGGTATTCCCAGGTGGTCTCCCATCCAGGTACTAACTAGGCCCGACACTGCTTAGCTTCCTTGATCAGACGAGATCGGGCGCAATCAGTGTGGTGTGGCCGTAGGCTCTGGGCCTAGTGAGTTTTGTACTTTTAAGCATCTAGTCAGCTAGACCTTGCAGTTTTGAAAGGCAATTGAGAAATAGCTCACTTCCTGAACTTGGAGCACAAAAAAGCCTACAGCACCTGGTATTCCCAGGCGGTCTCCCATCCAGGTACTAACGAGGCCCGACACTGCTTAGCTTCCGAGATCAGACGAGATCGGGCGCATTCAGTGTGGTGTGGCCGTAGGCTCTGGGCCTTGTGAGTTTTGTACTTTTAAGCATCTAGTCGGCTAGACCTTGCAGTTTTGAAAGGCAATTGAGAAATGGCTCACTTCCTGAACTTGGAGTACAAAAAAGCCTACAGCACCTGGTATTCCCAGGCGGTCTCCCATCCAGGTACTAACTAGGCCTGACACTGCTTAGCTTCTGAGATCAGACGAGATCAGGCGCATTCAGTGTGGTGTGGCCGTAGGCTCTGGGCCTAGTGAGTTTTGTACTTTTAAGCATCTAGTCGGCTAGACCTTGCAGTTTTAAAAGGCAATTGAGAAAGGGCTCACTTCCTGAACTTGGAGCACAAAAAAGCCTACAGCACCTGGTATTCCCAGGCGGTCTCCCATCCAGGTACTAACTAGGCCTGACACTGCTTAATTTCCGAGATCAGACGAGATCGGGTGCATTCAGTGTGGTGTGGCCGTAGGCTCTAGGAATGCTAAGAATATTACTCTTATGCATTTGCATTTAGTAAGCTAAGCCATGCAGCCACTTGCAACATGATACCACGCTCATCGCTCGATCAGGCTCGATCAGGCGAGATATATAAGACTGGTGGGCCCATTCAGGACTCCTATGTCTGGTAGGATAACTTTAATTCATCCATCCTGTGTCTGTTGCAGGGAGGTGGAGAGAACAATCAACACAATAATGGGTTTCTTTCATGCCTCTTGAAGGACTCAATATTCTCTGTACTGCATTACATGTGAAAGTCGATTTATTACCCATGAACACACTACCTGTATGCTAATTCTATGTAAAAAGGTAGCTCCAGCCCTCATGATGTTGTCCAACATTTCCGCTATAAAACGGGATACAATTATTTTGGAAACATACCAAATTTGAAAAATAATTGAGAAGTTGTGCAATTACTAATCATGGAGCACAATAAAGCCTACAGCACCTGGTATTCCCAGGCAGTCTCCCATCCAGGTACTAACTAGGCCCGACCCTGCTTAGCTTCCGAGATCGGGCGCATTCAGTGTGGTGTGGCCGTAGGCTCTGGGCCTAGTGAGTTTTGTACTTTTAAGCATCTAGTCGGCTAGACCTTGCAGTTTTGAAAGGCAATTGTGAAATGGCTCACTTCCTGAACTTGGAGCACAAAAAAGCCTACAGCACCTGGTATTCCCAGGTGGTCTCCCATCCAGGTACTAACTAGGCCCGACACTGCGTAGCTTCCGAGATCAGACGAGATCGGGCGCAATCAGTGTGGTGTGTCTGTAGTCTCTGGGCCTAGTGAGTTTTGTACTTTTAAGCATCTAGTCAGCTAGACCTTGCAGTTTTGAAAGGCAATTGAGAAATGGCTCACTTCCTGAACTTGGAGCACAAAAAAGCCTACAGCACCTGGTATTCCCAGGCGGGCTCCCATCCAGGTACTAACGAGGCCCGACACTGCTTAGCTTCCGAGATCAGACGAGATCGGGCACAATCAGTGTGGTGTGGCCGTAGGCTCTGGGCCTTGTGAGTTTTGTACTTTTAAGCATCTAGTCGGCTAGACCTTGCAGTTTTAAAAGGCAATTGAGAAAGGGCTCACTTCCTGAACTTGGAGCACAAAAAAGCCTACAGCACCTGGTATTCCCAGGCGGTCTCCCATCCAGGTACTAACTAGGCCTGACACTGCTTAACTTCCGAGATCAGACGAGATCGGGTGCATTCAGTGTGGTGTGGCCGTAGGCTCTAGGAATGCTAAGAATATTACTCTTATGCATTTGCATTTAGTAAGCTAAGCCATGCAGCCACTTGCAACATGATACCACGCTCATCGCTCGATCAGGCTCGATCAGGCGAGATATATAAGACTGGTGGGCCCATTCAGGACTCCTATGTCTGGTAGGATAACTTTAATTCATCCATCCTGTGTCTGTTGCAGGGAGGTGGAGAGAACAATCAACACAATAATGGGTTTCTTTCATGCCTCTTGAAGGACTCAATATTCTCTGTACTGCATTACATGTGAAAGTCGATTTATTACCCATGAACACACTACCTGTATGCTAATTCTATGTAAAAAGGTAGCTCCAGCCCTCATGATGTTGTCCAACATTTCCGCTATAAAACGGGATACAATTATTTTGGAAACATACCAAATTTGAAAAATAATTGAGAAGTTGCGCAATTACTAATCATGGAGCACAAAAAAGCCTACAGCACCTGGTATTCCCAGGCAGTCTCCCATCCAGGTACTAACTAGGCCCGACCCTGCTTAGCTTCCGAGATCGGGCGCATTCAGTGTGGTGTGGCCGTAGGCTCTGGGCCTAGTGAGTTTTGTACTTTTAAGCATCTAGTCGGCTAGACCTTGCAGTTTTGAAAGGCAATTGTGAAATGGCTCACTTCCTGAACTTGGAGCACAAAAAAGCCTACAGCACCTGGTATTCCCAGGCGGTCTCCCATCCAGGTACTAACGAGGCCCGACACTGCTTAGCTTCCGAGATCAGACGAGATCGGGCGCATTCAGTGTGGTGTGGCCGTAGGCTCTGGGCCTTGTGAGTTTTGTACTTTTAAGCATCTAGTCGGCTAGACCTTGCAGTTTTGAAAGGCAATTGAGAAATGGCTCACTTCCTGAACTTGGAGTACAAAAAAGCCTACAGCACCTGGTATTCCCAGGCGGTCTCCCATCCAGGTACTAACTAGGCCCAACACTGCTTAGCTTCTGAGATCAGACGAGATCAGGCGCATTCAGTGTGGTGTGGCCGTAGGCTCTGGGCCTAGTGAGTTTTGTACTTTTAAGCATCTAGTCGGCTAGACCTTGCAGTTTTGAAAGGCAATTGAGAAAGGGCTCACTTCCTGAACTTGGAGCACAAAAAAGCCTACAGCACCTGGTATTCCCAGGCGGTCTCCCATCCAGGTACTAACTAGGCCTAACACTGCTTAACTTCCGAGATCAGACGAGATCAGGTGCATTCAGTGTGGTGTGGCCGTAGGCTCTACGAATGCTAAGAATATTACTCTTATGCATTTGCATTTAGTAAGCTAAGCCATGCAGCCACTTGCAACATGATACCACGCTCATCGCTCGATCAGGCTCGATCAGGCGAGATATATAAGACTGGTGGGCCCATTCAGGACTCCTATGTCTGGTAGGATAACTTTAATTCATCCATCCTGTGTCTGTTGCAGGGAGGTGGAGAGAACAATCAACACAATAATGGTTTTCTTTCATGCCTCTTGAAGGACTCAATATTCTCTGTACTGCATTACATGTGAAAGTCGATTTATTACCCATGAACACACTACCTGTATGCTAATTCTATGTAAAAAGGTAGCTCCAGCCCTCATGATGTTGTCCAACATTTCCGCTATAAAACGGGATACAATTATTTTGGAAACATACCAAATTTGAAAAATAATTGAGAAGTTGCGCAATTACTAATCATGGAGCACAAAAAAGCCTACAGCACCTGGTATTCCCAGGCAGTCTCCCATCCAGGTACTAACTAGGCCCGACCCTGCTTAGCTTCCGAGATCGGGCGCATTCAGTGTGGTGTGGCCGTAGGCTCTGGGCCTAGTGAGTTTTGTACTTTTAAGCATCTAGTCGGCTAGACCTTGCAGTTTTGAAAGGCAATTGTGAAATGGCTCACTTCCTGAACTTGGAGCACAAAAAAGCCTACAGCACCTGGTATTCCCAGGTGGTCTCCCATCCAGGTACTAACTAGGCCCAACACTGCTTAGCTTCTGAGATCAGACAAGATCAGGCGCATTCAGTGTGGTGTGGCCGTAGGCTCTGGGCCTAGTGAGTTTTGTACTTTTAAGCATCTAGTCGGCTAGACCGTGCAGTTTTAAAAGGCAATTGAGAAAGGGCTCACTTCCTGAACTTGGAGCACAAAAAAGCCTACAGCACCTGGTATTCCCAGGCGGTCTCCCATCCAGGTACTAACTAGGCCTGACACTGCTTAACTTCCAAGATCAGACGAGATCGGGTGCATTCAGTGTGGTGTGGCCATAGTCTCTAAGAATGCTAAGAATATTACTCTTATGCATTTGCATTTAGTAAGCTAAGCCACTTGCAACATGATACCACGCTCATCGCTCGATCAGGCTCGATCAGGCGAGATATATAAGACTGGTGGGCCCATTCAGGACTCCTATGTCTGGTAGGATAACTTTAATTCATCCATCCTGTGTCTGTTGCAGGGAGGTGGAGAGAACAATCAACACAATAATGGTTTTCTTTCATGCCTCTTGAAGGACTCAATATTCTCTGTACTGCATTACATGTGAAAGTCGATTTATTACCCATGAACACACTACCTGTATGCTAATTCTATGTAAAAAGGTAGCTCCAGCCCTCATGATGTTGTCCAACATTTCCGCTATAAAACGGTATACAATTATTTTGGAAACATACCAAATTTGAAAAATAATTGAGAAGTTGCGCAATTACTAATCATGGAGCACAAAAAAGCTTACAGCACCTGGTATTCCCAGGCAGTCTCCCATCCAGGTACTAACTAGGCCCGACCCTGCTTAGCTTCCGAGATCGGGCGCATTCAGTGTGGTGTGGCCGTAGGCTCTGGGCCTAGTGAGTTTTGTACTTTTAAGCATCTAGTCGGCTAGACCTTGCAGTTTTGAAAGGCAATTGTGAAATGGCTCACTTCCTGAACTTGGAGCACAAAAAAGCCTACAGCACCTGGTATTCCCAGGCGGTCTCCCATCCAGGTACTAACGAGGCCCGACACTGCTTAGCTTCCGAGATCAGACGCATTCAGTGTGGTGTGGCCGTAGGCTCTGGGCCTTGTGAGTTTTGTACTTTTAAGCATCTAGTCGGCTAGACCTTGCAGTTTTGAAAGGCAATTGTGAAATGGCTCACTTCCTGAACTTGGAGCACAAAAAAGCCTACAGCACCTGATATTCCCAGGTGGTCTCCCATCCAGGTACTAACTAGGCCCGACACTGCTTAGCTTCCGAGATCAGACGAGATCGGGCGCAATCAGTGTGGTGTGGCCGTAGGCTCTGGGCCTAGTGAGTTTTGTACTTTTAAGCATCTAGTCAGCTAGACCTTGCAGTTTTCAAAGGTAATTGAGAAATGGCTCACTTCCTGAACTTGGAGCACAAAAAAGCCTACAGCACCTGGTATTCCCAGGCGGTCTCCCATCCAGGTACTAACGAGGCCCGACACTGCTTAGCTTCCGAGATCAGGCGCATTCAGTGTGGTGTGGCCGTAGGCTCTGGGCCTTGTGAGTTTTGTACTTTTAAGCATCTAGTCGGCTAGACCTTGCAGTTTTGAAAGGCAATTGAGAAATGGCTCACTTCCTGAACTTGGAGTACAAAAAAGCCTACAGCACCTGGTATTCCCAGGCGGTCTCCCATCCAGGTACTAACTAGGCCCGACACTGCTTAGCTTCTGAGATCAGACGAGATCAGGCGCATTCAGTGTGGTGTGGCCGTAGGCTCTGGGCCTAGTGAGTTTTGTACTTTTAAGCATCTAGTCGGCTAGACCTTGCAGTTTTAAAAGGCAATTGAGAAAGGGCTCACTTCCTGAACTTGGAGCACAAAAAAGCCTACAGCACCTGGTATTCCCAGGCAGTCTCCCATCCAGGTACTAACTAGGCCTGACACTGCTTAACTTCCGAGATCAGACGAGATCGGGTGCATTCAGTGTGGTGTGGTGTGGCCGTAGGCTCTAGGAATGCTAAGAATATTACTCTTATGCATTTGCATTTAGTAAGCTAAGCCATGCAGCCACTTGCAACATGATACCACGCTCATCGCTCGATCAGGCTCGATCAGGCGAGATATATAAGACTGGTGGGCCCATTCAGGACTCCTATGTCTGGTAGGATAACTTTAATTCATCCATCCTGTGTCTGTTGCAGGGAGGTGGAGAGAACAATCAACACAATAATGGGTTTCTTTCATGCCTCTTGAAGGACTCAATATTCTCTGCACTGCATTACATGTGAAAGTCGATTTATTACCCATGAACACACTACCTGTATGCTAATTCTATGTAAAAAGGTAGCTCCAGCCCTCATGAGTTTGTCCAACATTTCCGCTATAAAACGGGATACAATTATTTTGGAAACATACCAAATTTGAAAAATAATTGAGAAGTTGCGCAATTACTAATCATGGAGCACAAAAAAGCCTACAGCACCTGGTATTCCCAGGCAGTCTCCCATCCAGGTACTAACTAGGCCCGACCCTGCTTAGCTTCCGAGATCGGGCGCATTCAGTGTGGTGTGGCCGTAGGCGCTGGGCCTAGTGAGTTTTGTACTTTTAAGCATCTAGTCGGCTAGACCTTGCAGTTTTGAAAGGCAATTGTGAAATGGCTCACTTCCTGAACTTGGAGCACAAAAAAAGCCTACAGCACCTGGTATTCCCAGGCGGTCTCCCATCCAGGTACTAACGAGGCCCGACACTGCTTAGCTTCCGAGATCAGACGAGATCGGGCGCAATCAGTGTGGTGTGGCCGTAGGCTCTGGGCCTTGTGAGTTTTGTACTTTTAAGCATCTAGTCGGCTAGACCTTGCAGTTTTGAAAGGCAATTGAGAAATGGCTCACTTCCTGAACTTGGAGTACAAAAAAGCCTACAGCACCTGGTATTCCCAGGCGGTCTCCCATCCAGGTACTAACTAGGCCCGACACTGCTTAGCTTCTGAGATCAGACGAGATCAGGCGCATTCAGTGTGGTGTGGCCGTAGGCTCTGGGCCTTGTGAGTTTTGTACTTTTAAGCATCTAGTCGGCTAGACCTTGCAGTTTTGAAAGGCAATTGAGAAATGGCTCACTTCCTGAACTTGGAGTACAAAAAGGCCTACAGCACCTGGTATTCCCAGGCGGTCTCCCATCCAGGTACTAACTAGGCCCGACACTGCTTAGCTTCTGAGATCAGACGAGATCAGGCGCATTCAGTGTGGTGTGGCCGTAGGCTCTGGGGCTAGGAAGTTTTGTACTTTTAAGCATCTAGTCGGCTAGACCTTGCAGTTTTAAAAGGCAATTGAGAAAGGGCTCACTTCCTGAACTTGGAGCACAAAAAAGCCTACAGCACCTGGTATTCCCAGGCGGTCTCCCATCCAGGTACTAACTAGGCCTGACACTGCTTCACTTCCGAGATCAGACGAGATCGGGTGCATTCAGTGTGGTGTGGCCGTAGGCTCTAGGAATGCTAAGAATATTACTCTTATGCATTTGCATTTAGTAAGCTAAGCCATGCAGCCACTTGCAACATGATACCACGCTCATCGCTCGATCAGGCGAGATATATAAGACTGGTGGGCCCATTCAGGACTCCTATGTCTGGTAGGATAACTTTAATTCATCCATCCTGTGTCTGTTGCAGGGAGGTGGAGAGAACAATCAACACAATAATGGGTTTCTTTCATGCCTCTTGAAGGACTCAATATTCTCTGTACTGCATTACATGTGAAAGTCGATTTATTACCCATGAACACACTACCTGTATGCTAATTCTATGTAAAAAGGTAGCTCCAGCCCTCATGATGTTGTCCAACATTTCCGCTATAAAACGGGATACAATTATTTTGGAAACATACCAAATTTGAAAAATAATTGAGAAGTTGCGCAATTACTAATCATGGAGCACAAAAAAGCCTACAGCACCTGGTATTCCCAGGCAGTCTCCCATCCAGGTACTAACTAGGCCCGACCCTGCTTAGCTTCCGAGATCGGGCGCATTCAGTGTGGTGTGGCCGTAGGCTCTGGGCCTAGTGAGTTTTGTACTTTTAAGCATCTAGTCGGCTAGACCTTGCAGTTTTGAAAGGTAATTGTGAAATGGCTCACTTCCTGAACTTGGAGCACAAAAAAGCCTACAGCACCTGGTATTCCCAGGCGGTCTCCCATCCAGGTACTAACGAGGCCCGACACTGCTTAGCTTCCGAGATCAGACGAGATCGGGCGCATTCAGTGTGGTGTGGCCGTAGGCTCTGGGCCTTGTGAGTTTTGTACTTTTAAGCATCTAGTCGGCTAGACCTTGCAGTTTTGAAAGGCAATTGAGAAATGGCTCACTTCCTGAACTTGGAGTACAAAAAAGCCTACAGCACCTGGTATTCCCAGGCGGTCTCCCATCCAGGTACTAACTAGGCCCAACACTGCTTAGCTTCTGAGATCAGACGAGATCAGGCGCATTCAGTGTGGTGTGGCCGTAGGCTCTGGGCCTAGTGAGTTTTGTACTTTTAAGCATCTAGTCGGCTAGACCTTGCAGTTTTGAAAGGCAATTGAGAAAGGGCTCACTTCCTGAACTTGGAGCACAAAAAAGCCTACAGCACCTGGTATTCCCAGGCGGTCTCCCATCCAGGTACTAACTAGGCCTAACACTGCTTAACTTCCGAGATCAGACGAGATCAGGTGCATTCAGTGTGGTGTGGCCGTAGGCTCTAGGATTGCTAAGAATATTACTCTTATGCATTTGCATTTAGTAAGCTAAGCCATGCAGCCACTTGCAACATGATACCACGCTCATCGCTCGATCAGGCTCGATCAGGCGAGATATATAAGACTGGTGGGCCCATTCAGGACTCCTATGTCTGGTAGGATAACTTTAATTCATCCATCCTGTGTCTGTTGCAGGGAGGTGGAGAGAACAATCAACACAATAATGGTTTTCTTTCATGCCTCTTGAAGGACTCAATATTCTCTGTACTGCATTACATGTGAAAGTCGATTTATTACCCATGAACACACTACCTGTATGCTAATTCTATGTAAAAAGGTAGCTCCAGCCCTCATGATGTTGTCCAACATTTCCGCTATAAAACGGGATACAATTATTTTGGAAACATACCAAATTTGAAAAATAATTGAGAAGTTGCGCAATTACTAATCATGGAGCACAAAAAAGCCTACAGCACCTGGTATTCCCAGGCAGTCTCCCATCCAGGTACTAACTAGGCCCGACCCTGCTTAGCTTCCGAGATCGGGCGCATTCAGTGTGGTGTGGCCGTAGGCTCTGGGCCTAGTGAGTTTTGTACTTTTAAGCATCTAGTCGGCTAGACCTTGCAGTTTTGAAAGGCAATTGTGAAATGGCTCACTTCCTGAACTTGGAGCACAAAAAAGCCTACAGCACCTAGTATTCCCAGGTGGTCTCCCATCCAGGTACTAACTAGGCCCAACACTGCTTAGCTTCTGAGATCAGACAAGATCAGGCGCATTCAGTGTGGTGTGGCCGTAGGCTCTGGGCCTAGTGAGTTTTGTACTTTTAAGCATCTAGTCGGCTAGACCGTGCAGTTTTAAAAGGCAATTGAGAAAGGGCTCACTTCCTGAACTTGGAGCACAAAAAAGCCTACAGCACCTGGTATTCCCAGGCGGTCTCCCATCCAGGTACTAACTAGGCCTGACACTGCTTAACTTCCAAGATCAGACGAGATCGGGTGCATTCAGTGTGGTGTGGCCGTAGTCTCTAGGAATGCTAAGAATATTACTCTTATGCATTTGCATTTAGTAAGCTAAGCCATGCAGCCACTTGCAACATGATACCACGCTCATCGCTCGATCAGGCTCGATCAGGCGAGATATATAAGACTGGTGGGCCCATTCAGGACTCCTATGTCTGGTAGGATAACTTTAATTCATCCATCCTGTGTCTGTTGCAGGGAGGTGGAGAGAACAATCAACACAATAATGGTTTTCTTTCATGCCTCTTGAAGGACTCAATATTCTCTGTACTGCATTACATGTGAAAGTCGATTTATTACCCATGAACACACTACCTGTATGCTAATTCTATGTAAAAAGGTAGCTCCAGCCCTCATGATGTTGTCCAACATTTCCGCTATAAAACGGTATACAATTATTTTGGAAACATACCAAATTTGAAAAATAATTGAGAAGTTGCGCAATTACTAATCATGGAGCACAAAAAAGCCTACAGCACCTGGTATTCCCAGGCAGTCTCCCATCCAGGTACTAACTAGGCCCGACCCTGCTTAGCTTCCGAGATCGGGCGCATTCAGTGTGGTGTGGCCGTAGGCTCTGGGCCTAGTGAGTTTTGTACTTTTAAGCATCTAGTCGGCTAGACCTTGCAGTTTTGAAAGGCAATTGTGAAATGGCTCACTTCCTGAACTTGGAGCACAAAAAAGCCTACAGCACCTGGTATTCCCAGGCGGTCTCCCATCCAGGTACTAACGAGGCCCGACACTGCTTAGCTTCCGAGATCAGACGCATTCAGTGTGGTGTGGCCGTAGGCTCTGGGCCTTGTGAGTTTTGTACTTTTAAGCATCTAGTCGGCTAGACCTTGCAGTTTTGAAAGCCAATTGTGAAATGGCTCACTTCCTGAACTTGGAGCACAAAAAAGCCTACAGCACCTGATATTCCCAGGTGGTCTCCCATCCAGGTACTAACTAGGCCCGACACTGCTTAGCTTCCGAGATCAAACGAGATCGGGCGCAATCAGTGTGGTGTGGCCGTAGGCTCTGGGCCTAGTGAGTTTTGTACTTTTAAGCATCTAGTCAGCTAGACCTTGCAGTTTTCAAAGGCAATTGAGAAATGGCTCACTTCCTGAACTTGGAGCACAAAAAAGCCTACAGCACCTGGTATTCCCAGGCGGTCTCCCATCCAGGTACTAACGAGGCCCGACACTGCTTAGCTTCCGAGATCAGACAAGATCGGGCGCATTCAGTGTGGTGTGGCCGTAGGCTCTGGGCCTTGTGAGTTTTGTACTTTTAAGCATCTAGTCGGCTAGACCTTGCAGTTTTGAAAGGCAATTGAGAAATGGCTCACTTCCTGAACTTGGAGTACAAAAAAGCCTACAGCACCTGGTATTCCCAGGCGGTCTCCCATCCAGGTACTAACTAGGCCCGACACTGCTTAGCTTCTGAGATCAGACGAGATCAGGCGCATTCAGTGTGGTGTGGCCGTAGGCTCTGGGCCTAGTGAGTTTTGTACTTTTAAGCATCTAGTCGGCTAGACCTTGCAGTTTTAAAAGGCAATTGAGAAAGGGCTCACTTCCTGAACTTGGAGCACAAAAAAGCCTACAGCACCTGGTATTCCCAGGCGGTCTCCCATCCAGGTACTAACTAGGCCTGACACTGCTTAACTTCCGAGATCAGACGAGATCGGGTGCATTCAGTGTGGTGTGGCCGTAGGCTCTAGGAATGCTAAGAATATTACTCTTATGCATTTGCATTTAGTAAGCTAAGCCATGCAGCCACTTGCAACATGATACCACGCTCATCGCTCGATCAGGCTCGATCAGGCGAGATATATAAGACTGGTGGGCCCATTCAGGACTCCTATGTCTGGTAGGATAACTTTAATTCATCCATCCTGTGTCTGTTGCAGGGAGGTGGAGAGAACAATCAACACAATAATGGGTTTCTTTCATGCCTCTTGAAGGACTCAATATTCTCTGTACTGCATTACATGTGAAAGTCGATTTATTACCCATGAACACACTACCTGTATGCTAATTCTATGTAAAAAGGTAGCTCCATCCCTCATGATGTTGTCCAACATTTCCGCTATAAAACGGGATACAATTATTTTGGAAACATACCAAATTTGAAAAATAATTGAGAAGTTGCGCAATTACTAATCATGGAGCACAAAAAAGCCTACAGCACCTGGTATTCCCAGGCAGTCTCCCATCCAGGTACTAACTAGGCCCGACCCTGCTTAGCTTCCGAGATCGGGCGCATTCAGTGTGGTGTGGCCGTAGGCGCTGGGCCTAGTGAGTTTTGTACTTTTAAGCATCTAGTCGGCTAGACCTTGCAGTTTTGAAAGGCAATTATGAAATGGCTCACTTCCTGAACTTGGAGCACAAAAAAAGCCTACAGCACCTGGTATTCCCAGGCGGTCTCCCATCCAGGTACTAACGAGGCCCGACACTGCTTAGCTTCCGAGATCAGACGAGATCGGGCGCATTCAGTGTGGTGTGGCCGTAGGCTCTGGGCCTTGTGAGTTTTGTACTTTTAAGCATCTAGTCGGCTAGACCTTGCAGTTTTGAAAGGCAATTGAGAAATGGCTCACTTCCTGAACTTGGAGTACAAAAAAGCCTACAGCACCTGGTATTCCCAGGCGGTCTCCCATCCAGGTACTAACTAGGCCCGACACTGCTTAGCTTCTGAGATCAGACGAGATCAGGCGCATTCAGTGTGGTGTGGCCGTAGGCTCTGGGCCTAGTGAGTTTTGTACTTTTAAGCATCTAGTCGGCTAGACCTTGCAGTTTTAAAAGGCAATTGAGAAAGGGCTCACTTCCTGAACTTGGAGCACAAAAAAGCCTACAGCACCTGGTATTCCCAGGCGGTCTCCCATCCAGGTACTAACTAGGCCTGACACTGCTTAACTTCCAAGATCAGACGAGATCGGGTGCATTCAGTGTGGTGTGGCCGTAGGCTCTAGGAATGCTAAGAATATTACTCTTATGCATTTGCATTTAGTAAGCTAAGCCATGCAGCCACTTGCAACATGATACCACGCTCATCGCTCGATCAGGCTCGATCAGGCGAGATATATAAGACTGGTGGGCCCATTCAGGACTCCTATGTCTGGTAGGATAACTTTAATTCATCCATCCTGTGTCTGTTGCAGGGAGGTGGAGAGAACAATCAACACAATAATGGTTTTCTTTCATGCCTCTTGAAGGACTCAATATTCTCTGTACTGCATTACATGTGAAAGTCGATTTATTACCCATGAACACACTACCTGTATGCTAATTCTATGTAAAAAGGTAGCTCCAGCCCTCATGATGTTGTCCAACATTTCCGCTATAAAACGGTATACAATTATTTTGGAAACATACCAAATTTGAAAAATAATTGAGAAGTTGCGCAATTACTAATCATGGAGCACAAAAAAGCCTACAGCACCTGGTATTCCCAGGCAGTCTCCCATCCAGGTACTAACTATGCCCGACTCTGCTTAGCTTCCGAGATCGGGCGCATTCAGTGTGGTGTGGCCGTAGGCTCTGGGCCTAGTGAGTTTTGTACTTTTAAGCATCTAGTCGGCTAGACCTTGCAGTTTTGAAAGGCAATTGTGAAATGGCTCACTTCCTGAACTTGGAGCACAAAAAAGCCTACAGCACCTGGTATTCCCAGGCGGTCTCCCATCCAGGTACTAACGAGGCCCGACACTGCTTAGCTTCCGAGATCAGACGCATTCAGTGTGGTGTGGCCGTAGGCTCTGGGCCTTGTGAGTTTTGTACTTTTAAGCATCTAGTCGGCTAGACCTTGCAGTTTTGAAAGGCAATTGTGAAATGGCTCACTTCCTGAACTTGGAGCACAAAAAAGCCTACAGCACCTGATATTCCCAGGTGGTCTCCCATCCAGGTACTAACTAGGCCCGACACTGCTTAGCTTCCGAGATCAGACGAGATCGGGCGCAATCAGTGTGGTGTGGCCGTAGGCTCTGGGCCTAGTGAGTTTTGTACTTTTAAGCATCTAGTCAGCTAGACCTTGCAGTTTTCAAAGGCAATTGAGAAATGGCTCACTTCCTGAACTTGGAGCACAAAAAAGCCTACAGCACCTGGTATTCCCAGGCGGTCTCCCATCCAGGTACTAACGAGGCCCGACACTGCTTAGCTTCCGAGATCAGACGAGATCGGGCGCATTCAGTGTGGTGTGGCCGTAGGCTCTGGGCCTTGTGAGTTTTGTACTTTTAAGCATCTAGTCGGCTAGACCTTGCAGTTTTGAAAGGCAATTGAGAAATGGCTCACTTCCTGAACTTGGAGTACAAAAAAGCCTACAGCACCTGGTATTCCCAGGCGGTCTCCCATCCAGGTACTAACTAGGCCCGACACTGCTTAGCTTCTGAGATCAGACGAGATCAGGCGCATTCAGTGTGGTGTGGCCGTAGGCTCTGGGCCTAGTGAGTTTTGTACTTTTAAGCATCTAGTCGGCTAGACCTTGCAGTTTTAAAAGGCAATTGAGAAAGGGCTCACTTCCTGAACTTGGAGCACAAAAAAGCCTACAGCACCTGGTATTCCCAGGCGGTCTCCCATCCAGGTACTAACTAGGCCTGACACTGCTTAACTTCCGAGATCAGACGAGATCGGGTGCATTCAGTGTGGTGTGGCCGTAGGCTCTAGGAATGCTAAGAATATTACTCTTATGCATTTGCATTTAGTAAGCTAAGCCATGCAGCCACTTGCAACATGATACCACGCTCATCGCTCGATCAGGCTCGATCAGGCGAGATATATAAGACTGGTGGGCCCATTCAGGACTCCTATGTCTGGTAGGATAACTTTAATTCATCCATCCTGTGTCTGTTGCAGGGAGGTGGAGAGAACAATCAACACAATAATGGGTTTCTTTCATGCCTCTTGAAGGACTCAATATTCTCTGTACTGCATTACATGTGAAAGTCGATTTATTACCCATGAACACACTACCTGTATGCTAATTCTATGTAAAAAGGTAGCTCCAGCCCTCATGATGTTGTCCAACATTTCCGCTATAAAACGGGATACAATTATTTTGGAAACATACCAAATTTGAAAAATAATTGAGAAGTTGCGCAATTACTAATCATGGAGCACAAAAAAGCCTACAGCACCTGGTATTCCCAGGCAGTCTCCCATCCAGGTACTAACTAGGCCCGACCCTGCTTAGCTTCCGAGATCGGGCGCATTCAGTGTGGTGTGGCCGTAGGCGCTGGGCCTAGTGAGTTTTGTACTTTTAAGCATCTAGTCGGCTAGACCTTGCAGTTTTGAAAGGCAATTGTGAAATGGCTCACTTCCTGAACTTGGAGCACAAAAAAAGCCTACAGCACCTGGTATTCCCAGGCGGTCTCCCATCCAGGTACTAACGAGGCCCGACACTGCTTAGCTTCCGAGATCAGACGAGATCGGGCGCAATCAGTGTGGTGTGGCCGTAGGCTCTGGGCCTTGTGAGTTTTGTACTTTTAAGCATCTAGTCGGCTAGACCTTGCAGTTTTGAAAGGCAATTGAGAAATGGCTCACTTCCTGAACTTGGAGTACAAAAAAGCCTACAGCACCTGGTATTCCCAGGCGGTCTCCCATCCAGGTACTAACTAGGCCCGACACTGCTTAGCTTCTGAGATCAGACGAGATCAGGCGCATTCAGTGTGGTGTGGCCGTAGGCTCTGGGCCTTGTGAGTTTTGTACTTTTAAGCATCTAGTCGGCTAGACCTTGCAGTTTTGAAAGGCAATTGAGAAATGGCTCACTTCCTGAACTTGGAGTACAAAAAATCCTACAGCACCTGGTATTCCCAGGCGGTCTCCCATCCAGGTACTAACTAGGCCCAACACTGCTTAGCTTCTGAGATCAGACGAGATCAGGCGCATTCAGTGTGGTGTGGCCGTAGGCTCTGGGCCTAGGAAGTTTTGTACTTTTAAGCATCTAGTCGGCTAGACCTTGCAGTTTTAAAAGGCAATTGAGAAAGGGCTCACTTCCTGAACTTGGAGCACAAACAAGCCTACAGCACCTGGTATTCCCAGGCAGTCTCCCATCCAGGTACTAACTAGGCCTGACACTGCTTCACTTCCGAGACCAGACGAGATCGGGTGCATTCAGTGTGGTGTGGCCGTAGGCTCTAGGAATGCTAAGAATATTACTCTTATGCATTTGCATTTAGTAAGCTAAGCCATGCAGCCACTTGCAACATGATACCACGCTCATCGCTCGATCAGGCGAGATATATAAGACTGGTGGGCCCATTCAGGACTCCTATGTCTGGTAGGATAACTTTAATTCATCCATCCTGTGTCTGTTGCAGGGAGGTGGAGAGAACAATCAACACAATAATGGGTTTCTTTCATGCCTCTTGAAGGACTCAATATTCTCTGTACTGCATTACATGTGAAAGTCGATTTATTACCCATGAACACACTACCTGTATGCTAATTCTATGTAAAAAGGTAGCTCCAGCCCTCATGATGTTGTCCAACATTTCCGCTATAAAACGGGATACAATTATTTTGGAAACATACCAAATTTGAAAAATAATTGAGAAGTTGCGCAATTACTAATCATGGAGCACAAAAAAGCCTACAGCACCTGGTATTCCCAGGCAGTCTCCCATCCAGGTACTAACTAGGCCCGACCCTGCTTAGCTTCCGAGATCGGGCGCATTCAGTGTGGTGTGGCCGTAGGCTCTGGGCCTAGTGAGTTTTGTACTTTTAAGCATCTAGTCGGCTAGACCTTGCAGTTTTGAAAGGCAATTGTGAAATGGCTCACTTCCTGAACTTGGAGCACAAAAAAGCCTACAGCACCTGGTATTCCCAGGCGGTCTCCCATCCAGGTACTAACGAGGCCCGACACTGCTTAGCTTCTGAGATCAGACGAGATCGTGCGCATTCAGTGTGGTGTGGCCGTAGGCTCTGGGCCTTGTGAGTTTTGTACTTTTAAGCATCTAGTCGGCTAGACCTTGCAGTTTTGAAAGGCAATTGAGAAATGGCTCACTTCCTGAACTTGGAGTACAAAAAAGCCTACAGCACCTGGTATTCCCAGGCGGTCTCCCATCCAGGTACTAACTAGGCCCAACACTGCTTAGCTTCTGAGATCAGACGAGATCAGGCGCATTCAGTGTGGTGTGGCCGTAGGCTCTGGGCCTAGTGAGTTTTGTACTTTTAAGCATCTAGTCGGCTAGACCTTGCAGTTTTGAAAGGCAATTGAGAAAGGGCTCACTTCCTGAACTTGGAGCACAAAAAAGCCTACAGCACCTGGTATTCCCAGGCGGTCTCCCATCCAGGTACTAACTAGGCCTAACACTGCTTAACTTCTGAGATCAGACGAGATCAGGTGCATTCAGTGTGGTGTGGCCGTAGGCTCTAGGAATGCTAAGAATATTACTCTTATGCATTTGCATTTAGTAAGCTAAGCCATGCAGCCACTTGCAACATGATACCACGCTCGATCAGGCGAGATATATAAGACTGGTGGGCCCATTCAGGACTCCTATGTCTGGTAGGATAACTTTAATTCATCCATCCTGTGTCTGTTGCAGGGAGGTGGAGAGAACAATCAACACAATAATGGTTTTCTTTCATGCCTCTTGAAGGACTCAATATTCTCTGTACTGCATTACATGTGAAAGTCGATTTATTACCCATGAACACACTACCTGTATGCTAATTCTATGTAAAAAGGTAGCTCCAGCCCTCATGATGTTGTCCAACATTTCCGCTATAAAACGGGATACAATTATTTTGGAAACATACCAAATTTGAAAAATAATTGAGAAGTTGCGCAATTACTAATCATGGAGCACAAAAAAGCCTACAGCACCTGGTATTCCCAGGCAGTCTCCCATCCAGGTACTAACTAGGCCCGACCCTGCTTAGCTTCCGAGATCGGGCGCATTCAGTGTGGTGTGGCCGTAGGCTCTGGGCCTAGTGAGTTTTGTACTTTTAAGCATCTAGTCGGCTAGACCTTGCAGTTTTGAAAGGCAATTGTGAAATGGCTCACTTCCTGAACTTGGAGCACAAAAAAGCCTACAGCACCTGGTATTCCCACGCGGTCTCCCATCCAGGTACTAACGAGGCCCGACACTGCTTAGCTTCCGAGATCAGACGCATTCAGTGTGGTGTGGCCGTAGGCTCTGGGCCTTGTGAGTTTTGTACTTTTAAGCATCTAGTCGGCTAGACCTTGCAGTTTTGAAAGGCAATTGTGAAATGGCTCACTTCCTGAACTTGGAGCACAAAAAAGCCTACAGCACCTGATATTCCCAGGTGGTCTCCCATCCAGGTACTAACTAGGCCCGACACTGCTTAGCTTCTGAGATCAGACGAGATCAGGCGCATTCAGTGTGGTGTGGCCGTAGGCTCTGGTCCTAGTGAGTTTTGTACTTTTAAGCATCTAGTCGGCTAGACCTTGCAGTTTTAAAAGGCAATTGAGAAAGGGCTCACTTCCTGAACTTGGAGCACAAAAAAGCCTACAGCACCTGGTATTCCCAGGCGGTCTCCCATCCAGGTACTAACTAGGCCTGACACTGCTTAACTTCCGAGATCAGACAAGATCGGGTGCATTCAGTGTGGTGTGGCCGTAGGCTCTAAGAATGCTAAGAATATTACTCTTATGCATTTGCATTTAGTAAGCTAAGCCATGCAGCCACTTGCAACATGATACCACGCTCATCGCTCGATCAGGCTCGATCAGGCGAGATATATAAGACTGGTGGGCCCATTCAGGACTCCTATGTCTGGTAGGATAACTTTAATTCATCCATCCTGTGTCTGTTGCAGGGAGGTGGAGAGAACAATCAACACAATAATGGGTTTCTTTCATGCCTCTTGAAGGACTCAATATTCTCTGTACTGCATTACATGTGAAAGTCGATTTATTACCCATGAACACACTACCTGTATGCTAATTCTATGTAAAAAGGTAGCTCCAGCCCTCATGATGTTGTCCAACATTTCCGCTATAAAACGGGATACAATTATTTTGGAAACATACCAAATTTGAAAAATAATTGAGAAGTTGCGCAATTACTAATCATGGAGCACAAAAAAGCCTACAGCACCTGGTATTCCCAGGCAGTCTCCCATCCAGGTACTAACTAGGCCCGACCCTGCTTAGCTTCCGAGATCGGGCGCATTCAGTGTGGTGTGGCCGTAGGCGCTGGGCCTAGTGAGTTTTGTACTTTTAAGCATCTAGTCGGCTAGACCTTGCAGTTTTGAAAGGCAATTGTGAAATGGCTCACTTCCTGAACTTGGAGCACAAAAAAAGCCTACAGCACCTGGTATTCCCAGGCGGTCTCCCATCCAGGTACTAACGAGGCCCGACACTGCTTAGCTTCCGAGATCAGACCGGGCGCAATCAGTGTGGTGTGGCCGTAGGCTCTGGGCCTTGTGAGTTTTGTACTTTTAAGCATCTAGTCGGCTAGACCTTGCAGTTTTGAAAGGCAATTGAGAAATGGCTCACTTCCTGAACTTGGAGTACAAAAAAGCCTACAGCACCTGGTATTCCCAGGCGGTCTCCCATCCAGGTACTAACTAGGCCCGACACTGCTTAGCTTCTGAGATCAGACGAGATCAGGCGCATTCAGTGTGGTGTGGCCGTAGGCTCTGGGCCTTGTGAGTTTTGTACTTTTAAGCATCTAGTCGGCTAGACCTTGCAGTTTTGAAAGGCAATTGAGAAATGGCTCACTTCCTGAACTTGGAGTACAAAAAAGCCTACAGCACCTGGTATTCCCAGGCGGTCTCCCATCCAGGTACTAACTAGGCCCGACACTGCTTAGCTTCTGAGATCAGACGAGATCAGGCCCATTCAGTGTGGTGTGGCCGTAGGCTCTGGGCCTAGGAAGTTTTGTACTTTTAAGCATCTAGTCGGCTAGACCTTGCAGTTTTAAAAGGCAATTGAGAAAGGGCTCACTTCCTGAACTTGGAGCACAAAAAACCCTACAGCACCTGGTATTCCCAGGCGGTCTCCCATCCAGGTACTAACTAGGCCTGACACTGCTTCACTTCCGAGACCAGACGAGATCGGGTGCATTCAGTGTGGTGTGGCCGTAGGCTCTAGGAATGCTAAGAATATTACTCTTATGCATTTGCATTTAGTAAGCTAAGCCATGCAGCCACTTGCAACATGATACCACGCTCATCGCTCGATCAGGCGAGATATATAAGACTGGTGGGCCCATTCAGGACTCCTATGTCTGGTAGGATAACTTTAATTCATCCATCCTGTGTCTGTTGCAGGGAGGTGGAGAGAACAATCAACACAATAATGGTTTTCTTTCATGCCTCTTGAAGGACTCAATATTCTCTGTACTGCATTACATGTGAAAGTCGATTTATTACCCCTGAACACACTACCTGTATGCTAATTCTATGTAAAAAGGTAGCTCCAGCCCTCATGATGTTGTCCAACATTTCCGCTATAAAACGGGATACAATTATTTTGGAAACATACCAAATTTGAAAAATAATTGAGAAGTTGCGCAATTACTAATCATGGAGCACAAAAAAGCCTACAGCACCTGGTATTCCCAGGCAGTCTCCCATCCAGGTACTAACTAGGCCCGACCCTGCTTAGCTTCCGAGATCGGGCGCATTCAGTGTGGTGTGGCCGTAGGCTCTGGGCCTAGTGAGTTTTGTACTTTTAAGCATCTAGTCGGCTAGACCTTGCAGTTTTGAAAGGCAATTGTGAAATGGCTCACTTCCTGAACTTGGAGCACAAAAAAGCCTACAGCACCTGGTATTCCCAGGCGGTCTCCCATCCAGGTACTAACGAGGCCCGACACTGCTTAGCTTCTGAGATCAGACGAGATCGTGCGCATTCAGTGTGGTGTGGCCGTAGGCTCTGGGCCTTGTGAGTTTTGTACTTTTAAGCATCTAGTCGGCTAGACCTTGCAGTTTTGAAAGGCAATTGAGAAATGGCTCACTTCCTGAACTTGGAGTACAAAAAAGCCTACAGCACCTGGTATTCCCAGGCGGTCTCCCATCCAGGTACTAACTAGGCCCAACACTGCTTAGCTTCTGAGATCAGACGAGATCAGGCGCATTCAGTGTGGTGTGGCCGTAGGCTCTGGGCCTAGTGAGTTTTGTACTTTTAAGCATCTAGTCGGCTAGACCTTGCAGTTTTGAAAGGCAATTGAGAAAGGGCTCACTTCCTGAACTTGGAGCACAAAAAAGCCTACAGCACCTGGTATTCCCAGGCGGTCTCCCATCCAGGTACTAACTAGGCCTAACACTGCTTAACTTCTGAGATCAGACGAGATCAGGTGCATTCAGTGTGGTGTGGCCGTAGGCTCTAGGAATGCTAAGAATATTACTCTTATGCATTTGCATTTAGTAAGCTAAGCCATGCAGCCACTTGCAACATGATACCACGCTCATCGCTCGATCAGGCTCGATCAGGCGAGATATATAAGACTGGTGGGCCCATTCAGGACTCCTATGTCTGGTAGGATAACTTTAATTCATCCATCCTGTGTCTGTTGCAGGGAGGTGGAGAGAACAATCAACACAATAATGGTTTTCTTTCATGCCTCTTGAAGGACTCAATATTCTCTGTACTGCATTACATGTGAAAGTCGATTTATTACCCATGAACACACTACCTGTATGCTAATTCTATGTAAAAAGGTAGCTCCAGCCCTCATGATGTTGTCCAACATTTCCGCTATAAAACGGGATACAATTATTTTGGAAACATACCAAATTTGAAAAATAATTGAGAAGTTGCGCAATTACTAATCATGGAGCACAAAAAAGCCTACAGCACCTGGTATTCCCAGGCAGTCTCCCATCCAGGTACTAACTAGGCCCCACCCAGCTTAGCTTCCGAGATCGGGCGCATTCAGTGTGGTGTGGCCGTAGGCTCTGGGCCTAGTGAGTTTTGTACTTTTAAGCATCTAGTCGGCTAGACCTTGCAGTTTTGAAAGGCAATTGTGAAATGGCTCACTTCCTGAACTTGGAGCACAAAAAAGCCTACAGCACCTGGTATTCCCAGGTGGTCTCCCATCCAGGTACTAACTAGGCCCAACACTGCTTAGCTTCTGAGATCAGACAAGATCAGGCGCATTCAGTGTGGTGTGGCCGTAGGCTCTGGGCCTAGTGAGTTTTGTACTTTTAAGCATCTAGTCGGCTAGACCGTGCAGTTTTAAAAGGCAATTGAGAAAGGGCTCACTTCCTGAACTTGGAGCACAAAAAAGCCTACAGCACCTGGTATTCCCAGGCGGTCTCCCATCCAGGTACTAACTAGGCCTGACACTGCTTAACTTCCAAGATCAGACGAGATCGGGTGCATTCAGTGTGGTGTGGCCGTAGTCTCTAGGAATGCTAAGAATATTACTCTTATGCATTTGCATTTAGTAAGCTAAGCCATGCAGCCACTTGCAACATGATACCACGCTCATCGCTCGATCAGGCTCGATCAGGCGAGATATATAAGACTGGTGGGCCCATTCAGGACTCCTATGTCTGGTAGGATAACTTTAATTCATCCATCCTATGTCTGTTGCAGGGAGGTGGAGAGAACAATCAACACAATAATGGTTTTCTTTCATGCCTCTTGAAGGACTCAATATTCTCTGTACTGCATTACATGTGAAAGTCGATTTATTACCCATGAACACACTACCTGTATGCTAATTCTATGTAAAAAGGTAGCTCCAGCCCTCATGATGTTGTCCAACATTTCCGCTATAAAACGGTATACAATTATTTTGGAAACATACCAAATTTGAAAAATAATTGAGAAGTTGCGCAATTACTAATCATGGAGCACAAAAAAGCCTACAGCACCTGGTATTCCCAGGCAGTCTCCCATCCAGGTACTAACTAGGCCCGACCCTGCTTAGCTTCCGAGATCGGGCGCATTCAGTGTGGTGTGGCCGTAGGCTCTGGGCCTAGTGAGTTTTGTACTTTTAAGCATCTAGTCGGCTAGACCTTGCAGTTTTGAAAGGCAATTGTGAAATGGCTCACTTCCTGAACTTGGAGCACAAAAAAGCCTACAGCACCTGGTATTCCCAGGCGGTCTCCCATCCAGGTACTAACGAGGCCCGACACTGCTTAGCTTCTGAGATCAGACGAGATCGTGCGCATTCAGTGTGGTGTGGCCGTAGGCTCTGGGCCTTGTGAGTTTTGTACTTTTAAGCATCTAGTCGGCTAGACCTTGCAGTTTTGAAAGGCAATTGAGAAATGGCTCACTTCCTGAACTTGGAGTACAAAAAAGCCTACAGCACCTGGTATTCCCAGGCGGTCTCCCATCCAGGTACTAACTAGGCCCAACACTGCTTAGCTTCTGAGATCAGACGAGATCAGGCGCATTCAGTGTGGTGTGGCCGTAGGCTCTGGGCCTAGTGAGTTTTGTACTTTTAAGCATCTAGTCGGCTAGACCTTGCAGTTTTGAAAGGCAATTGAGAAAGGGCTCACTTCCTGA
Source organism: Ambystoma mexicanum (assembly GCF_040938575.1). Classification (NCBI taxonomy): domain Eukaryota; kingdom Metazoa; phylum Chordata; class Amphibia; order Caudata; family Ambystomatidae; genus Ambystoma; species Ambystoma mexicanum. The sequence continues at coordinate 843,853,284 of NC_090927.1, forward strand.
ACTTGGAGCACAAAAAAGCCTACAGCACCTGGTATTCCCAGGCGGTCTCCCATCCAGGTACTAACTAGGCCTAACACTGCTTAACTTCTGAGATCAGACGAGATCAGGTGCATTCAGTGTGGTGTGGCCGTAGGCTCTAGGAATGCTAAGAATATTACTCTTATGCATTTGCATTTAGTAAGCTAAGCCATGCAGCCACTTGCAACATGATACCACGCTCATCGCTCGATCAGGCTCGATCAGGCGAGATATATAAGACTGGTGGGCCCATTCAGGACTCCTATGTCTGGTAGGATAACTTTAATTCATCCATCCTGTGTCTGTTGCAGGGAGGTGGAGAGAACAATCAACACAATAATGGTTTTCTTTCATGCCTCTTGAAGGACTCAATATTCTCTGTACTGCATTACATGTGAAAGTCGATTTATTACCCATGAACACACTACCTGTATGCTAATTCTATGTAAAAAGGTAGCTCCAGCCCTCATGATGTTGTCCAACATTTCCGCTATAAAACGGGATACAATTATTTTGGAAACATACCAAATTTGAAAAATAATTGAGAAGTTGCGCAATTACTAATCATGGAGCACAAAAAAGCCTACAGCACCTGGTATTCCCAGGCAGTCTCCCATCCAGGTACTAACTAGGCCCCACCCAGCTTAGCTTCCGAGATCGGGCGCATTCAGTGTGGTGTGGCCGTAGGCTCTGGGCCTAGTGAGTTTTGTACTTTTAAGCATCTAGTCGGCTAGACCTTGCAGTTTTGAAAGGCAATTGTGAAATGGCTCACTTCCTGAACTTGGAGCACAAAAAAGCCTACAGCACCTGGTATTCCCAGGTGGTCTCCCATCCAGGTACTAACTAGGCCCAACACTGCTTAGCTTCTGAGATCAGACAAGATCAGGCGCATTCAGTGTGGTGTGGCCGTAGGCTCTGGGCCTAGTGAGTTTTGTACTTTTAAGCATCTAGTCGGCTAGACCGTGCAGTTTTAAAAGGCAATTGAGAAAGGGCTCACTTCCTGAACTTGGAGCACAAAAAAGCCTACAGCACCTGGTATTCCCAGGCGGTCTCCCATCCAGGTACTAACTAGGCCTGACACTGCTTAACTTCCAAGATCAGACGAGATCGGGTGCATTCAGTGTGGTGTGGCCGTAGTCTCTAGGAATGCTAAGAATATTACTCTTATGCATTTGCATTTAGTAAGCTAAGCCATGCAGCCACTTGCAACATGATACCACGCTCATCGCTCGATCAGGCTCGATCAGGCGAGATATATAAGACTGGTGGGCCCATTCAGGACTCCTATGTCTGGTAGGATAACTTTAATTCATCCATCCTATGTCTGTTGCAGGGAGGTGGAGAGAACAATCAACACAATAATGGTTTTCTTTCATGCCTCTTGAAGGACTCAATATTCTCTGTACTGCATTACATGTGAAAGTCGATTTATTACCCATGAACACACTACCTGTATGCTAATTCTATGTAAAAAGGTAGCTCCAGCCCTCATGATGTTGTCCAACATTTCCGCTATAAAACGGTATACAATTATTTTGGAAACATACCAAATTTGAAAAATAATTGAGAAGTTGCGCAATTACTAATCATGGAGCACAAAAAAGCCTACAGCACCTGGTATTCCCAGGCAGTCTCCCATCCAGGTACTAACTAGGCCCGACCCTGCTTAGCTTCCGAGATCGGGCGCATTCAGTGTGGTGTGGCCGTAGGCTCTGGGCCTAGTGAGTTTTGTACTTTTAAGCATCTAGTCGGCTAGACCTTGCAGTTTTGAAAGGCAATTGTGAAATGGCTCACTTCCTGAACTTGGAGCACAAAAAAGCCTACAGCACCTGGTATTCCCAGGTGGTCTCCATCCAGGTACTAACTAGGCCCGACACTGCTTAGCTTCCTTGATCAGACGAGATCGGGCGCAATCAGTGTGGTGTGGCCGTAGGCTCTGGGCCTAGTGAGTTTTGTACTTTTAAGCATCTAGTCAGCTAGACCTTGCAGTTTTGAAAGGCAATTGAGAAATGGCTCACTTCCTGAACTTGGAGCACAAAAAAGCCTACAGCACCTGGTATTCCCAGGCGGTCTCCCATCCAGGTACTAACGAGGCCCGACACTGCTTAGCTTCCGAGATCAGACGAGATCGGGCGCATTCAGTGTGGTGTGGCCGTAGGCTCTGGGCCTTGTGAGTTTTGTACTTTTAAGCATCTAGTCGGCTAGACCTTGCAGTTTTGAAAGGCAATTGAGAAATGGCTCACTTCCTGAACTTGGAGTACAAAAAAGCCTACAGCACCTGGTATTCCCAGGCGGTCTCCCATCCAGGTACTAACTAGGCCCGACACTGCTTAGCTTCTGAGATCAGACGAGATCAGGCGCATTCAGTGTGGTGTGGCCGTAGGCTCTGGGCCTAGTGAGTTTTGTACTTTTAAGCATCTAGTCGGCTAGACCTTGCAGTTTTAAAAGGCAATTGAGAAAGGGCTCACTTCCTGAACTTGGAGCACAAAAAAGCCTACAGCACCTGGTATTCCCAGGCGGTCTCCCATCCAGGTACTAACTAGGCCTGACACTGCTTAACTTCCGAGATCAGACGAGATCGGGTGCATTCAGTGTGGTGTGGCCGTAGGCTCTAGGAATGCTAAGAATATTACTCTTATGCATTTGCATTTAGTAAGCTAAGCCATGCAGCCACTTGCAACATGATACCACGCTCATCGCTCGATCAGGCTCGATCAGGCGAGATATATAATACTGGTGGGCCCATTCAGGACTCCTATGTCTGGTAGGATAACTTTAATTCATCCATCCTGTGTCTGTTGCAGGGAGGTGGAGAGAACAATCAACACAATAATGGGTTTCTTTCATGCCTCTTGAAGGACTCAATATTCTCTGTACTGCATTACATGTGAAAGTCGATTTATTACCCATGAACACACTACCTGTATGCTAATTCTATGTAAAAAGGTAGCTCCAGCCCTCATGATGTTGTCCAACATTTCCGCTATAAAACGGGATACAATTATTTTGGAAACATACCAAATTTGAAAAATAATTGAGAAGTTGCGCAATTACTAATCATGGAGCACAAAAAAGCCTACAGCACCTGGTATTCCCAGGCAGTCTCCCATCCAGGTACTAACTAGGCCCGACCCTGCTTAGCTTCCGAGATTGGGCGCATTCAGTGTGGTGTGGCCGTAGGCTCTGGGCCTAGTGAGTTTTGTACTTTTAAGCATCTAGTCGGCTAGACCTTGCAGTTTTGAAAGGCAATTGTGAAATGGCTCACTTCCTGAACTTGGAGCACAAAAAAGCCTACAGCACCTGGTATTCCCAGGCGGTCTCCCATCCAGGTACTAACGAGGCCCGACACTGCTTAGCTTCCGAGATCAGACGAGATCGGGCGCATTCAGTGTGGTGTGGCTGTAGGCTCTGGGCCTTGTGAGTTTTGTACTTTTAAGCATCTAGTCGGCTAGACCTTGCAGTTTTGAAAGGCAATTGAGAAATGGCTCACTTCCTGAACTTGGAGTACAAAAAAGCCTACAGCACCTGGTATTCCCAGGCGGTCTCCCATCCAGGTACTAACTAGGCCCAACACTGCTTAGCTTCTGAGATCAGACGAGATGAGGCGCATTCAGTGTGGTGTGGCCGTAGGCTCTGGGCCTAGTGAGTTTTGTACTTTTAAGCATCTAGTCGGCTAGACCTTGCAGTTTTGAAAGGCAATTGAGAAAGGGCTCACTTCCTGAACTTGGAGCACAAAAAAGCCTACAGCACCTGGTATTCCCAGGCGGTCTCCCATTCAGGTATTAACTAGGCCTAACACTGCTTAACTTCCGAGATCAGACGAGATCAGGTGCATTCAGTGTGGTGTGGCCGTAGGCTCTAGGAATGCTAAGAATATTACTCTTATGCATTTGCATTTAGTAAGCTAAGCCATGCAGCCACTTGCAACATGATACCACGCTCATCGCTCGATCAGGCTCGATCAGGCGAGATATATAAGACTGGTGGGCCCATTCAGGACTCCTATGTCTGGTAGGATAACTTTAATTCATCCATCCTGTGTCTGTTGCAGGGAGGTGGAGAGAACAATCAACACAATAATGGTTTTCTTTCATGCCTCTTGAAGGACTCAATATTCTCTGTACTGCATTACATGTGAAAGTCGATTTATTACCCATGAACACACTACCTGTATGCTAATTCTATGTAAAAAGGTAGCTCCAGCCCTCATGATGTTGTCCAACATTTCCGCTATAAAACGGGATACAATTATTTTGGAAACATACCAAATTTGAAAAATAATTGAGAAGTTGCGCAATTACTAATCATGGAGCACAAAAAAGCCTACAGCACCTGGTATTCCCAGGCAGTCTCCCATCCAGGTACTAACTAGGCCCGACCCTGCTTAGCTTCCGAGATCGGGCGCATTCAGTGTGGTGTGGCCGTAGGCGCTGGGCCTAGTGAGTTTTGTACTTTTAAGCATCTAGTCGGCTAGACCTTGCAGTTTTGAAAGGCAATTGTGAAATGGCTCACTTCCTGAACTTGGAGCACAAAAAAAGCCTACAGCACCTGGTATTCCCAGGCGGTCTCCCATCCAGGTACTAACGAGGCCCGACACTGCTTAGCTTCCGAGATCAGACGAGATCGGGCGCAATCAGTGTGGTGTGGCCGTAGGCTCTGGGCCTTGTGAGTTTTGTACTTTTAAGCATCTAGTCGGCTAGACCTTGCAGTTTTGAAAGGCAATTGAGAAATGGCTCACTTCCTGAACTTGGAGTACAAAAAAGCCTACAGCACCTGGTATTCCCAGGCGGTCTCCCATCCAGGTACTAACTAGGCCCGACACTGCTTAGCTTCTGAGATCAGACGAGATCAGGCGCATTCAGTGTGGTGTGGCCGTAGGCTCTGAGCCTTGTGAGTTTTGTACTTTTAAGCATCTAGTCGGCTAGACCTTGCAGTTTTGAAAGGCAATTGAGAAATGGCTCACTTCCTGAACTTGGAGTACAAAAAAGCCTACAGCACCTGGTATTCCCAGGCGGTCTCCCGTCCAGGTACTAACTAGGCCCGACACTGCTTAGCTTCTGAGATCAGACGAGATCAGGCGCATTCAGTGTGGTGTGGCCGTAGGCTCTGGGCCTAGGAAGTTTTGTACTTTTAAGCATCTAGTCGGCTAGACCTTGCAGTTTTAAAAGGCAATTGAGAAAGGGCTCACTTCCTGAACTTGGAGCACAAAAAAGCCTACAGCACCTGGTATTCCCAGGCGGTCTCCCATCCAGGTACTAACTAGGCCTGACACTGCTTCACTTCCGAGACCAGACGAGATCGGGTGCATTCAGTGTGGTGTGGCCGTAGGCTCTAGGAATGCTAAGAATATTACTCTTATGCATTTGCATTTAGTAAGCTAAGCCATGCAGCCACTTGCAACATGATACCACGCTCATCGCTCGATCAGGCGAGATATATAAGACTGGTGGGCCCATTCAGGACTCCTATGTCTGGTAGGATAACTTTAATTCATCCATCCTGTGTCTGTTGCAGGGAGGTGGAGAGAACAATCAACACAATAATGGGTTTCTTTCATGCCTCTTGAAGGACTCAATATTCTCTGTACTGCATTACATGTGAAAGTCGATTTATTACCCATGAACACACTACCTGTATGCTAATTCTATGTAAAAAGGTAGCTCCAGCCCTCATGATGTTGTCCAACATTTCCGCTATAAAACGGGATACAATTATTTTGGAAACATACCAAATTTGAAAAATAATTGAGAAGTTGCGCAATTACTAATCATGGAGCACAAAAAAGCCTACAGCACCTGGTATTCCCAGGCAGTCTCCCATCCAGGTACTAACTAGGCCCGACCCTGCTTAGCTTCCGAGATCGGGCGCATTCAGTGTGGTGTGGCCGTAGGCTCTGGGCCTAGTGAGTTTTGTACTTTTAAGCATCTAGTCGGCTAGACCTTGCAGTTTTGAAAGGCAATTGTGAAATGGCTCACTTCCTGAACTTGGAGCACAAAAAAGCCTACAGCACCTGGTATTCCCAGGCGGTCTCCCATCCAGGTACTAACGAGGCCCGACACTGCTTAGCTTCTGAGATCAGACGAGATCGTGCGCATTCAGTGTGGTGTGGCCGTAGGCTCTCGGCCTTGTGAGTTTTGTACCTTTAAGCATCTAGTCGGCTAGACCTTGCAGTTTTGAAAGGCAATTGAGAAATGGCTCACTTCCTGAACTTGGAGTACAAAAAAGCCTACAGCACCTGGTATTCCCAGGCGGTCTCCCATCCAGGTACTAACTAGGCCCAACACTGCTTAGCTTAGCTTCTGAGATCAGACGAGATCAGGCGCATTCAGTGTGGTGTGGCCGTAGGCTCTGGGCCTAGTGAGTTTTGTACTTTTAAGCATCTAGTCGGCTAGACCTTGCAGTTTTGAAAGGCAATTGAGAAAGGGCTCACTTCCTGAACTTGGAGCACAAAAAAGCCTACAGCACCTGGTATTCCCAGGCGGTCTCCCATCCAGGTACTAACTAGGCCTAACACTGCTTAACTTCTGAGATCAGACGAGATCAGGTGCATTCAGTGTGGTGTGGCCGTAGGCTCTAGGAATGCTAAGAATATTACTCTTATGCATTTGCATTTAGTAAGCTAAACCATGCAGCCACTTGCAACATGATACCACGCTCGATCAGGCGAGATATATAAGACTGGTGGGCCCATTCAGGACTCCTATGTCTGGTAGGATAACTTTAATTCATCCATCCTGTGTCTGTTGCAGGGAGGTGGAGAGAACAATCAACACAATAATGGTTTTCTTTCATGCCTCTTGAAGGACTCAATATTCTCTGTACTGCATTACATGTGAAAGTCGATTTATTACCCATGAACACACTACCTGTATGCTAATTCTATGTAAAAAGGTAGCTCCAGCCCTCATGATGTTGTCCAACATTTCCGCTATAAAACGGGATACAATTATTTTGGAAACATACCAAATTTGAAAAATAATTGAGAAGTTGCGCAATTACTAATCATGGAGCACAAAAAAGCCTACAGCACCTGGTATTCCCAGGCAGTCTCCCATCCAGGTACTAACTAGGCCCGACCCTGCTTAGCTTCCGAGATCGGGCGCATTCAGTGTGGTGTGGCCGTAGGCTCTGGGCCTAGTGAGTTTTGTACTTTTAAGCATCTAGTCGGCTAGACCTTGCAGTTTTGAAAGGCAATTGTGAAATGGCTCACTTCCTGAACTTGGAGCACAAAAAAGCCTACAGCACCTGGTATTCCCAGGCGGTCTCCCATCCAGGTACTAACGAGGCCCGACACTGCTTAGCTTCCGAGATCAGACGCATTCAGTGTGGTGTGGCCGTAGGCTCTGGGCCTTGTGAGTTTTGTACTTTTAAGCATCTAGTCGGCTAGACCTTGCAGTTTTGAAAGGCAATTGTGAAATGGCTCACTTCCTGAACTTGGAGCACAAAAAAGCCTACAGCACCTGATATTCCCAGGTGGTCTCCCATCCAGGTACTAACTAGGCCCGACACTGCTTAGCTTCTGAGATCAGACGAGATCAGGCGCATTCAGTGTGGTGTGGCCGTAGGCTCTGGGCCTAGTGAGTTTTGTACTTTTAAGCATCTAGTCGGCTAGACCTTGCAGTTTTAAAAGGCAATTGAGAAAGGGCTCACTTCCTGAACTTGGAGCACAAAAAAGCCTACAGCACCTGGTATTCCCAGGCGGTCTCCCATCCAGGTACTAACTAGGCCTGACACTGCTTAACTTCCGAGATCAGACAAGATCGGGTGCATTCAGTGTGGTGTGGCCGTAGGCTCTAGGAATGCTAAGAATATTACTCTTATGCATTTGCATTTAGTAAGCTAAGCCATGCAGCCACTTGCAACATGATACCACGCTCATCGCTCGATCAGGCTCGATCAGGCGAGATATATAAGACTGGTGGGCCCATTCAGGACTCCTATGTCTGGTAGGATAACTTTAATTCATCCATCCTGTGTCTGTTGCAGGGAGGTGGAGAGAACAATCAACACAATAATGGGTTTCTTTCATGCCTCTTGAAGGACTCAATATTCTCTGTACTGCATTACATGTGAAAGTCGATTTATTACCCATGAACACACTACCTGTATGCTAATTCTATGTAAAAAGGTAGCTCCAGCCCTCATGATGTTGTCCAACATTTCCGCTATAAAACGGGATACAATTATTTTGGAAACATACCAAATTTGAAAAATAATTGAGAAGTTGCGCAATTACTAATCATGGAGCACAAAAAAGCCTACAGCACCTGGTATTCCCAGGCAGTCTCCCATCCAGGTACTAACTAGGCCCGACCCTGCTTAGCTTCCGAGATCGGGCGCATTCAGTGTGGTGTGGCCGTAGGCGCTGGGCCTAGTGAGTTTTGTACTTTTAAGCATCTAGTCGGCTAGACCTTGCAGTTTTGAAAGGCAATTGTGAAATGGCTCACTTCCTGAACTTGGAGCACAAAAAAAGCCTACAGCACCTGGTATTCCCAGGCGGTCTCCCATCCAGGTACTAACGAGGCCCGACACTGCTTAGCTTCTGAGATCAGACGAGATCGGGCGCAATCAGTGTGGTGTGGCCGTAGGCTCTGGGCCTTGTGAGTTTTGTACTTTTAAGCATCTAGTCGGCTAGACCTTGCAGTTTTGAAAGGCAATTGAGAAATGGCTCACTTCCTGAACTTGGAGTACAAAAAAGCCTACAGCACCTGGTATTCCCAGGCGGTCTCCCATCCAGGTACTAACTAGGCCCGACACTGCTTAGCTTCTGAGATCAGACGAGATCAGGCGCATTCAGTGTGGTGTGGCCGTAGGCTCTGGGCCTTGTGAGTTTTGTACTTTTAAGCATCTAGTCGGCTAGACCTTGCAGTTTTGAAAGGCAATTGAGAAATGGCTCACTTCCTGAACTTGGAGTACAAAAAAGCCTACAGCACCTGGTATTCCCAGGCGGTCTCCCATCCAGGTACTAACTAGGCCCGACACTGCTTAGCTTCTGAGATCAGACGAGATCAGGCGCATTCAGTGTGGTGTGGCCGTAGGCTCTGGGCCTAGGAAGTTTTGTACTTTTAAGCATCTAGTCGGCTAGACCTTGCAGTTTTAAAAGGCAATTGAGAAAGGGCTCACTTCCTGAACTTGGAGCACAAAAAACCCTACAGCACCTGGTATTCCCAGGCGGTCTCCCATCCAGGTACTAACTAGGCCTGACACTGCTTCACTTCCGAGACCAGACGAGATCGGGTGCATTCAGTGTGGTGTGGCCGTAGGCTCTAGGAATGCTAAGAATATTACTCTTATGCATTTGCATTTAGTAAGCTAAGCCATGCAGCCACTTGCAACATGATACCACGCTCATCGCTCGATCAGGCGAGATATATAAGACTGGTGGGCCCATTCAGGACTCCTATGTCTGGTAGGATAACTTTAATTCATCCATCCTGTGTCTGTTGCAGGGAGGTGGAGAGAACAATCAACACAATAATGGTTTTCTTTCATGCCTCTTGAAGGACTCAATATTCTCTGTACTGCATTACATGTGAAAGTCGATTTATTACCCCTGAACACACTACCTGTATGCTAATTCTATGTAAAAAGGTAGCTCCAGCCCTCATGATGTTGTCCAACATTTCCGCTATAAAACGGGATACAATTATTTTGGAAACATACCAAATTTGAAAAATAATTGAGAAGTTGCGCAATTACTAATCATGGAGCACAAAAAAGCCTACAGCACCTGGTATTCCCAGGCAGTCTCCCATCCAGGTACTAACTAGGCCCGACCCTGCTTAGCTTCCGAGATCGGGCGCATTCAGTGTGGTGTGGCCGTAGGCTCTGGGCCTAGTGAGTTTTGTACTTTTAAGCATCTAGTCGGCTAGACCTTGCAGTTTTGAAAGGCAATTGTGAAATGGCTCACTTCCTGAACTTGGAGCACAAAAAAGCCTACAGCACCTGGTATTCCCAGGCGGTCTCCCATCCAGGTACTAACGAGGCCCGACACTGCTTAGCTTCTGAGATCAGACGAGATCGTGCGCATTCAGTGTGGTGTGGCCGTAGGCTCTGGGCCTTGTGAGTTTTGTACTTTTAAGCATCTAGTCGGCTAGACCTTGCAGTTTTGAAAGGCAATTGAGAAAGGGCTCACTTCCTGAACTTGGAGCACAAAAAAGCCTACAGCACCTGGTATTCCCAGGCGGTCTCCCATCCAGGTACTAACTAGGCCTAACACTGCTTAACTTCTGAGATCAGACGAGATCAGGTGCATTCAGTGTGGTGTGGCCGTAGGCTCTAGGAATGCTAAGAATATTACTCTTATGCATTTGCATTTAGTAAGCTAAGCCATGCAGCCACTTGCAACATGATACCACGCTCATCGCTCGATCAGGCTCGATCAGGCGAGATATATAAGACTGGTGGGCCCATTCAGGACTCCTATGTCTGGTAGGATAACTTTAATTCATCCATCCTGTGTCTGTTGCAGGGAGGTGGAGAGAACAATCAACACAATAATGGTTTTCTTTCATGCCTCTTGAAGGACTCAATATTCTCTGTACTGCATTACATGTGAAAGTCGATTTATTACCCATGAACACACTACCTGTATGCTAATTCTATGTAAAAAGGTAGCTCCAGCCCTCATGATGTTGTCCAACATTTCCGCTATAAAACGGGATACAATTATTTTGGAAACATACCAAATTTGAAAAATAATTGAGAAGTTGCGCAATTACTAATCATGGAGCACAAAAAAGCCTACAGCACCTGGTATTCCCAGGCAGTCTCCCATCCAGGTACTAACTAGGCCCCACCCTGCTTAGCTTCCGAGATCGGGCGCATTCAGTGTGGTGTGGCCGTAGGCTCTGGGCCTAGTGAGTTTTGTACTTTTAAGCATCTAGTCGGCTAGACCTTGCAGTTTTGAAAGGCAATTGTGAAATGGCTCACTTCCTGAACTTGGAGCACAAAAAAGCCTACAGCACCTGGTATTCCCAGGTGGTCTCCCATCCAGGTACTAACTAGGCCCAACACTGCTTAGCTTCTGAGATCAGACAAGATCAGGCGCATTCAGTGTGGTGTGGCCGTAGGCTCTGGGCCTAGTGAGTTTTGTACTTTTAAGCATCTAGTCGGCTAGACCGTGCAGTTTTAAAAGGCAATTGAGAAAGGGCTCACTTCCTGAACTTGGAGCACAAAAAAGCCTACAGCACCTGGTATTCCCAGGCGGTCTCCCATCCAGGTACTAACTAGGCCTGACACTGCTTAACTTCCAAGATCAGACGAGATCGGGTGCATTCAGTGTGGTGTGGCCGTAGTCTCTAGGAATGCTAAGAATATTACTCTTATGCATTTGCATTTAGTAAGCTAAGCCATGCAGCCACTTGCAACATGATACCACGCTCATCGCTCGATCAGGCTCGATCAGGCGAGATATATAAGACTGGTGGGCCCATTCAGGACTCCTATGTCTGGTAGGATAACTTTAATTCATCCATCCTATGTCTGTTGCAGGGAGGTGGAGAGAACAATCAACACAATAATGGTTTTCTTTCATGCCTCTTGAAGGACTCAATATTCTCTGTACTGCATTACATGTGAAAGTCGATTTATTACCCATGAACACACTACCTGTATGCTAATTCTATGTAAAAAGGTAGCTCCAGCCCTCATGATGTTGTCCAACATTTCCGCTATAAAACGGTATACAATTATTTTGGAAACATACCAAATTTGAAAAATAATTGAGAAGTTGCGCAATTACTAATCATGGAGCACAAAAAAGCCTACAGCACCTGGTATTCCCAGGCAGTCTCCCATCCAGGTACTAACTAGGCCCGACCCTGCTTAGCTTCCGAGATCGGGCGCATTCAGTGTGGTGTGGCCGTAGGCTCTGGGCCTAGTGAGTTTTGTACTTTTAAGCATCTAGTCGGCTAGACCTTGCAGTTTTGAAAGGCAATTGTGAAATGGCTCACTTCCTGAACTTGGAGCACAAAAAAGCCTACAGCACCTGGTATTCCCAGGTGGTCTCCCATCCAGGTACTAACTAGGCCCGACACTGCTTAGCTTCCTTGATCAGACGAGATCGGGCGCAATCAGTGTGGTGTGGCCGTAGGCTCTGGGCCTAGTGAGTTTTGTACTTTTAAGCATCTAGTCAGCTAGACCTTGCAGTTTTGAAAGGCAATTGAGAAATGGCTCACTTCCTGAACTTGGAGCACAAAAAAGCCTACCGCACCTGGTATTCCCAGGCGGTCTCCCATCCAGGTACTAACGAGGCCCGACACTGCTTAGCTTCCGAGATCAGACGAGATCGGGCGCATTCAGTGTGGTGTGGCCGTAGGCTCTGGGCCTTGTGAGTTTTGTACTTTTAAGCATCTAGTCGGCTAGACCTTGCAGTTTTGAAAGGCAATTGAGAAATGGCTCACTTCCTGAACTTGGAGTACAAAAAAGCCTACAGCACCTGGTATTCCCAGGCGGTCTCCCATCCAGGTACTAACTAGGCCCGACACTGCTTAGCTTCTGAGATCAGACGAGATCAGGCGCATTCAGTGTGGTGTGGCCGTAGGCTCTGGGCCTAGTGAGTTTTGTACTTTTAAGCATCTAGTCGGCTAGACCTTGCAGTTTTAAAAGGCAATTGAGAAAGGGCTCACTTCCTGAACTTGGAGCACAAAAAAGCCTACAGCACCTGGTATTCCCAGGCGGTCTCCCATCCAGGTACTAACTAGGCCTGACACTGCTTAACTTCCGAGATCAGACGAGATCGGGTGCATTCAGTGTGGTGTGGCCGTAGGCTCTAGGAATGCTAAGAATATTACTCTTATGCATTTGCATTTAGTAAGCTAAGCCATGCAGCCACTTGCAACATGATACCACGCTCATCGCTCGATCAGGCTCGATCAGGCGAGATATATAATACTGGTGGGCCCATTCAGGACTCCTATGTCTGGTAGGATAACTTTAATTCATCCATCCTGTGTCTGTTGCAGGGAGGTGGAGAGAACAATCAACACAATAATGGGTTTCTTTCATGCCTCTTGAAGGACTCAATATTCTCTGTACTGCATTACATGTGAAAGTCGATTTATTACCCATGAACACACTACCTGTATGCTAATTCTATGTAAAAAGGTAGCTCCAGCCCTCATGATGTTGTCCAACATTTCCGCTATAAAACGGGATACAATTATTTTGGAAACATACCAAATTTGAAAAATAATTGAGAAGTTGCGCAATTACTAATCATGGAGCACAAAAAAGCCTACAGCACCTGGTATTCCCAGGCAGTCTCCCATCCAGGTACTAACTAGGCCCGACCCTGCTTAGCTTCCGAGATTGGGCGCATTCAGTGTGGTGTGGCCGTAGGCTCTGGGCCTAGTGAGTTTTGTACTTTTAAGCATCTAGTCGGCTAGACCTTGCAGTTTTGAAAGGCAATTGTGAAATGGCTCACTTCCTGAACTTGGAGCACAAAAAAGCCTACAGCACCTGGTATTCCCAGGCGGTCTCCCATCCAGGTACTAACGAGGCCCGACACTGCTTAGCTTCCGAGATCAGACGAGATCGGGCGCATTCAGTGTGGTGTGGCTGTAGGCTCTGGGCCTTGTGAGTTTTGTACTTTTAAGCATCTAGTCGGCTAGACCTTGCAGTTTTGAAAGGCAATTGAGAAATGGCTCACTTCCTGAACTTGGAGTACAAAAAAGCCTACAGCACCTGGTATTCCCAGGCGGTCTCCCATCCAGGTACTAACTAGGCCCAACACTGCTTAGCTTCTGAGATCAGACGAGATCAGGCGCATTCAGTGTGGTGTGGCCGTAGGCTCTGGGCCTAGTGAGTTTTGTACTTTTAAGCATCTAGTCGGCTAGACCTTGCAGTTTTGAAAGGCAATTGAGAAAGGGCTCACTTCCTGAACTTGGAGCACAAAAAAGCCTACAGCACCTGGTATTCCCAGGCGGTCTCCCATTCAGGTATTAACTAGGCCTAACACTGCTTAACTTCCGAGATCAGACGAGATCAGGTGCATTCAGTGTGGTGTGGCCGTAGGCTCTAGGAATGCTAAGAATATTACTCTTATGCATTTGCATTTAGTAAGCTAAGCCATGCAGCCACTTGCAACATGATACCACGCTCATCGCTCGATCAGGCTCGATCAGGCGAGATATATAAGACTGGTGGGCCCATTCAGGACTCCTATGTCTGGTAGGATAACTTTAATTCATCCATCCTGTGTCTGTTGCAGGGAGGTGGAGAGAACAATCAACACAATAATGGTTTTCTTTCATGCCTCTTGAAGGACTCAATATTCTCTGTACTGCATTACATGTGAAAGTCGATTTATTACCCATGAACACACTACCTGTATGCTAATTCTATGTAAAAAGGTAGCTCCAGCCCTCATGATGTTGTCCAACATTTCCGCTATAAAACGGGATACAATTATTTTGGAAACATACCAAATTTGAAAAATAATTGAGAAGTTGCGCAATTACTAATCATGGAGCACAAAAAAGCCTACAGCACCTGGTATTCCCAGGCAGTCTCCCATCCAGGTACTAACTAGGCCCGACCCTGCTTAGCTTCCGAGATCGGGTGCATTCAGTGTGGTGTGGCCGTAGGCTCTGGGCCTAGTGAGTTTTGTACTTTTAAGCATCTAGTCGGCTAGACCTTGCAGTTTTGAAAGGCAATTGTGAAATGGCTCACTTCCTGAACTTGGAGCACAAAAAAGCCTACAGCACCTGGTATTCCCAGGTGGTCTCCCATCCAGGTACTAACTAGGCCCAACACTGCTTAGCTTCTGAGATCAGACAAGATCAGGCGCATTCAGTGTGGTGTGGCCGTAGGCTCTGGGCCTAGTGAGTTTTGTACTTTTAAGCATCTAGTCGGCTAGACCGTGCAGTTTTAAAAGGCAATTGAGAAAGGGCTCACTTCCTGAACTTGGAGCACAAAAAAGCCTACAGCACCTGGTATTCCCAGGCGGTCTCCCATCCAGGTACTAACTAGGCCTGACACTGCTTAACTTCCAAGATCAGACGAGATCGGGTGCATTCAGTGTGGTGTGGCCGTAGTCTCTAGGAATGCTAAGAATATTACTCTTATGCATTTGCATTTAGTAAGCTAAGCCACTTGCAACATGATACCACGCTCATCGCTCGATCAGGCGAGATATATAAGACTGTTGGGCCCATTCAGGACTCCTATGTCTGGTAGGATAACTTTAATTCATCCATCCTGTGTCTGTTGCAGGGAGGTGGAGAGAACAATCAACACAATAATGGTTTTCTTTCATGCCTCTTGAAGGACTCAATATTCTCTGTACTGCATTACATGTGAAAGTCGATTTATTACCCATGAACACACTACCTGTATGCTAATTCTATGTAAAAAGGTAGCTCCAGCCCTCATGATGTTGTCCAACATTTCCGCTATAAAACGGTATACAATTATTTTGGAAACATACCAAATTTGAAAAATAATTGAGAAGTTGCGCAATTACTAATCATGGAGCACAAAAAAGCCTACAGCACCTGGTATTCCCAGGCAGTCTCCCATCCAGGTACTAACTAGGCCCGACCCTGCTTAGCTTCCGAGATCGGGCGCATTCAGTGTGGTGTGGCCGTAGGCTCTGGGCCTAGTGAGTTTTGTACTTTTAAGCATCTAGTCGGCTAGACCTTGCAGTTTTGAAAGGCAATTGTGAAATGGCTCACTTCCTGAACTTGGAGCACAAAAAAGCCTACAGCACCTGGTATTCCCAGGCGGTCTCCCATCCAGGTACTAACGAGGCCCGACACTGCTTAGCTTCCGAGATCGGGCGCATTCAGTGTGGTGTGGCCGTAGGCTCTGGGCCTTGTGAGTTTTGTACTTTTAAGCATCTAGTCGGCTAGACCTTGCAGTTTTGAAAGGTAATTGTGAAATGGCTCACTTCCTGAACTTGGAGCACAAAAAAGCCTACAGCACCTGATATTCCCAGGTGGTCTCCCATCCAGGTACTAACTAGGCCTGACACTGCTTAGCTTCCGAGATCAGACGAGATCGGGCGCAATCAGTGTGGTGTGGCCGTAGGCTCTGGGCCTAGTGAGTTTTGTACTTTTAAGCATCTAGTCAGCTAGACCTTGCAGTTTTCAAAGGCAATTGAGAAATGGCTCACTTCCTGAACTTGGAGCACAAAAGAGCCTACAGCACCTGGTATTCCCAGGCGGTCTCCCATCCAGGTACTAACGAGGCCCGACACTGCTTAGCTTCCGAGATCAGACGAGATCGGGCGCATTCAGTGTGGTGTGGCCGTAGGCTCTGGGCCTTGTGAGTTTTGTACTTTTAAGCATCTAGTCGGCTAGACCTTGCAGTTTTGAAAGGCAATTGAGAAATGGCTCACTTCCTGAACTTGGAGTACAAAAAAGCCTACAGCACCTGGTATTCCCAGGCGGTCTCCCATCCAGGTACTAACTAGGCCCGACACTGCTTAGCTTCTGAGATCAGACGAGATCAGGCGCATTCAGTGTGGTGTGGCCGTAGGCTCTGGGCCTAGTGAGTTTTGTACTTTTAAGCATCTAGTCGGCTAGACCTTGCAGTTTTAAAAGGCAATTGAGAAAGGGCTCACTTCCTGAACTTGGAGCACAAAAAAGCCTACAGCACCTGGTATTCCCAGGCGGTCTCCCATCCAGGTACTAACTAGGCCTGACACTGCTTAACTTCCGAGATCAGACGAGATCGGGTGCATTCAGTGTGGTGTGGCCGTAGGCTCTAGGAATGCTAAGAATATTACTCTTATGCATTTGCATTTAGTAAGCTAAGCCATGCAGCCACTTGCAACATGATACCACGCTCATCGCTCGATCAGGCTCGATCAGGCGAGATATATAAGACTGGTGGGCCCATTCAGGACTCCTATGTCTGGTAGGATAACTTTAATTCATCCATCCTGTGTCTGTTGCAGGGAGGTGGAGAGAACAATCAACACAATAATGGGTTTCTTTCATGCCTCTTGAAGGACTCAATATTCTCTGTACTGCATTACATGTGAAAGTCGATTTATTACCCATGAACACACTACCTGTATGCTAATTCTATGTAAAAAGGTAGCTCCAGCCCTCATGAGTTTGTCCAACATTTCCGCTATAAAACGGGATACAATTATTTTGGAAACATACCAAATTTGAAAAATAATTGAGAAGTTGCGCAATTACTAATCATGGAGCACAAAAAAGCCTACAGCACCTGGTATTCCCAGGCAGTCTCCCATCCAGGTACTAACTAGGCCCGACCCTGCTTAGCTTCCGAGATCGGGCGCATTCAGTGTGGTGTGGCCGTAGGCGCTGGGCCTAGTGAGTTTTGTACTTTTAAGCATCTAGTCGGCTAGACCTTGCAGTTTTGAAAGGCAATTGTGAAATGGCTCACTTCCTGAACTTGGAGCACAAAAAAAGCCTACAGCACCTGGTATTCCCAGGCGGTCTCCCATCCAGGTACTAACGAGGCCCGACACTGCTTAGCTTCCGAGATCAGACGAGATCGGGCGCAATCAGTGTGGTGTGGCCGTAGGCTCTGGGCCTAGGAAGTTTTGTACTTTTAAGCATCTAGTCGGCTAGACCTTGCAGTTTTAAAAGGCAATTGAGAAAGGGCTCACTTCCTGAACTTGGAGCACAAAAAAGCCTACAGCACCTGGTATTCCCAGGCGGTCTCCCATCCAGGTACTAACTAGGCCTGACACTGCTTCACTTCCGAGATCAGACAAGATCGGGTGCATTCAGTGTGGTGTGGCCGTAGGCTCTAGGAATGCTAAGAATATTACTCTTATGCATTTGCATTTAGTAAGCTAAGCCATGCAGCCACTTGCAACATGATACCACGCTCATCGCTCGATCAGGCGAGATATATAAGACTGGTGGGCCCATTCAGGACTCCTATGTCTGGTAGGATAACTTTAATTCATCCATCCTGTGTCTGTTGCAGGGAGGTGGAGAGAACAATCAACACAATAATGGGTTTCTTTCATGCCTCTTGAAGGACTCAATATTCTCTGTACTGCATTACATGTGAAAGTCGATTTATTACCCATGAACACACTACCTGTATGCTAATTCTATGTAAAAAGGTAGCTCCAGCCCTCATGATGTTGTCCAACATTTCCGCTATAAAACGGGATACAATTATTTTGGAAACATACCAAATTTGAAAAATAATTGAGAAGTTGCGCAATTACTAATCATGGAGCACAAAAAAGCCTACAGCACCTGGTATTCCCAGGCAGTCTCCCATCCAGGTACTAACTAGGCCCGACCCTGCTTAGCTTCCGAGATCGGGAGCATTCAGTGTGGTGTGGCCGTAGGCTCTGGGCCTAGTGAGTTTTGTACTTTTAAGCATCTAGTCGGCTAGACCTTGCAGTTTTGAAAGGCAATTGTGAAATGGCTCACTTCCTGAACTTGGAGCACAAAAAAGCCTACAGCACCTGGTATTCCCAGGCGGTCTCCCATCCAGGTACTAACGAGGCCCGACACTGCTTAGCTTCCGAGATCAGACGAGATCGGGCGCATTCAGTGTGGTGTGGCCGTAGGCTCTGGGCCTTGTGAGTTTTGTACTTTTAAGCATCTAGTCGGCTAGACCTTGCAGTTTTGAAAGGCAATTGAGAAATGGCTCACTTCCTGAACTTGGAGTACAAAAAAGCCTACAGCACCTGGTATTCCCAGGCGGTCTCCCATCCAGGTACTAACTAGGCCCAACACTGCTTAGCTTCTGAGATCAGACGAGATCAGGCGCATTCAGTGTGGTGTGGCCGTAGGCTCTGGGCCTAGTGAGTTTTGTACTTTTAAGCATCTAGTCGGCTAGACCTTGCAGTTTTGAAAGGCAATTGAGAAAGGGCTCACTTCCTGAACTTGGAGCACAAAAAAGCCTACAGCACCTGGTATTCCCAGGCGGTCTCCCATCCAGGTACTAACTAGGCCTAACACTGCTTAACTTCTGAGATCAGACGAGATCAGGTGCATTCAGTGTGGTGTGGCCGTAGGCTCTAGGAATGCTAAGAATATTACACTTATGCATTTGCATTTAGTAAGCTAAGCCATGCAGCCACTTGCAACATGATACCACGCTCATCGCTCGATCAGGCGAGATATATAAGACTGGTGGGCCCATTCAGGACTCCTATGTCTGGTAGGATAACTTTAATTCATCCATCCTGTGTCTGTTGCAGGGAGGTGGAGAGAACAATCAACACAATAATGGTTTTCTTTCATGCCTCTTGAAGGACTCAATATTCTCTGTACTGCATTACATGTGAAAGTCGATTTATTACCCATGAACACACTACCTGTATGCTAATTCTATGTTAAAAGGTAGCTCCAGCCCTCATGATGTTGTCCAACATTTCCGCTATAAAACGGGATACAATTATTTTGGAAACATACCAAATTTGAAAAATAATTGAGAAGTTGCGCAATTACTAATCATGGAGCACAAAAAAGCCTACAGCACCTGGTATTCCCAGGCAGTCTCCCATCCAGGTACTAACTAGGCCTGACCCTGCTTAGCTTCCGAGATCGGGCGCATTCAGTGTGGTGTGGCCGTAGGCTCTGGGCCTAGTGAGTTTTGTACTTTTAAGCATCTAGTCGGCTAGACCTTGCAGTTTTGAAAGGCAATTGTGAAATGGCTCACTTCCTGAACTTGGAGCACAAAAAAGCCTACAGCACCTGGTATTCCCAGGTGGTCTCCCATCCAGGTACTAACTAGGCCCAACACTGCTTAGCTTCTGAGATCAGACAAGATCAGGCGCATTCAGTGTGGTGTGGCCGTAGGCTCTGGGCCTAGTGAGTTTTGTACTTTTAAGCATCTAGTCGGCTAGACCATGCAGTTTTAAAAGGCAATTGAGAAAGGGCTCACTTCCTGAACTTGGAGCACAAAAAAGCCTACAGCACCTGGTATTCCCAGGCGGTCTCCCATCCAGGTACTAACTAGGCCTGACACTGCTTAACTTCCAAGATCAGACGAGATCGGGTGCATTCAGTGTGGTGTGGCCGTAGTCTCTAGGAATGCTAAGAATATTACTCTTATGCATTTGCATTTAGTAAGCTAAGCCATGCAGCCACTTGCAACATGATACCACGCTCATCGCTCGATCAGGCTCGATCAGGCGAGATATATAAGACTGGTGGGCCCATTCAGGACTCCTATGTCTGGTAGGATAACTTTAATTCATCCATCCTGTGTCTGTTGCAGGGAGGTGGAGAGAACAATCAACACAATAATGGTTTTCTTTCATGCCTCTTGAAGGACTCAATATTCTCTGTACTGCATTACATGTGAAAGTCGATTTATTACCCATGAACACACTACCTGTATGCTAATTCTATGTAAAAAGGTAGCTCCAGCCCTCATGATGTTGTCCAACATTTCCGCTATAAAACGGTATACAATTATTTTGGAAACATACCAAATTTGAAAAATAATTGAGAAGTTGCGCAATTACTAATCATGGAGCACAAAAAAGCCTACAGCACCTGGTATTCCCAGGCAGTCTCCCATCCAGGTACTAACTAGGCCCGACCCTGCTTAGCTTCCGAGATCGGGCGCATTCAGTGTGGTGTGGCCGTAGGCTCTGGGCCTAGTGAGTTTTGTACTTTTAAGCATCTAGTCGGCTAGACCTTGCAGTTTTGAAAGGCAATTGTGAAATGGCTCACTTCCTGAACTTGGAGCACAAAAAAGCCTACAGCACCTGGTATTCCCAGGCGGTCTCCCATCCAGGTACTAACGAGGCCCGACACTGCTTAGCTTCCGAGATCAGACGCATTCAGTGTGGTGTGGCCGTAGGCTCTGGGCCTTGTGAGTTTTGTACTTTTAAGCATCTAGTCGGCTAGACCTTGCAGTTTTGAAAGGCAATTGTGAAATGGCTCACTTCCTGAACTTGGAGCACAAAAAAGCCTACAGCACCTGATATTCCCAGGTGGTCTCCCATCCAGGTACTAACTAGGCCCGACACTGCTTAGCTTCCGAGATCAGACGAGATCGGGCGCAATCAGTGTGGTGTGGCCGTAGGCTCTGGGCCTAGTGAGTTTTGTACTTTTAAGCATCTAGTCAGCTAGACTTTGCAGTTTTCAAAGGCAATTGAGAAATGGCTCACTTCCTGAACTTGGAGCACAAAAAAGCCTACAGCACCTGGTATTCCCAGGCGGTCTCCCATCCAGGTACTAACGAGGCCCGACACTGCTTAGCTTCCGAGATCAGACGAGATCGGGCGCATTCAGTGTGGTGTGGCCGTAGGCTCTGGGCCTTGTGAGTTTTGTACTTTTAAGCATCTAGTCGGCTAGACCTTGCAGTTTTGAAAGGCAATTGAGAAATGGCTCACTTCCTGAACTTGGAGTACAAAAAAGCCTACAGCACCTGGTATTCCCAGGCGGTCTCCCATCCAGGTACTAACTAGGCCCGACACTGCTTAGCTTCTGAGATCAGACGAGATCAGGCGCATTCAGTGTGGTGTGGCCGTAGGCTCTGGGCCTAGTGAGTTTTGTACTTTTAAGCATCTAGTCGGCTAGACCTTGCAGTTTTAAAAGGCAATTGAGAAAGGGCTCACTTCCTGAACTTGGAGCACAAAAAAGCCTACAGCACCTGGTATTCCCAGGCAGTCTCCCATCCAGGTACTAACTAGGCCTGACACTGCTTAACTTCCGAGATCAGACGAGATCAGGTGCATTCAGTGTGGTGTGGCCGTAGGCTCTAGGAATGCTAAGAATATTACTCTTATGCATTTGCATTTAGTAAGCTAAGCCATGCAGCCACTTGCAACATGATACCACGCTCATCGCTCGATCAGGCGAGATATATAAGACTGGTGGGCCCATTCAGGACTCCTATGTCTGGTAGGATAACTTTAATTCATCCATCCTGTGTCTGTTGCAGGGAGGTGGAGAGAACAATCAACACAATAATGGGTTTCTTTCATGCCTCTTGAAGGACTCAATATTCTCTGTACTGCATTACATGTGAAAGTCGATTTATTACCCATGAACACACTACCTGTATGCTAATTCTATGTAAAAAGGTAGCTCCAGCCCTCATGATGTTGTCCAACATTTCCGCTATAAAACGGGATACAATTATTTTGGAAACATACCAAATTTGAAAAATAATTGAGAAGTTGCGCAATTACTAATCATGGAGCACAAAAAAGCCTACAGCACCTGGTATTCCCAGGCAGTCTCCCATCCAGGTACTAACTAGGCCCAACCCTGCTTAGCTTCCGAGATCGGGCGCATTCAGTGTGGTGTGGGCGTAGGCGCTGGGCCTAGTGAGTTTTGTACTTTTAAGCATCTAGTCGGCTAGACCTTGCAGTTTTGAAAGGCAATTATGAAATGGCTCACTTCCTGAACTTGGAGCACAAAAAAAGCCTACAGCACCTGGTATTCCCAGGCGGTCTCCCATCCAGGTACTAACGAGGCCCGACACTGCTTAGCTTCTGAGATCAGACGAGATCGAGCGCATTCAGTGTGGTGTGGCCGTAGGCTCTGGGCCTTGTGAGTTTTGTACTTTTAAGCATCTAGTCGGCTAGACCTTGCAGTTTTGAAAGGCAATTGAGAAATGGCTCACTTCCTGAACTTGGAGTACAAAAAAGCCTACAGCACCTGGTATTCCCAGGCGGTCTCCCATCCAGGTACTAACTAGGCCCGACACTGCTTAGCTTCTGAGATCAGACGAGATCAGGCGCATTCAGTGTGGTGTGGCCGTTGGCTCTGGGCCTAGTGAGTTTTGTACTTTTAAGCATCTAGTCGGCTAGACCTTGCAGTTTTAAAAGGCAATTGAGAAAGGGCTCACTTCCTGAACTTGGAGCACAAAAAAGCCTACAGCACCTGGTATTCCCAGGCGGTCTCCCATCCAGGTACTAACTAGGCCTGACACTGCTTAACTTCCAAGATCAGACGAGATCGGGTGCATTCAGTGTGGTGTGGCCGTAGGCTCTAGGAATGCTAAGAATATTACTCTTATGCATTTGCATTTAGTAAGCTAAGCCATGCAGCCACTTGCAACATGATACCACGCTCATCGCTCGATCAGGCTCGATCAGGCGAGATATATAAGACTGGTGGGCCCATTCAGGACTCCTATGTCTGGTAGGATAACTTTAATTCATCCATCCTGTGTCTGTTGCAGGGAGGTGGAGAGAACAATCAACACAATAATGGTTTTCTTTCATGCCTCTTGAAGGACTCAATATTCTCTGTACTGCATTACATGTGAAAGTCGATTTATTACCCATGAACACACTACCTGTATGCTAATTCTATGTAAAAAGGTAGCTCCAGCCCTCATGATGTTGTCCAACATTTCCGCTATAAAACGGGATACAATTATTTTGGAAACATACCAAATTTGAAAAATAATTGAGAAGTTGCGCAATTACTAATCATGGAGCACAAAAAAGCCTACAGCACCTGGTATTCCCAGGCAGTCTCCCATCCAGGTACTAACTAGGCCCGACCCTGCTTAGCTTCCGAGATCGGGCGCATTCAGTGTGGTGTGGCCGTAGGCTCTGGGCCTAGTGAGTTTTGTACTTTTAAGCATCTAGTCGGCTAGACCTTGCAGTTTTGAAAGGCAATTGTGAAATGGCTCACTTCCTGAACTTGGAGCACAAAAAAGCCTACAGCACCTGGTATTCCCAGGCGGTCTCCCATCCAGGTACTAACGAGGCCCGACACTGCTTAGCTTCCGAGATCAGACGCATTCAGTGTGGTGTGGCCGTAGGCTCTGGGCCTTGTGAGTTTTGTACTTTTAAGCATCTAGTCGGCTAGACCTTGCAGTTTTGAAAGGCAATTGTGAAATGGCTCACTTCCTGAACTTGGAGCACAAAAAAGCCTACAGCACCTGATATTCCCAGGTGGTCTCCCATCCAGGTACTAACTAGGCCCGACACTGCTTAGCTTCCGAGATCAGACGAGATCGGGCGCATTCAGTGTGGTGTGGCCGTAGGCTCTGGGCCTTGTGAGTTTTGTACTTTTAAGCATCTAGTCGGCTAGACCTTGCAGTTTTGAAAGGCAATTGAGAAATGGCTCACTTCCTGAACTTGGAGTACAAAAAAGCCTACAGCACCTGGTATTCCCAGGCGGTCTCCCATCCAGGTACTAACTAGGCCCGACACTGCTTAGCTTCTGAGATCAGACGAGATCAGGCGCATTCAGTGTGGTGTGGCCGTAGGCTCTGGGCCTAGTGAGTTTTGTACTTTTAAGCATCTAGTCGGCTAGACCTTGCAGTTTTAAAAGGCAATTGAGAAAGGGCTCACTTCCTGAACTTGGAGCACAAAAAAGCCTACAGCACCTGGTATTCCCAGGCGGTCTCCCATCCAGGTACTAACTAGGCCTGACACTGCTTAACTTCCGAGATCAGACGAGATCGGGTGCATTCAGTGTGGTGTGGCCGTAGGCTTTAGGAATGCTAAGAATATTACTCTTATGCATTTGCATTTAGTAAGCTAAGCCATGCAGCCACTTGCAACATGATACCACGCTCATCGCTCGATCAGGCTCGATCAGGCGAGATATATAAGACTGGTGGGCCCATTCAGGACTCCTATGTCTGGTAGGATAACTTTAATTCATCCATCCTGTGTCTGTTGCAGGGAGGTGGAGAGAACAATCAACACAATAATGGGTTTCTTTCATGCCTCTTGAAGGACTCAATATTCTCTGTACTGCATTACATGTGAAAGTCGATTTATTACCCATGAACACACTACCTGTATGCTAATTCTATGTAAAAAGGTAGCTCCAGCCCTCATGATGTTGTCCAACATTTCCGCTATAAAACGGGATACAATTATTTTGGAAACATACCAAATTTGAAAAATAATTGAGAAGTTGCGCAATTACTAATCATGGAGCACAAAAAAGCCTACAGCACCTGGTATTCCCAGGCAGTCTCCCATCCAGGTACTAACTAGGCCCGACCCTGCTTAGCTTCCGAGATCAGGCGCATTCAGTGTGGTGTGGCCGTAGGCGCTGGGCCTAGTGAGTTTTGTACTTTTAAGCATCTAGTCGGCTAGACCTTGCAGTTTTGAAAGGCAATTGTGAAATGGCTCACTTCCTGAACTTGGAGCACAAAAAAAGCCTACACCACCTGGTATTCCCAGGCGGTCTCCCATCCAGGTACTAACGAGGCCCGACACTGCTTAGCTTCCGAGATCAGACGAGATCGGGCGCAATAAGTGTGGTGTGGCCGTAGGCTCTGGGCCTTGTGAGTTTTGTACTTTTAAGCATCTAGTCGGCTAGACCTTGCAGTTTTGAAAGGCAATTGAGAAATGGCTCACTTCCTGAACTTGGAGTACAAAAAAGCCTACAGCACCTGGTATTCCCAGGCGGTCTCCCATCCAGGTACTAACTAGGCCCGACACTGCTTAGCTTCTGAGATCAGACGAGATCAGGCGCATTCAGTGTGGTGTGGCCGTAGGCTCTGGGCCTTGTGAGTTTTGTACTTTTAAGCATCTAGTCGGCTAGACCTTGCAGTTTTGAAAGGCAATTGAGAAATGGCTCACTTCCTGAACTTGGAGTACAAAAAAGCCTACAGCACCTGGTATTCCCAGGCGGTCTCCCATCCAGGTACTAACTAGGCCCGACACTGCTTAGCTTCTGAGATCAGACGAGATCAGGCGCATTCAGTGTGGTGTGGCCGTAGGCTCTGGGCCTAGGAAGTTTTGTACTTTTAAGCATCTAGTCGGCTAGACCTTGCAGTTTTAAAAGGCAATTGAGAAAGGGCTCACTTCCTGAACTTGGAGCACAAAAAAGCCTACAGCACCTGGTATTCCCAGGCGGTCTCCCATCCAGGTACTAACTAGGCCTGACACTGCTTCACTTCCGAGATCAGACGAGATCGGGTGCATTCAGTGTGGTGTGGCCGTAGGCTCTAGGAATGCTAAGAATATTACTCTTATGCATTTGCATTTAGTAAGCTAAGCCATGCAGCCACTTGCAACATGATACCACGCTCATCGCTCGATCAGGCTCGATCAGGCGAGATATATAAGACTGGTGGGCCCATTCAGGACTCCTATGTCTGGTAGGATAACTTTAATTCATCCATCCTGTGTCTGTTGCAGGGAGGTGGAGAGAACAATCAACACAATAATGGGTTTCTTTCATGCCTCTTGAAGGACTCAATATTCTCTGTACTGCATTACATGTGAAAGTCGATTTATTACCCATGAACACACTACCTGTATGCTAATTCTATGTAAAAAGGTAGCTCCAGCCCTCATGATGTTGTCCAACATTTCCGCTATAAAACGGGATACAATTATTTTGGAAACATACCAAATTTGAAAAATAATTGAGAAGTTGCGCAATTACTAATCATGGAGCACAAAAAAGCCTACAGCACCTGGTATTCCCAGGCAGTCTCCCATCCAGGTACTAACTAGGCCCGACCCTGCTTAGCTTCCGAGATCGGGCGCATTCAGTGTGGTGTGGCCGTAGGCTCTGGGCCTAGTGAGTTTTGTACTTTTAAGCATCTAGTCGGCTAGACCTTGCAGTTTTGAAAGGCAATTGTGAAATGGCTCACTTCCTGAACTTGGAGCACAAAAAAGCCTACAGCACCTGGTATTCCCAGGTGGTCTCCCATCCAGGTACTAACTAGGCCCAACACTGCTTAGCTTCTGAGATCAGACAAGATGAGGCGCATTCAGTGTGGTGTGGCCGTAGGCTCTGGGCCTAGTGAGTTTTGTACTTTTAAGCATCTAGTCGGCTAGACCGTGCAGTTTTAAAAGGCAATTGAGAAAGGGCTCACTTCCTGAACTTGGAGCACAAAAAAGCCTACAGCACCTGGTATTCCCAGGCGGTCTCCCATCCAGGTACTAACTAGGCCTGACACTGCTCAACTTCCAAGATCAGACGAGATCGGGTGCATTCAGTGTGGTGTGGCCGTAGTCTCTAGGAATGCTAAGAATATTACTCTTATGCATTTGCATTTAGTAAGCTAAGCCATGCAGCCACTTACAACATGATACCACGCTCATCGCTCGATCAGGCTCGATCAGGCGAGATATATAAGACTGGTGGGCCCATTCAGGACTCCTATGTCTGGTAGGATAACTTTAATTCATCCATCCTGTGTCTGTTGCAGGGAGGTGGAGAGAACAATCAACACAATAATGGTTTTCTTTCATGCCTCTTGAAGGACTCAATATTCTCTGTACTGCATTACATGTGAAAGTCGATTTATTACCCATGAACACACTACCTGTATGCTAATTCTATGTAAAAAGGTAGCTCCAGCCCTCATGATGTTGTCCAACATTTCCGCTATAAAACGGTATACAATTATTTTGGAAACATACCAAATTTGAAAAATAATTGAGAAGTTGCGCAATTACTAATCATGGAGCACAAAAAAGCCTACAGCACCTGGTATTCCCAGGCAGTCTCCCATCCAGGTACTAACTAGGCCCGACCCTGCTTAGCTTCCGAGATCGGGCGCATTCAGTGTGGTGTGGCCGTAGGCTCTGGGCCTAGTGAGTTTTGTACTTTTAAGCATCTAGTCGGCTAGACCTTGCAGTTTTGAAAGGCAATTGTGAAATGGCTCACTTCCTGAACTTGGAGCACAAAAAAGCCTACAGCACCTGGTATTCCCAGGCGGTCTCCCATCCAGGTACTAACGAGGCCCGACACTGCTTAGCTTCCGAGATCAGACGCATTCAGTGTGGTGTGGCCGTAGGCTCTGGGCCTAGTGAGTTTTGTACTTTTAAGCATCTAGTCAGCTAGACCTTGCAGTTTTCAAAGGCAATTGAGAAATGGCTCACTTCCTGAACTTGGAGCACAAAAAAAGCCTACAGCACCTGGTATTCCCAGGCGGTCTCCCATCCAGGTACTAACGAGGCCCGACACTGCTTAGCTTCCGAGATCAGACGAGATCGGGCACATTCAGTGTGGTGTGGCCGTAGGCTCTGGGCCTTGTGAGTTTTGTACTTTTAAGCATCTAGTCGGCTAGACCTTGCAGTTTTGAAAGGCAATTGAGAAATGGCTCACTTCCTGAACTTGGAGTACAAAAAAGCCTACAGCACCTGGTATTCCCAGGCGGTCTCCCATCCAGGTACTAACTAGGCCCGACACTGCTTAGCTTCTGAGATCAGACGAGATCAGGCGCATTCAGTGTGGTGTGGCCGTAGGCTCTGGGCCTAGTGAGTTTTGTACTTTTAAGCATCTAGTCGGCTAGACCTTGCAGTTTTAAAAGGCAATTGAGAAAGGGCTCACTTCCTGAACTTGGAGCACAAAAAAGCCTACAGCACCTGGTATTCCCAGGCGGTCTCCCATCCAGGTACTAACTAGGCCTGACACTGCTTAACTTCCGAGATCAGACGAGATCGGGTGCATTCAGTGTGGTGTGGCCGTAGGCTCTAGGAATGCTAAGAATATTACTCTTATGCATTTGCATTTAGTAAGCTAAGCCATGCAGCCACTTGCAACATGATACCACGCTCTTCGCTCGATCAGGCTCGATCAGCCGAGATATATAAGACTGGTGGGCCCATTCAGGACTCCTATGTCTGGTAGGATAACTTTAATTCATCCATCCTGTGTCTGTTGCAGGGAGGTGGAGAGAACAATCAACACAATAATGGGTTTCTTTCATGCCTCTTGAAGGACTCAATATTCTCTGTACTGCATTACATGTGAAAGTCGATTTATTACCCATGAACACACTACCTGTATGCTAATTCTATGTAAAAAGGTAGCTCCAGCCCTCATGATGTTGTCCAACATTTCCGCTATAAAACGGGATACAATTATTTTGGAAACATACCAAATTTGAAAAATAATTGAGAAGTTGCGCAATTACTAATCATGGAGCACAAAAAAGCCTACAGCACCTGGTATTCCCAGGCAGTCTCCCATCCAGGTACTAACTAGGCCCGACCCTGCTTAGCTTCCGAGATCGGGCGCATTCAGTGTGGTGTGGCCGTAGGCGCTGGGCCTAGTGAGTTTTGTACTTTTAAGCATCTAGTCGGCTAGACCTTGCAGTTTTGAAAGGCAATTGTGAAATGGCTCACTTCCTGAACTTGGAGCACAAAAAAAGCCTACAGCACCTGGTATTCCCAGGCGGTCTCCCATCCAGGTACTAACGAGGCCCGACACTGCTTAGCTTCCGAGATCAGACGAGATCGGGCGCATTCAGTGTGGTGTGGCCGTAGGCTCTGGGCCTTGTGAGTTTTGTACTTTTAAGCATCTAGTCGGCTAGACCTTGCAGTTTTGAAAGGCAATTGAGAAATGGCTCACTTCCTGAACTTGGAGTACAAAAAAGCCTACAGCACCTGGTATTCCCAGGCGGTCTCCCATCCAGGTACTAACTAGGCCCGACACTGCTTAGCTTCTGAGATCAGACGAGATCAGGCGCATTCAGTGTGGTGTGGCCGTAGGCTCTGGGCCTAGTGAGTTTTGTACTTTTAAGCATCTAGTCGGCTAGACCTTGCAGTTTTAAAAGGCAATTGAGAAAGGGCTCACTTCCTGAACTTGGAGCACAAAAAAGCCTACAGCACCTGGTATTCCCAGGCGGTCTCCCATCCAGGTACTAACTAGGCCTGACACTGCTTAACTTCCAAGATCAGACGAGATCGGGTGCATTCAGTGTGGTGTGGCCGTAGGCTCTAGGAATGCTAAGAATATTGCTCTTATGCATTTGCATTTAGTAAGCTAAGCCATGCAGCCACTTGCAACATGATACCACGCTCATCGCTCGATCAGGCTCGATCAGGCGAGATATATAAGACTGGTGGGCCCATTCAGGACTCCTATGTCTGGTAGGATAACTTTAATTCATCCATCCTGTGTCTGTTGCAGGGAGGTGGAGAGAACAATCAACACAATAATGGTTTTCTTTCATGCCTCTTGAAGGACTCAATATTCTCTGTACTGCATTACATGTGAAAGTCGATTTATTACCCATGAACACACTACCTGTATGCTAATTCTATGTAAAAAGGTAGCTCCAGCCCTCATGATGTTGTCCAACATTTCCGCTATAAAACGGGATACAATTATTTTGGAAACATACCAAATTTGAAAAATAATTGAGAAGTTGCGCAATTACTAATCATGGAGCACAAAAAAGCCTACAGCACCTGGTATTCCCAGGCAGTCTCCCATCCAGGTACTAACTAGGCCCGACCCTGCTTAGCTTCCGAGATCGGGCGCATTCAGTGTGGTGTGGCCGTAGGCTCTAGGCCTAGTGAGTTTTGTACTTTTAAGCACTAGACCTTGCAGTTTTGAAAGGCAATTGTGAAATGGCTCACTTCCTGAACTTGGAGCACAAAAAAGCCTACAGCACCTGGTATTCCCAGGTGGTCTCCCATCAAGGTACTAACTAGGCCCGACACTGCTTAGCTTCCGAGATCAGACGAGATCGGGCGCAATCAGTGTGGTGTGGCCGTAGGCTCAGGGCCTAGTGAGTTTTGTACTTTTAAGCATCTAGTCAGCTAGACCTTGCAGTTTTGAAAGGCAATTGAGAAATGGCTCACTTCCTGAACTTGGAGCACAAAAAAGCCTACAGCACCTGGTATTCCCAGGCGGTCTCCCATCCAGGTACTAACGAGGCCCGACACTGCTTAGCTTCCGAGATCAGACGAGATCGGGCGCATTCAGTGTGGTGTGGCCGTAGGCTCTGGGCCTTGTGAGTTTTGTACTTTTAAGCATCTAGTCGGCTAGACCTTGCAGTTTTGAAAGGCAATTGAGAAATGGCTCACTTCCTGAACTTGGAGTACAAAAAAGCCTACAGCACCTGGTATTCCCAGGCGGTCTCCCATCCAGGTACTAACTAGGCCCGACACTGCTTAGCTTCTGAGATCAGACGAGATCAGGCGCATTCAGTGTGGTGTGGCCATAGGCTCTGGGCCTAGGAAGTTTTGTACTTTTAAGCATCTAGTCGGCTAGACCTTGCAGTTTTAAAAGGCAATTGAGAAAGGGCTCACTTCCTGAACTTGGAGCACAAAAAAGCCTACAGCACCTGGTATTCCCAGGCGGTCTCCCATCCAGGTACTAACTAGGCCTGACACTGCTTCACTTCCGAGATCAGACGAGATCGGGTGCATTCAGTGTGGTGTGGCCGTAGGCTCTAGGAATGCTAAGAATATTACTCTTATGCATTTGCATTTAGTAAGCTAAGCCATGCAGCCACTTGCAACATGATACCACGCTCATCGCTCGATCAGGCGAGATATATAAGACTGGTGGGCCCATTCAGGACTCCTATGTCTGGTAGGATAACTTTAATTCATCCATCCTGTGTCTGTTGCAGGGAGGTGGAGAGAACAATCAACACAATAATGGGTTTCTTTCATGCCTCTTGAAGGACTCAATATTCTCTGTACTGCATTACATGTGAAAGTCGATTTATTACCCATGAACACACTACTTGTATGCTAATTCTATGTAAAAAGGTAGCTCCAGCCCTCATGATGTTGTCCAACATTTCCGCTATAAAACGGGATACAATTATTTTGGAAACATACCAAATTTGAAAAATAATTGAGAAGTTGCGCAATTACTAATCATGGAGCACAAAAAAGCCTACAGCACCTGGTATTCCCAGGCAGTCTCCCATCCAGGTACTAACTAGGCCCGACCCTGCTTAGCTTCCGAGATCGGGCGCATTCAGTGTGGTGTGGCCGTAGGCTTTGGGCCTAGTGAGTTTTGTACTTTTAAGCATCTAGTCGGCTAGACCTTGCAGTTTTGAAAGGCAATTGAGAAATGGCTCACTTCCTGAACTTGGAGCACAAAAAAGCCTACAGCACCTGGTATTCCCAGGCGGTCTCCCATCCAGGTACTAACTAGGCCCAACAATGCTTAGCTTCCGAGATCAGACGAGATCAGGCGCATTCAGTGTGGTGTGGCCGTAGGCTCTGGGCCTAATGAGTTTTGTACTTTTAAGCATCTAGTCGGCTAGACCTTGCAGTTTTGAAAGGCAATTGAGAAAGGGTTCACTTCCTGAACTTGGAGCACAAAAAAGCCTACAGCACCTGGTATTCCCAGGCGGTCTCCCATCCAGGTACTAACTAGGCCTAACACTGCTTAACTTCCGAGATCAGACGAGATCGGGTGCATTCAGTGTGGTGTGGCCGTAGGCTCTAGGAATGCTAAGAATATTACTCTTATGCATTTGCATTTAGTAAGCTAAGCCATGCAGCCACTTGCAACATGATACCACGCTCATCGCTCGATCAGGCTCGATCAGGCGAGATATATAAGACTGGTGGGCCCATTCAGGACTCCTATGTCTGGTAGGATAACTTTAATTCATCCATCCTGTGTCTGTTGCAGGGAGGTGGAGAGAACAATCAACACAATAATGGTTTTCTTTCATGCCTCTTGAAGGACTCAATATTCTCTGTACTGCATTACATGTGAAAGTCGATTTATTACCCATGAACACACTACCTGTATGCTAATTCTATGTAAAAAGGTAGCTCCAGCCCTCATGATGTTGTCCAACATTTCCGCTATAAAACGGTATACAATTATTTTGGAAACATACCAAATTTGAAAAATAATTGAGAAGTTGCGCAATTACTAATCATGGAGCACAAAAAAGCCTACAGCACCTGGTATTCCCAGGCAGTCTCCCATCCAGGTACTAACTAGGCCCGACCCTGCTTAGCTTCCGAGATCGGGCGCATTCAGTGTGGTGTGGCCGTAGGCTCTGGGCCTAGTGAGTTTTGTACTTTTAAGCATCTAGTCGGCTAGACCTTGCAGTTTTGAAAGGCAATTGTGAAATGGCTCACTTCCTGAACTTGGAGCACAAAAAAGCCTACAGCACCTGGTATTCCCAGGCGGTCTCCCATCCAGGTACTAACGAGGCCCGACACTGCTTAGCTTCCGAGATCAGACGCATTCAGTGTGGTGTGGCCGTAGGCTCTGGGCCTTGTGAGTTTTGTACTTTTAAGCATCTAGTCGGCTAGACCTTGCAGTTTTGAAAGGCAATTGAGAAATGGCTCCCTTCCTGAACTTGGAGCACAAAAAAGCCTACAGCACCTGGTATTCCCAGGCGGTCTCCCATCCAGGTACTAACAAGGCCCGACACTGCGTAGCTTCCGAGATCAGACGAGATCGGGCGCATTCAGTGTGGTGTGGCCGTAGGCTCTGGGCCTTGTGAGTTTTGTACTTTTAAGCATCTAGTCGGCTAGACCTTGCAGTTTTGAAAGGCAATTGAGAAATGGCTCACTTCCTGAACTTGGAGTACAAAAAAGCCTACAGCACCTGGTATTCCCAGGCGGTCTCCCATCCAGGTACTAACTAGGCCCGACACTGCTTAGCTTCTGAGATCAGATGAGATCAGGCGCATTCAGTGTGGTGTGGCTGTAGGCTCTGGGCCTAGTGAGTTTTGTACTTTTAAGCATCTAGTCGGCTAGACCTTGCAGTTTTAAAAGGCAATTGAGAAATGGCTCACTTCCTGAACTTGGAGTACAAAAAAGCCTACAGCACCTGGTATTCCCAGGCGGTCTCCCATCCAGGTACTAACTAGGCCCGACCCTGCTTAGCTTCCGAGATCGGGCGCATTCAGTGTGGTGTGGCCGTAGGCTCTGGGCCTAGTGAGTTTTGTACTTTTAAGCATCTAGTCGGCTAGACCTTGCAGTTTTGAAAGGCAATTGTGAAATGGCTCACTTCCTGAACTTGGAGCACAAAAAAGCCTACAGCACCTGGTATTCCCAGGTGGTCTCCCATCCAGGTACTAACTAGGCCCGACACTGCTTAGCTTCCGAGATCAGACGAGATCGGGCGCAATCAGTGTGGTGTGTCCGTAGTCTCTGGGCCTAGTGAGTTTTGTACTTTTAAGCATCTAGTCAGCTAGACCTTGCAGTTTTGAAAGGCAATTGAGAAATGGCTCACTTCCTGAACTTGGAGCACAAAAAAGCCTACAGCACCTGGTATTCCCAGGCGGTCTCCCATCCAGGTACTAACGAGGCCCGACACTGCTTAGCTTCCGAGATCAGACGAGATCGGGCACATTCAGTGTGGTGTGGCCGTAGGCTCTGGGCCTTGTGAGTTTTGTACTTTTAAGCATCTAGTCGGCTAGACCTTGCAGTTTTAAAAGGCAATTGAGAAAGGGCTCACTTCCTGAACTTGGAGCACAAAAAAGCCTACAGCACCTGGTATTCCCAGGCGGTCTCCCATCCAGGTACTAACTAGGCCTGACACTGCTTAACTTCCGAGATCAGACGAGATCGGGTGCATTCAGTGTGGTGTGGCCGTAGGCTCTAGGAATGCTAAGAATATTACTCTTATGCATTTGCATTTAGTAAGCTAAGCCATGCAGCCACTTGCAACATGATACCACGCTCATCGCTCGATTCGGCTCGATCAGGCGAGATATATAAGACTGGTGGGCCCATTCAGGACTCCTATGTCTGGTAGGATAACTTTAATTCATCCATCCTGTGTCTGTTGCAGGGAGGTGGAGAGAACAATCAACACAATAATGGGTTTCTTTCATGCCTCTTGAAGGACTCAATATTCTCTGTACTGCATTACATGTGAAAGTCGATTTATTACCCATGAACACACTACCTGTATGCTAATTCTATGTAAAAAGGTAGCTCCAGCCCTCATGATGTTGTCCAACATTTCCGCTATAAAACGGGATACAATTATTTTGGAAACATACCAAATTTGAAAAATAATTGAGAAGTTGCGCAATTACTAATCATGGAGCACAAAAAAGCCTACAGCACCTGGTATTCCCAGGCAGTCTCCCATCCAGGTACTAACTAGGCCCGACCCTGCTTAGCTTCCGAGATCGGGCACATTCTGTGTGGTGTGGCCGTAGGCTCTGGGCCTAGTGAGTTTTGTACTTTTAAGCATCTAGTCGGCTAGACCTTGCAGTTTTGAAAGGCAATTGTGAAATGGCTCACTTCCTGAACTTGGAGCACAAAAAAGCCTACAGCACCTGGTATTCCCAGGCGGTCTCCCATCCAGGTACTAACGAGGCCCGACACTGCTTAGCTTCCGAGATCAGACGAGATCGGGCGCATTCAGTGTGGTGTGGCCGTAGGCTCTGGGCCTTGTGAGTTTTGTACTTTTAAGCATCTAGTCGGTTAGACCTTGCAGTTTTGAAAGGCAATTGAGAAATGGCTCACTTCCTGAACTTGGAGTACAAAAAAGCCTACAGCACCTGGTATTCCCAGGCGGTCTCCCATCCAGGTACTAACTAGGCCCAACACTGCTTAGCTTCTGAGATCAGACGAGATCAGGCGCATTCAGTGTGGTGTGGCCGTAGGCTCTGGGCCTAGTGAGTTTTGTACTTTTAAGCATCTAGTCGGCTAGACCTTGCAGTTTTGAAAGGCAATTGAGAAAGGGCTCACTTCCTGAACTTGGAGCACAAAAAAGCCTACAGCACCTGGTATTCCCAGGCAGTCTCCCATCCAGGTACTAACTAGGCCTAACACTGCTTAACTTCCGAGATCAGACAAGATCGGGTGCATTCAGTGTGGTGTGGCCGTAGGCTCTAGGAATGCTAAGAATATTACTCTTATGCATTTGCATTTAGTAAGCTAAGCCATGCAGCCACTTGCAACATGATACCACGCTCATCGCTCGATCAGGCTCGATCAGGCGAGATATATAAGACTGGTGGGCCCATTCAGGACTCCTATGTCTGGTAGGATAACTTTAATTCATCCATCCTGTGTCTGTTGCAGGGAGGTGGAGAGAACAATCAACACAATAATGGTTTTCTTTCATGCCTCTTGAAGGACTCAATATTCTCTGTACTGCATTACATGTGAAAGTCGATTTATTACCCATGAACACACTACCTGTATGCTAATTCTATGTAAAAAGGTAGCTCCAGCCCTCATGATGTTGTCCAACATTTCCGCTATAAAACGGTATACAATTATTTTGGAAACATACCAAATTTGAAAAATAATTGAGAAGTTGCGCAATTACTAATCATGGAGCACAAAAAAGCCTACAGCACCTGGTATTCCCAGGCAGTCTCCCATCCAGGTACTAACTAGGCCCGACCCTGCTTAGCTTCCGAGATCGGGCGCATTCAGTGTGGTGTGGCCGTAGGCTCTGGGCCTAGTGAGTTTTGTACTTTTAAGCATCTAGTCGGCTAGACCTTGCAGTTTTGAAAGGCAATTGTGAAATGGCTCACTTCCTGAACTTGGAGCACAAAAAAGCCTACAGCACCTGGTATTCCCAGGTGGTCTCCCATCCAGGTACTAACTAGGCCCAACACTGCTTAGCTTCCTAGATCAGGCAAGATCAGGCGCAATCAGTGTGGTGTGGCCGTAGGCTCTGGGCCTAGTGAGTTTTGTACTTTTAAGCATCTAGTCAGCTAGACCTTGCAGTTTTGAAAGGCAATTGAGAAATGGCTCACTTCCTGAACTTGGAGCACAAAAAAGCCTACAGCACCTGGTATTCCCAGGCGGTCTCCCATTCAGGTACTAACGAGGCCCGACACTGCTTAGCTTCCGAGATCAGACGAGATCGGGCGCATTCAGTGTGGTGTGGCCGTAGGCTCTGGGCCTTGTGAGTTTTGTACTTTTAAGCATCTAGTCGGCTAGACCTTGCAGTTTTGAAAGGCAATTGAGAAATGGCTCACTTCCTGAACTTGGAGCACAAAAAAGCCTACAGCACCTGGTATTCCCAGGCGGTCTCCCATCCAGGTACTAACTAGGCCTGACACTGCTTAACTTCCAAGATCAGACGAGATCGGGTGCATTCAGTGTGGTGTGGCCGTAGGCTCAAGGAATGCTAAGAATATTACTCTTATGCATTTGCATTTAGTAAGCTAAGCCATGCAGCCACTTGCAACATGATACCACGCTCATCGCTCGATCAGGCTCGATCAGGCGAGATATATAAGACTGGTGGGCCCATTCAGGACTCCTATGTCTGGTAGGATAACTTTAATTCATCCATCCTGTGTCTGTTGCAGGGAGGTGGAGAGAACAATCAACACAATAATGGGTTTCTTTCATGCCTCTTGAAGGACTCAATATTCTCTGTACTGCATTACATGTGAAAGTCGATTTATTACCCATGAACACACTACCTGTATGCTAATTCTATGTAAAAAGGTAGCTCCAGCCCTCATGATGTTGTCCAACATTTCCGCTATAAAACGGGATACAATTATTTTGGAAACATACCAAATTTGAAAAATAATTGAGAAGTTGCGCAATTACTAATCATGGAGCACAAAAAAGCCTACAGCACCTGGTATTCCCAGGCAGTCTCCCATCCAGGTACTAACTAGGCCCGACCCTGCTTAGCTTCCGAGATCGGGCGCATTCAGTGTGGTGTGGCCGTAGGCTCTAGGCCTAGTGAGTTTTGTACTTTTAAGCACTAGACCTTGCAGTTTTGAAAGGCAATTGTGAAATGGCTCACTTCCTGAACTTGGAGCACAAAAAAGCCTACAGCACCTGGTATTCCCAGGTGGTCTCCCATCAAGGTACTAACTAGGCCCGACACTGCTTAGCTTCCGAGATCAGACGAGATCGGGCGCAATCAGTGTGGTGTGGCCGTAGGCTCAGGGCCTAGTGAGTTTTGTACTTTTAAGCATCTAGTCAGCTAGACCTTGCAGTTTTGAAAGGCAATTGAGAAATGGCTCACTTCCTGAACTTGGAGCACAAAAAAGCCTACAGCACCTGGTATTCCCAGGCGGTCTCCCATCCAGGTACTAACGAGGCCCGACACTGCTTAGCTTCCGAGATCAGACGAGATCGGGCGCATTCAGTGTGGTGTGGCCGTAGGCTCTGGGCCTTGTGAGTTTTGTACTTTTAAGCATCTAGTCGGCTAGACCTTGCAGTTTTGAAAGGCAATTGAGAAATGGCTCACTTCCTGAACTTGGAGTACAAAAAAGCCTACAGCACCTGGTATTCCCAGGCGGTCTCCCATCCAGGTACTAACTAGGCCCGACACTGCTTAGCTTCTGAGATCAGACGAGATCAGGCGCATTCAGTGTGGTGTGGCCATAGGCTCTGGGCCTAGGAAGTTTTGTACTTTTAAGCATCTAGTCGGCTAGACCTTGCAGTTTTAAAAGGCAATTGAGAAAGGGCTCACTTCCTGAACTTGGAGCACAAAAAAGCCTACAGCACCTGGTATTCCCAGGCGGTCTCCCATCCAGGTACTAACTAGGCCTGACACTGCTTCACTTCCGAGATCAGACGAGATCGGGTGCATTCAGTGTGGTGTGGCCGTAGGCTCTAGGAATGCTAAGAATATTACTCTTATGCATTTGCATTTAGTAAGCTAAGCCATGCAGCCACTTGCAACATGATACCACGCTCATCGCTCGATCAGGCGAGATATATAAGACTGGTGGGCCCATTCAGGACTCCTATGTCTGGTAGGATAACTTTAATTCATCCATCCTGTGTCTGTTGCAGGGAGGTGGAGAGAACAATCAACACAATAATGGGTTTCTTTCATGCCTCTTGAAGGACTCAATATTCTCTGTACTGCATTACATGTGAAAGTCGATTTATTACCCATGAACACACTACTTGTATGCTAATTCTATGTAAAAAGGTAGCTCCAGCCCTCATGATGTTGTCCAACATTTCCGCTATAAAACGGGATACAATTATTTTGGAAACATACCAAATTTGAAAAATAATTGAGAAGTTGCGCAATTACTAATCATGGAGCACAAAAAAGCCTACAGCACCTGGTATTCCCAGGCAGTCTCCCATCCAGGTACTAACTAGGCCCGACCCTGCTTAGCTTCCGAGATCGGGCGCATTCAGTGTGGTGTGGCCGTAGGCTTTGGGCCTAGTGAGTTTTGTACTTTTAAGCATCTAGTCGGCTAGACCTTGCAGTTTTGAAAGGCAATTGAGAAATGGCTCACTTCCTGAACTTGGAGCACAAAAAAGCCTACAGCACCTGGTATTCCCAGGCGGTCTCCCATCCAGGTACTAACTAGGCCCAACAATGCTTAGCTTCCGAGATCAGACGAGATCAGGCGCATTCAGTGTGGTGTGGCCGTAGGCTCTGGGCCTAATGAGTTTTGTACTTTTAAGCATCTAGTCGGCTAGACCTTGCAGTTTTGAAAGGCAATTGAGAAAGGGTTCACTTCCTGAACTTGGAGCACAAAAAAGCCTACAGCACCTGGTATTCCCAGGCGGTCTCCCATCCAGGTACTAACTAGGCCTAACACTGCTTAACTTCCGAGATCAGACGAGATCGGGTGCATTCAGTGTGGTGTGGCCGTAGGCTCTAGGAATGCTAAGAATATTACTCTTATGCATTTGCATTTAGTAAGCTAAGCCATGCAGCCACTTGCAACATGATACCACGCTCATCGCTCGATCAGGCTCGATCAGGCGAGATATATAAGACTGGTGGGCCCATTCAGGACTCCTATGTCTGGTAGGATAACTTTAATTCATCCATCCTGTGTCTGTTGCAGGGAGGTGGAGAGAACAATCAACACAATAATGGTTTTCTTTCATGCCTCTTGAAGGACTCAATATTCTCTGTACTGCATTACATGTGAAAGTCGATTTATTACCCATGAACACACTACCTGTATGCTAATTCTATGTAAAAAGGTAGCTCCAGCCCTCATGATGTTGTCCAACATTTCCGCTATAAAACGGTATACAATTATTTTGGAAACATACCAAATTTGAAAAATAATTGAGAAGTTGCGCAATTACTAATCATGGAGCACAAAAAAGCCTACAGCACCTGGTATTCCCAGGCAGTCTCCCATCCAGGTACTAACTAGGCCCGACCCTGCTTAGCTTCCGAGATCGGGCGCATTCAGTGTGGTGTGGCCGTAGGCTCTGGGCCTAGTGAGTTTTGTACTTTTAAGCATCTAGTCGGCTAGACCTTGCAGTTTTGAAAGGCAATTGTGAAATGGCTCACTTCCTGAACTTGGAGCACAAAAAAGCCTACAGCACCTGGTATTCCCAGGCGGTCTCCCATCCAGGTACTAACGAGGCCCGACACTGCTTAGCTTCCGAGATCAGACGCATTCAGTGTGGTGTGGCCGTAGGCTCTGGGCCTTGTGAGTTTTGTACTTTTAAGCATCTAGTCGGCTAGACCTTGCAGTTTTGAAAGGCAATTGAGAAATGGCTCCCTTCCTGAACTTGGAGCACAAAAAAGCCTACAGCACCTGGTATTCCCAGGCGGTCTCCCATCCAGGTACTAACAAGGCCCGACACTGCGTAGCTTCCGAGATCAGACGAGATCGGGCGCATTCAGTGTGGTGTGGCCGTAGGCTCTGGGCCTTGTGAGTTTTGTACTTTTAAGCATCTAGTCGGCTAGACCTTGCAGTTTTGAAAGGCAATTGAGAAATGGCTCACTTCCTGAACTTGGAGTACAAAAAAGCCTACAGCACCTGGTATTCCCAGGCGGTCTCCCATCCAGGTACTAACTAGGCCCGACACTGCTTAGCTTCTGAGATCAGATGAGATCAGGCGCATTCAGTGTGGTGTGGCTGTAGGCTCTGGGCCTAGTGAGTTTTGTACTTTTAAGCATCTAGTCGGCTAGACCTTGCAGTTTTAAAAGGCAATTGAGAAATGGCTCACTTCCTGAACTTGGAGTACAAAAAAGCCTACAGCACCTGGTATTCCCAGGCGGTCTCCCATCCAGGTACTAACTAGGCCCGACCCTGCTTAGCTTCCGAGATCGGGCGCATTCAGTGTGGTGTGGCCGTAGGCTCTGGGCCTAGTGAGTTTTGTACTTTTAAGCATCTAGTCGGCTAGACCTTGCAGTTTTGAAAGGCAATTGTGAAATGGCTCACTTCCTGAACTTGGAGCACAAAAAAGCCTACAGCACCTGGTATTCCCAGGTGGTCTCCCATCCAGGTACTAACTAGGCCCGACACTGCTTAGCTTCCGAGATCAGACGAGATCGGGCGCAATCAGTGTGGTGTGTCCGTAGTCTCTGGGCCTAGTGAGTTTTGTACTTTTAAGCATCTAGTCAGCTAGACCTTGCAGTTTTGAAAGGCAATTGAGAAATGGCTCACTTCCTGAACTTGGAGCACAAAAAAGCCTACAGCACCTGGTATTCCCAGGCGGTCTCCCATCCAGGTACTAACGAGGCCCGACACTGCTTAGCTTCCGAGATCAGACGAGATCGGGCACATTCAGTGTGGTGTGGCCGTAGGCTCTGGGCCTTGTGAGTTTTGTACTTTTAAGCATCTAGTCGGCTAGACCTTGCAGTTTTAAAAGGCAATTGAGAAAGGGCTCACTTCCTGAACTTGGAGCACAAAAAAGCCTACAGCACCTGGTATTCCCAGGCGGTCTCCCATCCAGGTACTAACTAGGCCTGACACTGCTTAACTTCCGAGATCAGACGAGATCGGGTGCATTCAGTGTGGTGTGGCCGTAGGCTCTAGGAATGCTAAGAATATTACTCTTATGCATTTGCATTTAGTAAGCTAAGCCATGCAGCCACTTGCAACATGATACCACGCTCATCGCTCGATTCGGCTCGATCAGGCGAGATATATAAGACTGGTGGGCCCATTCAGGACTCCTATGTCTGGTAGGATAACTTTAATTCATCCATCCTGTGTCTGTTGCAGGGAGGTGGAGAGAACAATCAACACAATAATGGGTTTCTTTCATGCCTCTTGAAGGACTCAATATTCTCTGTACTGCATTACATGTGAAAGTCGATTTATTACCCATGAACACACTACCTGTATGCTAATTCTATGTAAAAAGGTAGCTCCAGCCCTCATGATGTTGTCCAACATTTCCGCTATAAAACGGGATACAATTATTTTGGAAACATACCAAATTTGAAAAATAATTGAGAAGTTGCGCAATTACTAATCATGGAGCACAAAAAAGCCTACAGCACCTGGTATTCCCAGGCAGTCTCCCATCCAGGTACTAACTAGGCCCGACCCTGCTTAGCTTCCGAGATCGGGCACATTCTGTGTGGTGTGGCCGTAGGCTCTGGGCCTAGTGAGTTTTGTACTTTTAAGCATCTAGTCGGCTAGACCTTGCAGTTTTGAAAGGCAATTGTGAAATGGCTCACTTCCTGAACTTGGAGCACAAAAAAGCCTACAGCACCTGGTATTCCCAGGCGGTCTCCCATCCAGGTACTAACGAGGCCCGACACTGCTTAGCTTC
Source organism: Ambystoma mexicanum (assembly GCF_040938575.1). Classification (NCBI taxonomy): domain Eukaryota; kingdom Metazoa; phylum Chordata; class Amphibia; order Caudata; family Ambystomatidae; genus Ambystoma; species Ambystoma mexicanum. The sequence continues at coordinate 843,895,324 of NC_090927.1, forward strand.
CGAGATCAGACGAGATCGGGCGCATTCAGTGTGGTGTGGCCGTAGGCTCTGGGCCTTGTGAGTTTTGTACTTTTAAGCATCTAGTCGGTTAGACCTTGCAGTTTTGAAAGGCAATTGAGAAATGGCTCACTTCCTGAACTTGGAGTACAAAAAAGCCTACAGCACCTGGTATTCCCAGGCGGTCTCCCATCCAGGTACTAACTAGGCCCAACACTGCTTAGCTTCTGAGATCAGACGAGATCAGGCGCATTCAGTGTGGTGTGGCCGTAGGCTCTGGGCCTAGTGAGTTTTGTACTTTTAAGCATCTAGTCGGCTAGACCTTGCAGTTTTGAAAGGCAATTGAGAAAGGGCTCACTTCCTGAACTTGGAGCACAAAAAAGCCTACAGCACCTGGTATTCCCAGGCAGTCTCCCATCCAGGTACTAACTAGGCCTAACACTGCTTAACTTCCGAGATCAGACAAGATCGGGTGCATTCAGTGTGGTGTGGCCGTAGGCTCTAGGAATGCTAAGAATATTACTCTTATGCATTTGCATTTAGTAAGCTAAGCCATGCAGCCACTTGCAACATGATACCACGCTCATCGCTCGATCAGGCTCGATCAGGCGAGATATATAAGACTGGTGGGCCCATTCAGGACTCCTATGTCTGGTAGGATAACTTTAATTCATCCATCCTGTGTCTGTTGCAGGGAGGTGGAGAGAACAATCAACACAATAATGGTTTTCTTTCATGCCTCTTGAAGGACTCAATATTCTCTGTACTGCATTACATGTGAAAGTCGATTTATTACCCATGAACACACTACCTGTATGCTAATTCTATGTAAAAAGGTAGCTCCAGCCCTCATGATGTTGTCCAACATTTCCGCTATAAAACGGTATACAATTATTTTGGAAACATACCAAATTTGAAAAATAATTGAGAAGTTGCGCAATTACTAATCATGGAGCACAAAAAAGCCTACAGCACCTGGTATTCCCAGGCAGTCTCCCATCCAGGTACTAACTAGGCCCGACCCTGCTTAGCTTCCGAGATCGGGCGCATTCAGTGTGGTGTGGCCGTAGGCTCTGGGCCTAGTGAGTTTTGTACTTTTAAGCATCTAGTCGGCTAGACCTTGCAGTTTTGAAAGGCAATTGTGAAATGGCTCACTTCCTGAACTTGGAGCACAAAAAAGCCTACAGCACCTGGTATTCCCAGGTGGTCTCCCATCCAGGTACTAACTAGGCCCAACACTGCTTAGCTTCCTAGATCAGGCAAGATCAGGCGCAATCAGTGTGGTGTGGCCGTAGGCTCTGGGCCTAGTGAGTTTTGTACTTTTAAGCATCTAGTCAGCTAGACCTTGCAGTTTTGAAAGGCAATTGAGAAATGGCTCACTTCCTGAACTTGGAGCACAAAAAAGCCTACAGCACCTGGTATTCCCAGGCGGTCTCCCATTCAGGTACTAACGAGGCCCGACACTGCTTAGCTTCCGAGATCAGACGAGATCGGGCGCATTCAGTGTGGTGTGGCCGTAGGCTCTGGGCCTTGTGAGTTTTGTACTTTTAAGCATCTAGTCGGCTAGACCTTGCAGTTTTGAAAGGCAATTGAGAAATGGCTCACTTCCTGAACTTGGAGCACAAAAAAGCCTACAGCACCTGGTATTCCCAGGCGGTCTCCCATCCAGGTACTAACTAGGCCTGACACTGCTTAACTTCCAAGATCAGACGAGATCGGGTGCATTCAGTGTGGTGTGGCCGTAGGCTCAAGGAATGCTAAGAATATTACTCTTATGCATTTGCATTTAGTAAGCTAAGCCATGCAGCCACTTGCAACATGATACCACGCTCATCGCTCGATCAGGCTCGATCAGGCGAGATATATAAGACTGGTGGGCCCATTCAGGACTCCTATGTCTGGTAGGATAACTTTAATTCATCCATCCTGTGTCTGTTGCAGGGAGGTGGAGAGAACAATCAACACAATAATGGGTTTCTTTCATGCCTCTTGAAGGACTCAATATTCTCTGTACTGCATTACATGTGAAAGTCGATTTATTACCCATGAACACACTACCTGTATGCTAATTCTATGTAAAAAGGTAGCTCCAGCCCTCATGATGTTGTCCAACATTTCCGCTATAAAACGGGATACAATTATTTTGGAAACATACCAAATTTGAAAAATAATTGAGAAGTTGCGCAATTACTAATCATGGAGCACAAAAAAGCCTACAGCACCTGGTATTCCCAGGCAGTCTCCCATCCAGGTACTAACTAGGCCCGACCCTGCTTAGCTTCCGAGATCAGGCGCATTCAGTGTGGTGTGGCCGTAGGCGCTGGGCCTAGTGAGTTTTGTACTTTTAAGCATCTAGTCGGCTAGACCTTGCAGTTTTGAAAGGCAATTGTGAAATGGCTCACTTCCTGAACTTGGAGCACAAAAAAAGCCTACAGCACCTGGTATTCCCAGGCGGTCTCCCATCCAGGTACTAACGAGGCCCGACACTGCTTAGCTTCCGAGATCAGACGAGATCGGGCGCATTCAGTGTGGTGTGGCCGTAGGCTCTGGGCCTTGTGAGTTTTGTACTTTTAAGCATCTAGTCGGCTAGACCTTGCAGTTTTGAAAGGCAATTGAGAAATGGCTCACTTCCTGAACTTGGAGTACAAAAAAGCCTACAGCACCTGGTATTCCCAGGCGGTCTCCCATCCAGGTACTAACTAGGCCCGACACTGCTTAGCTTCTGAGATCAGACGAGATCAGGCGCATTCAGTGTGGTGTGGCCGTAGGCTCTGGGCCTAGTGAGTTTTGTACTTTTAAGCATCTAGTCGGCTAGACCTTGCAGTTTTAAAAGGCAATTGAGAAAGGGCTCACTTCCTGAACTTGGAGCACAAAAAAGCCTACAGCACCTGGTATTCCCAGGCGGTCTCCCATCCAGGTACTAACTAGGCCTGACACTGCTTAACTTCCAAGATCAGACGAGATCGGGTGCATTCAGTGTGGTGTGGCCGTAGGCTCTAGGAATGCTAAGAATATTACTCTTATGCATTTGCATTTAGTAAGCTAAGCCATGCAGCCACTTGCAACATGATACCACGCTCATCGCTCGATCAGGCTCGATCAGGCGAGATATATAAGACTGGTGGGCCCATTCAGGACTCCTATGTCTGGTAGGATAACTTTAATTCATCCATCCTGTGTCTGTTGCAGGGAGGTGGAGAGAACAATCAACACAATAATGGTTTTCTTTCATGCCTCTTGAAGGACTCAATATTCTCTGTACTGCATTACATGTGAAAGTCGATTTATTACCCATGAACACACTACCTGTATGCTAATTCTATGTAAAAAGGTAGCTCCAGCCCTCATGATGTTGTCCAACATTTCCGCTATAAAACGGGATACAATTATTTTGGAAACATACCAAATTTGAAAAATAATTGAGAAGTTGCGCAATTACTAATCATGGAGCACAAAAAAGCCTACAGCACCTGGTATTCCCAGGCAGTCTCCCATCCAGGTACTAACTAGGCCCGACCCTGCTTAGTTTCTGAGATCGGGCGCATTCAGTGTGGTGTGGCCGTAGGCTCTAGGCCTAGTGAGTTTTGTACTTTTAAGCACTAGACCTTGCAGTTTTGAAAGGCAATTGTGAAATGGCTCACTTCCTGAACTTGGAGCACAAAAAAGCCTACAGCACCTGGTATTCCCAGGTGGTCTCCCATCCAGGTACTAACTAGGCCCGACACTGCTTAGCTTCCGAGATCAGACGAGATCGGGCGCAATCAGTGTGGTGTGGCCGTAGGCTCTGGGCCTAGTGAGTTTTGTACTTTTAAGCATCTAGTCAGCTAGACCTTGCAGTTTTGAAAGGCAATTGAGAAATGGCTCACTTCCTGAACTTGGAGCACAAAAAAGCCTACAGCACCTGGTATTCCCAGGCGGTCTCCCATCCAGGTACTAACGAGGCCCGACACTGCTTAGCTTCCGAGATCAGACGAGATCGGGCGCATTCAGTGTGGTGTGGCCGTAGGCTCTGGGCCTTGTGAGTTTTGTACTTTTAAGCATCTAGTCGGCTAGACCTTGCAGTTTTGAAAGGCAATTGAGAAATGGCTCACTTCCTGAACTTGGAGTACAAAAAAGCCTACAGCACCTGGTATTCCCAGGCGGTCTCCCATCCAGCTACTAACTAGGCCCGACACTGCTTAGCTTCTGAGATCAGACGAGATCAGGCGCATTCAGTGTGGTGTGGCCGTAGGCTCTGGGCCTAGGAAGTTTTGTACTTTTAAGCATCTAGTCGGCTAGACCTTGCAGTTTTAAAAGGCAATTGAGAAAGGGCTCACTTCCTGAACTTGGAGCACAAAAAAGCCTACAGCACCTGGTATTCCCAGGCGGTCTCCCATCCAGGTACTAACTAGGCCTGACACTGCTTCACTTCCGAGATCAGACGAGATCGGGTGCATTCAGTGTGGTGTGGCCGTAGGCTCTAGGAATGCTAAGAATATTACTCTTATGCATTTGCATTTAGTAAGCTAAGCCATGCAGCCACTTGCAACATGATACCACGCTCATCGCTCGATCAGGCGAGATATATAAGACTGGTGGGCCCATTCAGGACTCCTATGTCTGGTAGGATAACTTTAATTCATCCATCCTGTGTCTGTTGCAGGGAGGTGGAGAGAACAATCAACACAATAATGGGTTTCTTTCATGCCTCTTGAAGGACTCAATATTCTCTGTACTGCATTACATGTGAAAGTCGATTTATTACCCATGAACACACTACTTGTATGCTAATTCTATGTAAAAAGGTAGCTCCAGCCCTCATGATGTTGTCCAACATTTCCGCTATAAAACGGGATACAATTATTTTGGAAACATACCAAATTTGAAAAATAATTGAGAAGTTGCGCAATTACTAATCATGGAGCACAAAAAAGCCTACAGCACCTGGTATTCCCAGGCAGTCTCCCATCCAGGTACTAACTAGGCCCGACCCTGCTTAGCTTCCGAGATCGGGCGCATTCAGTGTGGTGTGGCTGTAGGCTCTGGGCCTAGTGAGTTTTGTACTTTTAAGCATCTAGTCGGCTAGACCTTGCAGTTTTGAAAGGCAATTGAGAAATGGCTCACTTCCTGAACTTGGAGCACAAAAAAGCCTACAGCACCTGGTATTCCCAGGCGGTCTCCCATCCAGGTACTAACTAGGCCCAACAATGCTTAGCTTCCGAGATCAGACGAGATCAGGCGCACTCAGTGTGGTGTGGCCGTAGGCTCTGGGCCTAATGAGTTTTGTACTTTTAAGCATCTACTCGGCTAGACCTTGCAGTTTTGAAAGGCAATTGAGAAAGGGTTCACTTCCTGAACTTGGAGCACAAAAAAGCCTACAGCACCTGGTATTCCCAGGCGGTCTCCCATCCAGGTACTAACTAGGCCTAACACTGCTTAACTTCCGAGATCAGACGAGATCGGGTGCATTCAGTGTGGTGTGGCCGTAGGCTCTAGGAATGCTAAGAATATTACTCTTATGCATTTGCATTTAGTAAGCTAAGCCATGCAGCCACTTGCAACATGATACCACGCTCATCGCTCGATCAGGCGAGATATATAAGACTGGTGGGCCCATTCAGGACTCCTATGTCTGGTAGGATAACTTTAATTCATCCATCCTGTGTCTGTTGCAGGGAGGTGGAGAGAACAATCAACACAATAATGGTTTTCTTTCATGCCTCTTGAAGGACTCAATATTCTCTGTACTGCATTACATGTGAAAGTCGATTTATTACCCATGAACACACTACCTGTATGCTAATTCTATGTAAAAAGGTAGCTCCAGCCCTCATGATGTTGTCCAACATTTCCGCTATAAAACGGTATACAATTATTTTGGAAACATACCAAATTTGAAAAATAATTGAGAAGTTGCGCAATTAATAATCATGGAGCACAAAAAAGCCTACAGCACCTGGTATTCCCAGGCAGTCTCCCATCCAGGTACTAACTAGGCCCGACCCTGCTTAGCTTCCGAGATCGGGCGCATTCAGTGTGGTGTGGCCGTAGGCTCTGGACCTAGTGAGTTTTGTACTTTTAAGCATCTAGTCGGCTAGACCTTGCAGTTTTGAAAGGCAATTGTGAAATGGCTCACTTCCTGAACTTGGAGCACAAAAAAGCCTACAGCACCTGGTATTCCCAGGCGGTCTCCCATCCAGGTACTAACTAGGCCTGACACTGCTTAGCTTCTGAGATCAGACGAGATCAGGCGCATTCAGTGTGGTGTGGCTGTAGGCTCTGGGCCTAGTGAGTTTTGTACTTTTAAGCATCTAGTCGGCTAGACCTTGCAGTTTTAAAAGGCAATTGAGAAATGGCTCACTTCCTGAACTTGGAGTACAAAAAAGCCTACAGCACCTGGTATTCCCAGGCGGTCTCCCATCCAGGTACTAACTAGGCCCGACCCTGCTTAGCTTCCGAGATCGGGCGCATTCAGTGTGGTGTGGCCGTAGGCTCTGGGCCTAGTGAGTTTTGTACTTTTAAGCATCTAGTCGGCTAGACCTTGCAGTTTTGAAAGGCAATTGTGAAATGGCTCACTTCCTGAACTTGGAGCACAAAAAAGCCTACAGCACCTGGTATTCCCAGGTGGTCTCCCATCCAGGTACTAACTAGGCCCGACACTGCTTAGCTTCCGAGATCAGACGAGATCGGGCGCAATCAGTGTGGTGTGTCCGTAGTCTCTGGGCCTAGTGAGTTTTGTACTTTTAAGCATCTAGTCAGCTAGACCTTGCAGTTTTGAAAGGCAATTGAGAAATGGCTCACTTCCTGAACTTGGAGCACAAAAAAGCCTACAGCACCTGGTATTCCCAGGTGGTCTCCCATCCAGGTACTAACGAGGCCCGACACTGCTTAGCTTCCGAGATCAGACGAGATCGGGCACATTCAGTGTGGTGTGGCCGTAGGCTCTGGGCCTTGTGAGTTTTGTACTTTTAAGCATCTAGTCGGCTAGACCTTGCAGTTTTAAAAGGCAATTGAGAAAGGGCTCACTTCCTGAACTTGGAGCACAAAAAAGCCTACAGCACCTGGTATTCCCAGGCGGTCTCCCATCCAGGTACTAACTAGGCCTGACACTGCTTAACTTCCGAGATCAGACGAGATCGGGTGCATTCAGTGTGGTGTGGCCGTAGGCTCTAGGAATGCTAAGAATATTACTCTTATGCATTTGCATTTAGTAAGCTAAGCCATGCAGCCACTTGCAACATGATACCACGCTCATCGCTCGATCCGGCTCGATCAGGCGAGATATATAAGACTGGTGGGCCCATTCAGGACTCCTATGTCTGGTAGGATAACTTTAATTCATCCATCCTGTGTCTGTTGCAGGGAGGTGGAGAGAACAATCAACACAATAATGGGTTTCTTTCATGCCTCTTGAAGGACTCAATATTCTCTGTACTGCATTACATGTGAAAGTCGATTTATTACCCATGAACACACTACCTGTATGCTAATTCTATGTAAAAAGGTAGCTCCAGCCCTCATGATGTTGTCCAACATTTCCGCTATAAAACGGGATACAATTATTTTGGAAACATACCAAATTTGAAAAATAATTGAGAAGTTGCGCAATTACTAATCATGGAGCACAAAAAAGCCTACAGCACCTGGTATTCCCAGGCAGTCTCCCATCCAGGTACTAACTAGGCCCGACCCTGCTTAGCTTCCGAGATCGGGCACATTCTGTGTGGTGTGGCCGTAGGCTCTGGGCCTAGTGAGTTTTGTACTTTTAAGCATCTAGTCGGCTAGACCTTGCAGTTTTGAAAGGCAATTGTGAAATGGCTCACTTCCTGAACTTGGAGCACAAAAAAGCCTACAGCACCTGGTATTCCCAGGCGGTCTCCCATCCAGGTACTAACGAGGCCCGACACTGCTTAGCTTCCGAGATCAGACGAGATCGGGCGCATTCAGTGTGGTGTGGCCGTAGGCTCTGGGCCTTGTGAGTTTTGTACTTTTAAGCATCTAGTCGGTTAGACCTTGCAGTTTTGAAAGGCAATTGAGAAATGGCTCACTTCCTGAACTTGGAGTACAAAAAAGCCTACAGCACCTGGTATTCCCAGGCGGTCTCCCATCCAGGTACTAACTAGGCCCAACACTGCTTAGCTTCTGAGATCAGACGAGATCAGGCGCATTCAGTGTGGTGTGGCCGTAGGCTCTGGGCCTAGTGAGTTTTGTACTTTTAAGCATCTAGTCGGCTAGACCTTGCAGTTTTGAAAGGCAATTGAGAAAGGGCTCACTTCCTGAACTTGGAGCACAAAAAAACCTACAGCACCTGGTATTCCCAGGCAGTCTCCCATCCAGGTACTAACTAGGCCTAACACTGCTTAACTTCCGAGATCAGACAAGATCGGGTGCATTCAGTGTGGTGTGGCCATAGGCTCTAGGAATGCTAAGAATATTACTCTTATGCATTTGCATTTAGTAAGCTAAGCCATGCAGCCACTTGCAACATGATACCACGCTCATCGCTCGATCAGGCTCGATCAGGCGAGATATATAAGACTGGTGGGCCCATTCAGGACTCCTATGTCTGGTAGGATAACTTTAATTCATCCATCCTGTGTCTGTTGCAGGGAGGTGGAGAGAACAATCAACACAATAATGGTTTTCTTTCATGCCTCTTGAAGGACTCAATATTCTCTGTACTGCATTACATGTGAAAGTCGATTTATTACCCATGAACACACTACCTGTATGCTAATTCTATGTAAAAAGGTAGCTCCAGCCCTCATGATGTTGTCCAACATTTCCGCTATAAAACGGTATACAATTATTTTGGAAACATACCAAATTTGAAAAATAATTGAGAAGTTGCGCAATTACTAATCATGGAGCACAAAAAAGCCTACAGCACCTGGTATTCCCAGGCAGTCTCCCATCCAGGTACTAACTAGGCCCGACCCTGCTTAGCTTCCGAGATCGGGCGCATTCAGTGTGGTGTGGCCGTAGGCTCTGGGCCTAGTGAGTTTTGTACTTTTAAGCATCTAGTCGGCTAGACCTTGCAGTTTTGAAAGGCAATTGTGAAATGGCTCACTTCCTGAACTTGGAGCACAAAAAAGCCTACAGCACCTGGTATTCCCAGGTGGTCTCCCATCCAGGTACTAACTAGGCCCAACACTGCTTAGCTTCCTAGATCAGGCAAGATCAGGCGCAATCAGTGTGGTGTGGCCGTAGGCTCTGGGCCTAGTGAGTTTTGTACTTTTAAGCATCTAGTCAGCTAGACCTTGCAGTTTTGAAAGGCAATTGAGAAATGGCTCACTTCCTGAACTTGGAGCACAAAAAAGCCTACAGCACCTGGTATTCCCAGGCGGTCTCCCATTCAGGTACTAACGAGGCCCGACACTGCTTAGCTTCCGAGATCAGACGAGATCGGGCGCATTCAGTGTGGTGTGGCCGTAGGCTCTGGGCCTTGTGAGTTTTGTACTTTTAAGCATCTAGTCGGCTAGACCTTGCAGTTTTGAAAGGCAATTGAGAAATGGCTCACTTCCTGAACTTGGAGCACAAAAAAGCCTACAGCACCTGGTATTCCCAGGCGGTCTCCCATCCAGGTACTAACTAGGCCTGACACTGCTTAACTTCCAAGATCAGACGAGATCGGGTGCATTCAGTGTGGTGTGGCCGTAGGCTCAAGGAATGCTAAGAATATTACTCTTATGCATTTGCATTTAGTAAGCTAAGCCATGCAGCCACTTGCAACATGATACCACGCTCATCGCTCGATCAGGCTCGATCAGGCGAGATATATAAGACTGGTGGGCCCATTCAGGACTCCTATGTCTGGTAGGATAACTTTAATTCATCCATCCTGTGTCTGTTGCAGGGAGGTGGAGAGAACAATCAACACAATAATGGGTTTCTTTCATGCCTCTTGAAGGACTCAATATTCTCTGTACTGCATTACATGTGAAAGTCGATTTATTACCCATGAACACACTACCTGTATGCTAATTCTATGTAAAAAGGTAGCTCCAGCCCTCATGATGTTGTCCAACATTTCCGCTATAAAACGGGATACAATTATTTTGGAAACATACCAAATTTGAAAAATAATTGAGAAGTTGCGCAATTACTAATCATGGAGCACAAAAAAGCCTACAGCACCTGGTATTCCCAGGCAGTCTCCCATCCAGGTACTAACTAGGCCCGACCCTGCTTAGCTTCCGAGATCAGATGAGATCGGGCGCATTCAGTGTGGTGTGGCCGTAGGCTCTGGGCCTTGTGAGTTTTGTACTTTTAAGCATCTAGTCGGCTAGACCTTGCAGTTTTGAAAGGCAATTGAGAAATGGCTCACTTCCTGAACTTGGAGTACAAAAAAGCCTACAGCACCTGGTATTCCCAGGCGGTCTCCCATCCAGGTACTAACTAGGCCCGACACTGCTTAGCTTCTGAGATCAGACGAGATCAGGCGCATTCAGTGTGGTGTGGCCGTAGGCTCTGGGCCTAGTGAGTTTTGTACTTTTAAGCATCTAGTCGGCTAGACCTTGCAGTTTTAAAAGGCAATTGAGAAAGGGCTCACTTCCTGAACTTGGAGCACAAAAAAGCCTACAGCACCTGGTATTCCCAGGCGGTCTCCCATCCAGGTACTAACTAGGCCTGACACTGCTTAACTTCCAAGATCAGACGAGATCGGGTGCATTCAGTGTGGTGTGGCCGTAGGCTCTAGGAATGCTAAGAATATTACTCTTATGCATTTGCATTTAGTAAGCTAAGCCATGCAGCCACTTGCAACATGATACCACGCTCATCGCTCGATCAGGCTCGATCAGGCGAGATATATAAGACTGGTGGGCCCATTCAGGACTCCTATGTCTGGTAGGATAACTTTAATTCATCCATCCTGTGTCTGTTGCAGGGAGGTGGAGAGAACAATCAACACAATAATGGTTTTCTTTCATGCCTCTTGAAGGACTCAATATTCTCTGTACTGCATTACATGTGAAAGTCGATTTATTACCCATGAACACACTACCTGTATGCTAATTCTATGTAAAAAGGTAGCTCCAGCCCTCATGATGTTGTCCAACATTTCCGCTATAAAACGGGATACAATTATTTTGGAAACATACCAAATTTGAAAAATAATTGAGAAGTTGCGCAATTACTAATCATGGAGCACAAAAAAGCCTACAGCACCTGGTATTCCCAGGCAGTCTCCCATCCAGGTACTAACTAGGCCCGACCCTGCTTAGTTTCTGAGATCGGGCGCATTCAGTGTGGTGTGGCCGTAGGCTCTAGGCCTAGTGAGTTTTGTACTTTTAAGCACTAGACCTTGCAGTTTTGAAAGGCAATTGTGAAATGGCTCACTTCCTGAACTTGGAGCACAAAAAAGCCTACAGCACCTGGTATTCCCAGGTGGTCTCCCATCCAGGTACTAACTAGGCCCGACACTGCTTAGCTTCCGAGATCAGACGAGATCGGGCGCAATCAGTGTGGTGTGGCCGTAGGCTCTGGGCCTAGTGAGTTTTGTACTTTTAAGCATCTAGTCAGCTAGACCTTGCAGTTTTGAAAGGCAATTGAGAAATGGCTCACTTCCTGAACTTGGAGCACAAAAAAGCCTACAGCACCTGGTATTCCCAGGCGGTCTCCCATCCAGGTACTAACGAGGCCCGACACTGCTTAGCTTCCGAGATCAGACGAGATCGGGCGCATTCAGTGTGGTGTGGCCGTAGGCTCTGGGCCTTGTGAGTTTTGTACTTTTAAGCATCTAGTCGGCTAGACCTTGCAGTTTTGAAAGGCAATTGAGAAATGGCTCACTTCCTGAACTTGGAGTACAAAAAAGCCTACAGCACCTGGTATTCCCAGGCGGTCTCCCATCCAGGTACTAACTAGGCCCGACACTGCTTAGCTTCTGAGATCAGACGAGATCAGGCGCATTCAGTGTGGTGTGGCCGTAGGCTCTGGGCCTAGGAAGTTTTGTACTTTTAAGCATCTAGTCGGCTAGACCTTGCAGTTTTAAAAGGCAATTGAGAAAGGGCTCACTTCCTGAACTTGGAGCACAAAAAAGCCTACAGCACCTGGTATTCCCAGGCGGTCTCCCATCCAGGTACTAACTAGGCCTGACACTGCTTCACTTCCGAGATCAGACGAGATCGGGTGCATTCAGTGTGGTGTGGCCGTAGGCTCTAGGAATGCTAAGAATATTACTCTTATGCATTTGCATTTAGTAAGCTAAGCCATGCAGCCACTTGCAACATGATACCACGCTCATCGCTCGATCAGGCGAGATATATAAGACTGGTGGGCCCATTCAGGACTCCTATGTCTGGTAGGATAACTTTAATTCATCCATCCTGTGTCTGTTGCAGGGAGGTGGAGAGAACAATCAACACAATAATGGGTTTCTTTCATGCCTCTTGAAGGACTCAATATTCTCTGTACTGCATTACATGTGAAAGTCGATTTATTACCCATGAACACACTACTTGTATGCTAATTCTATGTAAAAAGGTAGCTCCAGCCCTCATGATGTTGTCCAACATTTCCGCTATAAAACGGGATACAATTATTTTGGAAACATACCAAATTTGAAAAATAATTGAGAAGTTGCGCAATTACTAATCATGGAGCACAAAAAAGCCTACAGCACCTGGTATTCCCAGGCAGTCTCCCATCCAGGTACTAACTAGGCCCGACCCTGCTTAGCTTCCGAGATCGGGCGCATTCAGTGTGGTGTGGCCGTAGGCTCTGGGCCTAGTGAGTTTTGTACTTTTAAGCATCTAGTCGGCTAGACCTTGCAGTTTTGAAAGGCAATTGAGAAATGGCTCACTTCCTGAACTTGGAGCACAAAAAAGCCTACAGCACCTGGTATTCCCAGGCGGTCTCCCATCCAGGTACTAACTAGGCCCAACAATGCTTAGCTTCCGAGATCAGACGAGATCAGGCGCACTCAGTGTGGTGTGGCCGTAGGCTCTGGGGCTAATGAGTTTTGTACTTTTAAGCATCTAGTCGGCTAGACCTTGCAGTTTTGAAAGGCAATTGAGAAAGGGTTCACTTCCTGAACTTGGAGCACAAAAAAGCCTACAGCACCTGGTATTCCCAGGCGGTCTCCCATCCAGGTACTAACTAGGCCTAACACTGCTTAACTTCCGAGATCAGACGAGATCGGGTGCATTCAGTGTGGTGTGGCCGTAGGCTCTAGGAATGCTAAGAATATTACTCTTATGCATTTGCATTTAGTAAGCTAAGCCATGCAGCCACTTGCAACATGATACCACGCTCATCGCTCGATCAGGCTCGATCAGGCGAGATATATAAGACTGGTGGGCCCATTCAGGACTCCTATGTCTGGTAGGATAACTTTAATTCATCCATCCTGTGTCTGTTGCAGGGAGGTGGAAAGAACAATCAACACAATAATGGTTTTCTTTCATGCCTCTTGAAGGACTCAATATTCTCTGTACTGCATTACATGTGAAAGTCGATTTATTACCCATGAACACACTACCTGTATGCTAATTCTATGTAAAAAGGTAGCTCCAGCCCTCATGATGTTGTCCAACATTTCCGCTATAAAACGGTATACAATTATTTTGGAAACATACCAAATTTGAAAAATAATTGAGAAGTTGCGCAATTAATAATCATGGAGCACAAAAAAGCCTACAGCACCTGGTATTCCCAGGCAGTCTCCCATCCAGGTACTAACTAGGCCCGACCCTGCTTAGCTTCCGAGATCGGGCGCATTCAGTGTGGTGTGGCCGTAGGCTCTGGGCCTAGTGAGTTTTGTACTTTTAAGCATCTAGTCGGCTAGACCTTGCAGTTTTGAAAGGCAATTGTGAAATGGCTCACTTCCTGAACTTGGAGCACAAAAAAGCCTACAGCACCTGGTATTCCCAGGCGGTCTCCCATCCAGGTACTAACGAGGCCCGACACTGCTTAGCTTCCGAGATCAGACGCATTCAGTGTGGTGTGGCCGTAGGCTCTGGGCCTTGTGAGTTTTGTACTTTTAAGCATCTAGTCAGCTAGACCTTGCAGTTTTGAAAGGCAATTGAGAAATGGCTCCCTTCCTGAACTTGGAGCACAAAAAAGCCTACAGCACCTGGTATTCCCAGGCGGTCTCCCATCCAGGTACTAACGAGGCCCGACACTGCTTAGCTTCCGAGATCAGACGAGATCGGGCGCATTCAGTGTGGTGTGGCCGTAGGCTCTGGGCCTTGTGAGTTTTGTACTTTTAAGCATCTAGTCGGCTAGACCTTGCAGTTTTGAAAGGCAATTGAGAAATGGCTCACTTCCTGAACTTGGAGTACAAAAAAGCCTACAGCACCTGGTATTCCCAGGCGGTCTCCCATCCAGGTACTAACTAGGCCCGACACTGCTTAGCTTCTGAGATCAGACGAGATCAGGCGCATTCAGTGTGGTGTGGCTGTAGGCTCTGGGCCTAGTGAGTTTTGTACTTTTAAGCATCTAGTCGGCTAGACCTTGCAGTTTTAAAAGGCAATTGAGAAATGGCTCACTTCCTGAACTTGGAGTACAAAAAAGCCTACAGCACCTGGTATTCCCAGGCGGTCTCCCATCCAGGTACTAACTAGGCCCGACCCTGCTTAGCTTCCGAGATCGGGCGCATTCAGTGTGGTGTGGCCGTAGGCTCTGGGCCTAGTGAGTTTTGTACTTTTAAGCCTCTAGTCGGCTAGACCTTGCAGTTTTGAAAGGCAATTGTGAAATGGCTCACTTCCTGAACTTGGAGCACAAAAAAGCCTACAGCACCTGGTATTCCCAGGTGGTCTCCCATCCAGGTACTAACTAGGCCTGACACTGCTTAGCTTCCGAGATCAGACGAGATCGGGCGCAATCAGTGTGGTGTGTCCGTAGTCTCTGGGCCTAGTGAGTTTTGTACTTTTAAGCATCTAGTCAGCTAGACCTTGCAGTTTTGAAAGGCAATTGAGAAATGGCTCACTTCCTGAACTTGGAGCACAAAAAAGCCTACAGCACCTGGTATTCCCAGGTGGTCTCCCATCCAGGTACTAACGAGGCCCGACACTGCTTAGCTTCCGAGATCAGACGAGATCGGGCACATTCAGTGTGGTGTGGCCGTAGGCTCTGGGCCTTGTGAGTTTTGTACTTTTAAGCATCTAGTCGGCTAGACCTTGCAGTTTTAAAAGGCAATTGAGAAAGGGCTCACTTCCTGAACTTGAAGCACAAAAAAGCCTACAGCACCTGGTATTCCCAGGCGGTCTCCCATCCAGGTACTAACTAGGCCTGACACTCCTTAACTTCCGAGATCAGACGAGATCGGGTGCATTCAGTGTGGTGTGGCCGTAGGCTCTAGGAATGCTAAGAATATTACTCTTATGCATTTGCATTTAGTAAGCTAAGCCATGCAGCCACTTGCAACATGATACCACGCTCATCGCTCGATCCGGCTCGATCAGGCGAGATATATAAGACTGGTGGGCCCATTCAGGACTCCTATGTCTGGTAGGATAACTTTAATTCATCCATCCTGTGTCTGTTGCAGGGAGGTGGAGAGAACAATCAACACAATAATGGGTTTCTTTCATGCCTCTTGAAGGACTCAATATTCTCTGTACTGCATTACATGTGAAAGTCGATTTATTACCCATGAACACACTACCTGTATGCTAATTCTATGTAAAAAGGTAGCTCCAGCCCTCATGATGTTGTCCAACATTTCCGCTATAAAACGGGACACAATTATTTTGGAAACATACCAAATTTGAAAAATAATTGAGAAGTTGCGCAATTACTAATCATGGAGCACAAAAAAGCCTACAGCACCTGGTATTCCCAGGCAGTCTCCCATCCAGGTACTAACTAGGCCCAACCCTGCTTAGCTTCCGAGATCGGGCACATTCTGTGTGGTGTGGCCGTAGGCTCTGGGCCTAGTGAGTTTTGTACTTTTAAGCATCTAGTCGGCTAGACCTTGCAGTTTTGAAAGGCAATTGTGAAATGGCTCACTTCCTGAACTTGGAGCACAAAAAAGCCTACAGCACCTGGTATTCCCAGGCGGTCTCCCATCCAGGTACTAACGAGGCCCGACACTGCTTAGCTTCCGAGATCAGACGAGATCGGGCGCATTCAGTGTGGTGTGGCCGTAGGCTCTGGGCCTTGTGAGTTTTGTACTTTTAAGCATCTAGTCGGTTAGACCTTGCAGTTTTGAAAGGCAATTGAGAAATGGCTCACTTCCTGAACTTGGAGTACAAAAAAGCCTACAGCACCTGGTATTCCCAGGCGGTCTCCCATCCAGGTACTAACTAGGCCCAACACTGCTTAGCTTCTGAGATCAGACGCATTCAGTGTGGTGTGGCCGTAGGCTCTGGGCCTAGTGAGTTTTGTACTTTTAAGCATCTAGTCGGCTAGACCTTGCAGTTTTGAAAGGCAATTGAGAAAGGGCTCACTTCCTGAACTTGGAGCACAAAAAAGCCTACAGCACCTGGTATTCCCAGGCGGTCTCCCATCCAGGTACTAACTAGGCCTAACACTGCTTAACTTCCGAGATCAGACAAGATCGGGTGCATTCAGTGTGGTGTGGCCGTAGGCTCTAGGAATGCTAAGAATATTACTCTTATGCATTTGCATTTAGTAAGCTAAGCCATGCAGCCACTTGCAACATGATACCACGCTCATCGCTCGATCAGGCTCGATCAGGCGAGATATATAAGACTGGTGGGCCCATTCAGGACTCCTATGTCTGGTAGGATAACTTTAATTCATCCATCCTGTGTCTGTTGCAGGGAGGTGGAGAGAACAATCAACACAATAATGGTTTTCTTTCATGCCTCTTGAAGGACTCAATATTCTCTGTACTGCATTACATGTGAAAGTCGATTTATTACCCATGAACACACTACCTGTATGCTAATTCTATGTAAAAAGGTAGCTCCAGCCCTCATGATGTTGTCCAACATTTCCGCTATAAAACGGTATACAATTATTTTGGAAACATACCAAATTTGAAAAATAATTGAGAAGTTGCGCAATTACTAATCATGGAGCACAAAAAAGCCTACAGCACCTGGTATTCCCAGGCAGTCTCCCATCCAGGTACTAACTAGGCCCGACCCTGCTTAGCTTCGGAGATCGGGCGCATTCAGTGTGGTGTGGCCGTAGGCTCTGGGCCCAGTGAGTTTTGTACTTTTAAGCATCTAGTCGGCTAGACCTTGCAGTTTTGAAAGGCAATTGTGAAATGGCTCACTTCCTGAACTTGGAGCACAAAAAAGCCTACAGCACCTGGTATTCCCAGGTGGTCTCCCATCCAGGTACTAACTAGGCCTAACACTGCTTAGCTTCCTAGATCAGGCAAGATCAGGCGCAATCAGTGTGGTGTGGCCGTAGGCTCTGGGCCTAGTGAGTTTTGTACTTTTAAGCATCTAGTCAGCTAGACCTTGCAGTTTTGAAAGGCAATTGAGAAATGGCTCACTTCCTGAACTTGGAGCACAAAAAAGCCTACAGCACCTGGTATTCCCAGGCGGTCTCCCATCCAGGTACTAACGAGGCCCGACACTGCTTAGCTTCCGAGATCAGACGAGATAGGGCCCATTCAGTGTGGTGTGGCCGTAGGCTCTGGGCCTTGTGAGTTTTGTACTTTTAAGCATCTAGTCGGCTAGACCTTGCAGTTTTGAAAGGCAATTGAGAAATGGCTCACTTCCTGAACTTGGAGTACAAAAAAGCCTACAGCACCTGGTATTCCCAGGCGGTCTCCCATCCAGGTACTAACTAGGCCTGACACTGCTTAGCTTCTGAGATCAGACGAGATCAGGCGCATTCAGTGTGGTGTGGCCGTAGGCTCTGGGCCTAGTGAGTTTTGTACTTTTAAGCATCTAGTCGGCTAGACCTTGCAGTTTTAAAAGGCAATTGAGAAAGGGCTCACTTCCTGAACTTGGAGCACAAAAAAGCCTACAGCACCTGGTATTCCCAGGCGGTCTCCCATCCAGGTACTAACTAGGCCTGACACTGCTTAACTTCCAAGATCAGACGAGATCGGGTGCATTCAGTGTGGTGTGGCCCTAGGCTCTAGGAATGCTAAGAATATTACTCTTATGCATTTGCATTTAGTAAGCTAAGCCATGCAGCCACTTGCAACATGATACCACGCTCAGGCGAGATATATAAGACTGGTGGGCCCATTCAGGACTCCTATGTCTGGTAGGATAACTTTAATTCATCCATCCTGTGTCTGTTGCAGGGAGGTGGAGAGAACAATCAACACAATAATGGTTTTCTTTCATGCCTCTTGAAGGACTCAATATTCTCTGTACTGCATTACATGTGAAAGTCGATTTATTACCCATGAACACACTACCTGTATGCTAATTCTATGTAAAAAGGTAGCTCCAGCCCTCATGATGTTGTCCAACATTTCCGCTATAAAACGGGATACAATTATTTTGGAAACATACCAAATTTGAAAAATAATTGAGAAGTTGCGCAATTACTAATCATGGAGCACAAAAAAGCCTACAGCACCTGGTATTCCCAGGCAGTCTCCCATCCAGGTACTAACTAGGCCCAACCCTGCTTAGCTTCCGAGATCGGGCGCATTCAGTGTGGTGTGGCCGTAGGCTCTAGGCCTAGTGAGTTTTGTACTTTTAAGCACTAGACCTTGCAGTTTTGAAAGGCAATTGTGAAATGGCTCACTTCCTGAACTTGGAGCACAAAAAAGCCTACAGCACCTGGTATTCCCAGGTGGTCTCCCATCCAGGTACTAACTAGGCCCGACACTGCTTAGCTTCCGAGATCAGACGAGATCGGGCGCAATCAGTGTGGTGTGGCCGTAGGCTCTGGGCCTAGTGAGTTTTGTACTTTTAAGCATCTAGTCAGCTAGACCTTGCAGTTTTGAAAGGCAATTGAGAAATGGCTCACTTCCTGAACTTGGAGCACAAAAAAGCCTACAGCACCTGGTATTCCCAGGCGGTCTCCCATCCAGGTACTAACGAGGCCCGACACTGCTTAGCTTCCGAGATCAAGCGAGATCGGGCGCATTCAGTGTGGTGTGGCCGTAGGCTCTGGGCCTTGTGAGTTTTGTACTTTTAAGCATCTAGTCGGCTAGACCTTGCAGTTTTGAAAGGCAATTGAGAAATGGCTCACTTCCTGAACTTGGAGTACAAAAAAGCCTACAGCACCTGGTATTCCCAGGCGGTCTCCCATCCAGGTACTAACTAGGCCCGACACTGCTTAGCTTCTGAGATCAGACGAGATCAGGCGCATTCAGTGTGGTGTGGCCGTAGGCTCTGGGCCTAGGAAGTTTTGTACTTTTAAGCATCTAGTCGGCTAGACCTTGCAGTTTTAAAAGGCAATTGAGAAAGGGCTCACTTCCTGAACTTGGAGCACAAAAAAGCCTACAGCACCTGGTATTCCCAGGCGGTCTCCCATCCAGGTACTAACTAGGCCTGACACTGCTTCACTTCCGAGATCAGACGAGATCGGGTGCATTCAGTGTGGTGTGGCCGTAGGCTCTAGGAATGCTAAGAATATTACTCTTATGCATTTGCATTTAGTAAGCTAAGCCATGCAGCCACTTGCAACATGATACCACGCTCATCGCTCGATCAGGCGAGATATATAAGACTGGTGGGCCCATTCAGGACTCCTATGTCTGGTAGGATAACTTTAATTCATCCATCCTGTGTCTGTTGCAGGGAGGTGGAGAGAACAATCAACACAATAATGGGTTTCTTTCATGCCTCTTGAAGGACTCAATATTCTCTGTACTGCATTACATGTGAAAGTCGATTTATTACCCATGAACACACTACTTGTATGCTAATTCTATGTAAAAAGGTAGCTCCAGCCCTCATGATGTTGTCCAACATTTCCGCTATTAAACGGGATACAATTATTTTGGAAACATACCAAATTTGAAAAATAATTGAGAAGTTGCGCAATTACTAATCATGGAGCACAAAAAAGCCTACAGCACCTGGTATTCCCAGGCAGTCTCCCATCCAGGTACTAACTAGGCCCGACCCTGCTTAGCTTCCGAGATCGGGCGCATTCAGTGTGGTGTGGCCGTAGGCTCTGGGCCTAGTGAGTTTTGTACTTTTAAGCATCTAGTCGGCTAGACCTTGCAGTTTTGAAAGGCAATTGTGAAATGGCTCACTTCCTGAACTTGGAGCACAAAAAAGCCTACAGCACCTGGTATTCCCAGGCGGTCTCCCATCCAGGTACTAACGAGGCCCGACACTGCTTAGCTTCCGAGATCAGACGCATTCAGTGTGGTGTGGCCGTAGGCTCTGGGCCTTGTGAGTTTTGTACTTTTAAGCATCTAGTCAGCTAGACCTTGCAGTTTTGAAAGGCAATTGAG
The DNA here is from genome assembly GCF_040938575.1 of Ambystoma mexicanum. Classification (NCBI taxonomy): domain Eukaryota; kingdom Metazoa; phylum Chordata; class Amphibia; order Caudata; family Ambystomatidae; genus Ambystoma; species Ambystoma mexicanum. The sequence goes on from NC_090927.1 coordinate 843,915,596, forward strand.
AAATGGCTCCCTTCCTGAACTTGGAGCACAAAAAAGCCTACAGCACCTGGTATTCCCAGGCGGTCTCCCATCCAGGTACTAACGAGGCCCGACACTGCTTAGCTTCCGAGATCAGACGAGATCGGGCGCATTCAGTGTGGTGTGGCCGTAGGCTCTGGGCCTTGTGAGTTTTGTACTTTTAAGCATCTAGTCGGCTAGACCTTGCAGTTTTGAAAGGCAATTGAGAAATGGCTCACTTCCTGAACTTGGAGTACAAAAAAGCCTACAGCACCTGGTATTCCCAGGCGGTCTCCCATCCAGGTACTAACTAGGCCCGACACTGCTTAGCTTCTGAGATCAGACGAGATCAGGCGCATTCAGTGTGGTGTGGCTGTAGGCTCTGGGCCTAGTGAGTTTTGTACTTTTAAGCATCTAGTCGGCTAGACCTTGCAGTTTTAAAAGGCAATTGAGAAATGGCTCACTTCCTGAACTTGGAGTACAAAAAAGCCTACAGCACCTGGTATTCCCAGGCGGTCTCCCATCCAGGTACTAACTAGGCCCGACCCTGCTTAGCTTCCGAGATCGGGCGCATTCAGTGTGGTGTGGCCGTAGGCTCTGGGCCTAGTGAGTTTTGTACTTTTAAGCCTCTAGTCGGCTAGACCTTGCAGTTTTGAAAGGCAATTGTGAAATGGCTCACTTCCTGAACTTGGAGCACAAAAAAGCCTACAGCACCTGGTATTCCCAGGTGGTCTCCCATCCAGGTACTAACTAGGCCTGACACTGCTTAGCTTCCGAGATCAGACGAGATCGGGCGCAATCAGTGTGGTGTGTCCGTAGTCTCTGGGCCTAGTGAGTTTTGTACTTTTAAGCATCTAGTCAGCTAGACCTTGCAGTTTTGAAAGGCAATTGAGAAATGGCTCACTTCCTGAACTTGGAGCACAAAAAAGCCTACAGCACCTGGTATTCCCAGGTGGTCTCCCATCCAGGTACTAACGAGGCCCGACACTGCTTAGCTTCCGAGATCAGACGAGATCGGGCACATTCAGTGTGGTGTGGCCGTAGGCTCTGGGCCTTGTGAGTTTTGTACTTTTAAGCATCTAGTCGGCTAGACCTTGCAGTTTTAAAAGGCAATTGAGAAAGGGCTCACTTCCTGAACTTGAAGCACAAAAAAGCCTACAGCACCTGGTATTCCCAGGCGGTCTCCCATCCAGGTACTAACTAGGCCTGACACTCCTTAACTTCCGAGATCAGACGAGATCGGGTGCATTCAGTGTGGTGTGGCCGTAGGCTCTAGGAATGCTAAGAATATTACTCTTATGCATTTGCATTTAGTAAGCTAAGCCATGCAGCCACTTGCAACATGATACCACGCTCATCGCTCGATCCGGCTCGATCAGGCGAGATATATAAGACTGGTGGGCCCATTCAGGACTCCTATGTCTGGTAGGATAACTTTAATTCATCCATCCTGTGTCTGTTGCAGGGAGGTGGAGAGAACAATCAACACAATAATGGGTTTCTTTCATGCCTCTTGAAGGACTCAATATTCTCTGTACTGCATTACATGTGAAAGTCGATTTATTACCCATGAACACACTACCTGTATGCTAATTCTATGTAAAAAGGTAGCTCCAGCCCTCATGATGTTGTCCAACATTTCCGCTATAAAACGGGACACAATTATTTTGGAAACATACCAAATTTGAAAAATAATTGAGAAGTTGCGCAATTACTAATCATGGAGCACAAAAAAGCCTACAGCACCTGGTATTCCCAGGCAGTCTCCCATCCAGGTACTAACTAGGCCCAACCCTGCTTAGCTTCCGAGATCGGGCACATTCTGTGTGGTGTGGCCGTAGGCTCTGGGCCTAGTGAGTTTTGTACTTTTAAGCATCTAGTCGGCTAGACCTTGCAGTTTTGAAAGGCAATTGTGAAATGGCTCACTTCCTGAACTTGGAGCACAAAAAAGCCTACAGCACCTGGTATTCCCAGGCGGTCTCCCATCCAGGTACTAACGAGGCCCGACACTGCTTAGCTTCCGAGATCAGACGAGATCGGGCGCATTCAGTGTGGTGTGGCCGTAGGCTCTGGGCCTTGTGAGTTTTGTACTTTTAAGCATCTAGTCGGTTAGACCTTGCAGTTTTGAAAGGCAATTGAGAAATGGCTCACTTCCTGAACTTGGAGTACAAAAAAGCCTACAGCACCTGGTATTCCCAGGCGGTCTCCCATCCAGGTACTAACTAGGCCCAACACTGCTTAGCTTCTGAGATCAGACGCATTCAGTGTGGTGTGGCCGTAGGCTCTGGGCCTAGTGAGTTTTGTACTTTTAAGCATCTAGTCGGCTAGACCTTGCAGTTTTGAAAGGCAATTGAGAAAGGGCTCACTTCCTGAACTTGGAGCACAAAAAAGCCTACAGCACCTGGTATTCCCAGGCGGTCTCCCATCCAGGTACTAACTAGGCCTAACACTGCTTAACTTCCGAGATCAGACAAGATCGGGTGCATTCAGTGTGGTGTGGCCGTAGGCTCTAGGAATGCTAAGAATATTACTCTTATGCATTTGCATTTAGTAAGCTAAGCCATGCAGCCACTTGCAACATGATACCACGCTCATCGCTCGATCAGGCTCGATCAGGCGAGATATATAAGACTGGTGGGCCCATTCAGGACTCCTATGTCTGGTAGGATAACTTTAATTCATCCATCCTGTGTCTGTTGCAGGGAGGTGGAGAGAACAATCAACACAATAATGGTTTTCTTTCATGCCTCTTGAAGGACTCAATATTCTCTGTACTGCATTACATGTGAAAGTCGATTTATTACCCATGAACACACTACCTGTATGCTAATTCTATGTAAAAAGGTAGCTCCAGCCCTCATGATGTTGTCCAACATTTCCGCTATAAAACGGTATACAATTATTTTGGAAACATACCAAATTTGAAAAATAATTGAGAAGTTGCGCAATTACTAATCATGGAGCACAAAAAAGCCTACAGCACCTGGTATTCCCAGGCAGTCTCCCATCCAGGTACTAACTAGGCCCGACCCTGCTTAGCTTCGGAGATCGGGCGCATTCAGTGTGGTGTGGCCGTAGGCTCTGGGCCCAGTGAGTTTTGTACTTTTAAGCATCTAGTCGGCTAGACCTTGCAGTTTTGAAAGGCAATTGTGAAATGGCTCACTTCCTGAACTTGGAGCACAAAAAAGCCTACAGCACCTGGTATTCCCAGGTGGTCTCCCATCCAGGTACTAACTAGGCCTAACACTGCTTAGCTTCCTAGATCAGGCAAGATCAGGCGCAATCAGTGTGGTGTGGCCGTAGGCTCTGGGCCTAGTGAGTTTTGTACTTTTAAGCATCTAGTCAGCTAGACCTTGCAGTTTTGAAAGGCAATTGAGAAATGGCTCACTTCCTGAACTTGGAGCACAAAAAAGCCTACAGCACCTGGTATTCCCAGGCGGTCTCCCATCCAGGTACTAACGAGGCCCGACACTGCTTAGCTTCCGAGATCAGACGAGATAGGGCCCATTCAGTGTGGTGTGGCCGTAGGCTCTGGGCCTTGTGAGTTTTGTACTTTTAAGCATCTAGTCGGCTAGACCTTGCAGTTTTGAAAGGCAATTGAGAAATGGCTCACTTCCTGAACTTGGAGTACAAAAAAGCCTACAGCACCTGGTATTCCCAGGCGGTCTCCCATCCAGGTACTAACTAGGCCTGACACTGCTTAGCTTCTGAGATCAGACGAGATCAGGCGCATTCAGTGTGGTGTGGCCGTAGGCTCTGGGCCTAGTGAGTTTTGTACTTTTAAGCATCTAGTCGGCTAGACCTTGCAGTTTTAAAAGGCAATTGAGAAAGGGCTCACTTCCTGAACTTGGAGCACAAAAAAGCCTACAGCACCTGGTATTCCCAGGCGGTCTCCCATCCAGGTACTAACTAGGCCTGACACTGCTTAACTTCCAAGATCAGACGAGATCGGGTGCATTCAGTGTGGTGTGGCCCTAGGCTCTAGGAATGCTAAGAATATTACTCTTATGCATTTGCATTTAGTAAGCTAAGCCATGCAGCCACTTGCAACATGATACCACGCTCAGGCGAGATATATAAGACTGGTGGGCCCATTCAGGACTCCTATGTCTGGTAGGATAACTTTAATTCATCCATCCTGTGTCTGTTGCAGGGAGGTGGAGAGAACAATCAACACAATAATGGTTTTCTTTCATGCCTCTTGAAGGACTCAATATTCTCTGTACTGCATTACATGTGAAAGTCGATTTATTACCCATGAACACACTACCTGTATGCTAATTCTATGTAAAAAGGTAGCTCCAGCCCTCATGATGTTGTCCAACATTTCCGCTATAAAACGGGATACAATTATTTTGGAAACATACCAAATTTGAAAAATAATTGAGAAGTTGCGCAATTACTAATCATGGAGCACAAAAAAGCCTACAGCACCTGGTATTCCCAGGCAGTCTCCCATCCAGGTACTAACTAGGCCCAACCCTGCTTAGCTTCCGAGATCGGGCGCATTCAGTGTGGTGTGGCCGTAGGCTCTAGGCCTAGTGAGTTTTGTACTTTTAAGCACTAGACCTTGCAGTTTTGAAAGGCAATTGTGAAATGGCTCACTTCCTGAACTTGGAGCACAAAAAAGCCTACAGCACCTGGTATTCCCAGGTGGTCTCCCATCCAGGTACTAACTAGGCCCGACACTGCTTAGCTTCCGAGATCAGACGAGATCGGGCGCAATCAGTGTGGTGTGGCCGTAGGCTCTGGGCCTAGTGAGTTTTGTACTTTTAAGCATCTAGTCAGCTAGACCTTGCAGTTTTGAAAGGCAATTGAGAAATGGCTCACTTCCTGAACTTGGAGCACAAAAAAGCCTACAGCACCTGGTATTCCCAGGCGGTCTCCCATCCAGGTACTAACGAGGCCCGACACTGCTTAGCTTCCGAGATCAAGCGAGATCGGGCGCATTCAGTGTGGTGTGGCCGTAGGCTCTGGGCCTTGTGAGTTTTGTACTTTTAAGCATCTAGTCGGCTAGACCTTGCAGTTTTGAAAGGCAATTGAGAAATGGCTCACTTCCTGAACTTGGAGTACAAAAAAGCCTACAGCACCTGGTATTCCCAGGCGGTCTCCCATCCAGGTACTAACTAGGCCCGACACTGCTTAGCTTCTGAGATCAGACGAGATCAGGCGCATTCAGTGTGGTGTGGCCGTAGGCTCTGGGCCTAGGAAGTTTTGTACTTTTAAGCATCTAGTCGGCTAGACCTTGCAGTTTTAAAAGGCAATTGAGAAAGGGCTCACTTCCTGAACTTGGAGCACAAAAAAGCCTACAGCACCTGGTATTCCCAGGCGGTCTCCCATCCAGGTACTAACTAGGCCTGACACTGCTTCACTTCCGAGATCAGACGAGATCGGGTGCATTCAGTGTGGTGTGGCCGTAGGCTCTAGGAATGCTAAGAATATTACTCTTATGCATTTGCATTTAGTAAGCTAAGCCATGCAGCCACTTGCAACATGATACCACGCTCATCGCTCGATCAGGCGAGATATATAAGACTGGTGGGCCCATTCAGGACTCCTATGTCTGGTAGGATAACTTTAATTCATCCATCCTGTGTCTGTTGCAGGGAGGTGGAGAGAACAATCAACACAATAATGGGTTTCTTTCATGCCTCTTGAAGGACTCAATATTCTCTGTACTGCATTACATGTGAAAGTCGATTTATTACCCATGAACACACTACTTGTATGCTAATTCTATGTAAAAAGGTAGCTCCAGCCCTCATGATGTTGTCCAACATTTCCGCTATTAAACGGGATACAATTATTTTGGAAACATACCAAATTTGAAAAATAATTGAGAAGTTGCGCAATTACTAATCATGGAGCACAAAAAAGCCTACAGCACCTGGTATTCCCAGGCAGTCTCCCATCCAGGTACTAACTAGGCCCGACCCTGCTTAGCTTCCGAGATCGGGCGCATTCAGTGTGGTGTGGCCGTAGGCTCTGGGCCTAGTGAGTTTTGTACTTTTAAGCATCTAGTCGGCTAGACCTTGCAGTTTTGAAAGGCAATTGTGAAATGGCTCACTTCCTGAACTTGGAGCACAAAAAAAGCCTACAGCACCTGGTATTCCCAGGCGGTCTCCCATCCAGGTACTAACGAGGCCCGACACTGCTTAGCTTCCGAGATCAGACGAGATCGGGCGCATTCAGTGTGGTGTGGCCGTAGGCTCTGGGCCTTGTGAGTTTTGTACTTTTAAGCATCTAGTCGGCTAGACCTTGCAGTTTTGAAAGGCAATTGAGAAATGGCTCACTTCCTGAACTTGGAGTACAAAAAAGCCTACAGCACCTGGTATTCCCAGGCGGTCTCCCATCCAGGTACTAACTAGGCCCGACACTGCTTAGCTTCTGAGATCAGACGAGATCAGGCGCATTCAGTGTGGTGTGGCCGTAGGCTCTGGGCCTAGTGAGTTTTGTACTTTTAAGCATCTAGTCGGCTAGACCTTGCAGTTTTAAAAGGCAATTGAGAAAGGGCTCACTTCCTGAACTTGGAGCACAAAAAAGCCTACAGCACCTGGTATTCCCAGGCGGTCTCCCATCCAGGTACTAACTAGGCCTGACACTGCTTAACTTCCAAGATCAGACGAGATCGGGTGCATTCAGTGTGGTGTGGCCGTAGGCTCTAGGAATGCTAAGAATATTACTCTTATGCATTTGCATTTAGTAAGCTAAGCCATGCAGCCACTTGCAACATGATACCACGCTCATCGCTCGATCAGGCTCGATCAGGCGAGATATATAAGACTGGTGGGCCCATTCAGGACTCCTATGTCTGGTAGGATAACTTTAATTCATCCATCCTGTGTCTGTTGCAGGGAGGTGGAGAGAACAATCAACACAATAATGGTTTTCTTTCATGCCTCTTGAAGGACTCAATATTCTCTGTACTGCATTACATGTGAAAGTCGATTTATTACCCATGAACACACTACCTGTATGCTAATTCTATGTAAAAAGGTAGCTCCAGCCCTCATGATGTTGTCCAACATTTCCGCTATAAAACGGGATACAATTATTTTGGAAACATACCAAATTTGAAAAATAATTGAGAAGTTGCGCAATTACTAATCATGGAGCACAAAAAAGCCTACAGCACCTGGTATTCCCAGGCAGTCTCCCATCCAGGTACTAACTAGGCCCGACCCTGCTTAGTTTCTGAGATCGGGCGCATTCAGTGTGGTGTGGCCGTAGGCTCTAGGCCTAGTGAGTTTTGTACTTTTAAGCACTAGACCTTGCAGTTTTGAAAGGCAATTGTGAAATGGCTCACTTCCTGAACTTGGAGCACAAAAAAGCCTACAGCACCTGGTATTCCCAGGTGGTCTCCCATCCAGGTACTAACTAGGCCCGACACTGCTTAGCTTCCGAGATCAGACGAGATCGGGCGCAATCAGTGTGGTGTGGCCGTAGGCTCTGGGCCTAGTGAGTTTTGTACTTTTAAGCATCTAGTCAGCTAGACCTTGCAGTTTTGAAAGGCAATTGAGAAATGGCTCACTTCCTGAACTTGGAGCACAAAAAAGCCTACAGCACCTGGTATTCCCAGGCGGTCTCCCATCCAGGTACTAACGAGGCCCGACACTGCTTAGCTTCCGAGATCAGACGAGATCGGGCGCATTCAGTGTGGTGTGGCCGTAGGCTCTGGGCCTTGTGAGTTTTGTACTTTTAAGCATCTAGTCGGCTAGACCTTGCAGTTTTGAAAGGCAATTGAGAAATGGCTCACTTCCTGAACTTGGAGTACAAAAAAGCCTACAGCACCTGGTATTCCCAGGCGGTCTCCCATCCAGGTACTAACTAGGCCCGACACTGCTTAGCTTCTGAGATAAGACGAGATCAGGCGCATTCAGTGTGGTGTGGCCGTAGGCTCTGGGCCTAGGAAGTTTTGTACTTTTAAGCATCTGGTCGGCTAGACCTTGCAGTTTTAAAAGGCAATTGAGAAAGGGCTCACTTCCTGAACTTGGAGCACAAAAAAGCCTACAGCACCTGGTATTCCCAGGCGGTCTCCCATCCAGGTACTAACTAGGCCTGACACTGCTTCACTTCCGAGATCAGACGAGATCGGGTGCATTCAGTGTGGTGTGGCCGTAGGCTCTAGGAATGCTAAGAATATTACTCTTATGCATTTGCATTTAGTAAGCTAAGCCATGCAGCCACTTGCAACATGATACCACGCTCATCGCTCGATCAGGCGAGATATATAAGACTGGTGGGCCCATTCAGGACTCCTATGTCTGGTAGGATAACTTTAATTCATCCATCCTGTGTCTGTTGCAGGGAGGTGGAGAGAACAATCAACACAATAATGGGTTTCTTTCATGCCTCTTGAAGGACTCAATATTCTCTGTACTGCATTACATGTGAAAGTCGATTTATTACCCATGAACACACTACTTGTATGCTAATTCTATGTAAAAAGGTAGCTCCAGCCCTCATGATGTTGTCCAACATTTCCGCTATAAAACGGGATACAATTATTTTGGAAACATACCAAATTTGAAAAATAATTGAGAAGTTGCGCAATTACTAATCATGGAGCACAAAAAAGCCTACAGCACCTGGTATTCCCAGGCAGTCTCCCATCCAGGTACTAACTAGGCCCGACCCTGCTTAGCTTCCGAGATCGGGCGCATTCAGTGTGGTGTGGCCGTAGGCTCTGGGCCTAGTGAGTTTTGTACTTTTAAGCATCTAGTCGGCTAGACCTTGCAGTTTTGAAAGGCAATTGAGAAATGGCTCACTTCCTGAACTTGGAGCACAAAAAAGCCTACAGCACCTGGTATTCCCAGGCGGTCTCCCATCCAGGTACTAACTAGGCCCAACAATGCTTAGCTTCCGAGATCAGACGAGATCAGGCGCACTCAGTGTGGTGTGGCCGTAGGCTCTGGGCCTAATGAGTTTTGTACTTTTAAGCATCTAGTCGGCTAGACCTTGCAGTTTTGAAAGGCAATTGAGAAAGGGTTCACTTCCTGAACTTGGAGCACAAAAAAGCCTACAGCACCTGGTATTCCCAGGCGGTCTCCCATCCAGGTACTAACTAGGCCTAACACTGCTTAACTTCCGAGATCAGACGAGATCGGGTGCATTCAGTGTGGTGTGGCCGTAGGCTCTAGGAATGCTAAGAATATTACTCTTATGCATTTGCATTTAGTAAGCTAAGCCATGCAGCCACTTGCAACATGATACCACGCTCATCGCTCGATCAGGCTCGATCAGGCGAGATATATAAGACTGGTGGGCCCATTCAGGACTCCTATGTCTGGTAGGATAACTTTAATTCATCCATCCTGTGTCTGTTGCAGGGAGGTGGAGAGAACAATCAACACAATAATGGTTTTCTTTCATGCCTCTTGAAGGACTCAATATTCTCTGTACTGCATTACATGTGAAAGTCGATTTATTACCCATGAACACACTACCTGTATGCTAATTCTATGTAAAAAGGTAGCTCCAGCCCTCATGATGTTGTCCAACATTTCCGCTATAAAACGGTATACAATTATTTTGGAAACATACCAAATTTGAAAAATAATTGAGAAGTTGCGCAATTAATAATCATGGAGCACAAAAAAGCCTACAGCACCTGGTATTCCCAGGCAGTCTCCCATCCAGGTACTAACTAGGCCCGACCCTGCTTAGCTTCCGAGATCGGGCGCATTCAGTGTGGTGTGGCTGTAGGCTCTGGGCCTAGTGAGTTTTGTACTTTTAAGCATCTAGTCGGCTAGACCTTGCAGTTTTGAAAGGTAATTGTGAAATGGCTCACTTCCTGAACTTGGAGCACAAAAAAGCCTACAGCACCTGGTATTCCCAGGCGGTCTCCCATCCAGGTACTAACGAGGCCCGACACTGCTTAGCTTCCGAGATCAGACGCATTCAGTGTGGTGTGGCCGTAGGCTCTGGGCCTTGTGAGTTTTGTACTTTTAAGCATCTAGTCAGCTAGACCTTGCAGTTTTGAAAGGCAATTGAGAAATGGCTCCCTTCCTGAACTTGGAGCACAAAAAAGCCTACAGCACCTGGTATTCCCAGGCGGTCTCCCATCCAGGTACTAACGAGGCCCGACACTGCTTAGCTTCCGAGATCAGACGAGATCGGGCGCATTCAGTGTGGTGTGGCCGTAGGCTCTGGGCCTTGTGAGTTTTGTACTTTTAAGCATCTAGTCGGCTAGACCTTGCAGTTTTGAAAGGCAATTGAGAAATGGCTCACTTCCTGAACTTGGAGTACAAAAAAGCCTACAGCACCTGGTATTCCCAGGCGGTCTCCCATCCAGGTACTAACTAGGCCCGACACTGCTTAGCTTCTGAGATCAGACGAGATCAGGCGCATTCAGTGTGGTGTGGCTGTAGGCTCTGGGCCTAGTGAGTTTTGTACTTTTAAGCATCTAGTCGGCTAGACCTTGCAGTTTTAAAAGGCAATTGAGAAATGGCTCACTTCCTGAACTTGGAGTACAAAAAAGCCTACAGCACCTGGTATTCCCAGGCGGTCTCCCATCCAGGTACTAACTAGGCCTGACACTGCTTAACTTCCGAGATCAGACGAGATCGGGTGCATTCAGTGTGGTGTGGCCGTAGGCTCTAGGAATGCTAAGAATATTACTCTTATGCATTTGCATTTAGTAAGCTAAGCCATGCAGCCACTTGCAACATGATACCACGCTCATCGCTCGATCCGGCTCGATCAGGCGAGATATATAAGACTGGTGGGCCCATTCAGGACTCCTATGTCTGGTAGGATAACTTTAATTCATCCATCCTGTGTCTGTTGCAGGGAGGTGGAGAGAACAATCAACACAATAATGGGTTTCTTTCATGCCTCTTGAAGGACTCAATATTCTCTGTACTGCATTACATGTGAAAGTCGATTTATTACCCATGAACACACTACCTGTATGCTAATTCTATGTAAAAAGGTAGCTCCAGCCCTCATGATGTTGTCCAACATTTCCGCTATAAAACGGGACACAATTATTTTGGAAACATACCAAATTTGAAAAATAATTGAGAAGTTGCGCAATTACTAATCATGGAGCACAAAAAAGCCTACAGCACCTGGTATTCCCAGGCAGTCTCCCATCCAGGTACTAACTAGGCCCGACCCTGCTTAGCTTCCGAGATCGGGCACATTCTGTGTGGTGTGGCCGTAGGCTCTGGGCCTAGTGAGTTTTGTACTTTTAAGCATCTAGTCGGCTAGACCTTGCAGTTTTGAAAGGCAATTGTGAAATGGCTCACTTCCTGAACTTGGAGCACAAAAAAGCCTACAGCACCTGGTATTCCCAGGCGGTCTCCCATCCAGGTACTAACGAGGCCCGACACTGCTTAGCTTCCGAGATCAGACGAGATCGGGCGCATTCAGTGTGGTGTGGCCGTAGGCTCTGGGCCTTGTGAGTTTTGTACTTTTAAGCATCTAGTCGGTTAGACCTTGCAGTTTTGAAAGGCAATTGAGAAATGGCTCACTTCCTGAACTTGGAGTACAAAAAAGCCTACAGCACCTGGTATTCCCAGGCAGTCTCCCATCCAGGTACTAACTAGGCCCGACCCTGCTTAGCTTCGGAGATCGGGCGCATTCAGTGTGGTGTGGCCGTAGGCTCTGGGCCCAGTGAGTTTTGTACTTTTAAGCATCTAGTCGGCTAGACCTTGCAGTTTTGAAAGGCAATTGTGAAATGGCTCACTTCCTGAACTTGGAGCACAAAAAAGCCTACAGCACCTGGTATTCCCAGGTGGTCTCCCATCCAGGTACTAACTAGGCCTAACACTGCTTAGCTTCCTAGATCAGGCAAGATCAGGCGCAATCAGTGTGGTGTGGCCGTAGGCTCTGGGCCTAGTGAGTTTTGTACTTTTAAGCATCTAGTCAGCTAGACCTTGCAGTTTTGAAAGGCAATTGAGAAATGGCTCACTTCCTGAACTTGGAGCACAAAAAAGCCTACAGCACCTGGTATTCCCAGGCGGTCTCCCATCCAGGTACTAACGAGGCCCGACACTGCTTAGCTTCCGAGATCAGACGAGATAGGGCCCATTCAGTGTGGTGTGGCCGTAGGCTCTGGGCCTTGTGAGTTTTGTACTTTTAAGCATCTAGTCGGCTAGACCTTGCAGTTTTGAAAGGCAATTGAGAAATGGCTCACTTCCTGAACTTGGAGTACAAAAAAGCCTACAGCACCTGGTATTCCCAGGCGGTCTCCCATCCAGGTACTAACTAGGCCCGACACTGCTTAGCTTCTGAGATCAGACGAGATCAGGCGCATTCAGTGTGGTGTGGCCGTAGGCTCTGGGCCCAGTGAGTTTTGTACTTTTAAGCATCTAGTCGGCTAGACCTTGCAGTTTTAAAAGGCAATTGAGAAAGGGCTCACTTCCTGAACTTGGAGCACAAAAAAGCCTACAGCACCTGGTATTCCCAGGCGGTCTCCCATCCAGGTACTAACTAGGCCTGACACTGCTTAACTTCCAAGATCAGACGAGATCGGGTGCATTCAGTGTGGTGTGGCCCTAGGCTCTAGGAATGCTAAGAATATTACTCTTATGCATTTGCATTTAGTAAGCTAAGCCATGCAGCCACTTGCAACATGATACCACGCTCAGGCGAGATATATAAGACTGGTGGGCCCATTCAGGACTCCTATGTCTGGTAGGATAACTTTAATTCATCCATCCTGTGTCTGTTGCAGGGAGGTGGAGAGAACAATCAACACAATAATGGTTTTCTTTCATGCCTCTTGAAGGACTCAATATTCTCTGTACTGCATTACATGTGAAAGTCGATTTATTACCCATGAACACACTACCTGTATGCTAATTCTATGTAAAAAGGTAGCTCCAGCCCTCATGATGTTGTCCAACATTTCCGCTATAAAACGGGATACAATTATTTTGGAAACATACCAAATTTGAAAAATAATTGAGAAGTTGCGCAATTACTAATCATGGAGCACAAAAAAGCCTACAGCACCTGGTATTCCCAGGCAGTCTCCCATCCAGGTACTAACTAGGCCCAACCCTGCTTAGCTTCCGAGATCGGGCGCATTCAGTGTGGTGTGGCCGTAGGCTCTAGGCCTAGTGAGTTTTGTACTTTTAAGCACTAGACCTTGCAGTTTTGAAAGGCAATTGTGAAATGGCTCACTTCCTGAACTTGGAGCACAAAAAAGCCTACAGCACCTGGTATTCCCAGGTGGTCTCCCATCCAGGTACTAACTAGGCCCGACACTGCTTAGCTTCCGAGATCAGACGAGATCGGGCGCAATCAGTGTGGTGTGGCCGTAGGCTCTGGGCCTAGTGAGTTTTGTACTTTTAAGCATCTAGTCAGCTAGACCTTGCAGTTTTGAAAGGCAATTGAGAAATGGCTCACTTCCTGAACTTGGAGCACAAAAAAGCCTACAGCACCTGGTATTCCCAGGCGGTCTCCCATCCAGGTACTAACGAGGCCCGACACTGCTTAGCTTCCGAGATCAAGCGAGATCGGGCGCATTCAGTGTGGTGTGGCCGTAGGCTCTGGGCCTTGTGAGTTTTGTACTTTTAAGCATCTAGTCGGCTAGACCTTGCAGTTTTGAAAGGCAATTGAGAAATGGCTCACTTCCTGAACTTGGAGTACAAAAAAGCCTACAGCACCTGGTATTCCCAGGCGGTCTCCCATCCAGGTACTAACTAGGCCCGACACTGCTTAGCTTCTGAGATCAGACGAGATCAGGCGCATTCAGTGTGGTGTGGCCGTAGGCTCTGGGCCTAGGAAGTTTTGTACTTTTAAGCATCTAGTCGGCTAGACCTTGCAGTTTTAAAAGGCAATTGAGAAAGGGCTCACTTCCTGAACTTGGAGCACAAAAAAGCCTACAGCACCTGGTATTCCCAGGCGGTCTCCCATCCAGGTACTAACTAGGCCTGACACTGCTTCACTTCCGAGATCAGACGAGATCGGGTGCATTCAGTGTGGTGTGGCCGTAGGCTCTAGGAATGCTAAGAATATTACTCTTATGCATTTGCATTTAGTAAGCTAAGCCATGCAGCCACTTGCAACATGATACCACGCTCATCGCTCGATCAGGCGAGATATATAAGACTGGTGGGCCCATTCAGGACTCCTATGTCTGGTAGGATAACTTTAATTCATCCATCCTGTGTCTGTTGCAGGGAGGTGGAGAGAACAATCAACACAATAATGGGTTTCTTTCATGCCTCTTGAAGGACTCAATATTCTCTGTACTGCATTACATGTGAAAGTCGATTTATTACCCATGAACACACTACTTGTATGCTAATTCTATGTAAAAAGGTAGCTCCAGCCCTCATGATGTTGTCCAACATTTCCGCTATTAAACGGGATACAATTATTTTGGAAACATACCAAATTTGAAAAATAATTGAGAAGTTGCGCAATTACTAATCATGGAGCACAAAAAAGCCTACAGCACCTGGTATTCCCAGGCAGTCTCCCATCCAGGTACTAACTAGGCCCGACCCTGCTTAGCTTCCGAGATCGGGCGCATTCAGTGTGGTGTGGCCGTAGGCTCTGGGCCTAGTGAGTTTTGTACTTTTAAGCATCTAGTCGGCTAGACCTTGCAGTTTTGAAAGGCAATTGTGAAATGGCTCACTTCCTGAACTTGGAGCACAAAAAAAGCCTACAGCACCTGGTATTCCCAGGCGGTCTCCCATCCAGGTACTAACGAGGCCCGACACTGCTTAGCTTCCGAGATCAGACGAGATCGGGCGCATTCAGTGTGGTGTGGCCGTAGGCTCTGGGCCTTGTGAGTTTTGTACTTTTAAGCATCTAGTCGGCTAGACCTTGCAGTTTTGAAAGGCAATTGAGAAATGGCTCACTTCCTGAACTTGGAGTACAAAAAAGCCTACAGCACCTGGTATTCCCAGGCGGTCTCCCATCCAGGTACTAACTAGGCCCGACACTGCTTAGCTTCTGAGATCAGACGAGATCAGGCGCATTCAGTGTGGTGTGGCCGTAGGCTCTGGGCCTAGTGAGTTTTGTACTTTTAAGCATCTAGTCGGCTAGACCTTGCAGTTTTAAAAGGCAATTGAGAAAGGGCTCACTTCCTGAACTTGGAGCACAAAAAAGCCTACAGCACCTGGTATTCCCAGGCGGTCTCCCATCCAGGTACTAACTAGGCCTGACACTGCTTAACTTCCAAGATCAGACGAGATCGGGTGCATTCAGTGTGGTGTGGCCGTAGGCTCTAGGAATGCTAAGAATATTACTCTTATGCATTTGCATTTAGTAAGCTAAGCCATGCAGCCACTTGCAACATGATACCACGCTCATCGCTCGATCAGGCTCGATCAGGCGAGATATATAAGACTGGTGGGCCCATTCAGGACTCCTATGTCTGGTAGGATAACTTTAATTCATCCATCCTGTGTCTGTTGCAGGGAGGTGGAGAGAACAATCAACACAATAATGGTTTTCTTTCATGCCTCTTGAAGGACTCAATATTCTCTGTACTGCATTACATGTGAAAGTCGATTTATTACCCATGAACACACTACCTGTATGCTAATTCTATGTAAAAAGGTAGCTCCAGCCCTCATGATGTTGTCCAACATTTCCGCTATAAAACGGGATACAATTATTTTGGAAACATACCAAATTTGAAAAATAATTGAGAAGTTGCGCAATTACTAATCATGGAGCACAAAAAAGCCTACAGCACCTGGTATTCCCAGGCAGTCTCCCATCCAGGTACTAACTAGGCCCGACCCTGCTTAGTTTCTGAGATCGGGCGCATTCAGTGTGGTGTGGCCGTAGGCTCTAGGCCTAGTGAGTTTTGTACTTTTAAGCACTAGACCTTGCAGTTTTGAAAGGCAATTGTGAAATGGCTCACTTCCTGAACTTGGAGCACAAAAAAGCCTACAGCACCTGGTATTCCCAGGTGGTCTCCCATCCAGGTACTAACTAGGCCCGACACTGCTTAGCTTCCGAGATCAGACGAGATCGGGCGCAATCAGTGTGGTGTGGCCGTAGGCTCTGGGCCTAGTGAGTTTTGTACTTTTAAGCATCTAGTCAGCTAGACCTTGCAGTTTTGAAAGGCAATTGAGAAATGGCTCACTTCCTGAACTTGGAGCACAAAAAAGCCTACAGCACCTGGTATTCCCAGGCGGTCTCCCATCCAGGTACTAACGAGGCCCGACACTGCTTAGCTTCCGAGATCAGACGAGATCGGGCGCATTCAGTGTGGTGTGGCCGTAGGCTCTGGGCCTTGTGAGTTTTGTACTTTTAAGCATCTAGTCGGCTAGACCTTGCAGTTTTGAAAGGCAATTGAGAAATGGCTCACTTCCTGAACTTGGAGTACAAAAAAGCCTACAGCACCTGGTATTCCCAGGCGGTCTCCCATCCAGGTACTAACTAGGCCCGACACTGCTTAGCTTCTGAGATCAGACGAGATCAGGCGCATTCAGTGTGGTGTGGCCGTAGGCTCTGGGCCTAGGAAGTTTTGTACTTTTAAGCATCTAGTCGGCTAGACCTTGCAGTTTTAAAAGGCAATTGAGAAAGGGCTCACTTCCTGAACTTGGAGCACAAAAAAGCCTACAGCACCTGGTATTCCCAGGCGGTCTCCCATCCAGGTACTAACTAGGCCTGACACTGCTTCACTTCCGAGATCAGACGAGATCGGGTGCATTCAGTGTGGTGTGGCCGTAGGCTCTAGGAATGCTAAGAATATTACTCTTATGCATTTGCATTTAGTAAGCTAAGCCATGCAGCCACTTGCAACATGATACCACGCTCATCGCTCGATCAGGCGAGATATATAAGACTGGTGGGCCCATTCAGGACTCCTATGTCTGGTAGGATAACTTTAATTCATCCATCCTGTGTCTGTTGCAGGGAGGTGGAGAGAACAATCAACACAATAATGGGTTTCTTTCATGCCTCTTGAAGGACTCAATATTCTCTGTACTGCATTACATGTGAAAGTCGATTTATTACCCATGAACACACTACTTGTATGCTAATTCTATGTAAAAAGGTAGCTCCAGCCCTCATGATGTTGTCCAACATTTCCGCTATAAAACGGGATACAATTATTTTGGAAACATACCAAATTTGAAAAATAATTGAGAAGTTGCGCAATTACTAATCATGGAGCACAAAAAAGCCTACAGCACCTGGTATTCCCAGGCAGTCTCCCATCCAGGTACTAACTAGGCCCGACCCTGCTTAGCTTCCGAGATCGGGCGCATTCAGTGTGGTGTGGCCGTAGGCTCTGGGCCTAGTGAGTTTTGTACTTTTAAGCATCTAGTCGGCTAGACCTTGCAGTTTTGAAAGGCAATTGAGAAATGGCTCACTTCCTGAACTTGGAGCACAAAAAAGCCTACAGCACCTGGTATTCCCAGGCGGTCTCCCATCCAGGTACTAACTAGGCCCAACAATGCTTAGCTTCCGAGATCAGACGAGATCAGGCGCACTCAGTGTGGTGTGGCCGTAGGCTCTGGGCCTAATGAGTTTTGTACTTTTAAGCATCTAGTCGGCTAGACCTTGCAGTTTTGAAAGGCAATTGAGAAAGGGTTCACTTCCTGAACTTGGAGCACAAAAAAGCCTACAGCACCTGGTATTCCCAGGCGGTCTCCCATCCAGGTACTAACTAGGCCTAACACTGCTTAACTTCCGAGATCAGACGAGATCGGGTGCATTCAGTGTGGTGTGGCCGTAGGCTCTAGGAATGCTAAGAATATTACTCTTATGCATTTGCATTTAGTAAGCTAAGCCATGCAGCCACTTGCAACATGATACCACGCTCATCGCTCGATCAGGCTCGATCAGGCGAGATATATAAGACTGGTGGGCCCATTCAGGACTCCTATGTCTGGTAGGATAACTTTAATTCATCCATCCTGTGTCTGTTGCAGGGAGGTGGAGAGAACAATCAACACAATAATGGTTTTCTTTCATGCCTCTTGAAGGACTCAATATTCTCTGTACTGCATTACATGTGAAAGTCGATTTATTACCCATGAACACACTACCTGTATGCTAATTCTATGTAAAAAGGTAGCTCCAGCCCTCATGATGTTGTCCAACATTTCCGCTATAAAACGGTATACAATTATTTTGGAAACATACCAAATTTGAAAAATAATTGAGAAGTTGCGCAATTAATAATCATGGAGCACAAAAAAGCCTACAGCACCTGGTATTCCCAGGCAGTCTCCCATCCAGGTACTAACTAGGCCCGACCCTGCTTAGCTTCCGAGATCGGGCGCATTCAGTGTGGTGTGGCCGTAGGCTCTGGGCCTAGTGAGTTTTGTACTTTTAAGCATCTAGTCGGCTAGACCTTGCAGTTTTGAAAGGTAATTGTGAAATGGCTCACTTCCTGAACTTGGAGCACAAAAAAGCCTACAGCACCTGGTATTCCCAGGCGGTCTCCCATCCAGGTACTAACGAGGCCCGACACTGCTTAGCTTCCGAGATCAGACGCATTCAGTGTGGTGTGGCCGTAGGCTCTGGGCCTTGTGAGTTTTGTACTTTTAAGCATCTAGTCAGCTAGACCTTGCAGTTTTGAAAGGCAATTGAGAAATGGCTCCCTTCCTGAACTTGGAGCACAAAAAAGCCTACAGCACCTGGTATTCCCAGGCGGTCTCCCATCCAGGTACTAACGAGGCCCGACACTGCTTAGCTTCCGAGATCAGACGAGATCGGGCGCATTCAGTGTGGTGTGGCCGTAGGCTCTGGGCCTTGTGAGTTTTGTACTTTTAAGCATCTAGTCGGCTAGACCTTGCAGTTTTGAAAGGCAATTGAGAAATGGCTCACTTCCTGAACTTGGAGTACAAAAAAGCCTACAGCACCTGGTATTCCCAGGCGGTCTCCCATCCAGGTACTAACTAGGCCCGACACTGCTTAGCTTCTGAGATCAGACGAGATCAGGCGCATTCAGTGTGGTGTGGCTGTAGGCTCTGGGCCTAGTGAGTTTTGTACTTTTAAGCATCTAGTCGGCTAGACCTTGCAGTTTTAAAAGGCAATTGAGAAATGGCTCACTTCCTGAACTTGGAGTACAAAAAAGCCTACAGCACCTGGTATTCCCAGGCGGTCTCCCATCCAGGTACTAACTAGGCCCGACCCTGCTTAGCTTCCGAGATCGGGCGCATTCAGTGTGGTGTGGCCGTAGGCTCTGGGCCTAGTGAGTTTTGTACTTTTAAGCATCTAGTCGGCTAGACCTTGCAGTTTTGAAAGGCAATTGTGAAATGGCTCACTTCCTGAACTTGGAGCACAAAAAAGCCTACAGCACCTGGTATTCCCAGGTGGTCTCCCATCCAGGTACTAACTAGGCCCGACACTGCTTAGCTTCCGAGATCAGACGAGATCGGGCGCAATCAGTGTGGTGTGTCCGTAGTCTCTGGGCCTAGTGAGTTTTGTACTTTTAAGCATCTAGTCAGCTAGACCTTGCAGTTTTGAAAGGCAATTGAGAAATGGCTCACTTCCTGAACTTGGAGCACAAAAAAGCCTACAGCACCTGGTATTCCCAGGTGGTCTCCCATCCAGGTACTAACGAGGCCCGACACTGCTTAGCTTCCGAGATCAGACGAGATCGGGCACATTCAGTGTGGTGTGGCCGTAGGCTCTGGGCCTTGTGAGTTTTGTACTTTTAAGCATCTAGTCGGCTAGACCTTGCAGTTTTAAAAGGCAATTGAGAAAGGGCTCACTTCCTGAACTTGGAGCACAAAAAAGCCTACAGCACCTGGTATTCCCAGGCGGTCTCCCATCCAGGTACTAACTAGGCCTGACACTGCTTAACTTCCGAGATCAGACGAGATCGGGTGCATTCAGTGTGGTGTGGCCGTAGGCTCTAGGAATGCTAAGAATATTACTCTTATGCATTTGCATTTAGTAAGCTAAGCCATGCAGCCACTTGCAACATGATACCACGCTCATCGCTCGATCCGGCTCGATCAGGCGAGATATATAAGACTGGTGGGCCCATTCAGGACTCCTATGTCTGGTAGGATAACTTTAATTCATCCATCCTGTGTCTGTTGCAGGGAGGTGGAGAGAACAATCAACACAATAATGGGTTTCTTTCATGCCTCTTGAAGGACTCAATATTCTCTGTACTGCATTACATGTGAAAGTCGATTTATTACCCATGAACACACTACCTGTATGCTAATTCTATGTAAAAAGGTAGCTCCAGCCCTCATGATGTTGTCCAACATTTCCGCTATAAAACGGGACACAATTATTTTGGAAACATACCAAATTTGAAAAATAATTGAGAAGTTGCGCAATTACTAATCATGGAGCACAAAAAAGCCTACAGCACCTGGTATTCCCAGGCAGTCTCCCATCCAGGTACTAACTAGGCCCGACCCTGCTTAGCTTCCGAGATCGGGCACATTCTGTGTGGTGTGGCCGTAGGCTCTGGGCCTAGTGAGTTTTGTACTTTTAAGCATCTAGTCGGCTAGACCTTGCAGTTTTGAAAGGCAATTGTGAAATGGCTCACTTCCTGAACTTGGAGCACAAAAAAGCCTACAGCACCTGGTATTCCCAGGCGGTCTCCCATCCAGGTACTAACGAGGCCCGACACTGCTTAGCTTCCGAGATCAGACGAGATCGGGCGCATTCAGTGTGGTGTGGCCGTAGGCTCTGGGCCTTGTGAGTTTTGTACTTTTAAGCATCTAGTCGGTTAGACCTTGCAGTTTTGAAAGGCAATTGAGAAATGGCTCACTTCCTGAACTTGGAGTACAAAAAAGCCTACAGCACCTGGTATTCCCAGGCAGTCTCCCATCCAGGTACTAACTAGGCCCGACCCTGCTTAGCTTCGGAGATCGGGCGCATTCAGTGTGGTGTGGCCGTAGGCTCTGGGCCCAGTGAGTTTTGTACTTTTAAGCATCTAGTCGGCTAGACCTTGCAGTTTTGAAAGGCAATTGTGAAATGGCTCACTTCCTGAACTTGGAGCACAAAAAAGCCTACAGCACCTGGTATTCCCAGGTGGTCTCCCATCCAGGTACTAACTAGGCCTAACACTGCTTAGCTTCCTAGATCAGGCAAGATCAGGCGCAATCAGTGTGGTGTGGCCGTAGGCTCTGGGCCTAGTGAGTTTTGTACTTTTAAGCATCTAGTCAGCTAGACCTTGCAGTTTTGAAAGGCAATTGAGAAATGGCTCACTTCCTGAACTTGGAGCACAAAAAAGCCTACAGCACCTGGTATTCCCAGGCGGTCTCCCATCCAGGTACTAACGAGGCCCGACACTGCTTAGCTTCCGAGATCAGACGAGATAGGGCCCATTCAGTGTGGTGTGGCCGTAGGCTCTGGGCCTTGTGAGTTTTGTACTTTTAAGCATCTAGTCGGCTAGACCTTGCAGTTTTGAAAGGCAATTGAGAAATGGCTCACTTCCTGAACTTGGAGTACAAAAAAGCCTACAGCACCTGGTATTCCCAGGCGGTCTCCCATCCAGGTACTAACTAGGCCCGACACTGCTTAGCTTCTGAGATCAGACGAGATCAGGCGCATTCAGTGTGGTGTGGCCGTAGGCTCTGGGCCTAGTGAGTTTTGTACTTTTAAGCATCTAGTCGGCTAGACCTTGCAGTTTTAAAAGGCAATTGAGAAAGGGCTCACTTCCTGAACTTGGAGCACAAAAAAGCCTACAGCACCTGGTATTCCCAGGCGGTCTCCCATCCAGGTACTAACTAGGCCTGACACTGCTTAACTTCCAAGATCAGACGAGATCGGGTGCATTCAGTGTGGTGTGGCCCTAGGCTCTAGGAATGCTAAGAATATTACTCTTATGCATTTGCATTTAGTAAGCTAAGCCATGCAGCCACTTGCAACATGATACCACGCTCAGGCGAGATATATAAGACTGGTGGGCCCATTCAGGACTCCTATGTCTGGTAGGATAACTTTAATTCATCCATCCTGTGTCTGTTGCAGGGAGGTGGAGAGAACAATCAACACAATAATGGTTTTCTTTCATGCCTCTTGAAGGACTCAATATTCTCTGTACTGCATTACATGTGAAAGTCGATTTATTACCCATGAACACACTACCTGTATGCTAATTCTATGTAAAAAGGTAGCTCCAGCCCTCATGATGTTGTCCAACATTTCCGCTATAAAACGGGATACAATTATTTTGGAAACATACCAAATTTGAAAAATAATTGAGAAGTTGCGCAATTACTAATCATGGAGCACAAAAAAGCCTACAGCACCTGGTATTCCCAGGCAGTCTCCCATCCAGGTACTAACTAGGCCCAACCCTGCTTAGCTTCCGAGATCGGGCGCATTCAGTGTGGTGTGGCCGTAGGCTCTAGGCCTAGTGAGTTTTGTACTTTTAAGCACTAGACCTTGCAGTTTTGAAAGGCAATTGTGAAATGGCTCACTTCCTGAACTTGGAGCACAAAAAAGCCTACAGCACCTGGTATTCCCAGGTGGTCTCCCATCCAGGTACTAACTAGGCCCGACACTGCTTAGCTTCCGAGATCAGACGAGATCGGGCGCAATCAGTGTGGTGTGGCCGTAGGCTCTGGGCCTAGTGAGTTTTGTACTTTTAAGCATCTAGTCAGCTAGACCTTGCAGTTTTGAAAGGCAATTGAGAAATGGCTCACTTCCTGAACTTGGAGCACAAAAAAGCCTACAGCACCTGGTATTCCCAGGCGGTCTCCCATCCAGGTACTAACGAGGCCCGACACTGCTTAGCTTCCGAGATCAAGCGAGATCGGGCGCATTCAGTGTGGTGTGGCCGTAGGCTCTGGGCCTTGTGAGTTTTGTACTTTTAAGCATCTAGTCGGCTAGACCTTGCAGTTTTGAAAGGCAATTGAGAAATGGCTCACTTCCTGAACTTGGAGTACAAAAAAGCCTACAGCACCTGGTATTCCCAGGCGGTCTCCCATCCAGGTACTAACTAGGCCCGACACTGCTTAGCTTCTGAGATCAGACGAGATCAGGCGCATTCAGTGTGGTGTGGCCGTAGGCTCTGGGCCTAGGAAGTTTTGTACTTTTAAGCATCTAGTCGGCTAGACCTTGCAGTTTTAAAAGGCAATTGAGAAAGGGCTCACTTCCTGAACTTGGAGCACAAAAAAGCCTACAGCACCTGGTATTCCCAGGCGGTCTCCCATCCAGGTACTAACTAGGCCTGACACTGCTTCACTTCCGAGATCAGACGAGATCGGGTGCATTCAGTGTGGTGTGGCCGTAGGCTCTAGGAATGCTAAGAATATTACTCTTATGCATTTGCATTTAGTAAGCTAAGCCATGCAGCCACTTGCAACATGATACCACGCTCATCGCTCGATCAGGCGAGATATATAAGACTGGTGGGCCCATTCAGGACTCCTATGTCTGGTAGGATAACTTTAATTCATCCATCCTGTGTCTGTTGCAGGGAGGTGGAGAGAACAATCAACACAATAATGGGTTTCTTTCATGCCTCTTGAAGGACTCAATATTCTCTGTACTGCATTACATGTGAAAGTCGATTTATTACCCATGAACACACTACTTGTATGCTAATTCTATGTAAAAAGGTAGCTCCAGCCCTCATGATGTTGTCCAACATTTCCGCTATTAAACGGGATACAATTATTTTGGAAACATACCAAATTTGAAAAATAATTGAGAAGTTGCGCAATTACTAATCATGGAGCACAAAAAAGCCTACAGCACCTGGTATTCCCAGGCAGTCTCCCATCCAGGTACTAACTAGGCCCGACCCTGCTTAGCTTCCGAGATCGGGCGCATTCAGTGTGGTGTGGCCGTAGGCTCTGGGCCTAGTGAGTTTTGTACTTTTAAGCATCTAGTCGGCTAGACCTTGCAGTTTTGAAAGGCAATTGTGAAATGGCTCACTTCCTGAACTTGGAGCACAAAAAAAGCCTACAGCACCTGGTATTCCCAGGCGGTCTCCCATCCAGGTACTAACGAGGCCCGACACTGCTTAGCTTCCGAGATCAGACGAGATCGGGCGCATTCAGTGTGGTGTGGCCGTAGGCTCTGGGCCTTGTGAGTTTTGTACTTTTAAGCATCTAGTCGGCTAGACCTTGCAGTTTTGAAAGGCAATTGAGAAATGGCTCACTTCCTGAACTTGGAGTACAAAAAAGCCTACAGCACCTGGTATTCCCTGGCGGTCTCCCATCCAGGTACTAACTAGGCCCGACACTGCTTAGCTTCTGAGATCAGACGAGATCAGGCGCATTCAGTGTGGTGTGGCCGTAGGCTCTGGGCTTAGTGAGTTTTGTACTTTTAAGCATCTAGTCGGCTAGACCTTGCAGTTTTAAAAGGCAATTGAGAAAGGGCTCACTTCCTGAACTTGGAGCACAAAAAAGCCTACAGCACCTGGTATTCCCAGGCGGTCTCCCATCCAGGTACTAACTAGGCCTGACACTGCTTAACTTCCAAGATCAGACGAGATCGGGTGCATTCAGTGTGGTGTGGCCGTAGGCTCTAGGAATGCTAAGAATATTACTCTTATGCATTTGCATTTAGTAAGCTAAGCCATGCAGCCACTTGCAACATGATACCACGCTCATCGCTCGATCAGGCTCGATCAGGCGAGATATATAAGACTGGTGGGCCCATTCAGGACTCCTATGTCTGGTAGGATAACTTTAATTCATCCATCCTGTGTCTGTTGCAGGGAGGTGGAGAGAACAATCAACACAATAATGGTTTTCTTTCATGCCTCTTGAAGGACTCAATATTCTCTGTACTGCATTACATGTGAAAGTCGATTTATTACCCATGAACACACTACCTGTATGCTAATTCTATGTAAAAAGGTAGCTCCAGCCCTCATGATGTTGTCCAACATTTCCGCTATAAAACGGGATACAATTATTTTGGAAACATACCAAATTTGAAAAATAATTGAGAAGTTGCGCAATTACTAATCATGGAGCACAAAAAAGCCTACAGCACCTGGTATTCCCAGGCAGTCTCCCATCCAGGTACTAACTAGGCCCGACCCTGCTTAGTTTCTGAGATCGGGCGCATTCAGTGTGGTGTGGCCGTAGGCTCTAGGCCTAGTGAGTTTTGTACTTTTAAGCACTAGACCTTGCAGTTTTGAAAGGCAATTGTGAAATGGCTCACTTCCTGAACTTGGAGCACAAAAAAGCCTACAGCACCTGGTATTCCCAGGTGGTCTCCCATCCAGGTACTAACTAGGCCCGACACTGCTTAGCTTCCGAGATCAGACGAGATCGGGCGCAATCAGTGTGGTGTGGCCGTAGGCTCTGGGCCTAGTGAGTTTTGTACTTTTAAGCATCTAGTCAGCTAGACCTTGCAGTTTTGAAAGGCAATTGAGAAATGGCTCACTTCCTGAACTTGGAGCACAAAAAAGCCTACAGCACCTGGTATTCCCAGGCGGTCTCCCATCCAGGTAC
This sequence comes from Ambystoma mexicanum, assembly GCF_040938575.1. NCBI lineage: Eukaryota > Metazoa > Chordata > Amphibia > Caudata > Ambystomatidae > Ambystoma > Ambystoma mexicanum. The sequence goes on from NC_090927.1 coordinate 843,940,915, forward strand.
TAACGAGGCCCGACACTGCTTAGCTTCCGAGATCAGACGAGATCGGGCGCATTCAGTGTGGTGTGGCCGTAGGCTCTGGGCCTTGTGAGTTTTGTACTTTTAAGCATCTAGTCGGCTAGACCTTGCAGTTTTGAAAGGCAATTGAGAAATGGCTCACTTCCTGAACTTGGAGTACAAAAAAGCCTACAGCACCTGGTATTCCCAGGCGGTCTCCCATCCAGGTACTAACTAGGCCCGACACTGCTTAGCTTCTGAGATCAGACGAGATCAGGCGCATTCAGTGTGGTGTGGCCGTAGGCTCTGGGCCTAGGAAGTTTTGTACTTTTAAGCATCTAGTCGGCTAGACCTTGCAGTTTTAAAAGGCAATTGAGAAAGGGCTCACTTCCTGAACTTGGAGCACAAAAAAGCCTACAGCACCTGGTATTCCCAGGCGGTCTCCCATCCAGGTACTAACTAGGCCTGACACTGCTTCACTTCCGAGATCAGACGAGATCGGGTGCATTCAGTGTGGTGTGGCCGTAGGCTCTAGGAATGCTAAGAATATTACTCTTATGCATTTGCATTTAGTAAGCTAAGCCATGCAGCCACTTGCAACATGATACCACGCTCATCGCTCGATCAGGCGAGATATATAAGACTGGTGGGCCCATTCAGGACTCCTATGTCTGGTAGGATAACTTTAATTCATCCATCCTGTGTCTGTTGCAGGGAGGTGGAGAGAACAATCAACACAATAATGGGTTTCTTTCATGCCTCTTGAAGGACTCAATATTCTCTGTACTGCATTACATGTGAAAGTCGATTTATTACCCATGAACACACTACTTGTATGCTAATTCTATGTAAAAAGGTAGCTCCAGCCCTCATGATGTTGTCCAACATTTCCGCTATAAAACGGGATACAATTATTTTGGAAACATACCAAATTTGAAAAATAATTGAGAAGTTGCGCAATTACTAATCATGGAGCACAAAAAAGCCTACAGCACCTGGTATTCCCAGGCAGTCTCCCATCCAGGTACTAACTAGGCCCGACCCTGCTTAGCTTCCGAGATCGGGCGCATTCAGTGTGGTGTGGCCGTAGGCTCTGGGCCTAGTGAGTTTTGTACTTTTAAGCATCTAGTCGGCTAGACCTTGCAGTTTTGAAAGGCAATTGAGAAATGGCTCACTTCCTGAACTTGGAGCACAAAAAAGCCTACAGCACCTGGTATTCCCAGGCGGTCTCCCATCCAGGTACTAACTAGGCCCAACAATGCTTAGCTTCCGAGATCAGACGAGATCAGGCGCACTCAGTGTGGTGTGGCCGTAGGCTCTGGGCCTAATGAGTTTTGTACTTTTAAGCATCTAGTCGGCTAGACCTTGCAGTTTTGAAAGGCAATTGAGAAAGGGTTCACTTCCTGAACTTGGAGCACAAAAAAGCCTACAGCACCTGGTATTCCCAGGCGGTCTCCCATCCAGGTACTAACTAGGCCTAACACTGCTTAACTTCCGAGATCAGACGAGATCGGGTGCATTCAGTGTGGTGTGGCCGTAGGCTCTAGGAATGCTAAGAATATTACTCTTATGCATTTGCATTTAGTAAGCTAAGCCATGCAGCCACTTGCAACATGATACCACGCTCATCGCTCGATCAGGCTCGATCAGGCGAGATATATAAGACTGGTGGGCCCATTCAGGACTCCTATGTCTGGTAGGATAACTTTAATTCATCCATCCTGTGTCTGTTGCAGGGAGGTGGAGAGAACAATCAACACAATAATGGTTTTCTTTCATGCCTCTTGAAGGACTCAATATTCTCTGTACTGCATTACATGTGAAAGTCGATTTATTACCCATGAACACACTACCTGTATGCTAATTCTATGTAAAAAGGTAGCTCCAGCCCTCATGATGTTGTCCAACATTTCCGCTATAAAACGGTATACAATTATTTTGGAAACATACCAAATTTGAAAAATAATTGAGAAGTTGCGCAATTAATAATCATGGAGCCCAAAAAAGCCTACAGCACCTGGTATTCCCAGGCAGTCTCCCATCCAGGTACTAACTAGGCCCGACCCTGCTTAGCTTCCGAGATCGGGCGCATTCAGTGTGGTGTGGCCGTAGGCTCTGGGCCTAGTGAGTTTTGTACTTTTAAGCATCTAGTCGGCTAGACCTTGCAGTTTTGAAAGGTAATTGTGAAATGGCTCACTTCCTGAACTTGGAGCACAAAAAAGCCTACAGCACCTGGTATTCCCAGGCGGTCTCCCATCCAGGTACTAACGAGGCCCGACACTGCTTAGCTTCCGAGATCAGACGCATTCAGTGTGGTGTGGCCGTAGGCTCTGGGCCTTGTGAGTTTTGTACTTTTAAGCATCTAGTCAGCTAGACCTTGCAGTTTTGAAAGGCAATTGAGAAATGGCTCCCTTCCTGAACTTGGAGCACAAAAAAGCCTACAGCACCTGGTATTCCCAGGCGGTCTCCCATCCAGGTACTAACGAGGCCCGACACTGCTTAGCTTCCGAGATCAGACGAGATCGGGCGCATTCAGTGTGGTGTGGCCGTAGGCTCTGGGCCTTGTGAGTTTTGTACTTTTAAGCATCTAGTCGGCTAGACCTTGCAGTTTTGAAAGGCAATTGAGAAATGGCTCACTTCCTGAACTTGGAGTACAAAAAAGCCTACAGCACCTGGTATTCCCAGGCGGTCTCCCATCCAGGTACTAACTAGGCCCGACACTGCTTAGCTTCTGAGATCAGACGAGATCAGGCGCATTCAGTGTGGTGTGGCTGTAGGCTCTGGGCCTAGTGAGTTTTGTACTTTTAAGCATCTAGTCGGCTAGACCTTGCAGTTTTAAAAGGCAATTGAGAAATGGCTCACTTCCTGAACTTGGAGTACAAAAAAGCCTACAGCACCTGGTATTCCCAGGCGGTCTCCCATCCAGGTACTAACTAGGCCCGACCCTGCTTAGCTTCCGAGATCGGGCGCATTCAGTGTGGTGTGGCCGTAGGCTCTGGGCCTAGTGAGTTTTGTACTTTTAAGCATCTAGTCGGCTAGACCTTGCAGTTTTGAAAGGCAATTGTGAAATGGCTCACTTCCTGAACTTGGAGCACAAAAAAGCCTACAGCACCTGGTATTCCCAGGTGGTCTCCCATCCAGGTACTAACTAGGCCCGACACTGCTTAGCTTCCGAGATCAGACGAGATCGGGCGCAATCAGTGTGGTGTGTCCGTAGTCTCTGGGCCTAGTGAGTTTTGTACTTTTAAGCATCTAGTCAGCTAGACCTTGCAGTTTTGAAAGGCAATTGAGAAATGGCTCACTTCCTGAACTTGGAGCACAAAAAAGCCTACAGCACCTGGTATTCCCAGGTGGTCTCCCATCCAGGTACTAACGAGGCCCGACACTGCTTAGCTTCCGAGATCAGACGAGATCGGGCACATTCAGTGTGGTGTGGCCGTAGGCTCTGGGCCTTGTGAGTTTTGTACTTTTAAGCATCTAGTCGGCTAGACCTTGCAGTTTTAAAAGGCAATTGAGAAAGGGCTCACTTCCTGAACTTGGAGCACAAAAAAGCCTACAGCACCTGGTATTCCCAGGCGGTCTCCCATCCAGGTACTAACTAGGCCTGACACTGCTTAACTTCCGAGATCAGACGAGATCGGGTGCATTCAGTGTGGTGTGGCCGTAGGCTCTAGGAATGCTAAGAATATTACTCTTATGCATTTGCATTTAGTAAGCTAAGCCATGCAGCCACTTGCAACATGATACCACGCTCATCGCTCGATCCGGCTCGATCAGGCGAGATATATAAGACTGGTGGGCCCATTCAGGACTCCTATGTCTGGTAGGATAACTTTAATTCATCCATCCTGTGTCTGTTGCAGGGAGGTGGAGAGAACAATCAACACAATAATGGGTTTCTTTCATGCCTCTTGAAGGACTCAATATTCTCTGTACTGCATTACATGTGAAAGTCGATTTATTACCCATGAACACACTACCTGTATGCTAATTCTATGTAAAAAGGTAGCTCCAGCCCTCATGATGTTGTCCAACATTTCCGCTATAAAACGGGACACAATTATTTTGGAAACATACCAAATTTGAAAAATAATTGAGAAGTTGCGCAATTACTAATCATGGAGCACAAAAAAGCCTACAGCACCTGGTATTCCCAGGCAGTCTCCCATCCAGGTACTAACTAGGCCCGACCCTGCTTAGCTTCCGAGATCGGGCACATTCTGTGTGGTGTGGCCGTAGGCTCTGGGCCTAGTGAGTTTTGTACTTTTAAGCATCTAGTCGGCTAGACCTTGCAGTTTTGAAAGGCAATTGTGAAATGGCTCACTTCCTGAACTTGGAGCACAAAAAAGCCTACAGCACCTGGTATTCCCAGGCGGTCTCCCATCCAGGTACTAACGAGGCCCGACACTGCTTAGCTTCCGAGATCAGACGAGATCGGGCGCATTCAGTGTGGTGTGGCCGTAGGCTCTGGGCCTTGTGAGTTTTGTACTTTTAAGCATCTAGTCGGTTAGACCTTGCAGTTTTGAAAGGCAATTGAGAAATGGCTCACTTCCTGAACTTGGAGTACAAAAAAGCCTACAGCACCTGGTATTCCCAGGCAGTCTCCCATCCAGGTACTAACTAGGCCCGACCCTGCTTAGCTTCGGAGATCGGGCGCATTCAGTGTGGTGTGGCCGTAGGCTCTGGGCCCAGTGAGTTTTGTACTTTTAAGCATCTAGTCGGCTAGACCTTGCAGTTTTGAAAGGCAATTGTGAAATGGCTCACTTCCTGAACTTGGAGCACAAAAAAGCCTACAGCACCTGGTATTCCCAGGTGGTCTCCCATCCAGGTACTAACTAGGCCTAACACTGCTTAGCTTCCTAGATCAGGCAAGATCAGGCGCAATCAGTGTGGTGTGGCCGTAGGCTCTGGGCCTAGTGAGTTTTGTACTTTTAAGCATCTAGTCAGCTAGACCTTGCAGTTTTGAAAGGCAATTGAGAAATGGCTCACTTCCTGAACTTGGAGCACAAAAAAGCCTACAGCACCTGGTATTCCCAGGCGGTCTCCCATCCAGGTACTAACGAGGCCCGACACTGCTTAGCTTCCGAGATCAGACGAGATAGGGCCCATTCAGTGTGGTGTGGCCGTAGGCTCTGGGCCTTGTGAGTTTTGTACTTTTAAGCATCTAGTCGGCTAGACCTTGCAGTTTTGAAAGGCAATTGAGAAATGGCTCACTTCCTGAACTTGGAGTACAAAAAAGCCTACAGCACCTGGTATTCCCAGGCGGTCTCCCATCCAGGTACTAACTAGGCCCGACACTGCTTAGCTTCTGAGATCAGACGAGATCAGGCGCATTCAGTGTGGTGTGGCCGTAGGCTCTGGGCCTAGTGAGTTTTGTACTTTTAAGCATCTAGTCGGCTAGACCTTGCAGTTTTAAAAGGCAATTGAGAAAGGGCTCACTTCCTGAACTTGGAGCACAAAAAAGCCTACAGCACCTGGTATTCCCAGGCGGTCTCCCATCCAGGTACTAACTAGGCCTGACACTGCTTAACTTCCAAGATCAGACGAGATCGGGTGCATTCAGTGTGGTGTGGCCCTAGGCTCTAGGAATGCTAAGAATATTACTCTTATGCATTTGCATTTAGTAAGCTAAGCCATGCAGCCACTTGCAACATGATACCACGCTCAGGCGAGATATATAAGACTGGTGGGCCCATTCAGGACTCCTATGTCTGGTAGGATAACTTTAATTCATCCATCCTGTGTCTGTTGCAGGGAGGTGGAGAGAACAATCAACACAATAATGGTTTTCTTTCATGCCTCTTGAAGGACTCAATATTCTCTGTACTGCATTACATGTGAAAGTCGATTTATTACCCATGAACACACTACCTGTATGCTAATTCTATGTAAAAAGGTAGCTCCAGCCCTCATGATGTTGTCCAACATTTCCGCTATAAAACGGGATACAATTATTTTGGAAACATACCAAATTTGAAAAATAATTGAGAAGTTGCGCAATTACTAATCATGGAGCACAAAAAAGCCTACAGCACCTGGTATTCCCAGGCAGTCTCCCATCCAGGTACTAACTAGGCCCAACCCTGCTTAGCTTCCGAGATCGGGCGCATTCAGTGTGGTGTGGCCGTAGGCTCTAGGCCTAGTGAGTTTTGTACTTTTAAGCACTAGACCTTGCAGTTTTGAAAGGCAATTGTGAAATGGCTCACTTCCTGAACTTGGAGCACAAAAAAGCCTACAGCACCTGGTATTCCCAGGTGGTCTCCCATCCAGGTACTAACTAGGCCCGACACTGCTTAGCTTCCGAGATCAGACGAGATCGGGCGCAATCAGTGTGGTGTGGCCGTAGGCTCTGGGCCTAGTGAGTTTTGTACTTTTAAGCATCTAGTCAGCTAGACCTTGCAGTTTTGAAAGGCAATTGAGAAATGGCTCACTTCCTGAACTTGGAGCACAAAAAAGCCTACAGCACCTGGTATTCCCAGGCGGTCTCCCATCCAGGTACTAACGAGGCCCGACACTGCTTAGCTTCCGAGATCAAGCGAGATCGGGCGCATTCAGTGTGGTGTGGCCGTAGGCTCTGGGCCTTGTGAGTTTTGTACTTTTAAGCATCTAGTCGGCTAGACCTTGCAGTTTTGAAAGGCAATTGAGAAATGGCTCACTTCCTGAACTTGGAGTACAAAAAAGCCTACAGCACCTGGTATTCCCAGGCGGTCTCCCATCCAGGTACTAACTAGGCCCGACACTGCTTAGCTTCTGAGATCAGACGAGATCAGGCGCATTCAGTGTGGTGTGGCCGTAGGCTCTGGGCCTAGGAAGTTTTGTACTTTTAAGCATCTAGTCGGCTAGACCTTGCAGTTTTAAAAGGCAATTGAGAAAGGGCTCACTTCCTGAACTTGGAGCACAAAAAAGCCTACAGCACCTGGTATTCCCAGGCGGTCTCCCATCCAGGTACTAACTAGGCCTGACACTGCTTCACTTCCGAGATCAGACGAGATCGGGTGCATTCAGTGTGGTGTGGCCGTAGGCTCTAGGAATGCTAAGAATATTACTCTTATGCATTTGCATTTAGTAAGCTAAGCCATGCAGCCACTTGCAACATGATACCACGCTCATCGCTCGATCAGGCGAGATATATAAGACTGGTGGGCCCATTCAGGACTCCTATGTCTGGTAGGATAACTTTAATTCATCCATCCTGTGTCTGTTGCAGGGAGGTGGAGAGAACAATCAACACAATAATGGGTTTCTTTCATGCCTCTTGAAGGACTCAATATTCTCTGTACTGCATTACATGTGAAAGTCGATTTATTACCCATGAACACACTACTTGTATGCTAATTCTATGTAAAAAGGTAGCTCCAGCCCTCATGATGTTGTCCAACATTTCCGCTATTAAACGGGATACAATTATTTTGGAAACATACCAAATTTGAAAAATAATTGAGAAGTTGCGCAATTACTAATCATGGAGCACAAAAAAGCCTACAGCACCTGGTATTCCCAGGCAGTCTCCCATCCAGGTACTAACTAGGCCCGACCCTGCTTAGCTTCCGAGATCGGGCGCATTCAGTGTGGTGTGGCCGTAGGCTCTGGGCCTAGTGAGTTTTGTACTTTTAAGCATCTAGTCGGCTAGACCTTGCAGTTTTGAAAGGCAATTGTGAAATGGCTCACTTCCTGAACTTGGAGCACAAAAAAAGCCTACAGCACCTGGTATTCCCAGGCGGTCTCCCATCCAGGTACTAACGAGGCCCGACACTGCTTAGCTTCCGAGATCAGACGAGATCGGGCGCATTCAGTGTGGTGTGGCCGTAGGCTCTGGGCCTTGTGAGTTTTGTACTTTTAAGCATCTAGTCGGCTAGACCTTGCAGTTTTGAAAGGCAATTGAGAAATGGCTCACTTCCTGAACTTGGAGTACAAAAAAGCCTACAGCACCTGGTATTCCCAGGCGGTCTCCCATCCAGGTACTAACTAGGCCCGACACTGCTTAGCTTCTGAGATCAGACGAGATCAGGCGCATTCAGTGTGGTGTGGCCGTAGGCTCTGGGCCTAGTGAGTTTTGTACTTTTAAGCATCTAGTCGGCTAGACCTTGCAGTTTTAAAAGGCAATTGAGAAAGGGCTCACTTCCTGAACTTGGAGCACAAAAAAGCCTACAGCACCTGGTATTCCCAGGCGGTCTCCCATCCAGGTACTAACTAGGCCTGACACTGCTTAACTTCCAAGATCAGACGAGATCGGGTGCATTCAGTGTGGTGTGGCCGTAGGCTCTAGGAATGCTAAGAATATTACTCTTATGCATTTGCATTTAGTAAGCTAAGCCATGCAGCCACTTGCAACATGATACCACGCTCATCGCTCGATCAGGCTCGATCAGGCGAGATATATAAGACTGGTGGGCCCATTCAGGACTCCTATGTCTGGTAGGATAACTTTAATTCATCCATCCTGTGTCTGTTGCAGGGAGGTGGAGAGAACAATCAACACAATAATGGTTTTCTTTCATGCCTCTTGAAGGACTCAATATTCTCTGTACTGCATTACATGTGAAAGTCGATTTATTACCCATGAACACACTACCTGTATGCTAATTCTATGTAAAAAGGTAGCTCCAGCCCTCATGATGTTGTCCAACATTTCCGCTATAAAACGGGATACAATTATTTTGGAAACATACCAAATTTGAAAAATAATTGAGAAGTTGCGCAATTACTAATCATGGAGCACAAAAAAGCCTACAGCACCTGGTATTCCCAGGCAGTCTCCCATCCAGGTACTAACTAGGCCCGACCCTGCTTAGTTTCTGAGATCGGGCGCATTCAGTGTGGTGTGGCCGTAGGCTCTAGGCCTAGTGAGTTTTGTACTTTTAAGCACTAGACCTTGCAGTTTTGAAAGGCAATTGTGAAATGGCTCACTTCCTGAACTTGGAGCACAAAAAAGCCTACAGCACCTGGTATTCCCAGGTGGTCTCCCATCCAGGTACTAACTAGGCCCGACACTGCTTAGCTTCCGAGATCAGACGAGATCGGGCGCAATCAGTGTGGTGTGGCCGTAGGCTCTGGGCCTAGTGAGTTTTGTACTTTTAAGCATCTAGTCAGCTAGACCTTGCAGTTTTGAAAGGCAATTGAGAAATGGCTCACTTCCTGAACTTGGAGCACAAAAAAGCCTACAGCACCTGGTATTCCCAGGCGGTCTCCCATCCAGGTACTAACGAGGCCCGACACTGCTTAGCTTCCGAGATCAGACGAGATCGGGCGCATTCAGTGTGGTGTGGCCGTAGGCTCTGGGCCTTGTGAGTTTTGTACTTTTAAGCATCTAGTCGGCTAGACCTTGCAGTTTTGAAAGGCAATTGAGAAATGGCTCACTTCCTGAACTTGGAGTACAAAAAAGCCTACAGCACCTGGTATTCCCAGGCGGTCTCCCATCCAGGTACTAATTAGGCCCGACACTGCTTAGCTTCTGAGATCAGACGAGATCAGGCGCATTCAGTGTGGTGTGGCCGTAGGCTCTGGGCCTAGGAAGTTTTGTACTTTTAAGCATCTAGTCGGCTAGACCTTGCAGTTTTAAAAGGCAATTGAGAAAGGGCTCACTTCCTGAACTTGGAGCACAAAAAAGCCTACAGCACCTGGTATTCCCAGGCGGTCTCCCATCCAGGTACTAACTAGGCCTGACACTGCTTCACTTCCGAGATCAGACGAGATCGGGTGCATTCAGTGTGGTGTGGCCGTAGGCTCTAGGAATGCTAAGAATATTACTCTTATGCATTTGCATTTAGTAAGCTAAGCCATGCAGCCACTTGCAACATGATACCACGCTCATCGCTCGATCAGGCGAGATATATAAGACTGGTGGGCCCATTCAGGACTCCTATGTCTGGTAGGATAACTTTAATTCATCCATCCTGTGTCTGTTGCAGGGAGGTGGAGAGAACAATCAACACAATAATGGGTTTCTTTCATGCCTCTTGAAGGACTCAATATTCTCTGTACTGCATTACATGTGAAAGTCGATTTATTACCCATGAACACACTACTTGTATGCTAATTCTATGTAAAAAGGTAGCTCCAGCCCTCATGATGTTGTCCAACATTTCCGCTATAAAACGGGATACAATTATTTTGGAAACATACCAAATTTGAAAAATAATTGAGAAGTTGCGCAATTACTAATCATGGAGCACAAAAAAGCCTACAGCACCTGGTATTCCCAGGCAGTCTCCCATCCAGGTACTAACTAGGCCCGACCCTGCTTAGCTTCCGAGATCGGGCGCATTCAGTGTGGTGTGGCCGTAGGCTCTGGGCCTAGTGAGTTTTGTACTTTTAAGCATCTAGTCGGCTAGACCTTGCAGTTTTGAAAGGCAATTGAGAAATGGCTCACTTCCTGAACTTGGAGCACAAAAAAGCCTACAGCACCTGGTATTCCCAGGCGGTCTCCCATCCAGGTACTAACTAGGCCCAACAATGCTTAGCTTCCGAGATCAGACGAGATCAGGCGCACTCAGTGTGGTGTGGCCGTAGGCTCTGGGCCTAATGAGTTTTGTACTTTTAAGCATCTAGTCGGCTAGACCTTGCAGTTTTGAAAGGCAATTGAGAAAGGGTTCACTTCCTGAACTTGGAGCACAAAAAAGCCTACAGCACCTGGTATTCCCAGGCGGTCTCCCATCCAGGTACTAACTAGGCCTAACACTGCTTAACTTCCGAGATCAGACGAGATCGGGTGCATTCAGTGTGGTGTGGCCGTAGGCTCTAGGAATGCTAAGAATATTACTCTTATGCATTTGCATTTAGTAAGCTAAGCCATGCAGCCACTTGCAACATGATACCACGCTCATCGCTCGATCAGGCTCGATCAGGCGAGATATATAAGACTGGTGGGCCCATTCAGGACTCCTATGTCTGGTAGGATAACTTTAATTCATCCATCCTGTGTCTGTTGCAGGGAGGTGGAGAGAACAATCAACACAATAATGGTTTTCTTTCATGCCTCTTGAAGGACTCAATATTCTCTGTACTGCATTACATGTGAAAGTCGATTTATTACCCATGAACACACTACCTGTATGCTAATTCTATGTAAAAAGGTAGCTCCAGCCCTCATGATGTTGTCCAACATTTCCGCTATAAAACGGTATACAATTATTTTGGAAACATACCAAATTTGAAAAATAATTGAGAAGTTGCGCAATTAATAATCATGGAGCACAAAAAAGCCTACAGCACCTGGTATTCCCAGGCAGTCTCCCATCCAGGTACTAACTAGGCCCGACCCTGCTTAGCTTCCGAGATCGGGCGCATTCAGTGTGGTGTGGCCGTAGGCTCTGGGCCTAGTGAGTTTTGTACTTTTAAGCATCTAGTCGGCTAGACCTTGCAGTTTTGAAAGGTAATTGTGAAATGGCTCACTTCCTGAACTTGGAGCACAAAAAAGCCTACAGCACCTGGTATTCCCAGGCGGTCTCCCATCCAGGTACTAACGAGGCCCGACACTGCTTAGCTTCCGAGATCAGACGCATTCAGTGTGGTGTGGCCGTAGGCTCTGGGCCTTGTGAGTTTTGTACTTTTAAGCATCTAGTCAGCTAGACCTTGCAGTTTTGAAAGGCAATTGAGAAATGGCTCCCTTCCTGAACTTGGAGCACAAAAAAGCCTACAGCACCTGGTATTCCCAGGCGGTCTCCCATCCAGGTACTAACGAGGCCCGACACTGCTTAGCTTCCGAGATCAGACGAGATCGGGCGCATTCAGTGTGGTGTGGCCGTAGGCTCTGGGCCTTGTGAGTTTTGTACTTTTAAGCATCTAGTCGGCTAGACCTTGCAGTTTTGAAAGGCAATTGAGAAATGGCTCACTTCCTGAACTTGGAGTACAAAAAAGCCTACAGCACCTGGTATTCCCAGGCGGTCTCCCATCCAGGTACTAACTAGGCCCGACACTGCTTAGCTTCTGAGATCAGACGAGATCAGGCGCATTCAGTGTGGTGTGGCTGTAGGCTCTGGGCCTAGTGAGTTTTGTACTTTTAAGCATCTAGTCGGCTAGACCTTGCAGTTTTAAAAGGCAATTGAGAAATGGCTCACTTCCTGAACTTGGAGTACAAAAAAGCCTACAGCACCTGGTATTCCCAGGCGGTCTCCCATCCAGGTACTAACTAGGCCCGACCCTGCTTAGCTTCCGAGATCGGGCGCATTCAGTGTGGTGTGGCCGTAGGCTCTGGGCCTAGTGAGTTTTGTACTTTTAAGCATCTAGTCGGCTAGACCTTGCAGTTTTGAAAGGCAATTGTGAAATGGCTCACTTCCTGAACTTGGAGCACAAAAAAGCCTACAGCACCTGGTATTCCCAGGTGGTCTCCCATCCAGGTACTAACTAGGCCCGACACTGCTTAGCTTCCGAGATCAGACGAGATCGGGCGCAATCAGTGTGGTGTGTCCGTAGTCTCTGGGCCTAGTGAGTTTTGTACTTTTAAGCATCTAGTCAGCTAGACCTTGCAGTTTTGAAAGGCAATTGAGAAATGGCTCACTTCCTGAACTTGGAGCACAAAAAAGCCTACAGCACCTGGTATTCCCAGGTGGTCTCCCATCCAGGTACTAACGAGGCCCGACACTGCTTAGCTTCCGAGATCAGACGAGATCGGGCACATTCAGTGTGGTGTGGCCGTAGGCTCTGGGCCTTGTGAGTTTTGTACTTTTAAGCATCTAGTCGGCTAGACCTTGCAGTTTTAAAAGGCAATTGAGAAAGGGCTCACTTCCTGAACTTGGAGCACAAAAAAGCCTACAGCACCTGGTATTCCCAGGCGGTCTCCCATCCAGGTACTAACTAGGCCTGACACTGCTTAACTTCCGAGATCAGACGAGATCGGGTGCATTCAGTGTGGTGTGGCCGTAGGCTCTAGGAATGCTAAGAATATTACTCTTATGCATTTGCATTTAGTAAGCTAAGCCATGCAGCCACTTGCAACATGATACCACGCTCATCGCTCGATCCGGCTCGATCAGGCGAGATATATAAGACTGGTGGGCCCATTCAGGACTCCTATGTCTGGTAGGATAACTTTAATTCATCCATCCTGTGTCTGTTGCAGGGAGGTGGAGAGAACAATCAACACAATAATGGGTTTCTTTCATGCCTCTTGAAGGACTCAATATTCTCTGTACTGCATTACATGTGAAAGTCGATTTATTACCCATGAACACACTACCTGTATGCTAATTCTATGTAAAAAGGTAGCTCCAGCCCTCATGATGTTGTCCAACATTTCCGCTATAAAACGGGACACAATTATTTTGGAAACATACCAAATTTGAAAAATAATTGAGAAGTTGCGCAATTACTAATCATGGAGCACAAAAAAGCCTACAGCACCTGGTATTCCCAGGCAGTCTCCCATCCAGGTACTAACTAGGCCCGACCCTGCTTAGCTTCCGAGATCGGGCACATTCTGTGTGGTGTGGCCGTAGGCTCTGGGCCTAGTGAGTTTTGTACTTTTAAGCATCTAGTCGGCTAGACCTTGCAGTTTTGAAAGGCAATTGTGAAATGGCTCACTTCCTGAACTTGGAGCACAAAAAAGCCTACAGCACCTGGTATTCCCAGGCGGTCTCCCATCCAGGTACTAACGAGGCCCGACACTGCTTAGCTTCCGAGATCAGACGAGATCGGGCGCATTCAGTGTGGTGTGGCCGTAGGCTCTGGGCCTTGTGAGTTTTGTACTTTTAAGCATCTAGTCGGTTAGACCTTGCAGTTTTGAAAGGCAATTGAGAAATGGCTCACTTCCTGAACTTGGAGTACAAAAAAGCCTACAGCACCTGGTATTCCCAGGCGGTCTCCCATCCAGGTACTAACTAGGCCCAACACTGCTTAGCTTCTGAGATCAGACGCATTCAGTGTGGTGTGGCCGTAGGCTCTGGGCCTAGTGAGTTTTGTACTTTTAAGCATCTAGTCGGCTAGACCTTGCAGTTTTGAAAGGCAATTGAGAAAGGGCTCACTTCCTGAACTTGGAGCACAAAAAAGCCTACAGCACCTGGTATTCCCAGGCGGTCTCCCATCCAGGTACTAACTAGGCCTAACACTGCTTAACTTCCAAGATCAGACAAGATCGGGTGCATTCAGTGTGGTGTGGCCGTAGGCTCTAGGAATGCTAAGAATATTACTCTTATGCATTTGCATTTAGTAAGCTAAGCCATGCAGCCACTTGCAACATGATACCACGCTCATCGCTCGATCAGGCTCGATCAGGCGAGATATATAAGACTGGTGGGCCCATTCAGGACTCCTATGTCTGGTAGGATAACTTTAATTCATCCATCCTGTGTCTGTTGCAGGGAGGTGGAGAGAACAATCAACACAATAATGGTTTTCTTTCATGCCTCTTGAAGGACTCAATATTCTCTGTACTGCATTACATGTGAAAGTCGATTTATTACCCATGAACACACTACCTGTATGCTAATTCTATGTAAAAAGGTAGCTCCAGCCCTCATGATGTTGTCCAACATTTCCGCTATAAAACGGTATACAATTATTTTGGAAACATACCAAATTTGAAAAATAATTGAGAAGTTGCGCAATTACTAATCATGGAGCACAAAAAAGCCTACAGCACCTGGTATTCCCAGGCAGTCTCCCATCCAGGTACTAACTAGGCCCGACCCTGCTTAGCTTCGGAGATCGGGCGCATTCAGTGTGGTGTGGCCGTAGGCTCTGGGCCTAGTGAGTTTTGTACTTTTAAGCATCTAGTCGGCTAGACCTTGCAGTTTTGAAAGGCAATTGTGAAATGGCTCACTTCCTGAACTTGGAGCACAAAAAAGCCTACAGCACCTGGTATTCCCAGGTGGTCTCCCATCCAGGTACTAACTAGGCCTAACACTGCTTAGCTTCCTAGATCAGGCAAGATCAGGCGCAATCAGTGTGGTGTGGCCGTAGGCTCTGGGCCTAGTGAGTTTTGTACTTTTAAGCATCTAGTCAGCTAGACCTTGCAGTTTTGAAAGGCAATTGAGAAATGGCTCACTTCCTGAACTTGGAGCACAAAAAAGCCTACAGCACCTGGTATTCCCAGGCGGTCTCCCATCCAGGTACTAACGAGGCCCGACACTGCTTAGCTTCCGAGATCAGACGAGATAGGGCCCATTCAGTGTGGTGTGGCCGTAGGCTCTGGGCCTTGTGAGTTTTGTACTTTTAAGCATCTAGTCGGCTAGACCTTGCAGTTTTGAAAGGCAATTGAGAAATGGCTCACTTCCTGAACTTGGAGTACAAAAAAGCCTACAGCACCTGGTATTCCCAGGCGGTCTCCCATCCAGGTACTAACTAGGCCCGACACTGCTTAGCTTCTGAGATCAGACGAGATCAGGCGCATTCAGTGTGGTGTGGCCGTAGGCTCTGGGCCTAGTGAGTTTTGTACTTTTAAGCATCTAGTCGGCTAGACCTTGCAGTTTTAAAAGGCAATTGAGAAAGGGCTCACTTCCTGAACTTGGAGCACAAAAAAGCCTACAGCACCTGGTATTCCCAGGCGGTCTCCCATCCAGGTACTAACTAGGCCTGACACTGCTTAACTTCCAAGATCAGACGAGATCGGGTGCATTCAGTGTGGTGTGGCCCTAGGCTCTAGGAATGCTAAGAATATTACTCTTATAAATTTGCATTTAGTAAGCTAAGCCATGCAGCCACTTGCAACATGATACCACGCTCAGGCGAGATATATAAGACTGGTGGGCCCATTCAGGACTCCTATGTCTGGTAGGATAACTTTAATTCATCCATCCTGTGTCTGTTGCAGGGAGGTGGAGAGAACAATCAACACAATAATGGTTTTCTTTCATGCCTCTTGAAGGACTCAATATTCTCTGTACTGCATTACATGTGAAAGTCGATTTATTACCCATGAACACACTACCTGTATGCTAATTCTATGTAAAAAGGTAGCTCCAGCCCTCATGATGTTGTCCAACATTTCCGCTATAAAACGGGATACAATTATTTTGGAAACATACCAAATTTGAAAAATAATTGAGAAGTTGCGCAATTACTAATCATGGAGCACAAAAAAGCCTACAGCACCTGGTATTCCCAGGCAGTCTCCCATCCAGGTACTAACTAGGCCCAACCCTGCTTAGCTTCCGAGATCGGGCGCATTCAGTGTGGTGTGGCCGTAGGCTCTAGGCCTAGTGAGTTTTGTACTTTTAAGCACTAGACCTTGCAGTTTTGAAAGGCAATTGTGAAATGGCTCACTTCCTGAACTTGGAGCACAAAAAAGCCTACAGCACCTGGTATTCCCAGGTGGTCTCCCATCCAGGTACTAACTAGGCCCGACACTGCTTAGCTTCCGAGATCAGACGAGATCGGGCGCAATCAGTGTGGTGTGGCCGTAGGCTCTGGGCCTAGTGAGTTTTGTACTTTTAAGCATCTAGTCAGCTAGACCTTGC
The DNA here is from genome assembly GCF_040938575.1 of Ambystoma mexicanum. Classification (NCBI taxonomy): domain Eukaryota; kingdom Metazoa; phylum Chordata; class Amphibia; order Caudata; family Ambystomatidae; genus Ambystoma; species Ambystoma mexicanum. The sequence goes on from NC_090927.1 coordinate 843,957,300, forward strand.
AGTTTTGGAGGCAATTGAGAAATGGCTCACTTCCTGAACTTGGAGCACAAAAAAGCCTACAGCACCTGGTATTCCCAGGCGGTCTCCCATCCAGGTACTAACGAGGCCCGACACTGCTTAGCTTCCGAGATCAAGCGAGATCGGGCGCATTCAGTGTGGTGTGGCCGTAGGCTCTGGGCCTTGTGAGTTTTGTACTTTTAAGCATCTAGTCGGCTAGACCTTGCAGTTTTGAAAGGCAATTGAGAAATGGCTCACTTCCTGAACTTGGAGTACAAAAAAGCCTACAGCACCTGGTATTCCCAGGCGGTCTCCCATCCAGGTACTAACTAGGCCCGACACTGCTTAGCTTCTGAGATCAGACGAGATCAGGCGCATTCAGTGTGGTGTGGCCGTAGGCTCTGGGCCTAGGAAGTTTTGTACTTTTAAGCATCTAGTCGGCTAGACCTTGCAGTTTTAAAAGGCAATTGAGAAAGGGCTCACTTCCTGAACTTGGAGCACAAAAAAGCCTACAGCACCTGGTATTCCCAGGCGGTCTCCCATCCAGGTACTAACTAGGCCTGACACTGCTTCACTTCCGAGATCAGACGAGATCGGGTGCATTCAGTGTGGTGTGGCCATAGGCTCTAGGAATGCTAAGAATATTACTCTTATGCATTTGCATTTAGTAAGCTAAGCCATGCAGCCACTTGCAACATGATACCACGCTCATCGCTCGATCAGGCGAGATATATAAGACTGGTGGGCCCATTCAGGACTCCTATGTCTGGTAGGATAACTTTAATTCATCCATCCTGTGTCTGTTGCAGGGAGGTGGAGAGAACAATCAACACAATAATGGGTTTCTTTCATGCCTCTTGAAGGACTCAATATTCTCTGTACTGCATTACATGTGAAAGTCGATTTATTACCCATGAACACACTACTTGTATGCTAATTCTATGTAAAAAGGTAGCTCCAGCCCTCATGATGTTGTCCAACATTTCCGCTATTAAACGGGATACAATTATTTTGGAAACATACCAAATTTGAAAAATAATTGAGAAGTTGCGCAATTACTAATCATGGAGCACAAAAAAGCCTACAGCACCTGGTATTCCCAGGCAGTCTCCCATCCAGGTACTAACTAGGCCCGACCCTGCTTAGCTTCCGAGATCGGGCGCATTCAGTGTGGTGTGGCCGTAGGCTCTGGGCCTAGTGAGTTTTGTACTTTTAAGCATCTAGTCGGCTAGACCTTGCAGTTTTGAAAGGCAATTGAGAAATGGCTCACTTCCTGAACTTGGAGCACAAAAAAGCCTACAGCACCTGGTATTCCCAGGCGGTCTCCCATCCAGGTACTAACTAGGCCCAACACTACTTAGCTTCCGAGATCAGACGAGATCAGGCGCATTCAGTGTGGTGTGGCCGTAGGCTCTGGGCCTAATGAGTTTTGTACTTTTAAGCATCTAGTCGGCTAGACCTTGCAGTTTTGAAAGGCAATTGAGAAAGGGTTCACTTCCTGAACTTGGAGCACAAAAAAGCCTACAGCACCTGGTATTCCCAGGCGGTCTCCCATCCAGGTACTAACTAGGCCTAACACTGCTTAACTTCCGAGATCAGACGAGATCGGGTGCATTCAGTGTGGTGTGGCCGTAGGCTCTAGGAATGCTAAGAATATTACTCTTATGCATTTGCATTTAGTAAGCTAAGCCATGCAGCCACTTGCAACATGATACCACGCTCATCGCTCGATCAGGCTCGATCAGGCGAGATATATAAGACTGGTGGGCCCATTCAGGACTCCTATGTCTGGTAGGATAACTTTAATTCATCCATCCTGTGTCTGTTGCAGGGAGGTGGAGAGAACAATCAACACAATAATGGTTTTCTTTCATGCCTCTTGAAGGACTCAATATTCTCTGTACTGCATTACATGTGAAAGTCGATTTATTACCCATGAACACACTACCTGTAAGCTAATTCTATGTAAAAAGGTAGCTCCAGCCCTCATGATGTTGTCCAACATTTCCGCTATAAAACGGGATACAATTATTTTGGAAACATACCAAATTTGAAAAATAATTGAGAAGTTGCGCAATTACTAATCATGGAGCACAAAAAAGCCTACAGCACCTGGTATTTCCAGGCAGTCTCCCATCCAGGTACTAACTAGGCCCGACCCTGCTTAGCTTCCGAGATCGGGCGCATTCAGTGTGGTGTGGCCGTAGGCTCTGGGCCTAGTGAGTTTTGTACTTTTAAGCATCTAGTCGGCTAGACCTTGCAGTTTTGAAAGGCAATTGTGAAATGGCTCACTTCCTGAACTTGGAGCACAAAAAAGCCTACAGCACCTGGTATTCCCAGGTGGTCTCCCATCCAGGTACTAACTAGGCCCGACACTGCTTAGCTTCTGAGATCAGACGAGATCAGGCACATTCAGTGTGGTGTGGCCGTAGGCTCTGAACCTAGTGAGTTTTGTACTTTTAAGCATCTAGTCGGCTAGACCTTGCAGTTTTAAAAGGCAATTGAGAAAGGGCTCACTTCCTGAACTTGGAGCACAAAAAAGCCTACAGCACCTGGTATTCCCAGGCGGTCTCCCATCCAGGTACTAACTAGGCCTGACACTGCTTAACTTCCGAGATCAGATGCATTCAGTGTGGTGTGGCCGTAGGCTCTAGGAATGCTAAGAATATTACTCTTATGCATTTGCATTTAGTAAGCTAAGCCATGCAGCCACTTGCAACATGATACCACGCTCATCGCTCGATCAGGCTCGATCAGGCGAGATATATAAGACTGGTGGGCCCATTCAGGACTCCTATGTCTGGTAGGATAACTTTAATTCATCCATCCTGTGTCTGTTGCAGGGAGGTGGAGAGAACAATCAACACAATAATGGTTTTCTTTCATGCCTCTTGAAGGACTCAATATTCTCTGTACTGCATTACATGTGAACGTCGATTTATTACCCATGAACACACTACCTGTATGCTAATTCTATGTAAAAAGGTAGCTCCAGCCCTCATGATGTTGTCCAACATTTCCGCTATAAAACGGTATACAATTATTTTGGAAACATACCAAATTTGAAAAATAATTGAGAAGTTGCGCAATTACTAATCATGGAGCACAAAAAAGCCTACAGCACCTGGTATTCCCAGGCAGTCTCCCATCCAGGTACTAACTAGGCCCGACCCTGCTTAGCTTCCGAGATCGGGCGCATTCAGTGTGGTGTGGCCGTAGGCTCTGGGCCTAGTGAGTTTTGTACTTTTAAGCATCTAGTCGGCTAGACCTTGCAGTTTTGAAAGGCAATTGTGAAATGGCTCACTTCCTGAACTTGGAGTACAAAAACGCCTACAGCACCTGGTATTCCCAGGCGGTCTCCCATCCAGGTACTAACGAGGCCCGACACTGCTTAGCTTCCGAGATCAGACGCATTCAGTGTGGTGTGGCCGTAGGCTCTGGGCCTTGTGAGTTTTGTACTTTTAAGCATCTAGTCGGCTAGACCTTGCAGTTTTGAAAGGCAATTGTGAAATGGCTCACTTCCTGAACTTGGAGCACAAAAAAGCCTACAGCACCTGGTATTCCCAGGTGGTCTCCCATCCAGGTACTAACTAGGCCCGACACTGCTTAGCTTCCGAGATCAGACGAGATCGGGCGCAATCAGTGTGGTGTGGCCGTAGGCTCTGGGCCTAGTGAGTTTTGTACTTTTAAGCATCTAGTCAGCTAGACCTTGCAGTTTTGAAAGGCAATTGAGAAATGGCTCACTTCCTGAACTTGGAGCACAAAAAAGCCTACAGCACCTGGTATTCCCAGGCAGTCTCCCATCCAGGTACTAACGAGGCCTGACACTGCTTAGCTTCCGAGATCAGACGAGATCGGGCGCATTCAGTGTGGTGTGGCCGTAAGCTCTGGGCCTTGTGAGTTTTGTACTTTTAAGCATCTAGTCGGCTAGACCTTGCAGTTTTGAAAGGCAATTGAGAAATGGCTCACTTCCTGAACTTGGAGTACAAAAAAGCCTACAGCACCTGGTATTCCCAGGTGGTCTCCCATCCAGGTATTAACTAGGCCCAACACTGCTTAGCTTCTGAGATCAGACGAGATCAGGCGCATTCAGTGTGGTGTGGCCGTAGGCTCTGGGCCTAGTGAGTTTTGTACTTTTAAGCATCTAGTCGGCTAGACCTTGCAGTTTTGAAAGGCAATTGTGAAATGGCTCACTTCCTGAACTTGGAGCACAAAAAAGCCTACAGCACCTGGTATTCCCAGGCGGTCTCCCATCCAGGTACTAACGAGGCCCGACACTGCTTAGCTTCCGAGATCAGACGAGATTGGGCGCATTCAGTGTGGTGTGGCTGTAGGCTCTGGGCCTTGTGAGTTTTGTACTTTTAAGCATCTAGTCGGCTAGACCTTGCAGTTTTGAAAGGCAATTGAGAAATAGCTCACTTCCTGAACTTGGAGTACAAAAAAGCCTACAGCACCAGGTATTCCCAGGCGGTCTCCCATCCAGGTACTAACTAGGCCCGACACTGCTTAGCTTCTGAGATCAGACGAGATCAGGTGCATTCAGTGTGGTGTGGCCGTAGGCTCTGGGCCTAGTGAGTTTTGTACTTTTAAGCATCTAGTCGGCTAGACCTTGCAGTTTTGAAAGGCAATTGAGAAATGGCTCACTTCCTGAACTTGGAGTACAAAAAAGCCTACAGCACCTGGTATTCCCAGGCGGTCTCCCATCCAGGTACTAACTAGGCCCGACACTGCTTAGCTTCTGAGATCAGACGAGATCAGGCGCATTCAGTGTGGTGTGGCCGTAGGCTCTGGGCCTAGTGAGTTTTGTACTTTTAAGCATCTAGTCGGCTAGACCTTGCAGTTTTAAAAGGCAATTGAGAAAGGGCTCACTTCCTGAACTTGGAGCACAAAAAAACCTACAGCACCTGGTATTCCCAGGCGGTCTCCCATCCAGGTACTAACTAGGCCTGACACTGCTTAACTTCCGAGATCAGACGAGATCGGGTGCATTCAGTGTGGTGTGGCCGTAGGCTCTAGGAATGCTAAGAATATTACTCTTATGCATTTGCATTTAGTAAGCTAAGCCATGCAGCCACTTGCAACATGATACCACGCTCATCGCTCGATCAGGCTCGATCAGGCGAGATATATAAGACTGGTGGGCCCATTCAGGACTCCTATGTCTGGTAGGATAACTTTAATTCATCCATCCTGTGTCTGTTGCAGGGAGGTGGAGAGAACAATCAACACAATAATGGGTTTCTTTCATGCCTCTTGAAGGACTCAATATTCTCTGTACTGCATTACATGTGAAAGTCGATTTATTACCCATGAACACACTACCTGTATGCTAATTCTATGTAAAAAGGTAGCTCCAGCCCTCATGATGATGTCCAACATTTCCGCTATAAAACGGGATACAATTATTTTGGAAACATACCAAATTTGAAAAATAATTGAGAAGTTGCGCAATTACTAATCATGGAGCACAAAAAAGCCTACAGCACCTGGTATTCCCAGGCAGTCTCCCATCCAGGTACTAACTAGGCCCGACCCTGCTTAGCTTCCGAGATCGGGCGCATTCAGTGTGGTGTGGCCGTAGGCTCTGGGCCTAGTGAGTTTTGTACTTTTAAGCATCTAGTCGGCTAGACCTTGCAGTTTTGAAAGGCAATTGTGAAATGGCTCACTTCCTGAACTTGGAGCACAAAAAAAGCCTACAGCACCTGGCATTCCCAGGCGGTCTCCCATCCAGGTACTAACGAGGCCCGACACTGCTTAGCTTCTGAGATCAGACGAGATCGGGCGCATTCAGTGTGGTGTGGCCGTAGGCTCTGGGCCTTGTGAGTTTTGTACTTTTAAGCATCTAGTCGGCTAGACCTTGCAGTTTTGAAAGGCAATTGAGAAATGGCTCACTTCCTGAACTATGAGTACAAAGAAGCCTACAGCACCTGGTATTCCCAGGCGGTCTCCCATCCAGGTACTAACTAGGCCCAACACTGCTTAGCTTCTGAGATCAGACGAGATCAGGCGCATTCAGTGTGGTGTGGCCGTAGGCTCTGGGCCTAGTGAGTTTTGTACTTTTAAGCATCTAGTCGGCTAGACCTTGCAGTTTTGAAAGGCAATTGAGAAAGGGCTCACTTCCTGAACTTGGAGCACAAAAAAGCCTACAGCACCTGGTATTCCCAGGCGGTCTCCCATCCAGGTACTAACTAGGCCTAACACTGCTTAACTTCCGAGATCAGACGAGATCAGGTGCATTCAGTGTGGTGTGGCCGTAGGCTCTAGGAATGCTAAGAATATTACTCTTATGCATTTGCATTTAGTAAGCTAAGCCATGCAGCCACTTGCAACATGATACCACGCTCATCGCTCGATCAGGCTCGATCAGGCGAGATATATAAGACTGGTGGGCCCATTCAGGACTCCTATGTCTGGTAGGATAACTTTAATTCATCCATCCTGTGTCTGTTGCAGGGAGGTGGAGAGAACAATCAACACAATAATGGTTTTCTTTCATGCCTCTTGAAGGACTCAATATTCTCTGTACTGCATTACATGTGAAAGTCGATTTATTACCCATGAACACACTACCTGTATGCTAATTCTATGTAAAAAGGTAGCTCCAGCCCTCATGATGTTGTCCAACATTTCCGCTATAAAACGGGATACAATTATTTTGGAAACATACCAAATTTGAAAAATAATTGAGAAGTTGCGCAATTACTAATCATGGAGCACAAAAAAGCCTACAGCACCTGGTATTTCCAGGCAGTCTCCCATCCAGGTACTAACTAGGCCCGACCCTGCTTAGCTTCCGAGATCGGGCGCATTCAGTGTGGTGTGGCCGTAGGCTCTGGGCCTAGTGAGTTTTGTACTTTTAAGCATCTAGTCGGCTAGACCTTGCAGTTTTGAAAGGTAATTGTGAAATGGCTCACTTCCTGAACTTGGAGCACAAAAAAGCCTACAGCACCTGGTATTCCCAGGCGGTCTCCCATCCAGGTACTAACGAGGCCCGACACTGCTTAGCTTCCGAGATCAGACGCATTCAGTGTGGTGTGGCCGTAGGCTCTGGGCCTTGTGAGTTTTGTACTTTTAAGCATCTAGTCAGCTAGACCTTGCAGTTTTGAAAGGCAATTGAGAAATGGCTCCCTTCCTGAACTTGGAGCACAAAAAAGCCTACAGCACCTGGTATTCCCAGGCGGTCTCCCATCCAGGTACTAACGAGGCCCGACACTGCTTAGCTTCCGAGATCAGACGAGATCGGGCGCATTCAGTGTGGTGTGGCCGTAGGCTCTGGGCCTTGTGAGTTTTGTACTTTTAAGCATCTAGTCGGCTAGACCTTGCAGTTTTGAAAGGCAATTGAGAAATGGCTCACTTCCTGAACTTGGAGTACAAAAAAGCCTACAGCACCTGGTATTCCCAGGCGGTCTCCCATCCAGGTACTAACTAGGCCCGACACTGCTTAGCTTCTGAGATCAGACGAGATCAGGCGCATTCAGTGTGGTGTGGCTGTAGGCTCTGGGCCTAGTGAGTTTTGTACTTTTAAGCATCTAGTCGGCTAGACCTTGCAGTTTTAAAAGGCAATTGAGAAATGGCTCACTTCCTGAACTTGGAGTACAAAAAAGCCTACAGCACCTGGTATTCCCAGGCGGTCTCCCATCCAGGTACTAACTAGGCCCGACCCTGCTTAGCTTCCGAGATCGGGCGCATTCAGTGTGGTGTGGCCGTAGGCTCTGGGCCTAGTGAGTTTTGTACTTTTAAGCATCTAGTCGGCTAGACCTTGCAGTTTTGAAAGGCAATTGTGAAATGGCTCACTTCCTGAACTTGGAGCACAAAAAAGCCTACAGCACCTGGTATTCCCAGGTGGTCTCCCATCCAGGTACTAACTAGGCCCGACACTGCTTAGCTTCCGAGATCAGACGAGATCGGGCGCAATCAGTGTGGTGTGTCCGTAGTCTCTGGGCCTAGTGAGTTTTGTACTTTTAAGCATCTAGTCAGCTAGACCTTGCAGTTTTGAAAGGCAATTGAGAAATGGCTCACTTCCTGAACTTGGAGCACAAAAAAGCCTACAGCACCTGGTATTCCCAGGTGGTCTCCCATCCAGGTACTAACGAGGCCCGACACTGCTTAGCTTCCGAGATCAGACGAGATCGGGCACATTCAGTGTGGTGTGGCCGTAGGCTCTGGGCCTTGTGAGTTTTGTACTTTTAAGCATCTAGTCGGCTAGACCTTGCAGTTTTAAAAGGCAATTGAGAAAGGGCTCACTTCCTGAACTTGGAGCACAAAAAAGCCTACAGCACCTGGTATTCCCAGGCGGTCTCCCATCCAGGTACTAACTAGGCCTGACACTGCTTAACTTCCGAGATCAGACGAGATCGGGTGCATTCAGTGTGGTGTGGCCGTAGGCTCTAGGAATGCTAAGAATATTACTCTTATGCATTTGCATTTAGTAAGCTAAGCCATGCAGCCACTTGCAACATGATACCACGCTCATCGCTCGATCCGGCTCGATCAGGCGAGATATATAAGACTGGTGGGCCCATTCAGGACTCCTATGTCTGGTAGGATAACTTTAATTCATCCATCCTGTGTCTGTTGCAGGGAGGTGGAGAGAACAATCAACACAATAATGGGTTTCTTTCATGCCTCTTGAAGGACTCAATATTCTCTGTACTGCATTACATGTGAAAGTCGATTTATTACCCATGAACACACTACCTGTATGCTAATTCTATGTAAAAAGGTAGCTCCAGCCCTCATGATGTTGTCCAACATTTCCGCTATAAAACGGGACACAATTATTTTGGAAACATACCAAATTTGAAAAATAATTGAGAAGTTGCGCAATTACTAATCATGGAGCACAAAAAAGCCTACAGCACCTGGTATTCCCAGGCAGTCTCCCATCCAGGTACTAACTAGGCCCGACCCTGCTTAGCTTCCGAGATCGGGCACATTCTGTGTGGTGTGGCCGTAGGCTCTGGGCCTAGTGAGTTTTGTACTTTTAAGCATCTAGTCGGCTAGACCTTGCAGTTTTGAAAGGCAATTGTGAAATGGCTCACTTCCTGAACTTGGAGCACAAAAAAGCCTACAGCACCTGGTATTCCCAGGCGGTCTCCCATCCAGGTACTAACGAGGCCCGACACTGCTTAGCTTCCGAGATCAGACGAGATCGGGCGCATTCAGTGTGGTGTGGCCGTAGGCTCTGGGCCTTGTGAGTTTTGTACTTTTAAGCATCTAGTCGGTTAGACCTTGCAGTTTTGAAAGGCAATTGAGAAATGGCTCACTTCCTGAACTTGGAGTACAAAAAAGCCTACAGCACCTGGTATTCCCAGGCGGTCTCCCATCCAGGTACTAACTAGGCCCAACACTGCTTAGCTTCTGAGATCAGACGCATTCAGTGTGGTGTGGCCGTAGGCTCTGGGCCTAGTGAGTTTTGTACTTTTAAGCATCTAGTCGGCTAGACCTTGCAGTTTTGAAAGGCAATTGAGAAAGGGCTCACTTCCTGAACTTGGAGCACAAAAAAGCCTACAGCACCTGGTATTCCCAGGCGGTCTCCCATCCAGGTACTAACTAGGCCTAACACTGCTTAACTTCCAAGATCAGACAAGATCGGGTGCATTCAGTGTGGTGTGGCCGTAGGCTCTAGGAATGCTAAGAATATTACTCTTATGCATTTGCATTTAGTAAGCTAAGCCATGCAGCCACTTGCAACATGATACCACGCTCATCGCTCGATCAGGCTCGATCAGGCGAGATATATAAGACTGGTGGGCCCATTCAGGACTCCTATGTCTGGTAGGATAACTTTAATTCATCCATCCTGTGTCTGTTGCAGGGAGGTGGAGAGAACAATCAACACAATAATGGTTTTCTTTCATGCCTCTTGAAGGACTCAATATTCTCTGTACTGCATTACATGTGAAAGTCGATTTATTACCCATGAACACACTACCTGTATGCTAATTCTATGTAAAAAGGTAGCTCCAGCCCTCATGATGTTGTCCAACATTTCCGCTATAAAACGGTATACAATTATTTTGGAAACATACCAAATTTGAAAAATAATTGAGAAGTTGCGCAATTACTAATCATGGAGCACAAAAAAGCCTACAGCACCTGGTATTCCCAGGCAGTCTCCCATCCAGGTACTAACTAGGCCCGACCCTGCTTAGCTTCGGAGATCGGGCGCATTCAGTGTGGTGTGGCCGTAGGCTCTGGGCCTAGTGAGTTTTGTACTTTTAAGCATCTAGTCGGCTAGACCTTGCAGTTTTGAAAGGCAATTGTGAAATGGCTCACTTCCTGAACTTGGAGCACAAAAAAGCCTACAGCACCTGGTATTCCCAGGTGGTCTCCCATCCAGGTACTAACTAGGCCTAACACTGCTTAGCTTCCTAGATCAGGCAAGATCAGGCGCAATCAGTGTGGTGTGGCCGTAGGCTCTGGGCTTAGTGAGTTTTGTACTTTTAAGCATCTAGTCAGCTAGACCTTGCAGTTTTGAAAGGCAATTGAGAAATGGCTCACTTCCTGAACTTGGAGCACAAAAAAGCCTACAGCACCTGGTATTCCCAGGCGGTCTCCCATCCAGGTACTAACGAGGCCCGACACTGCTTAGCTTCCGAGATCAGACGAGATAGGGCCCATTCAGTGTGGTGTGGCCGTAGGCTCTGGGCCTTGTGAGTTTTGTACTTTTAAGCATCTAGTCGGCTAGACCTTGCAGTTTTGAAAGGCAATTGAGAAATGGCTCACTTCCTGAACTTGGAGTACAAAAAAGCCTACAGCACCTGGTATTCCCAGGCGGTCTCCCATCCAGGTACTAACTAGGCCCGACACTGCTTAGCTTTTGAGATCAGACGAGATCAGGCGCATTCAGTGTGGTGTGGCCGTAGGCTCTGGGCCTAGTGAGTTTTGTACTTTTAAGCATCTAGTCGGCTAGACCTTGCAGTTTTAAAAGGCAATTGAGAAAGGGCTCACTTCCTGAACTTGGAGCACAAAAAAGCCTACAGCACCTGGTATTCCCAGGCGGTCTCCCATCCAGGTACTAACTAGGCCTGACACTGCTTAACTTCCAAGATCAGACGAGATCGGGTGCATTCAGTGTGGTGTGGCCCTAGGCTCTAGGAATGCTAAGAATATTACTCTTATAAATTTGCATTTAGTAAGCTAAGCCATGCAGCCACTTGCAACATGATACCACGCTCAGGCGAGATATATAAGACTGGTGGGCCCATTCAGGACTCCTATGTCTGGTAGGATAACTTTAATTCATCCATCCTGTGTCTGTTGCAGGGAGGTGGAGAGAACAATCAACACAATAATGGTTTTCTTTCATGCCTCTTGAAGGACTCAATATTCTCTGTACTGCATTACATGTGAAAGTCGATTTATTACCCATGAACACACTACCTGTATGCTAATTCTATGTAAAAAGGTAGCTCCAGCCCTCATGATGTTGTCCAACATTTCCGCTATAAAACGGGATACAATTATTTTGGAAACATACCAAATTTGAAAAATAATTGAGAAGTTGCGCAATTACTAATCATGGAGCACAAAAAAGCCTACAGCACCTGGTATTCCCAGGCAGTCTCCCATCCAGGTACTAACTAGGCCCAACCCTGCTTAGCTTCCGAGATCGGGCGCATTCAGTGTGGTGTGGCCGTAGGCTCTAGGCCTAGTGAGTTTTGTACTTTTAAGCACTAGACCTTGCAGTTTTGAAAGGCAATTGTGAAATGGCTCACTTCCTGAACTTGGAGCACAAAAAAGCCTACAGCACCTGGTATTCCCAGGTGGTCTCCCATCCAGGTACTAACTAGGCCCGACACTGCTTAGCTTCCGAGATCAGACGAGATCGGGCGCAATCAGTGTGGTGTGGCCGTAGGCTCTGGGCCTAGTGAGTTTTGTACTTTTAAGCATCTAGTCAGCTAGACCTTGCAGTTTTGGAGGCAATTGAGAAATGGCTCACTTCCTGAACTTGGAGCACAAAAAAGCCTACAGCACCTGGTATTCCCAGGCGGTCTCCCATCCAGGTACTAACGAGGCCCGACACTGCTTAGCTTCCGAGATCAAGCGAGATCGGGCGCATTCAGTGTGGTGTGGCCGTAGGCTCTGGGCCTTGTGAGTTTTGTACTTTTAAGCATCTAGTCGGCTAGACCTTGCAGTTTTGAAAGGCAATTGAGAAATGGCTCACTTCCTGAACTTGGAGTACAAAAAAGCCTACAGCACCTGGTATTCCCAGGCGGTCTCCCATCCAGGTACTAACTAGGCCCGACACTGCTTAGCTTCTGAGATCAGACGAGATCAGGCGCATTCAGTGTGGTGTGGCCGTAGGCTCTGGGCCTAGGAAGTTTTGTACTTTTAAGCATCTAGTCGGCTAGACCTTGCAGTTTTAAAAGGCAATTGAGAAAGGGCTCACTTCCTGAACTTGGAGCACAAAAAAGCCTACAGCACCTGGTATTCCCAGGCGGTCTCCCATCCAGGTACTAACTAGGCCTGACACTGCTTCACTTCCGAGATCAGACGAGATCGGGTGCATTCAGTGTGGTGTGGCCGTAGGCTCTAGGAATGCTAAGAATATTACTCTTATGCATTTGCATTTAGTAAGCTAAGCCATGCAGCCACTTGCAACATGATACCACGCTCATCGCTCGATCAGGCGAGATATATAAGACTGGTGGGCCCATTCAGGACTCCTATGTCTGGTAGGATAACTTTAATTCATCCATCCTGTGTCTGTTGCAGGGAGGTGGAGAGAACAATCAACACAATAATGGGTTTCTTTCATGCCTCTTGAAGGACTCAATATTCTCTGTACTGCATTACATGTGAAAGTCGATTTATTACCCATGAACACACTACTTGTATGCTAATTCTATGTAAAAAGGTAGCTCCAGCCCTCATGATGTTGTCCAACATTTCCGCTATTAAACGGGATACAATTATTTTGGAAACATACCAAATTTGAAAAATAATTGAGAAGTTGCGCAATTACTAATCATGGAGCACAAAAAAGCCTACAGCACCTGGTATTCCCAGGCAGTCTCCCATCCAGGTACTAACTAGGCCCGACCCTGCTTAGCTTCCGAGATCGGGCGCATTCAGTGTGGTGTGGCCGTAGGCTCTGGGCCTAGTGAGTTTTGTACTTTTAAGCATCTAGTCGGCTAGACCTTGCAGTTTTGAAAGGCAATTGAGAAATGGCTCACTTCCTGAACTTGGAGCACAAAAAAGCCTACAGCACCTGGTATTCCCAGGCGGTCTCCCATCCAGGTACTAACTAGGCCCAACACTACTTAGCTTCCGAGATCAGACGAGATCAGGCGCATTCAGTGTGGTGTGGCCGTAGGCTCTGGGCCTAATGAGTTTTGTACTTTTAAGCATCTAGTCGGCTAGACCTTGCAGTTTTGAAAGGCAATTGAGAAAGGGTTCACTTCCTGAACTTGGAGCACAAAAAAGCCTACAGCACCTGGTATTCCCAGGCGGTCTCCCATCCAGGTACTAACTAGGCCTAACACTGCTTAACTTCCGAGATCAGACGAGATCGGGTGCATTCAGTGTGGTGTGGCCGTAGGCTCTAGGAATGCTAAGAATATTACTCTTATGCATTTGCATTTAGTAAGCTAAGCCATGCAGCCACTTGCAACATGATACCACGCTCATCGCTCGATCAGGCTCGATCAGGCGAGATATATAAGACTGGTGGGCCCATTCAGGACTCCTATGTCTGGTAGGATAACTTTAATTCATCCATCCTGTGTCTGTTGCAGGGAGGTGGAGAGAACAATCAACACAATAATGGTTTTCTTTCATGCCTCTTGAAGGACTCAATATTCTCTGTACTGCATTACATGTGAAAGTCGATTTATTACCCATGAACACACTACCTGTAAGCTAATTCTATGTAAAAAGGTAGCTCCAGCCCTCATGATGTTGTCCAACATTTCCGCTATAAAACGGGATACAATTATTTTGGAAACATACCAAATTTGAAAAATAATTGAGAAGTTGCGCAATTACTAATCATGGAGCACAAAAAAGCCTACAGCACCTGGTATTTCCAGGCAGTCTCCCATCCAGGTACTAACTAGGCCCGACCCTGCTTAGCTTCCGAGATCGGGCGCATTCAGTGTGGTGTGGCCGTAGGCTCTGGGCCTAGTGAGTTTTGTACTTTTAAGCATCTAGTCGGCTAGACCTTGCAGTTTTGAAAGGCAATTGTGAAATGGCTCACTTCCTGAACTTGGAGCACAAAAAAGCCTACAGCACCTGGTATTCCCAGGTGGTCTCCCATCCAGGTACTAACTAGGCCCGACACTGCTTAGCTTCTGAGATCAGACGAGATCAGGCACATTCAGTGTGGTGTGGCCGTAGGCTCTGAACCTAGTGAGTTTTGTACTTTTAAGCATCTAGTCGGCTAGACCTTGCAGTTTTAAAAGGCAATTGAGAAAGGGCTCACTTCCTGAACTTGGAGCACAAAAAAGCCTACAGCACCTGGTATTCCCAGGCGGTCTCCCATCCAGGTACTAACTAGGCCTGACACTGCTTAACTTCCGAGATCAGATGCATTCAGTGTGGTGTGGCCGTAGGCTCTAGGAATGCTAAGAATATTACTCTTATGCATTTGCATTTAGTAAGCTAAGCCATGCAGCCACTTGCAACATGATACCACGCTCATCGCTCGATCAGGCTCGATCAGGCGAGATATATAAGACTGGTGGGCCCATTCAGGACTCCTATGTCTGGTAGGATAACTTTAATTCATCCATCCTGTGTCTGTTGCAGGGAGGTGGAGAGAACAATCAACACAATAATGGTTTTCTTTCATGCCTCTTGAAGGACTCAATATTCTCTGTACTGCATTACATGTGAACGTCGATTTATTACCCATGAACACACTACCTGTATGCTAATTCTATGTAAAAAGGTAGCTCCAGCCCTCATGATGTTGTCCAACATTTCCGCTATAAAACGGTATACAATTATTTTGGAAACATACCAAATTTGAAAAATAATTGAGAAGTTGCGCAATTACTAATCATGGAGCACAAAAAAGCCTACAGCACCTGGTATTCCCAGGCAGTCTCCCATCCAGGTACTAACTAGGCCCGACCCTGCTTAGCTTCCGAGATCGGGCGCATTCAGTGTGGTGTGGCCGTAGGCTCTGGGCCTAGTGAGTTTTGTACTTTTAAGCATCTAGTCGGCTAGACCTTGCAGTTTTGAAAGGCAATTGTGAAATGGCTCACTTCCTGAACTTGGAGTACAAAAACGCCTACAGCACCTGGTATTCCCAGGCGGTCTCCCATCCAGGTACTAACGAGGCCCGACACTGCTTAGCTTCCGAGATCAGACGCATTCAGTGTGGTGTGGCCGTAGGCTCTGGGCCTTGTGAGTTTTGTACTTTTAAGCATCTAGTCGGCTAGACCTTGCAGTTTTGAAAGGCAATTGTGAAATGGCTCACTTCCTGAACTTGGAGCACAAAAAAGCCTACAGCACCTGGTATTCCCAGGTGGTCTCCCATCCAGGTACTAACTAGGCCCGACACTGCTTAGCTTCCGAGATCAGACGAGATCGGGCACAATCAGTGTGGTGTGGCCGTAGGCTCTGGGCCTAGTGAGTTTTGTACTTTTAAGCATCTAGTCAGCTAGACCTTGCAGTTTTGAAAGGCAATTGAGAAATGGCTCACTTCCTGAACTTGGAGCACAAAAAAGCCTACAGCACCTGGTATTCCCAGGCAGTCTCCCATCCAGGTACTAACGAGGCCTGACACTGCTTAGCTTCCGAGATCAGACGAGATCGGGCGCATTCAGTGTGGTGTGGCCGTAAGCTCTGGGCCTTGTGAGTTTTGTACTTTTAAGCATCTAGTCGGCTAGACCTTGCAGTTTTGAAAGGCAATTGAGAAATGGCTCACTTCCTGAACTTGGAGTACAAAAAAGCCTACAGCACCTGGTATTCCCAGGTGGTCTCCCATCCAGGTATTAACTAGGCCCAACACTGCTTAGCTTCTGAGATCAGACGAGATCAGGCGCATTCAGTGTGGTGTGGCCGTAGGCTCTGGGCCTAGTGAGTTTTGTACTTTTAAGCATCTAGTCGGCTAGACCTTGCAGTTTTGAAAGGCAATTGTGAAATGGCTCACTTCCTGAACTTGGAGCACAAAAAAGCCTACAGCACCTGGTATTCCCAGGCGGTCTCCCATCCAGGTACTAACGAGGCCCGACACTGCTTAGCTTCCGAGATCAGACGAGATTGGGCGCATTCAGTGTGGTGTGGCTGTAGGCTCTGGGCCTTGTGAGTTTTGTACTTTTAAGCATCTAGTCGGCTAGACCTTGCAGTTTTGAAAGGCAATTGAGAAATAGCTCACTTCCTGAACTTGGAGTACAAAAAAGCCTACAGCACCAGGTATTCCCAGGCGGTCTCCCATCCAGGTACTAACTAGGCCCGACACTGCTTAGCTTCTGAGATCAGACGAGATCAGGTGCATTCAGTGTGGTGTGGCCGTAGGCTCTGGGCCTAGTGAGTTTTGTACTTTTAAGCATCTAGTCGGCTAGACCTTGCAGTTTTGAAAGGCAATTGAGAAATGGCTCACTTCCTGAACTTGGAGTACAAAAAAGCCTACAGCACCTGGTATTCCCAGGCGGTCTCCCATCCAGGTACTAACTAGGCCCGACACTGCTTAGCTTCTGAGATCAGACGAGATCAGGCGCATTCAGTGTGGTGTGGCCGTAGGCTCTGGGCCTAGTGAGTTTTGTACTTTTAAGCATCTAGTCGGCTAGACCTTGCAGTTTTAAAAGGCAATTGAGAAAGGGCTCACTTCCTGAACTTGGAGCACAAAAAAACCTACAGCACCTGGTATTCCCAGGCGGTCTCCCATCCAGGTACTAACTAGGCCTGACACTGCTTAACTTCCGAGATCAGACGAGATCGGGTGCATTCAGTGTGGTGTGGCCGTAGGCTCTAGGAATGCTAAGAATATTACTCTTATGCATTTGCATTTAGTAAGCTAAGCCATGCAGCCACTTGCAACATGATACCACGCTCATCGCTCGATCAGGCTCGATCAGGCGAGATATATAAGACTGGTGGGCCCATTCAGGACTCCTATGTCTGGTAGGATAACTTTAATTCATCCATCCTGTGTCTGTTGCAGGGAGGTGGAGAGAACAATCAACACAATAATGGGTTTCTTTCATGCCTCTTGAAGGACTCAATATTCTCTGTACTGCATTACATGTGAAAGTCGATTTATTACCCATGAACACACTACCTGTATGCTAATTCTATGTAAAAAGGTAGCTCCAGCCCTCATGATGATGTCCAACATTTCCGCTATAAAACGGGATACAATTATTTTGGAAACATACCAAATTTGAAAAATAATTGAGAAGTTGCGCAATTACTAATCATGGAGCACAAAAAAGCCTACAGCACCTGGTATTCCCAGGCAGTCTCCCATCCAGGTACTAACTAGGCCCGACCCTGCTTAGCTTCCGAGATCGGGCGCATTCAGTGTGGTGTGGCCGTAGGCTCTGGGCCTAGTGAGTTTTGTACTTTTAAGCATCTAGTCGGCTAGACCTTGCAGTTTTGAAAGGCAATTGTGAAATGGCTCACTTCCTGAACTTGGAGCACAAAAAAAGCCTACAGCACCTGGCATTCCCAGGCGGTCTCCCATCCAGGTACTAACGAGGCCCGACACTGCTTAGCTTCTGAGATCAGACGAGATCGGGCGCATTCAGTGTGGTGTGGCCGTAGGCTCTGGGCCTTGTGAGTTTTGTACTTTTAAGCATCTAGTCGGCTAGACCTTGCAGTTTTGAAAGGCAATTGAGAAATGGCTCACTTCCTGAACTATGAGTACAAAGAAGCCTACAGCACCTGGTATTCCCAGGCGGTCTCCCATCCAGGTACTAACTAGGCCCAACACTGCTTAGCTTCTGAGATCAGACGAGATCAGGCGCATTCAGTGTGGTGTGGCCGTAGGCTCTGGGCCTAGTGAGTTTTGTACTTTTAAGCATCTAGTCGGCTAGACCTTGCAGTTTTGAAAGGCAATTGAGAAAGGGCTCACTTCCTGAACTTGGAGCACAAAAAAGCCTACAGCACCTGGTATTCCCAGGCGGTCTCCCATCCAGGTACTAACTAGGCCTAACACTGCTTAACTTCCGAGATCAGACGAGATCAGGTGCATTCAGTGTGGTGTGGCCGTAGGCTCTAGGAATGCTAAGAATATTACTCTTATGCATTTGCATTTAGTAAGCTAAGCCATGCAGCCACTTGCAACATGATACCACGCTCATCACTCGATCAGGCTCGATCAGGCGAGATATATAAGACTGGTGGGCCCATTCAGGACTCCTATGTCTGGTAGGATAACTTTAATTCATCCATCCTGTGTCTGTTGCAGGGAGGTGGAGAGAACAATCAACACAATAATGGTTTTCTTTCATGCCTCTTGAAGGACTCAATATTCTCTGTACTGCATTACATGTGAAAGTCGATTTATTACCCATGAACACACTACCTGTATGCTAATTCTATGTAAAAAGGTAGCTCCAGCCCTCATGATGTTGTCCAACATTTCCGCTATAAAACGGGATACAATTATTTTGGAAACATACCAAATTTGAAAAATAATTGAGAAGTTGCGCAATTACTAATCATGGAGCACAAAAAAGCCTACAGCACCTGGTATTTCCAGGCAGTCTCCCATCCAGGTACTAACTAGGCCCGACCCTGCTTAGCTTCCGAGATCGGGCGCATTCAGTGTGGTGTGGCCGTAGGCTCTGGGCCTAGTGAGTTTTGTACTTTTAAGCATCTAGTCGGCTAGACCTTGCAGTTTTGAAAGGCAATTGTGAAATGGCTCACTTCCTGAACTTGGAGCACAAAAAAGCCTACAGCACCTGGTATTCCCAGGTGGTCTCCCATCCAGGTACTAACTAGGCCCGACACTGCTTAGCTTCTGAGATCAGACGAGATCAGGCACATTCAGTGTGGTGTGGCCGTAGGCTCTGAACCTAGTGAGTTTTGTACTTTTAAGCATCTAGTCGGCTAGACCTTGCAGTTTTAAAAGGCAATTGAGAAAGGGCTCACTTCCTGAACTTGGAGCACAAAAAAGCCTACAGCACCTGGTATTCCCAGGCGGTCTCCCATCCAGGTACTAACTAGGCCTGACACTGCTTAACTTCCGAGATCAGATGCATTCAGTGTGGTGTGGCCGTAGGCTCTAGGAATGCTAAGAATATTACTCTTATGCATTTGCATTTAGTAAGCTAAGCCATGCAGCCACTTGCAACATGATACCACGCTCATCGCTCGATCAGGCTCGATCAGGCGAGATATATAAGACTGGTGGGCCCATTCAGGACTCCTATGTCTGGTAGGATAACTTTAATTCATCCATCCTGTGTCTGTTGCAGGGAGGTGGAGAGAACAATCAACACAATAATGGTTTTCTTTCATGCCTCTTGAAGGACTCAATATTCTCTGTACTGCATTACATGTGAACGTCGATTTATTACCCATGAACACACTACCTGTATGCTAATTCTATGTAAAAAGGTAGCTCCAGCCCTCATGATGTTGTCCAACATTTCCGCTATAAAACGGTATACAATTATTTTGGAAACATACCAAATTTGAAAAATAATTGAGAAGTTGCGCAATTACTAATCATGGAGCACAAAAAAGCCTACAGCACCTGGTATTCCCAGGCAGTCTCCCATCCAGGTACTAACTAGGCCCGACCCTGCTTAGCTTCCGAGATCGGGCGCATTCAGTGTGGTGTGGCCGTAGGCTCTGGGCCTAGTGAGTTTTGTACTTTTAAGCATCTAGTCGGCTAGACCTTGCAGTTTTGAAAGGCAATTGTGAAATGGCTCACTTCCTGAACTTGGAGTACAAAAACGCCTACAGCACCTGGTATTCCCAGGCGGTCTCCCATCCAGGTACTAACGAGGCCCGACACTGCTTAGCTTCCGAGATCGGACGCATTCAGTGTGGTGTGGCCGTAGGCTCTGGGCCTTGTGAGTTTTGTACTTTTAAGCATCTAGTCGGCTAGACCTTGCAGTTTTGAAAGGCAATTGTGAAATGGCTCACTTCCTGAACTTGGAGCACAAAAAAGCCTACAGCACCTGGTATTCCCAGGTGGTCTCCCATCCAGGTACTAACTAGGCCCGACACTGCTTAGCTTCCGAGATCAGACGAGATCGGGCGCAATCAGTGTGGTGTGGCCGTAGGCTCTGGGCCTAGTGAGTTTTGTACTTTTAAGCATCTAGTCAGCTAGACCTTGC
Source organism: Ambystoma mexicanum (assembly GCF_040938575.1). Classification (NCBI taxonomy): domain Eukaryota; kingdom Metazoa; phylum Chordata; class Amphibia; order Caudata; family Ambystomatidae; genus Ambystoma; species Ambystoma mexicanum. The sequence continues at coordinate 843,977,543 of NC_090927.1, forward strand.
AGTTTTGAAAGGCAATTGAGAAATGGCTCACTTCCTGAACTTGGAGCACAAAAAAGCCTACAGCACCTGGTATTCCCAGGCGGTCTCCCATCCAGGTACTAACGAGGCCTGACACTGCTTAGCTTCCGAGATCAGACGAGATCGGGCGCATTCAGTGTGGTGTGGCCGTAAGCTCTGGGCCTTGTGAGTTTTGTACTTTTAAGCATCTAGTCGGCTAGACCTTGCAGTTTTGAAAGGCAATTGAGAAATGGCTCACTTCCTGAACTTGGAGTACAAAAAAGCCTACAGCACCTGGTATTCCCAGGTAGTCTCCCATCCAGGTATTAACTAGGCCCGACACTGCTTAGCTTCTGAGATCAGACGAGATCAGGCGCATTCAGTGTGGTGTGGCCGTAGGCTCTGGGCCTAGTGAGTTTTGTACTTTTAAGCATCTAGTCGGCTAGACCTTGCAGTTTTAAAAGGCAATTGAGAAAGGGCTCACTTCCTGAACTTGGAGCACAAAAAAGCCTACAGCACCTGGTATTCCCAGGCGGTCTCCCATCCAGGTACTAACTAGGCCTGACACTGCTTAACTTCCGAGATCAGACGAGATCGGGTGCATTCAGTGTGGTGTGGCCGTAGGCTCTAGAAATGCTAAGAATATTACTCTTATGCATTTGCATTTAGTAAGCTAAGCCATGCAGCCACTTGCAACATGATACCACGCTCATCGCTCGATCAGGCTCGATCAGGCGAGATATATAAGACTGGTGGGCCCATTCAGGACTCCTATGTCTGGTAGGATAACTTTAATTCATCCATCCTGTGTCTGTTGCAGGGAGGTGGAGAGAACAATCAACACAATAATGGGTTTCTTTCATGCCTCTTGAAGGACTCAATATTCTCTGTACTGCATTACATGTGAAAGTCGATTTATTACCCATGAACACACTACCTGTATGCTAATTCTATGTAAAAAGGTAGCTCCAGCCCTCATGATGTTGTCCAACATTTCCGCTATAAAACGGGATACAATTATTTTGGAAACATACCAAATTTGAAAAATAATTGAGAAGTTGTGCAATTACTAATCATGGAGCACAAAAAAGCCTACAGCACCTGGTATTCCCAGGCAGTCTCCCATCCACGTACTAACTAGGCCCGACCCTGCTTAGCTTCCGAGATCGGGTGCATTCAGTGTGGTGTGGCCGTAGGCTCTGGGCCTAGTGAGTTTTGTACTTTTAAGCATCTAGTCGGCTAGACCTTGCAGTTTTGAAAGGCAATTGTGAAATGGCTCACTTCCTGAACTTGGAGCACAAAAAAGCCTACAGCACCTGGTATTCCCAGGTGGTCTCCCATCCAGGTACTAACTAGGCCCGACACTGCTTAGCTTCCGAGATCAGACGAGATTGGGCGCAATCAGTGTGGTGTGTCCGTAGTCTCTGGGCCTAGTGAGTTTTGTACTTTTAAGCATCTAGTCAGCTAGACCTTGCAGTTTTGAAAGGCAATTGAGAAATGGCTCACTTCCTGAACTTGGAGCACAAAAAAGCCTACAGCACCTGGTATTCCCAGGCGGTCTCCCATCCAGGTACTAACGAGGCCCGACACTGCTTAGCTTCCGAGATCAGACGAGATCGGGCACATTCAGTGTGGTGTGGCCGTATGCTCTGGGTCTTGTGAGTTTTGTACTTTTAAGCATCTAGTCGGCTAGACCTTGCAGTTTTAAAAGGCAATTGAGAAAGGGCTCACTTCCTGAACTTGGAGCACAAAAAAGCCTACAGCACCTGGTATTCCCAGGCAGTCTCCCATCCAGGTACTAACTAGGCCTGACACTGCTTAACTTCCGAGATCAGACGAGATCGGGTGCATTCAGTGTGGTGTGGCCGTAGGCTCTAGGAATGCTAAGAATATTACTCTTATGCATTTGCATTTAGTAAGCTAAGCCATGCAGCCACTTGCAACATGATACCACGCTCATCGCTCGATCAGGCTCGATCAGGCGAGATATATAAGACTGGTGGGCCCATTCAGGACTCCTATGTCTGGTAGGATAACTTTAATTCATCCATCCTGTGTCTGTTGCAGGGAGGTGGAGAGAACAATCAACACAATAATGGTTTTCTTTCATGCCTCTTGAAGGACTCAATATTCTCTGTACTGCATTACATGTGAAAGTCGATTTATTACCCATGAACACACTACCTGTATGCTAATTCTATGTAAAAAGGTAGCTCCAGCCCTCATGATGTTGTCCAACATTTCCGCTATAAAACGGGATACAATTATTTTGGAAACATACCAAATTTGAAAAATAATTGAGAAGTTGCGCAATTACTAATCATGGAGCACAAAAAAGCCTACAGCACCTGGTATTCCCAGGCAGTCTCCCATCCAGGTACTAACGAGGCCCTACACTGCTTAGCTTCCGAGATCAGACGCATTCAGTGTGGTGTGGCCGTAGGCTCTGGGCCTTATGAGTTTTGTACTTTTAATCATCTAGTCGGCTAGACCTTGCAGTTTTGAAAGGCAATTGTGAAATGGCTCACTTCCTGAACTTGGGGCACAAAAAAGCCTACAGCACCTGGTATTCCCAGGCGGTCTCCCATCCAGGTACTAACAAGGCCCGACACTGCTTAGCTTCCGAGATCAGACGAGATCGGGCGCATTCAGTGTGGTGTGGCCGTAGGCTCTGGGCCTTGTGAGTTTTGTACTTTTAAGCATCTAGTCGGCTAGACCTTGCAGTTTTGAAAGGCAATTGAGAAATGGCTCACTTCCTGAACTTGGAGTACAAAAAAGCCTACAGCACCTGGTATTCCCAGGCGGTCTCCCATCCAGGTACTAACTAGGCCCGACACTGCTTAGCTTCTGAGATCAGACGAGATCAGGCGCATTCAGTGTGGTGTGGCCTTAGGCTCTGGGCTTAGTGAGTTTTGTACTTTTAAGCATCTAGTCGGCTAGACCTTGCAGTTTTAAAAGGCAATTGAGAAAGGGCTCACTTCCTGAACTTGGAGCACAAAAAAGCCTACAGCACCTGGTATTCCCAGGCGGTCTCCCATCCAGGTACTAACTAGGCCTGACACTGCTTAACTTCCGAGATCAGACAAGATCGGGTGCATTCAGTGTGGTGTGGCCGTAGGCTCTAGGAATGCTAAGAATATTACTCTTATGCATTTGCATTTAGTAAGCTAAGCCATGCAGCCACTTGCAACATGATACCACGCTCATCGCTCGATCAGGCTCGATCAGGCGAGATATATAAGACTGGTGGGCCCATTCAGGACTCCTATGTCTGGTAGGATAACTTTAATTCATCCATCCTGTGTCTGTTGCAGGGAGGTGGAGAGAACAATCAACACAATAATGGGTTTCTTTCATGCCTCTTGAAGGACTCAATATTCTCTGTACTGCATTACATGTGAAAGTCGATTTATTACCCATGAACACACTACCTGTATGCTAATTCTATGTAAAAAGGTAGCTCCAGCCCTCATGATGTTGTCCAACATTTCCGCTATAAAACGGGATACAATTATTTTGGAAACATACCAAATTTGAAAAATAATTGAGAAGTTGCGCAATTACTAATCATGGAGCACAAAAAAGCCTACAGCACCTGGTATTCCCAGGCAGTCTCCCATCCAGGTACTAACTAGGCCCGACCCTGCTTAGCTTCCGAGATCGGGCGCATTCAGTGTGGTGTGGCCGTAGGCTCTGGGCCTAGTGAGTTTTGTACTTTTAAGCATCTAGTCGGCTAGACCTTGCAGTTTTGAAAGGCAATTGTGAAATGGCTCACTTCCTGAACTTGGAGTACAAAAAAGCCTACAGCACCTGGTATTCCCAGGTGGTCTCCCATCCAGGTACTAACTAGGCCCGACACTGCTTAGCTTCCGAGATCAGACGAGATCGGGCGCAATCAGTGTGGTGTGGCCGTAGGCTCTGGGCCTAGTGAGTTTTGTACTTTTAAGCATCTAGTCAGCTAGACCTTGCAGTTTTGAAAGGCAATTGAGAAATGGCTCACTTCCTGAACTTGGAGCACAAAAAAGCCTACAGCACCTGGTATTCCCAGGCGGTCTCCCATCCAGGTACTAACGAGGCCCGACACTGCTTAGCTTCCGAGATCAGACGAGATGGGGCGCATTCAGTGTGGTGTGGCCGCAGGCTCTGGGCCTTGTGAGTTTTGTACTTTTAAGCATCTAGTCAGCTAGACCTTGCAGTTTTGAAAGGCAATTGAGAAATGGCTCACTTCCTGAACTTGGAGCACAAAAAAGCCTACAGCACCTGGTATTCCCAGGCGGTCTCCCATCCAGGTACTAACGAGGCCCGACACTGCTTAGCTTCCGAGATCAGACGAGATCAGGCGCATTCAGTGTGGTGTGGCCGTAGGCTCTGGGCCTAGTGAGTTTTGTACTTTTAAGCATCTAGTCGGCTAGACCTTGCAGTTTTAAAAGGCAATTGAGAAAGGGCTCACTTCCTGAACTTGGAGCACAAAAAAGCCTACAGCACCTGGTATTCCCAGGCGGTCTCCCATCCAGGTACTAACTAGGCCTGACACTGCTTAACTTCCGAGATCAGACGAGATCGGGTGCATTCAGTGTGGTGTGGCCGTAGGCTCTAGGAATGCTAAGAATATTACTCTTATGCATTTGCATTTAGTAAGCTAAGCCATGCAGCAACTTGCAACATGATACCACGCTCATCGCTCGATCAGGCTCATTCAGGCGAGATATATAAGACTGGTGGGCCCATTCAGGACTCCTATGTCTGGTAGGATAACTTTAATTCATCCATCCTGTGTCTGTTGCAGGGAGGTGGAGAGAACAATCAACACAGTAATGGTTTTCTTTCATGCCTCTTGAAGGACTCAATATTCTCTGTACTGCATTACATGTGAACGTCGATTTATTACCCATGAACACACTACCTGTATGCTAATTCTATGTAAAAAGGTAGCTCCAGCCCTCATGATGTTGTCCAACATTTCCGCTATAAAACGGTATACAATTATTTTGGAAACATACCAAATTTGAAAAATAATTGAGAAGTTGCGCAATTACTAATCATGGAGCACAAAAAAGCCTACAGCACCTGGTATTCCCAGGCAGTCTCCCATCCAGGTACTAACTAGGCCCGACCCTGCTTAGCTTCCGAGATCGGGCGCATTCAGTGTGGTGTGGCCGTAGGCTCTGGGCCTAGTGAGTTTTGTACTTTTAAGCATCTAGTCGGCTAGACCTTGCAGTTTTGAAAGGCAATTGTGAAATGGCTCACTTCCTGAACTTGGAGTACAAAAACGCCTACAGCACCTGGTATTCCCAGGCGGTCTCCCATCCAGGTACTAACGAGGCCCGACACTGCTTAGCTTCCGAGATCGGACGCATTCAGTGTGGTGTGGCCGTAGGCTCTGGGCCTTGTGAGTTTTGTACTTTTAAGCATCTAGTCGGCTAGACCTTGCAGTTTTGAAAGGCAATTGTGAAATGGCTCACTTCCTGAACTTGGAGCACAAAAAAGCCTACAGCACCTGGTATTCCCAGGTGGTCTCCCATCCAGGTACTAACTAGGCCCGACACTGCTTAGCTTCCGAGATCAGACGAGATCGGGCGCAATCAGTGTGGTGTGGCCGTAGGCTCTGGGCCTAGTGAGTTTTGTACTTTTAAGCATCTAGTCAGCTAGACCTTGCAGTTTTGAAAGGCAATTGAGAAATGGCTCACTTCCTGAACTTGGAGCACAAAAAAGCCTACAGCACCTGGTATTCCCAGGCGGTCTCCCATCCAGGTACTAACGAGGCCTGACACTGCTTAGCTTCCGAGATCAGACGAGATCGGGCGCATTCAGTGTGGTGTGGCCGTAAGCTCTGGGCCTTGTGAGTTTTGTACTTTTAAGCATCTAGTCGGCTAGACCTTGCAGTTTTGAAAGGCAATTGAGAAATGGCTCACTTCCTGAACTTGGAGTACAAAAAAGCCTACAGCACCTGGTATTCCCAGGTAGTCTCCCATCCAGGTATTAACTAGGCCCGACACTGCTTAGCTTCTGAGATCAGACGAGATCAGGCGCATTCAGTGTGGTGTGGCCGTAGGCTCTGGGCCTAGTGAGTTTTGTACTTTTAAGCATCTAGTCGGCTAGACCTTGCAGTTTTAAAAGGCAATTGAGAAAGGGCTCACTTCCTGAACTTGGAGCACAAAAAAGCCTACAGCACCTGGTATTCCCAGGCGGTCTCCCATCCAGGTACTAACTAGGCCTGACACTGCTTAACTTCCGAGATCAGACGAGATCGGGTGCATTCAGTGTGGTGTAGCCGTAGGCTCTAGAAATGCTAAGAATATTACTCTTATGCATTTGCATTTAGTAAGCTAAGCCATGCAGCCACTTGCAACATGATACCACGCTCATCGCTCGATCAGGCTCGATCAGGCGAGATATATAAGACTGGTGGGCCCATTCAGGACTCCTATGTCTGGTAGGATAACTTTAATTCATCCATCCTGTGTCTGTTGCAGGGAGGTGGAGAGAACAATCAACACAATAATGGGTTTCTTTCATGCCTCTTGAAGGACTCAATATTCTCTGTACTGCATTACATGTGAAAGTCGATTTATTACCCATGAACACACTACCTGTATGCTAATTCTATGTAAAAAGGTAGCTCCAGCCCTCATGATGTTGTCCAACATTTCCGCTATAAAACGGGATACAATTATTTTGGAAACATACCAAATTTGAAAAATAATTGAGAAGTTGTGCAATTACTAATCATGGAGCACAAAAAAGCCTACAGCACCTGGTATTCCCAGGCAGTCTCCCATCCACGTACTAACTAGGCCCGACCCTGCTTAGCTTCCGAGATCGGGTGCATTCAGTGTGGTGTGGCCGTAGGCTCTGGGCCTAGTGAGTTTTGTACTTTTAAGCATCTAGTCGGCTAGACCTTGCAGTTTTGAAAGGCAATTGTGAAATGGCTCACTTCCTGAACTTGGAGCACAAAAAAGCCTACAGCACCTGGTATTCCCAGGTGGTCTCCCATCCAGGTACTAACTAGGCCCGACACTGCTTAGCTTCCGAGATCAGACGAGATTGGGCGCAATCAGTGTGGTGTGTCCGTAGTCTCTGGGCCTAGTGAGTTTTGTACTTTTAAGCATCTAGTCAGCTAGACCTTGCAGTTTTGAAAGGCAATTGAGAAATGGCTCACTTCCTGAACTTGGAGCACAAAAAAGCCTACAGCACCTGGTATTCCCAGGCGGTCTCCCATCCAGGTACTAACGAGGCCCGACACTGCTTAGCTTCCGAGATCAGACGAGATCGGGCACATTCAGTGTGGTGTGGCCGTATGCTCTGGGTCTTGTGAGTTTTGTACTTTTAAGCATCTAGTCGGCTAGACCTTGCAGTTTTAAAAGGCAATTGAGAAAGGGCTCACTTCCTGAACTTGGAGCACAAAAAAGCCTACAGCACCTGGTATTCCCAGGCAGTCTCCCATCCAGGTACTAACTAGGCCTGACACTGCTTAACTTCCGAGATCAGACGAGATCGGGTGCATTCAGTGTGGTGTGGCCGTAGGCTCTAGGAATGCTAAGAATATTACTCTTATGCATTTGCATTTAGTAAGCTAAGCCATGCAGCCACTTGCAACATGATACCACGCTCATCGCTCGATCAGGCTCGATCAGGCGAGATATATAAGACTGGTGGGCCCATTCAGGACTCCTATGTCTGGTAGGATAACTTTAATTCATCCATCCTGTGTCTGTTGCAGGGAGGTGGAGAGAACAATCAACACAATAATGGTTTTCTTTCATGCCTCTTGAAGGACTCAATATTCTCTGTACTGCATTACATGTGAAAGTCGATTTATTACCCATGAACACACTACCTGTATGCTAATTCTATGTAAAAAGGTAGCTCCAGCCCTCATGATGTTGTCCAACATTTCCGCTATAAAACGGGATACAATTATTTTGGAAACATACCAAATTTGAAAAATAATTGAGAAGTTGCGCAATTACTAATCATGGAGCACAAAAAAGCCTACAGCACCTGGTATTCCCAGGCAGTCTCCCATCCAGGTACTAACGAGGCCCTACACTGCTTAGCTTCCGAGATCAGACGCATTCAGTGTGGTGTGGCCGTAGGCTCTGGGCCTTATGAGTTTTGTACTTTTAATCATCTAGTCGGCTAGACCTTGCAGTTTTGAAAGGCAATTGTGAAATGGCTCACTTCCTGAACTTGGGGCACAAAAAAGCCTACAGCACCTGGTATTCCCAGGCGGTCTCCCATCCAGGTACTAACAAGGCCCGACACTGCTTAGCTTCCGAGATCAGACGAGATCGGGCGCATTCAGTGTGGTGTGGCCGTAGGCTCTGGGCCTTGTGAGTTTTGTACTTTTAAGCATCTAGTCGGCTAGACCTTGCAGTTTTGAAAGGCAATTGAGAAATGGCTCACTTCCTGAACTTGGAGTACAAAAAAGCCTACAGCACCTGGTATTCCCAGGCGGTCTCCCATCCAGGTACTAACTAGGCCCGACACTGCTTAGCTTCTGAGATCAGACGAGATCAGGCGCATTCAGTGTGGTGTGGCCTTAGGCTCTGGGCTTAGTGAGTTTTGTACTTTTAAGCATCTAGTCGGCTAGACCTTGCAGTTTTAAAAGGCAATTGAGAAAGGGCTCACTTCCTGAACTTGGAGCACAAAAAAGCCTACAGCACCTGGTATTCCCAGGCGGTCTCCCATCCAGGTACTAACTAGGCCTGACACTGCTTAACTTCCGAGATCAGACAAGATCGGGTGCATTCAGTGTGGTGTGGCCGTAGGCTCTAGGAATGCTAAGAATATTACTCTTATGCATTTGCATTTAGTAAGCTAAGCCATGCAGCCACTTGCAACATGATACCACGCTCATCGCTCGATCAGGCTCGATCAGGCGAGATATATAAGACTGGTGGGCCCATTCAGGACTCCTATGTCTGGTAGGATAACTTTAATTCATCCATCCTGTGTCTGTTGCAGGGAGGTGGAGAGAACAATCAACACAATAATGGGTTTCTTTCATGCCTCTTGAAGGACTCAATATTCTCTGTACTGCATTACATGTGAAAGTCGATTTATTACCCATGAACACACTACCTGTATGCTAATTCTATGTAAAAAGGTAGCTCCAGCCCTCATGATGTTGTCCAACATTTCCGCTATAAAACGGGATACAATTATTTTGGAAACATACCAAATTTGAAAAATAATTGAGAAGTTGCGCAATTACTAATCATGGAGCACAAAAAAGCCTACAGCACCTGGTATTCCCAGGCAGTCTCCCATCCAGGTACTAACTAGGCCCGACCCTGCTTAGCTTCCGAGATCGGGCGCATTCAGTGTGGTGTGGCCGTAGGCTCTGGGCCTAGTGAGTTTTGTACTTTTAAGCATCTAGTCGGCTAGACCTTGCAGTTTTGAAAGGCAATTGTGAAATGGCTCACTTCCTGAACTTGGAGTACAAAAAAGCCTACAGCACCTGGTATTCCCAGGTGGTCTCCCATCCAGGTACTAACTAGGCCCGACACTGCTTAGCTTCCGAGATCAGACGAGATCGGGCGCAATCAGTGTGGTGTGGCCGTAGGCTCTGGGCCTAGTGAGTTTTGTACTTTTAAGCATCTAGTCAGCTAGACCTTGCAGTTTTGAAAGGCAATTGAGAAATGGCTCACTTCCTGAACTTGGAGCACAAAAAAGCCTACAGCACCTGGTATTCCCAGGCGGTCTCCCATCCAGGTACTAACGAGGCCCGACACTGCTTAGCTTCCGAGATCAGACGAGATGGGGCGCATTCAGTGTGGTGTGGCCGCAGGCTCTGGGCCTTGTGAGTTTTGTACTTTTAAGCATCTAGTCAGCTAGACCTTGCAGTTTTGAAAGGCAATTGAGAAATGGCTCACTTCCTGAACTTGGAGCACAAAAAAGCCTACAGCACCTGGTATTCCCAGGCGGTCTCCCATCCAGGTACTAACGAGGCCCGACACTGCTTAGCTTCCGAGATCAGACGAGATCAGGCGCATTCAGTGTGGTGTGGCCGTAGGCTCTGGGCCTAGTGAGTTTTGTACTTTTAAGCATCTAGTCGGCTAGACCTTGCAGTTTTAAAAGGCAATTGAGAAAGGGCTCACTTCCTGAACTTGGAGCACAAAAAAGCCTACAGCACCTGGTATTCCCAGGCGGTCTCCCATCCAGGTACTAACTAGGCCTGACACTGCTTAACTTCCGAGATCAGACGAGATCGGGTGCATTCAGTGTGGTGTGGCCGTAGGCTCTAGGAATGCTAAGAATATTACTCTTATGCATTTGCATTTAGTAAGCTAAGCCATGCAGCAACTTGCAACATGATACCACGCTCATCGCTCGATCAGGCTCATTCAGGCGAGATATATAAGACTGGTGGGCCCATTCAGGACTCCTATGTCTGGTAGGATAACTTTAATTCATCCATCCTGTGTCTGTTGCAGGGAGGTGGAGAGAACAATCAACACAGTAATGGTTTTCTTTCATGCCTCTTGAAGGACTCAATATTCTCTGTACTGCATTACATGTGAAAGTCGATTTATTACCCATGAACACACTACCTGTATGCTAATTCTATGTAAAAAGGTAGCTCCAGCCCTCATGATGTTGTCCAACATTTCCGCTATAAAACGGGATACAATTATTTTGGAAACATACCAAATTTGAAAAATAATTGAGAAGTTGCGCAATTACTAATCATGGAGCACAAAAAAGCCTACAGCACCTGGTATTCCCAGGCAGTCTCCCATCCAGGTACTAACTAGGCCCGACCCTGCTTAGCTTCCGAGATCGGGCGCATTCAGTGTGGTGTGGCCGTAGGCTCTGGGACTAGTGAGTTTTGTACTTTTAAGCATCTAGTCGGCTAGACCTTGCAGTTTTGAAAGGCAATTGTGAAATGGCTCACTTCCTGAACTTGGAGCACAAAAAAGCCTACAGCACCTGGTATTCCCAGGTGGTCTCCCATCCAGGTACTAACTAGGCCCGACACTGCTTAGCTTCTGAGATCAGACGAGATCAGGCGCATTCAGTGTGGTGTGGCCGTAGGCTCTGGGCCTAGTGAGTTTTGTACTTTTAAGCATCTAGTCGGCTAGACCTTGCAGTTTTAAAAGGCAATTGAGAAAGGGCTCACTTCCTGAACTTGGAGCACAAAAAAGCCTACAGCACCTGGTATTCCCAGGCGGTCTCCCATCCAGGTACTAACTAGGCCTGACACTGCTTAACTTCCGAGATCAGACGAGATCGGGTGCATTCAGTGTGGTGTGGCCGTAGGCTCTAGGAATGCTAAGAATATTACTCTTATGCATTTGCATTTAGTAAGCTAAGCCATGCAGCCACTTGCAACATGATACCACGCTCATCGCTCGATCAGGCTCGATCAGGCGAGATATATAAGACTGGTGGGCCCATTCAGGACTCCTATGTCTGGTAGGATAACTTTAATTCATCCATCCTGTGTCTGTTGCAGGGAGGTGGCGAGAACAATCAACACAATAATGGTTTTCTTTCATGCCTCTTGAAGGACTCAATATTCTCTGTACTGCATTACATGTGAAAGTCGATTTATTACCCATGAACACACTACCTGTATGCTAATTCTATGTAAAAAGGTAGCTCCAGCCCTCATGATGTTGTCCAACATTTCCGCTATAAAACGGGATACAATTATTTTGGAAACATACCAAATTTGAAAAATAATTGAGAAGTTGCGCAATTACTAATCATGGAGCACAAAAAAGCCTACAGCACCTGGTATTCCCAGGCAGTCTCCCATCCAGGTACTAACGAGGCCCTACACTGCTTAGCTTCCGAGATCAGACGCATTCAGTGTGGTGTGGCCGTAGGCTCTGGGCCTTGTGAGTTTTGTACTTTTAAGCATCTAGTCGGCTAGACCTTGCAGTTTTGAAAGGCAATTGTGAAATGGCTCACTTCCTGAACTTGGAGCACAAAAAAGCCTACAGCACCTGGTATTCCCAGGCGGTCTCCCATCCAGGTACTAACAAGGCCCGACACTGCTTAGCTTCCGAGATCAAACGAGATCGGGCGCATTCAGTGTGGTGTGGCCGTAGGCTCTGGGCCTTGTGAGTTTTGTACTTTTAAGCATCTAGTCGGCTAGACCTTGCAGTTTTGAAAGGCAATTGAGAAATGGCTCACTTCCTGAACTTGGAGTACAAAAAAGCCTACAGCACCTGGTATTCCCAGGCGGTCTCCCATCCAGGTACTAACTAGGCCCGACACTGCTTAGCTTCTGAGATCAGACGAGATCAGGCACATTCAGTGTGGTGTGGCCTTAGGCTCTGGGCCTAGTGAGTTTTGTACTTTTAAGCATCTAGTCGGCTAGACCTTGCAGTTTTAAAAGGCAATTGAGAAAGGGCTCACTTCCTGAACTTGGAGCACAAAAAAGCCTACAGCACCTGGTATTCCCAGGCGGTCTCCCATCCAGGTACTAACTAGGCCTGACACTGCTTAACTTCCGAGATCAGACGAGATCGGGTGCATTCAGTGTGGTGTGGCCGTAGGCTCTAGGAATGCTAAGAATATTACTCTTATGCATTTGCATTTAGTAAGCTAAGCCATGCAGCCACTTGCAACATGATACCACGCTCATCGCTCGATCAGGCTCGATCAGGCGAGATATATAAGACTGGTGGGCCCATTCAGGACTCCTATGTCTGGTAGGATAACTTTAATTCATCCATCCTGTGTCTGTTGCAGGGAGGTGGAGAGAACAATCAACACAATAATGGGTTTCTTTCATGCCTCTTGAAGGACTCAATATTCTCTGTACTGCATTACATGTGAAAGTCGATTTATTACCCATGAACACACTACCTGTATGCTAATTCTATGTAAAAAGGTAGCTCCAGCCCTCATGATGTTGTCCAACATTTCCGCTATAAAACGGGATACAATTATTTTGGAAACATACCAAATTTGAAAAATAATTGAGAAGTTGTGCAATTACTAATCATGGAGCACAAAAAAGCCTACAGCACCTGGTATTCCCAGGCAGTCTCCCATCCACGTACTAACTAGGCCCGACCCTGCTTAGCTTCCGAGATCGGGTGCATTCAGTGTGGTGTGGCCGTAGGCTCTGGGCCTAGTGAGTTTTGTACTTTTAAGCATCTAGTCGGCTAGACCTTGCAGTTTTGAAAGGCAATTGTGAAATGGCTCACTTCCTGAACTTGGAGCACAAAAAAGCCTACAGCACCTGGTATTCCCAGGTGGTCTCCCATCCAGGTACTAACTAGGCCCGACACTGCTTAGCTTCCGAGATCAGACGAGATTGGGCGCAATCAGTGTGGTGTGTCCGTAGTCTCTGGGCCTAGTGAGTTTTGTACTTTTAAGCATCTAGTCAGCTAGACCTTGCAGTTTTGAAAGGCAATTGAGAAATGGCTCACTTCCTGAACTTGGAGCACAAAAAAGCCTACAGCACCTGGTATTCCCAGGCGGTCTCCCATCCAGGTACTAACGAGGCCCGACACTGCTTAGCTTCCGAGATCAGACGAGATCGGGCACATTCAGTGTGGTGTGGCCGTATGCTCTGGGTCTTGTGAGTTTTGTACTTTTAAGCATCTAGTCGGCTAGACCTTGCAGTTTTAAAAGGCAATTGAGAAAGGGCTCACTTCCTGAACTTGGAGCACAAAAAAGCCTACAGCACCTGGTATTCCCAGGCAGTCTCCCATCCAGGTACTAACTAGGCCTGACACTGCTTAACTTCCGAGATCAGACGAGATCGGGTGCATTCAGTGTGGTGTGGCCGTAGGCTCTAGGAATGCTAAGAATATTACTCTTATGCATTTGCATTTAGTAAGCTAAGCCATGCAGCCACTTGCAACATGATACCACGCTCATCGCTCGATCAGGCTCGATCAGGCGAGATATATAAGACTGGTGGGCCCATTCAGGACTCCTATGTCTGGTAGGATAACTTTAATTCATCCATCCTGTGTCTGTTGCAGGGAGGTGGAGAGAACAATCAACACAATAATGGTTTTCTTTCATGCCTCTTGAAGGACTCAATATTCTCTGTACTGCATTACATGTGAAAGTCGATTTATTACCCATGAACACACTACCTGTATGCTAATTCTATGTAAAAAGGTAGCTCCAGCCCTCATGATGTTGTCCAACATTTCCGCTATAAAACGGGATACAATTATTTTGGAAACATACCAAATTTGAAAAATAATTGAGAAGTTGCGCAATTACTAATCATGGAGCACAAAAAAGCCTACAGCACCTGGTATTCCCAGGCAGTCTCCCATCCAGGTACTAACGAGGCCCTACACTGCTTAGCTTCCGAGATCAGACGCATTCAGTGTGGTGTGGCCGTAGGCTCTGGGCCTTGTGAGTTTTGTACTTTTAAGCATCTAGTCGGCTAGACCTTGCAGTTTTGAAAGGCAATTGTGAAATGGCTCACTTCCTGAACTTGGAGCACAAAAAAGCCTACAGCACCTGGTATTCCCAGGCGGTCTCCCATCCAGGTACTAACAAGGCCCGACACTGCTTAGCTTCCGAGATCAGACGAGATCGGGCGCATTCAGTGTGGTGTGGCCGTAGGCTCTGGGCCTTGTGAGTTTTGTACTTTTAAGCATCTAGTCGGCTAGACCTTGCAGTTTTGAAAGGCAATTGAGAAATGGCTCACTTCCTGAACTTGGAGTACAAAAAAGCCTACAGCACCTGGTATTCCCAGGCGGTCTCCCATCCAGGTACTAACTAGGCCCGACACTGCTTAGCTTCTGAGATCAGACGAGATCAGGCGCATTCAGTGTGGTGTGGCCTTAGGCTCTGGGCTTAGTGAGTTTTGTACTTTTAAGCATCTAGTCGGCTAGACCTTGCAGTTTTAAAAGGCAATTGAGAAAGGGCTCACTTCCTGAACTTGGAGCACAAAAAAGCCTACAGCACCTGGTATTCCCAGGCGGTCTCCCATCCAGGTACTAACTAGGCCTGACACTGCTTAACTTCCGAGATCAGACGAGATCGGGTGCATTCAGTGTGGTGTGGCCGTAGGCTCTAGGAATGCTAAGAATATTACTCTTATGCATTTGCATTTAGTAAGCTAAGCCATGCAGCCACTTGCAACATGATACCACGCTCATCGCTCGATCAGGCTCGATCAGGCGAGATATATAAGACTGGTGGGCCCATTCAGGACTCCTATGTCTGGTAGGATAACTTTAATTCATCCATCCTGTGTCTGTTGCAGGGAGGTGGAGAGAACAATCAACACAATAATGGGTTTCTTTCATGCCTCTTGAAGGACTCAATATTCTCTGTACTGCATTACATGTGAAAGTCGATTTATTACCCATGAACACACTACCTGTATGCTAATTCTATGTAAAAAGGTAGCTCCAGCCCTCATGATGTTGTCCAACATTTCCGCTATAAAACGGGATACAATTATTTTGGAAACATACCAAATTTGAAAAATAATTGAGAAGTTGCGCAATTACTAATCATGGAGCACAAAAAAGCCTACAGCACCTGGTATTCCCAGGCAGTCTCCCATCCAGGTACTAACTAGGCCCGACCCTGCTTAGCTTCCGAGATCGGGCGCATTCAGTGTGGTGTGGCCGTAGGCTCTGGGCCTAGTGAGTTTTGTACTTTTAAGCATCTAGTCGGCTAGACCTTGCAGTTTTGAAAGGCAATTGTGAAATGGCTCACTTCCTGAACTTGGAGTACAAAAAAGCCTACAGCACCTGGTATTCCCAGGTGGTCTCCCATCCAGGTACTAACTAGGCCCGACACTGCTTAGCTTCCGAGATCAGACGAGATCGGGCGCAATCAGTGTGGTGTGGCCGTAGGCTCTGGGCCTAGTGAGTTTTGTACTTTTAAGCATCTAGTCAGCTAGACCTTGCAGTTTTGAAAGGCAATTGAGAAATGGCTCACTTCCTGAACTTGGAGCACAAAAAAGCCTACAGCACCTGGTATTCCCAGGCGGTCTCCCATCCAGGTACTAACGAGGCCCGACACTGCTTAGCTTCCGAGATCAGACGAGATGGGGCGCATTCAGTGTGGTGTGGCCGCAGGCTCTGGGCCTTGTGAGTTTTGTACTTTTAAGCATCTAGTCAGCTAGACCTTGCAGTTTTGAAAGGCAATTGAGAAATGGCTCACTTCCTGAACTTGGAGCACAAAAAAGCCTACAGCACCTGGTATTCCCAGGCGGTCTCCCATCCAGGTACTAACGAGGCCCGACACTGCTTAGCTTCCGAGATCAGACGAGATCAGGCGCATTCAGTGTGGTGTGGCCGTAGGCTCTGGGCCTAGTGAGTTTTGTACTTTTAAGCATCTAGTCGGCTAGACCTTGCAGTTTTAAAAGGCAATTGAGAAAGGGCTCACTTCCTGAACTTGGAGCACAAAAAAGCCTACAGCACCTGGTATTCCCAGGCGGTCTCCCATCCAGGTACTAACTAGGCCTGACACTGCTTAACTTCCAAGATCAGACGAGATCGGGTGCATTCAGTGTGGTGTGGCCGTAGGCTCTAGGAATGCTAAGAATATTACTCTTATGCATTTGCATTTAGTAAGCTAAGCCATGCAGCAACTTGCAACATGATACCACGCTCATCGCTCGATCAGGCTCATTCAGGCGAGATATATAAGACTGGTGGGCCCATTCAGGACTCCTATGTCTGGTAGGATAACTTTAATTCATCCATCCTGTGTCTGTTGCAGGGAGGTGGAGAGAACAATCAACACAGTAATGGTTTTCTTTCATGCCTCTTGAAGGACTCAATATTCTCTGTACTGCATTACATGTGAAAGTCGATTTATTACCCATGAACACACTACCTGTATGCTAATTCTATGTAAAAAGGTAGCTCCAGCCCTCATGATGTTGTCCAACATTTCCGCTATAAAACGGGATACAATTATTTTGGAAACATACCAAATTTGAAAAATAATTGAGAAGTTGCGCAATTACTAATCATGGAGCACAAAAAAGCCTACAGCACCTGGTATTCCCAGGCAGTCTCCCATCCAGGTACTAACTAGGCCCGACCCTGCTTAGCTTCCGAGATCGGGCGCATTCAGTGTGGTGTGGCCGTAGGCTCTGGGACTAGTGAGTTTTGTACTTTTAAGCATCTAGTCGGCTAGACCTTGCAGTTTTGAAAGGCAATTGTGAAATGGCTCACTTCCTGAACTTGGAGCACAAAAAAGCCTACAGCACCTGGTATTCCCAGGTGGTCTCCCATCCAGGTACTAACTAGGCCCGACACTGCTTAGCTTCTGAGATCAGACGAGATCAGGCGCATTCAGTGTGGTGTGGCCGTAGGCTCTGGGCCTAGTGAGTTTTGTACTTTTAAGCATCTAGTCGGCTAGACCTTGCAGTTTTAAAAGGCAATTGAGAAAGGGCTCACTTCCTGAACTTGGAGCACAAAAAAGCCTACAGCACCTGGTATTCCCAGGCGGTCTCCCATCCAGGTACTAACTAGGCCTGACACTGCTTAACTTCCGAGATCAGACGAGATCGGGTGCATTCAGTGTGGTGTGGCCGTAGGCTCTAGGAATGCTAAGAATATTACTCTTATGCATTTGCATTTAGTAAGCTAAGCCATGCAGCCACTTGCAACATGATACCACGCTCATCGCTCGATCAGGCTCGATCAGGCGAGATATATAAGACTGGTGGGCCCATTCAGGACTCCTATGTCTGGTAGGATAACTTTAATTCATCCATCCTGTGTCTGTTGCAGGGAGGTGGCGAGAACAATCAACACAATAATGGTTTTCTTTCATGCCTCTTGAAGGACTCAATATTCTCTGTACTGCATTACATGTGAAAGTCGATTTATTACCCATGAACACACTACCTGTATGCTAATTCTATGTAAAAAGGTAGCTCCAGCCCTCATGATGTTGTCCAACATTTCCGCTATAAAACGGGATACAATTATTTTGGAAACATACCAAATTTGAAAAATAATTGAGAAGTTGCGCAATTACTAATCATGGAGCACAAAAAAGCCTACAGCACCTGGTATTCCCAGGCAGTCTCCCATCCACGTACTAACTAGGCCCGACCCTGCTTAGCTTCCGAGATCGGGTGCATTCAGTGTGGTGTGGCCGTAGGCTCTGGGCCTAGTGAGTTTTGTACTTTTAAGCATCTAGTCGGCTAGACCTTGCAGTTTTGAAAGGCAATTGTGAAATGGCTCACTTCCTGAACTTGGAGCACAAAAAAGCCTACAGCACCTGGTATTCCCAGGTGGTCTCCCATCCAGGTACTAACTAGGCCCGACACTGCTTAGCTTCCGAGATCAGACGAGATTGGGCGCAATCAGTGTGGTGTGTCCGTAGTCTCTGGGCCTAGTGAGTTTTGTACTTTTAAGCATCTAGTCAGCTAGACCTTGCAGTTTTGAAAGGCAATTGAGAAATGGCTCACTTCCTGAACTTGGAGCACAAAAAAGCCTACAGCACCTGGTATTCCCAGGCGGTCTCCCATCCAGGTACTAACGAGGCCCGACACTGCTTAGCTTCCGAGATCAGACGAGATCGGGCACATTCAGTGTGGTGTGGCCGTATGCTCTGGGTCTTGTGAGTTTTGTACTTTTAAGCATCTAGTCGGCTAGACCTTGCAGTTTTAAAAGGCAATTGAGAAAGGGCTCACTTCCTGAACTTGGAGCACAAAAAAGCCTACAGCACCTGGTATTCCCAGGCAGTCTCCCATCCAGGTACTAACTAGGCCTGACACTGCTTAACTTCCGAGATCAGACGAGATCGGGTGCATTCAGTGTGGTGTGGCCGTAGGCTCTAGGAATGCTAAGAATATTACTCTTATGCATTTGCATTTAGTAAGCTAAGCCATGCAGCCACTTGCAACATGATACCACGCTCATCGCTCGATCAGGCTCGATCAGGCGAGATATATAAGACTGGTGGGCCCATTCAGGACTCCTATGTCTGGTAGGATAACTTTAATTCATCCATCCTGTGTCTGTTGCAGGGAGGTGGAGAGAACAATCAACACAATAATGGTTTTCTTTCATGCCTCTTGAAGGACTCAATATTCTCTGTACTGCATTACATGTGAAAGTCGATTTATTACCCATGAACACACTACCTGTATGCTAATTCTATGTAAAAAGGTAGCTCCAGCCCTCATGATGTTGTCCAACATTTCCGCTATAAAACGGGATACAATTATTTTGGAAACATACCAAATTTGAAAAATAATTGAGAAGTTGCGCAATTACTAATCATGGAGCACAAAAAAGCCTACAGCACCTGGTATTCCCAGGCAGTCTCCCATCCAGGTACTAACGAGGCCCTACACTGCTTAGCTTCCGAGATCAGACGCATTCAGTGTGGTGTGGCCGTAGGCTCTGGGCCTTGTGAGTTTTGTACTTTTAAGCATCTAGTCGGCTAGACCTTGCAGTTTTGAAAGGCAATTGTGAAATGGCTCACTTCCTGAACTTGGAGCACAAAAAAGCCTACAGCACCTGGTATTCCCAGGCGGTCTCCCATCCAGGTACTAACAATGCCCGACACTGCTTAGCTTCCGAGATCAGACGAGATCGGGCGCATTCAGTGTGGTGTGGCCGTAGGCTCTGGGCCTTGTGAGTTTTGTACTTTTAAGCATCTAGTCGGCTAGACCTTGCAGTTTTGAAAGGCAATTGAGAAATGGCTCACTTCCTGAACTTGGAGTACAAAAAAGCCTACAGCACCTGGTATTCCCAGGCGGTCTCCCATCCAGGTACTAACTAGGCCCGACACTGCTTAGCTTCTGAGATTAGACGAGATCAGGCGCATTCAGTGTGGTGTGGCCTTAGGCTCTGGGCTTAGTGAGTTTTGTACTTTTAAGCATCTAGTCGGCTAGACCTTGCAGTTTTAAAAGGCAATTGAGAAAGGGCTCACTTCCTGAACTTGGAGCACAAAAAAGCCTACAGCACCTGGTATTCCCAGGCGGTCTCCCATCCAGGTACTAACTAGGCCTGACACTGCTTAACTTCCGAGATCAGACGAGATCGGGTGCATTCAGTGTGGTGTGGCCGTAGGCTCTAGGAATGCTAAGAATATTACTCTTATGCATTTGCATTTAGTAAGCTAAGCCATGCAGCCACTTGCAACATGATACCACGCTCATCGCTCGATCAGGCTCGATCAGGCGAGATATATAAGACTGGTGGGCCCATTCAGGACTCCTATGTCTGGTAGGATAACTTTAATTCATCCATCCTGTGTCTGTTGCAGGGAGGTGGAGAGAACAATCAACACAATAATGGGTTTCTTTCATGCCTCTTGAAGGACTCAATATTCTCTGTACTGCATTACATGTGAAAGTCGATTTATTACCCATGAACACACTACCTGTATGCTAATTCTATGTAAAAAGGTAGCTCCAGCCCTCATGATGTTGTCCAACATTTCCGCTATAAAACGGGATACAATTATTTTGGAAACATACCAAATTTGAAAAATAATTGAGAAGTTGCGCAATTACTAATCATGGAGCACAAAAAAGCCTACAGCACCTGGTATTCCCAGGCAGTCTCCCATCCAGGTACTAACTAGGCCCGACCCTGCTTAGCTTCCGAGATCGGGCGCATTCAGTGTGGTGTGGCCGTAGGCTCTGGGCCTAGTGAGTTTTGTACTTTTAAGCATCTAGTCGGCTAGACCTTGCAGTTTTGAAAGGCAATTGTGAAATGGCTCACTTCCTGAACTTGGAGTACAAAAAAGCCTACAGCACCTGGTATTCCCAGGTGGTCTCCCATCCAGGTACTAACTAGGCCCGACACTGCTTAGCTTCCGAGATCAGACGAGATCGGGCGCAATCAGTGTGGTGTGGCCGTAGGCTCTGGGCCTAGTGAGTTTTGTACTTTTAAGCATCTAGTCAGCTAGACCTTGCAGTTTTGAAAGGCAATTGAGAAATGGCTCACTTCCTGAACTTGGAGCACAAAAAAGCCTACAGCACCTGGTATTCCCAGGCGGTCTCCCATCCAGGTACTAACGAGGCCCGACACTGCTTAGCTTCCGAGATCAGACGAGATGGGGCGCATTCAGTGTGGTGTGGCCGCAGGCTCTGGGCCTTGTGAGTTTTGTACTTTTAAGCATCTAGTCAGCTAGACCTTGCAGTTTTGAAAGGCAATTGAGAAATGGCTCACTTCCTGAACTTGGAGCACAAAAAAGCCTACAGCACCTGGTATTCCCAGGCGGTCTCCCATCCAGGTACTAACGAGGCCCGACACTGCTTAGCTTCCGAGATCAGACGAGATCAGGCGCATTCAGTGTGGTGTGGCCGTAGGCTCTGGGCCTAGTGAGTTTTGTACTTTTAAGCATCTAGTCGGCTAGACCTTGCAGTTTTAAAAGGCAATTGAGAAAGGGCTCACTTCCTGAACTTGGAGCACAAAAAAGCCTACAGCACCTGGTATTCCCAGGCGGTCTCCCATCCAGGTACTAACTAGGCCTGACACTGCTTAACTTCCGAGATCAGACGAGATCGGGTGCATTCAGTGTGGTGTGGCCGTAGGCTCTAGGAATGCTAAGAATATTACTCTTATGCATTTGCATTTAGTAAGCTAAGCCATGCAGCAACTTGCAACATGATACCACGCTCATCGCTCGATCAGGCTCATTCAGGCGAGATATATAAGACTGGTGGGCCCATTCAGGACTCCTATGTCTGGTAGGATAACTTTAATTCATCCATCCTGTGTCTGTTGCAGGGAGGTGGAGAGAACAATCAACACAGTAATGGTTTTCTTTCATGCCTCTTGAAGGACTCAATATTCTCTGTACTGCATTACATGTGAAAGTCGATTTATTACCCATGAACACACTACCTGTATGCTAATTCTATGTAAAAAGGTAGCTCCAGCCCTCATGATGTTGTCCAACATTTCCGCTATAAAACGGGATACAATTATTTTGGAAACATACCAAATTTGAAAAATAATTGAGAAGTTGCGCAATTACTAATCATGGAGCACAAAAAAGCCTACAGCACCTGGTATTCCCAGGCAGTCTCCCATCCAGGTACTAACTAGGCCCGACCCTGCTTAGCTTCCGAGATCGGGCGCATTCAGTGTGGTGTGGCCGTAGGCTCTGGGACTAGTGAGTTTTGTACTTTTAAGCATCTAGTCGGCTAGACCTTGCAGTTTTGAAAGGCAATTGTGAAATGGCTCACTTCCTGAACTTGGAGCACAAAAAAGCCTACAGCACCTGGTATTCCCAGGTGGTCTCCCATCCAGGTACTAACTAGGCCCGACACTGCTTAGCTTCTGAGATCAGACGAGATCAGGCGCATTCAGTGTGGTGTGGCCGTAGGCTCTGGGCCTAGTGAGTTTTGTACTTTTAAGCATCTAGTCGGCTAGACCTTGCAGTTTTAAAAGGCAATTGAGAAAGGGCTCACTTCCTGAACTTGGAGCACAAAAAAGCCTACAGCACCTGGTATTCCCAGGCGGTCTCCCATCCAGGTACTAACTAGGCCTGACACTGCTTAACTTCCGAGATCAGACGAGATCGGGTGCATTCAGTGTGGTGTGGCCGTAGGCTCTAGGAATGCTAAGAATATTACTCTTATGCATTTGCATTTAGTAAGCTAAGCCATGCAGCCACTTGCAACATGATACCACGCTCATCGCTCGATCAGGCTCGATCAGGCGAGATATATAAGACTGGTGGGCCCATTCAGGACTCCTATGTCTGGTAGGATAACTTTAATTCATCCATCCTGTGTCTGTTGCAGGGAGGTGGCGAGAACAATCAACACAATAATGGTTTTCTTTCATGCCTCTTGAAGGACTCAATATTCTCTGTACTGCATTACATGTGAAAGTCGATTTATTACCCATGAACACACTACCTGTATGCTAATTCTATGTAAAAAGGTAGCTCCAGCCCTCATGATGTTGTCCAACATTTCCGCTATAAAACGGGATACAATTATTTTGGAAACATACCAAATTTGAAAAATAATTGAGAAGTTGCGCAATTACTAATCATGGAGCACAAAAAAGCCTACAGCACCTGGTATTCCCAGGCAGTCTCCCATCCAGGTACTAACGAGGCCCTACACTGCTTAGCTTCCGAGATCAGACGCATTCAGTGTGGTGTGGCCGTAGGCTCTGGGCCTTGTGAGTTTTGTACTTTTAAGCATCTAGTCGGCTAGACCTTGCAGTTTTGAAAGGCAATTGTGAAATGGCTCACTTCCTGAACTTGGAGCACAAAAAAGCCTACAGCACCTGGTATTCCCAGGCGGTCTCCCATCCAGGTACTAACAAGGCCCGACACTGCTTAGCTTCCGAGATCAAACGAGATCGGGCGCATTCAGTGTGGTGTGGCCGTAGGCTCTGGGCCTTGTGAGTTTTGTACTTTTAAGCATCTAGTCGGCTAGACCTTGCAGTTTTGAAAGGCAATTGAGAAATGGCTCACTTCCTGAACTTGGAGTACAAAAAAGCCTACAGCACCTGGTATTCCCAGGCGGTCTCCCATCCAGGTACTAACTAGGCCCGACACTGCTTAGCTTCTGAGATCAGACGAGATCAGGCACATTCAGTGTGGTGTGGCCTTAGGCTCTGGGCCTAGTGAGTTTTGTACTTTTAAGCATCTAGTCGGCTAGACCTTGCAGTTTTAAAAGGCAATTGAGAAAGGGCTCACTTCCTGAACTTGGAGCACAAAAAAGCCTACAGCACCTGGTATTCCCAGGCGGTCTCCCATCCAGGTACTAACTAGGCCTGACACTGCTTAACTTCCGAGATCAGACGAGATCGGGTGCATTCAGTGTGGTGTGGCCGTAGGCTCTAGGAATGCTAAGAATATTACTCTTATGCATTTGCATTTAGTAAGCTAAGCCATGCAGCCACTTGCAACATGATACCACGCTCATCGCTCGATCAGGCTCGATCAGGCGAGATATATAAGACTGGTGGGCCCATTCAGGACTCCTATGTCTGGTAGGATAACTTTAATTCATCCATCCTGTGTCTGTTGCAGGGAGGTGGAGAGAACAATCAACACAATAATGGGTTTCTTTCATGCCTCTTGAAGGACTCAATATTCTCTGTACTGCATTACATGTGAAAGTCGATTTATTACCCATGAACACACTACCTGTATGCTAATTCTATGTAAAAAGGTAGCTCCAGCCCTCATGATGTTGTCCAACATTTCCGCTATAAAACGGGATACAATTATTTTGGAAACATACCAAATTTGAAAAATAATTGAGAAGTTGCGCAATTACTAATCATGGAGCACAAAAAAGCCTACAGCACCTGGTATTCCCAGGCAGTCTCCCATCCAGGTACTAACTAGGCCCGACCCTGCTTAGCTTCCGAGATCAGGCGCATTCAGTGTGGTGTGGCCGTAGGCTCTGGGCCTAGTGAGTTTTGTACTTTTAAGCATCTAGTCGGCTAGACCTTGCAGTTTTGAAAGGCAATTGTGAAATGGCTCACTTCCTGAACTTGGAGTACAAAAAAGCCTACAGCACCTGGTATTCCCAGGTGGTCTCCCATCCAGGTACTAACTAGGCCCGACACTGCTTAGCTTCCGAGATCAGACGAGATCGGGCGCAATCAGTGTGGTGTGGCCGTAGGCTCTGGGCCTAGTGAGTTTTGTACTTTTAAGCATCTAGTCAGCTAGACCTTGCAGTTTTGAAAGGCAATTGAGAAATGGCTCACTTCCTGAACTTGGAGCACAAAAAAGCCTACAGCACCTGGTATTCCCAGGCGGTCTCCCATCCAGGTACTAACGAGGCCCGACACTGCTTAGCTTCCGAGATCAGACGAGATGGGGCGCATTCAGTGTGGTGTGGCCGCAGGCTCTGGGCCTTGTGAGTTTTGTACTTTTAAGCATCTAGTCAGCTAGACCTTGCAGTTTTGAAAGGCAATTGAGAAATGGCTCACTTCCTGAACTTGGAGCACAAAAAAGCCTACAGCACCTGGTATTCCCAGGCGGTCTCCCATCCAGGTACTAACGAGGCCCGACACTGCTTAGCTTCCGAGATCAGACAAGATCAGGCGCATTCAGTGTGGTGTGGCCGTAGGCTCTGGGCCTTGTGAGTTTTGTACTTTTAAGCATCTAGTCGGCTAGACCTTGCAGTTTTAAAAGGCAATTGAGAAAGGGCTCACTTCCTGAACTTGGAGCACAAAAAAGCCTACAGCACCTGGTATTCCCAGGCGGTCTCCCATCCAGGTACTAACTAGGCCTGACACTGCTTAACTTCCAAGATCAGACGAGATCGGGTGCATTCAGTGTGGTGTGGCCGTAGGCTCTAGGAATGCTAAGAATATTACTCTTATGCATTTGCATTTAGTAAGCTAAGCCATGCAGCCACTTGCAACATGATACCACGCTCATCGCTCGATCAGGCTCGATCAGGCGAGATATATAAGACTGGTGGGCCCATTCAGGACTCCTATGTCTGGTAGGATAACTTTAATTCATCCATCCTGTGTCTGTTGCAGGGAGGTGGAGAGAACAATCAACACAATAATGGGTTTCTTTCATGCCTCTTGAAGGACTCAATATTCTCTGTACTGCATTACATGTGAAAGTCGATTTATTACCCATGAACACACTACCTGTATGCTAATTCTATGTAAAAAGGTAGCTCCAGCCCTCATGATGTTGTCCAACATTTCCGCTATAAAACGGGATACAATTATTTTGGAAACATACCAAATTTGAAAAATAATTGAGAAGTTGCGCAATTACTAATCATGGAGCACAAAAAAGCCTACAGCACCTGGTATTCCCAGGCAGTCTCCCATCCAGGTACTAACTAGGCCTGACCCTGCTCAGCTTCCGAGATCGGGCGCATTGAGTGTGGTGTGGCCGTAGGCTCTGGGCCTAATGAGTTTTGTACTTTTAAGCATCTAGTCGGCTAGACCTTGCAGTTTTGAAAGGGAATTGTGAAATGGCTCACTTCCTGAACTTGGAGCACAAAAAAGCCTACAGCACCTGGTATTCCCAGGCGGTCTCCCATCCAGGTACTAACGAGGCCCGACACTGCTTAGCTTCCGAGATCAGACGAGATCGGGCGCATTCAGTGTGGTGTGGCCGTAGGCTCTGGGCCTTGTGAGTTTTGTACTTTTAAGCATCTAGTCGGCTAGACCTTGCAGTTTTGAAAGGCAATTGAGAAATGGCTCACTTCCTGAACTTGGAGTACAAAAAAGCCTACAGCACCTGGTATTCCCAGGCGGTCTCCCATCCAGGTACTAACTAGGCCCGACACTGCTTAGCTTCTGAGATCAGATGAGATCAGGCGCATTCAGTGTGGTGTGGCCGTAGGCTCTGGGCCTAGTGAGTTTTGTACTTTTAAGCATCTAGTCGGCTAGACCTTGCAGTTTTGAAAGGCAATTGAGAAAGGGCTCACTTCCTGAACTTGGAGCACAAAAAAGCCTACAGCACCTGGTATTCCCAGGCGGTCTCCCATCCAGGTACTAACTAGGCCTAACACTGCTTAACTTCCGAGATCAGACGAGATCGGGTGCATTCAGTGTGGTGTGGCCGTAGGCTCTAGGAATGCTAAGAATATTACTCTTATGCATTTGCATTTAGTAAGCTAAGCCATGCAGCCACTTGCAACATGATACCACGCTCATCGCTCGATCAGGCTCGATCAGGCGAGATATATAAGACTGGTGGGCCCATTCAGGACTCCTATGTCTGGTAGGATAACTTTAATTCATCCATCCTGTGTCTGTTGCAGGGAGGTGGCGAGAACAATCAACACAATAATGGTTTTCTTTCATGCCTCTTGAAGGACTCAATATTCTCTGTACTGCATTACATGTGAAAGTCGATTTATTACCCATGAACACACTACCTGTATGCTAATTCTATGTAAAAAGGTAGCTCCAGCCCTCATGATGTTGTCCAACATTTCCGCTATAAAACGGGATACAATTATTTTGGAAACATACCAAATTTGAAAAATAATTGAGAAGTTGCGCAATTACTAATCATGGAGCACAAAAAAGCCTACAGCACCTGGTATTCCCAGGCAGTCTCCCATCCAGGTACTAACGAGGCCCTACACTGCTTAGCTTCCGAGATCAGACGCATTCAGTGTGGTGTGGCCGTAGGCTCTGGGCCTTGTGAGTTTTGTACTTTTAAGCATCTAGTCGGCTAGACCTTGCAGTTTTGAAAGGCAATTGTGAAATGGCTCACTTCCTGAACTTGGAGCACAAAAAAGCCTACAGCACCTGGTATTCCCAGGCGGTCTCCCATCCAGGTACTAACAAGGCCCGACACTGCTTAGCTTCCGAGATCAAACGAGATCGGGCGCATTCAGTGTGGTGTGGCCGTAGGCTCTGGGCCTTGTGAGTTTTGTACTTTTAAGCATCTAGTCGGCTAGACCTTGCAGTTTTGAAAGGCAATTGAGAAATGGCTCACTTCCTGAACTTGGAGTACAAAAAAGCCTACAGCACCTGGTATTCCCAGGCGGTCTCCCATCCAGGTACTAACTAGGCCCGACACTGCTTAGCTTCTGAGATCAGACGAGATCAGGCACATTCAGTGTGGTGTGGCCTTAGGCTCTGGGCCTAGTGAGTTTTGTACTTTTAAGCATCTAGTCGGCTAGACCTTGCAGTTTTAAAAGGCAATTGAGAAAGGGCTCACTTCCTGAACTTGGAGCACAAAAAAGCCTACAGCACCTGGTATTCCCAGGCGGTCTCCCATCCAGGTACTAACTAGGCCTGACACTGCTTAACTTCCGAGATCAGACGAGATCGGGTGCATTCAGTGTGGTGTGGCCGTAGGCTCTAGGAATGCTAAGAATATTACTCTTATGCATTTGCATTTAGTAAGCTAAGCCATGCAGCCACTTGCAACATGATACCACGCTCATCGCTCGATCAGGCGAGATATATAAGACTGGTGGGCCCATTCAGGACTCCTATGTCTGGTAGGATAACTTTAATTCATCCATCCTGTGTCTGTTGCAGGGAGGTGGAGAGAACAATCAACACAATAATGGGTTTCTTTCATGCCTCTTGAAGGACTCAATATTCTCTGTACTGCATTACATGTGAAAGTCGATTTATTACCCATGAACACACTACCTGTATGCTAATTCTATGTAAAAAGGTAGCTCCAGCCCTCATGATGTTGTCCAACATTTCCGCTATAAAACGGGATACAATTATTTTGGAAACATACCAAATTTGAAAAATAATTGAGAAGTTGCGCAATTACTAATCATGGAGCACAAAAAAGCCTACAGCACCTGGTATTCCCAGGCAGTCTCCCATCCAGGTACTAACTAGGCCCGACCCTGCTTAGCTTCCGAGATCAGGCGCATTCAGTGTGGTGTGGCCGTAGGCTCTGGGCCTAGTGAGTTTTGTACTTTTAAGCATCTAGTCGGCTAGACCTTGCAGTTTTGAAAGGCAATTGTGAAATGGCTCACTTCCTGAACTTGGAGTACAAAAAAGCCTACAGCACCTGGTATTCCCAGGTGGTCTCCCATCCAGGTACTAACTAGGCCCGACACTGCTTAGCTTCCGAGATCAGACGAGATCGGGCGCAATCAGTGTGGTGTGGCCGTAGGCTCTGGGCCTAGTGAGTTTTGTACTTTTAAGCATCTAGTCAGCTAGACCTTGCAGTTTTGAAAGGCAATTGAGAAATGGCTCACTTCCTGAACTTGGAGCACAAAAAAGCCTACAGCACCTGGTATTCCCAGGCGGTCTCCCATCCAGGTACTAACGAGGCCCGACACTGCTTAGCTTCCGAGATCAGACGAGATGGGGCGCATTCAGTGTGGTGTGGCCGCAGGCTCTGGGCCTTGTGAGTTTTGTACTTTTAAGCATCTAGTCAGCTAGACCTTGCAGTTTTGAAAGGCAATTGAGAAATGGCTCACTTCCTGAACTTGGAGCACAAAAAAGCCTACAGCACCTGGTATTCCCAGGCGGTCTCCCATCCAGGTACTAACGAGGCCCGACACTGCTTAGCTTCCGAGATCAGACAAGATCAGGCGCATTCAGTGTGGTGTGGCCGTAGGCTCTGGGCCTTGTGAGTTTTGTACTTTTAAGCATCTAGTCGGCTAGACCTTGCAGTTTTAAAAGGCAATTGAGAAAGGGCTCACTTCCTGAACTTGGAGCACAAAAAAGCCTACAGCACCTGGTATTCCCAGGCGGTCTCCCATCCAGGTACTAACTAGGCCTGACACTGCTTAACTTCCAAGATCAGACGAGATCAGGTGCATTCAGTGTGGTGTGGCCGTAGGCTCTAGGAATGCTAAGAATATTACTCTTATGCATTTGCATTTAGTAAGCTAAGCCATGCAGCCACTTGCAACATGATACCACGCTCATCGCTCGATCAGGCTCGATCAGGCGAGATATATAAGACTGGTGGGCCCATTCAGGACTCCTATGTCTGGTAGGATAACTTTAATTCATCCATCCTGTGTCTGTTGCAGGGAGGTGGAGAGAACAATCAACACAATAATGGGTTTCTTTCATGCCTCTTGAAGGACTCAATATTCTCTGTACTGCATTACATGTGAAAGTCGATTTATTACCCATGAACACACTACCTGTATGCTAATTCTATGTAAAAAGGTAGCTCCAGCCCTCATGATGTTGTCCAACATTTCCGCTATAAAACGGGATACAATTATTTTGGAAACATACCAAATTTGAAAAATAATTGAGAAGTTGCGCAATTACTAATCATGGAGCACAAAAAAGCCTACAGCACCTGGTATTCCCAGGCAGTCTCCCATCCAGGTACTAACTAGGCCTGACCCTGCTCAGCTTCCGAGATCGGGCGCATTCAGTGTGGTGTGGCCGTAGGCTCTGGGCCTAGTGAGTTTTGTACTTTTAAGCATCTAGTCGGCTAGACCTTGCAGTTTTGAAAGGGAATTGTGAAATGGCTCACTTCCTGAACTTGGAGCACAAAAAAGCCTACAGCACCTGGTATTCCCAGGCGGTCTCCCATCCAGGTACTAACGAGGCCCGACACTGCTTAGCTTCCGAGATCAGACGAGATCGGGCGCATTCAGTGTGGTGTGGCCGTAGGCTCTGGGCCTTCTGAGTTTTGTACTTTTAAGCATCTAGTCGGCTAGACCTTGCAGTTTTGAAAGGCAATTGAGAAATGGCTCACTTCCTGAACTTGGAGTACAAAAAAGCCTACAGCACCTGGTATTCCCAGGCGGTCTCCCATCCAGGTACTAACTAGGCCCGACACTGCTTAGCTTCTGAGATCAGACGAGATCAGGCGCATTCAGTGTGGTGTGGCCGTAGGCTCTGGGCCTAGTGAGTTTTGTACTTTTAAGCATCTAGTCGGCTAGACCTTGCAGTTTTGAAAGGCAATTGAGAAAGGGCTCACTTCCTGAACTTGGAGCACAAAAAAGCCTACAGCACCTGGTATTCCCAGGCGGTCTCCCATCCAGGTACTAACTAGGCCTAACACTGCTTAACTTCCGAGATCAGACGAGATCGGGTGCATTCAGTGTGGTGTGGCCGTAGGCTCTAGGAATGCTAAGAATATTACTCTTATGCATTTGCATTTAGTAAGCTAAGCCATGCAGCC
Organism: Ambystoma mexicanum; assembly: GCF_040938575.1. NCBI lineage: Eukaryota > Metazoa > Chordata > Amphibia > Caudata > Ambystomatidae > Ambystoma > Ambystoma mexicanum. Next base: position 844,008,014 of record NC_090927.1, read on the forward strand.
ACTTGCAACATGATACCACGCTCATCGCTCATCGCTCGATCAGGCTCGATCAGGCGAGATATATAAGACTGGTGGGCCCATTCAGGACTCCTATGTCTGGTAGGATAACTTTAATTCATCCATCCTGTGTCTGTTGCAGGGAGGTGGAGAGAACAATCAACACAGTAATGGTTTTCTTTCATGCCTCTTGAAGGACTCAATATTCTCTGTACTGCATTACATGTGAAAGTCGATTTATTACCCATGAACACACTACCTGTATGCTAATTCTATGTAAAAAGGTAGCTCCAGCCCTCATGATGTTGTCCAACATTTCCGCTATAAAACGGGATACAATTATTTTGGAAACATACCAAATTTGAAAAATAATTGAGAAGTTGCGCAATTACTAATCATGGAGCACAAAAAAGCCTACAGCACCTGGTATTCCCAGGCAGTCTCCCATCCAGGTACTAACTAGGCCCGACCCTGCTTAGCTTCCGAGATCGGGCGCATTCAGTGTGGTGTGGCCGTAGGCTCTGGGACTAGTGAGTTTTGTACTTTTAAGCATCTAGTCGGCTAGACCTTGCAGTTTTGAAAGGCAATTGTGAAATGGCTCACTTCCTGAACTTGGAGCACAAAAAAGCCTACAGCACCTGGTATTCCCAGGTGGTCTCCCATCCAGGTACTAACTAGGCCCGACACTGCTTAGCTTCTGAGATCAGACGAGATCAGGCGCATTCAGTGTGGTGTGGCCGTAGGCTCTGGGCCTAGTGAGTTTTGTACTTTTAAGCATCTAGTCGGCTAGACCTTGCAGTTTTAAAAGGCAATTGAGAAAGGGCTCACTTCCTGAACTTGGAGCACAAAAAAGCCTACAGCACCTGGTATTCCCAGGCGGTCTCCCATCCAGGTACTAACGAGGCCCGACACTGCTTAGCTTCCAAGATCAGACGCATTCAGTGTGGTGTGGCCGTAGGCTCTGGGCCTTGTGAGTTTTGTACTTTTAAGCATCTAGTCGGCTAGACCTTGCAGTTTTGAAAGGCAATTGAGAAATGGCTCACTTCCTGAACTTGGAGTACAAAAAAGCCTACAGCACCTGGTATTCCCAGGCGGTCTCCCATCCAGGTACTAACTAGGCCCAACACTGCTTAGCTTCTGAGATCAGACGAGATCAGGCGCATTCAGTGTGGTGTGGCCGTAGGCTCTGGGCCTAGTGAGTTTTGTACTTTTAAGCATCTAGTCGGCTAGACCTTGCAGTTTTGAAAGGCAATTGTGAAATGGCTCACTTCCTGAACTTGGAGCACAAAAAAGCCTACAGCACCTGGTATTCCCAGGCGGTCTCCCATCCAGGTACTAACGAGGCCCGACACTGCTTAGCTTCCGAGATCAGACGCATTCAGTGTGGTGTGGCCGTAGGCTCTGGGCCTTGTGAGTTTTGTACTTTTAAGCATCTAGTCGGCTAGACCTTGCAGTTTTGAAAGGCAATTGAGAAATGGCTCACTTCCTGAACTTGGAGTACAAAAAAGCCTACAGCACCTGGTATTCCCAGGTGGTCTCCCATCCAGGTACTAACTAGGCCCGACACTGCTTAGCTTCTGAGATCAGACGAGATCAGGCGCATTCAGTGTGGTGTGGCCGTAGGCTCTGGGCCTAGTGAGTTTTGTACTTTTAAGCATCTAGTCGGCTAGACCTTGCAGTTTTGAAAGGCAATTGTGAAATGGCTCACTTCCTGAACTTGGAGCACAAAAAAGCCTACAGCACCTGGTATTCCCAGGCGGTCTCCCATCCAGGTACTAACGAGGCCCGACACTGCTTAGCTTCCGAGATCAGACGAGATCGGGCGCATTCAGTGTGGTGTGGCCGTAGGCTCTGGGCCTTGTGAGTTTTGTACTTTTAAGCATCTAGTCGGCTAGACCTTGCAGTTTTAAAAGGCAATTGAGAAAGGGCTCACTTCCTGAACTTGGAGCACAAAAAAGCCTACAGCACCTGGTATTCCCAGGCGGTCTCCCATCCAGGTACTAACTAGGCCTGACACTGCTTAACTTCCAAGATCAGACGAGATCGGGTGCATTCAGTGTGGTGTGGCCGTAGGCTCTAGGAATGCTAAGAATATTACTCTTATGCATTTGCATTTAGTAAGCTAAGCCATGCAGCCACTTGCAACATGATACCACGCTCATCGCTCGATCAGGCTCGATCAGGCGAGATATATAAGACTGGTGGGCCCATTCAGGACTCCTATGTCTGGTAGGATAACTTTAATTCATCCATCCTGTGTCTGTTGCAGGGAGGTGGAGAGAACAATCAACACAATAATGGTTTTCTTTCATGCCTCTTGAAGGACTCAATATTCTCTGTACTGCATTACATGTGAAAGTCGATTTATTACCCATGAACACACTACCTGTATGCTAATTCTATGTAAAAAGGTAGCTCCAGCCCTCATGATGTTGTCCAACATTTCCGCTATAAAACGGTATACAATTATTTTGGAAACATACCAAATTTGAAAAATAATTGAGAAGTTGCGCAATTACTAATCATGGAGCACAAAAAAGCCTACAGCACCTGGTATTCCCAGGCAGTCTCCCATCCAGGTACTAACTAGGCCCGACCCTGCTTAGCTTCCGAGATCGGGCGCATTCAGTGTGGTGTGGCCGTAGGCTCTGGGCCTAGTGAGTTTTGTACTTTTAAGCATCTAGTCGGCTAGACCTTGCAGTTTTGAAAGGCAATTGTGAAATGGCTCACTTCCTGAACTTGGAGTACAAAAACGCCTACAGCACCTGGTATTCCCAGGCGGTCTCCCATCCAGGTACTATCGAGGCCCGACACTGCTTAGCTTCCGAGATCAGACGCATTCAGTGTGGTGTGGCCGTAGGCTCTGGGCCTTGTGAGTTTTGTACTTTTAAGCATCTAGTCGGCTAGACCTTGCAGTTTTGAAAGGCAATTGTGAAATGGCTCACTTCCTGAACTTGGAGCACAAAAAAGCCTACAGCACCTGGTATTCCCAGGTGGTCTCCCATCCAGGTACTAACTAGGCCCGACACTGCTTAGCTTCCGAGATCAGACGAGATCGGGCGCAATCAGTGTGGTGTGGCCGTAGGCTCTGGGCCTAGTGAGTTTTGTACTTTTAAGCATCTAGTCAGCTAGACCTTGCAGTTTTGAAAGGCAATTGAGAAATGGCTCACTTCCTGAACTTGGAGCACAAAAAAGCCTACAGCACCTGGTATTCCCAGGCGGTCTCCCATCCAGGTACTAACGAGGCCTGACACTGCTTAGCTTCCGAGATCAGACGAGATCGGGCGCATTCAGTGTGGTGTGGCCGTAGGCTCTGGGCCTTGTGAGTTTTGTACTTTTAAGCATCTAGTCGGCTAGACCTTGCAGTTTTGAAAGGCAATTGAGAAATGGCTCACTTCCTGAACTTGGAGTACAAAAAAGCCTACAGCACCTGGTATTCCCAGGCGGTCTCCCATCCGGGTATTAACTAGGCCCGACACTGCTTAGCTTCTGAGATCAGACGAGATCAGGCGCATTCAGTGTGGTGTGGCCGTAGGCTCTGGGCCTAGTGAGTTTTGTACTTTTAAGCATCTAGTCGGCTAGACCTTGCAGTTTTAAAAGGCAATTGAGAAAGGGCTCACTTCCTGAACTTGGAGCACAAAAAAGCCTACAGCACCTGGTATTCCCAGGCGGTCTCCCATCCAGGTACTAACTAGGCCTGACACTGCTTAACTTCCGAGATCAGACGAGATCGGGTGCATTCAGTGTGGTGTGGCCGTAGGCTCTAGGAATGCTAAGAATATTACTCTTATGCATTTGCATTTAGTAAGCTAAGCCATGCAGCCACTTGCAACATGATACCACGCTCATCGCTCGATCAGGCTCGATCAGGCGAGATATATAAGACTGGTGGGCCCATTCAGGACTCCTATGTCTGGTAGGATAACTTTAATTCATCCATCCTGTGTCTGTTGCAGGGAGGTGGAGAGAACAATCAACACAATAATGGTTTTCTTTCATGCCTCTTGAAGGACTCAATATTCTCTGTACTGCATTACATGTGAAAGTCGATTTATTACCCATGAACACACTACCTGTATGCTAATTCTATGTAAAAAGGTAGCTCCAGCCCTCATGATGTTGTCCAACATTTCCGCTATAAAACGGTATACAATTATTTTGGAAACATACCAAATTTGAAAAATAATTGAGAAGTTGCGCAATTACTAATCATGGAGCACAAAAAAGCCTACAGCACCTGGTATTCCCAGGCAGTCTCCCATCCAGGTACTAACTAGGCCCGACCCTGCTTAGCTTCCGAGATCGGGCGCATTCAGTGTGGTGTGGCCGTAGGCTCTGGGCCTAGTGAGTTTTGTACTTTTAAGCATCTAGTCGGCTAGACCTTGCAGTTTTGAAAGGCAATTGTGAAATGGCTCACTTCCTGAACTTGGAGTACAAAAACGCCTACAGCACCTGGTATTCCCAGGCGGTCTCCCATCCAGGTACTATCGAGGCCCGACACTGCTTAGCTTCCGAGATCAGACGCATTCAGTGTGGTGTGGCCGTAGGCTCTGGGCCTTGTGAGTTTTGTACTTTTAAGCATCTAGTCGGCTAGACCTTGCAGTTTTGAAAGGCAATTGTGAAATGGCTCACTTCCTGAACTTGGAGCACAAAAAAGCCTACAGCACCTGGTATTCCCAGGTGGTCTCCCATCCAGGTACTAACTAGGCCCGACACTGCTTAGCTTCCGAGATCAGACGAGATCGGGCGCAATCAGTGTGGTGTGGCCGTAGGCTCTGGGCCTAGTGAGTTTTGTACTTTTAAGCATCTAGTCAGCTAGACCTTGCAGTTTTGAAAGGCAATTGAGAAATGGCTCACTTCCTGAACTTGGAGCACAAAAAAGCCTACAGCACCTGGTATTCCCAGGCGGTCTCCCATCCAGGTACTAACGAGGCCTGACACTGCTTAGCTTCCGAGATCAGACGAGATCGGGCGCATTCAGTGTGGTGTGGCCGTAGGCTCTGGGCCTTGTGAGTTTTGTACTTTTAAGCATCTAGTCGGCTAGACCTTGCAGTTTTGAAAGGCAATTGAGAAATGGCTCACTTCCTGAACTTGGAGTACAAAAAAGCCTACAGCACCTGGTATTCCCAGGCGGTCTCCCATCCGGGTATTAACTAGGCCCGACACTGCTTAGCTTCTGAGATCAGACGAGATCAGGCGCATTCAGTGTGGTGTGGCCGTAGGCTCTGGGCCTAGTGAGTTTTGTACTTTTAAGCATCTAGTCGGCTAGACCTTGCAGTTTTAAAAGGCAATTGAGAAAGGGCTCACTTCCTGAACTTGGAGCACAAAAAAGCCTACAGCACCTGGTATTCCCAGGCGGTCTCCCATCCAGGTACTAACTAGGCCTGACACTGCTTAACTTCCGAGATCAGACGAGATCGGGTGCATTCAGTGTGGTGTGGCCGTAGGCTCTAGGAATGCTAAGAATATTACTCTTATGCATTTGCATTTAGTAAGCTAAGCCATGCAGCCACTTGCAACATGATACCACGCTCATCGCTCGATCAGGCTCGATCAGGCGAGATATATAAGACTGGTGGGCCCATTCAGGACTCCTATGTCTGGTAGGATAACTTTAATTCATCCATCCTGTGTCTGTTGCAGGGAGGTGGAGAGAACAATCAACACAATAATGGGTTTCTTTCATGCCTCTTGAAGGACTCAATATTCTCTGTACTGCATTACATGTGAAAGTCGATTTATTACCCATGAACACACTACCTGTATGCTAATTCTATGTAAAAAGGTAGCTCCAGCCCTCATGATGTTGTCCAACATTTCCGCTATAAAACGGGATACAATTATTTTGGAAACATACCAAATTTGAAAAATAATTGAGAAGTTGTGCAATTACTAATCATGGAACACAAAAAAGCCTACAGCACCTGGTATTCCCAGGCAGTCTCCCATCCACGTACTAAAAAGGCCCGACCCTGCTTAGCTTCCGAGATCGGGCGCATTCAGTGTGGTGTGGCCGTAGGCTCTGGGCCTAGTGAGTTTAGTTTTGTACTTTTAAGCATCTAGTCGGCTAGACCTTGCAGTTTTGAAAGGCAATTGTGAAATGGCTCACTTCCTGAACTTGGAGCACAAAAAAGCCTACAGCACCTGGTATTCCCAGGTGGTCTCCCATCCAGGTACTAACTAGGCCCGACACTGCTTAGCTTCCGAGATCAGACGAGATCGGGCGCAATCAGTGTGGTGTGTCTGTAGTCTCTGGGCCTAGTGAGTTTTGTACTTTTAAGCATCTAGTCAGCTAGACCTTGCAGTTTTGAAAGGCAATTGAGAAATGGCTCACTTCCTGAACTTGGAGCACAAAAAAGCCTACAGCACCTGGTATTCCCAGGCGGTCTCCAATCCAGGTACTAACGAGGCCCGACACTGCTTAGCTTCCGAGATCAGATGAGATCGGGCACATTCAGTGTGGTGTGGCCGTAGGCTCTGGGCCTTGTGAGTTTTGTACTTTTAAGCATCTAGTCGGCTAGACCTTGCAGTTTTAAAAGGCAATTGAGAAAGGGCTCACTTCCTGAACTTGGAGCACAAAAAAGCCTACAGCACCTGGTATTCCCAGGCAGTCTCCCATCCAGGTACTAACTAGGCCTGACACTGCTTAACTTCCAAGATCAGACGAGATCGGGTGCATTCAGTGTGGTGTGGCCGTAGGCTCTAGGAATGCTAAGAATATTACTCTTATGCATTTGCATTTAGTAAGCTAAGCCATGCAGCCACTTGCAACATGATACCACGCTCATCGCTCGATCAGGCTCGATCAGGCGAGATATATAAGACTGGTGGGCCCATTCAGGACTCCTATGTCTGGTAGGATAACTTTAATTCATCCATCCTGTGTCTGTTGCAGGGAGGTGGAGAGAACAATCAACACAATAATGGTTTTCTTTCATGCCTCTTGAAGGACTCAATATTCTCTGTACTGCATTACATGTGAAAGTCGATTTATTACCCATGAACACACTACCTGTATGCTAATTCTATGTAAAAAGGTAGCTCCAGCCCTCATGATGTTGTCCAACATTTCCGCTATAAAACGGGATACAATTATTTTGGAAACATACCAAATTTGAAAAATAATTGAGAAGTTGCGCAATTACTAATCATGGAGCACAAAAAAGCCTACAGCACCTGGTATTCCCAGGCAGTCTCCCATCCAGGTACTAACTAGGCCCGACCCTGTTTAGCTTCCGAGATCGGGCGCATTCAGTGTGGTGTGGCCGTAGGCTCTGGGCCTAGAGAGTTTTGTACTTTTAAGCATCTAGTCGGCTAGACCTTGCAGTTTTGAAAGGCAATTGTGAAATAGGCTCACTTCCTGAACTTGGAGCACAAAAAAGCCTACAGCACCTGGTATTCCCAGGCGGTCTCCCATCCAGGTACTAACGAGGCCCTACACTGCTTAGCTTCCGAGATCAGACGAGATCGGGCGCATTCAGTGTGGTGTGGCCGTAGGCTCTGGGCCTTGTGAGTTTTGTACTTTTAAGCATCTAGTCGGCTAGACCTTGCAGTTTTGAAAGGCAATTGAGAAATGGCTCACTTCCTGAACTTGGAGTACAAAAAAGCCTACAGCACCTGGTATTCCCAGGCGGTCTCCCATCCAGGTACTAACTAGGCCCGACACTGCTTAGCTTCTGAGATCAGACGAGATCAGGCGCATTCAGTGTGGTGTGGCCGTAGGCTCTGGGCCTAGTGAGTTTTGTACTTTTAAGCATCTAGTCGGCTAGACCTTGCAGTTTTGAAAGGCAATTGTGAAATGGCTCACTTCCTGAACTTGGAGCACAAAAAAGCCTACAGCACCTGGTATTCCCAGGTGGTCTCCCATCCAGGTACTAACTAGGCCTGACACTGCTTAGCTTCTGAGATCAGACGAGATCAGGCGCATTCAGTGTGGTGTGGCCGTAGGCTCTGGGCCTAGTGAGTTTTGTACTTTTAAGCATCTAGTCGGCTAGACCTTGCAGTTTTAAAAGGCAATTGAGAAAGGCCTCACTTCCTGAACTTGGAGCACAAAAAAGCCTACAGCACCTGGTATTCCCAGGCCTTCTCCCATCAGGGTATTAACTAGGCCTGACACTGCTTAACTTCCTAGATCAGACGAGATCGGGTGCATTCAGTGTGGTGTGGCCGTAGGCTCTAGGAATGCTAAGAATATTACTCTTATGCATTTGCATTTAGTAAGCTAAGCCATGCAGCCACTTGCAACATGATACCACGCTCATCGCTCGATCAGGCTCGATCAGGCGAGATATATAAGACTGGTGGGCCCATTCAGGACTCCTATGTCTGGTAGGATAACTTTAATTCATCCATCCTGTGTCTGTTGCAGGGAGGTGGAGAGAACAATCAACACAATAATGGTTTTCTTTCATGCCTCTTGAAGGACTCAATATTCTCTGTACTGCATTACATGTGAAAGTCGATTTATTACCCATGAACACACTACCTGTATGCTAATTCTATGTAAAAAGGTAGCTCCAGCCCTCATGATGTTGTCCAACATTTCCGCTATAAAACGGGATACAATTATTTTGGAAACATACCAAATTTGAAAAATAATTGAGAAGTTGCGCAATTACTAATCATGGAGCACAAAAAAGCCTACAGCACCTGGTATTCCCAGGCAGTCTCCCATCCAGGTACTAACGAGGCCCTACACTGCTTAGCTTCCGAGATCAGACGCATTCAGTGTGGTGTGGCCGTAGGCTCTGGGCCTTGTGAGTTTTGTACTTTTAAGCATCTAGTCGGCTAGACCTTGCAGTTTTGAAAGGCAATTGTGAAATGGCTCACTTCCTGAACTTGGAGCACAAAAAAGCCTACAGCACCGGGTATTCCCAGGCGGTCTCCCATCCAGGTACTAACAAGGCCCGACACTGCTTAGCTTCCGAGATCAGACGAGATCGGGCGCATTCAGTGTGGTGTGGCCGTAGGCTCTGGGCCTTGTGAGTTTTGTACTTTTAAGCATCTAGTCGGCTAGACCTTGCAGTTTTGAAAGGCAATTGAGAAATGGCTCACTTCCTGAACTTGGAGTACAAAAAAGCCTACAGCACCTGGTATTCCCAGGCGGTCTCCCATCCAGGTACTAACTAGGCCCGACACTGCTTAGCTTCTGAGATCAGACGAGATCAGGCGCATTCAGTGTGGTGTGGCCTTAGGCTCTGGGCCTAGTGAGTTTTGTACTTTTAAGCATCTAGTCGGCTAGACCTTGCAGTTTTAAAAGGCAATTGAGAAAGGGCTCACTTCCTGAACTTGGAGCACAAAAAAGCCTACAGCACCTGGTATTCCCAGGCGGTCTCCCATCCAGGTACTAACTAGGCCTGACACTGCTTAACTTCCGAGATCAGACGAGATCGGGTGCATTCAGTGTGGTGTGGCTGTAGGCTCTAGGAATGCTAAGAATATTACTCTTATGCATTTGCATTTAGTAAGCTAAGCCATGCAGCCACTTGCAACATGATACCACGCTCATCGCTCGATCAGGCTCGATCAGGCGAGATATATAAGACTGGTGGGCCCATTCAGGACTCCTATGTCTGGTAGGATAACTTTAATTCATCCATCCTGTGTCTGTTGCAGGGAGGTGGAGAGAACAATCAACACAATAATGGGTTTCTTTCATGCCTCTTGAAGGACTCAATATTCTCTGTACTGCATTACATGTGAAAGTCGATTTATTACCCATGAACACACTACCTGTATGCTAATTCTATGTAAAAAGGTAGCTCCAGCCCTCATGATGTTGTCCAACATTTCCGCTATAAAACGGGATACAATTATTTTGGAAACATACCAAATTTGAAAAATAATTGAGAAGTTGCGCAATTACTAATCATGGAGCACAAAAAAGCCTACAGCACCTGGTATTCCCAGGCAGTCTCCCATCCAGGTACTAACTAGGCCCGACCCTGCTTAGCTTCCGAGATCGGGCGCATTCAGTGTGGTGTGGCCGTAGGCTCTGGGCCTAGTGAGTTTTGTACTTTTAAGCATCTAGTCGGCTAGACCTTGCAGTTTTGAAAGGCAATTGTGAAATGGCTCACTTCCTGAACTTGGAGTACAAAAAAGCCTACAGCACCTGGTATTCCCAGGTGGTCTCCCATCCAGGTACTAACTAGGCCCGACACTGCTTAGCTTCCGAGATCAGACGAGATCGGGCGCAATCAGTGTGGTGTGGCCGTAGGCTCTGGGCCTAGTGAGTTTTGTACTTTTAAGCATCTAGTCAGCTAGACCTTGCAGTTTTGAAAGGCAATTGAGAAATGGCTCACTTCCTGAACTTGGAGCACAAAAAAGCCTACAGCACCTGGTATTCCCAGGCGGTCTCCCATCCAGGTACTAACGAGGCCCGACACTGCTTAGCTTCCGAGATCAGACGAGATGGGGCGCATTCAGTGTGGTGTGGCCGCAGGCTCTGGGCCTTGTGAGTTTTGTACTTTTAAGCATCTAGTCAGCTAGACCTTGCAGTTTTGAAAGGCAATTGAGAAATGGCTCACTTCCTGAACTTGGAGCACAAAAAAGCCTACAGCACCTGGTATTCCCAGGCGGTCTCCCATCCAGGTACTAACGAGGCCCGACACTGCTTAGCTTCCGAGATCAGACGAGATCAGGCGCATTCAGTGTGGTGTGGCCGTAGGCTCTGGGCCTTGTGAGTTTTGTACTTTTAAGCATCTAGTCGGCTAGACCTTGCAGTTTTAAAAGGCAATTGAGAAAGGGCTCACTTCCTGAACTTGGAGCACAAAAAAGCCTACAGCACCTGGTATTCCCAGGCGGTCTCCCATCCAGGTACTAACTAGGCCTGACACTGCTTAACTTCCAAGATCAGACGAGATCGGGTGCATTCAGTGTGGTGTGGCCGTAGGCTCTAGGAATGCTAAGAATATTACTCTTATGCATTTGCATTTAGTAAGCTAAGCCATGCAGCCACTTGCAACATGATACCACGCTCATCGCTCGATCAGGCTCGATCAGGCGAGATATATAAGACTGGTGGGCCCATTCAGGACTCCTATGTCTGGTAGGATAACTTTAATTCATCCATCCTGTGTCTGTTGCAGGGAGGTGGAGAGAACAATCAACACAATAATGGGTTTCTTTCATGCCTCTTGAAGGACTCAATATTCTCTGTACTGCATTACATGTGAAAGTCGATTTATTACCCATGAACACACTACCTGTATGCTAATTCTATGTAAAAAGGTAGCTCCAGCCCTCATGATGTTGTCCAACATTTCCGCTATAAAACGGGATACAATTATTTTGGAAACATACCAAATTTGAAAAATAATTGAGAAGTTGCGCAATTACTAATCATGGAGCACAAAAAAGCCTACAGCACCTGGTATTCCCAGGCAGTCTCCCATCCAGGTACTAACGAGGCCCTACACTGCTTAGCTTCCGAGATCAGACGCATTCAGTGTGGTGTGGCCGTAGGCTCTGGGCCTTGTGAGTTTTGTACTTTTAAGCATCTAGTCGGCTAGACCTTGCAGTTTTGAAAGGCAATTGTGAAATGGCTCACTTCCTGAACTTGGAGCACAAAAAAGCCTACAGCACCGGGTATTCCCAGGCGGTCTCCCATCCAGGTACTAACAAGGCCCGACACTGCTTAGCTTCCGAGATCAGACGAGATCGGGCGCATTCAGTGTGGTGTGGCCGTAGGCTCTGGGCCTTGTGAGTTTTGTACTTTTAAGCATCTAGTCGGCTAGACCTTGCAGTTTTGAAAGGCAATTGAGAAATGGCTCACTTCCTGAACTTGGAGTACAAAAAAGCCTACAGCACCTGGTATTCCCAGGCGGTCTCCCATCCAGGTACTAACTAGGCCCGACACTGCTTAGCTTCTGAGATCAGACGAGATCAGGCGCATTCAGTGTGGTGTGGCCTTAGGCTCTGGGCCTAGTGAGTTTTGTACTTTTAAGCATCTAGTCGGCTAGACCTTGCAGTTTTAAAAGGCAATTGAGAAAGGGCTCACTTCCTGAACTTGGAGCACAAAAAAGCCTACAGCACCTGGTATTCCCAGGCGGTCTCCCATCCAGGTACTAACGAGGCCCGACACTGCTTAGCTTCCGAGATCAGACGAGATGGGGCGCATTCAGTGTGGTGTGGCCGCAGGCTCTGGGCCTTGTGAGTTTTGTACTTTTAAGCATCTAGTCAGCTAGACCTTGCAGTTTTGAAAGGCAATTGAGAAATGGCTCACTTCCTGAACTTGGAGCACAAAAAAGCCTACAGCACCTGGTATTCCCAGGCGGTCTCCCATCCAGGTACTAACGAGGCCCGACACTGCTTAGTTTCCGAGATCAGACGAGATCAGGCGCATTCAGTGTGGTGTGGCCGTAGGCTCTGGGCCTTGTGAGTTTTGTACTTTTAAGCATCTAGTCGGCTAGACCTTGCAGTTTTAAAAGGCAATTGAGAAAGGGCTCACTTCCTGAACTTGGAGCACAAAAAAGCCTACAGCACCTGGTATTCCCAGGCGGTCTCCCATCCAGGTACTAACTAGGCCTGACACTGCTTAACTTCCAAGATCAGACGAGATCGGGTGCATTCAGTGTGGTGTGGCCGTAGGCTCTAGGAATGCTAAGAATATTACTCTTATGCATTTGCATTTAGTAAGCTAAGCCATGCAGCCACTTGCAACATGATACCACGCTCATCGCTCGATCAGGCTCGATCAGACGAGATATATAAGACTGGTGGGCCCATTCAGGACTCCTATGTCTGGTAGGATAACTTTAATTCATCCATCCTGTGTCTGTTGCAGGGAGGTGGAGAGAACAATCAACACAATAATGGGTTTCTTTCATGCCTCTTGAAGGACTCAATATTCTCTGTACTGCATTACATGTGAAAGTCGATTTATTACCCATGAACACACTACCTGTATGCTAATTCTATGTAAAAAGGTAGCTCCAGCCCTCATGATGTTGTCCAACATTTCCGCTATAAAACGGGATACAATTATTTTGGAAACATACCAAATTTGAAAAATAATTGAGAAGTTGCGCAATTACTAATCATGGAGCACAAAGAAGCCTACAGCACCTGGTATTCCCAGGCAGTCTCCCATCCAGGTACTAACTAGGCCTGACCCTGCTCAGCTTCCGAGATCGGGCGCATTCAGTGTGGTGTGGCCGTAGGCTCTGGGCCTAGTGAGTTTTGTACTTTTAAGCATCTAGTCGGCTAGACCTTGCAGTTTTGAAAGGGAATTGTGAAATGGCTCACTTCCTGAACTTGGAGCACAAAAAAGCCTACAGCACCTGGTATTCCCAGGCGGTCTCCCATCCAGGTACTAACGAGGCCCGACACTGCTTAGCTATCGGGCGCATTCAGTGTGGTGTGGCCGTAGGCTCTGGGCCTTGTGAGTTTTGTACTTTTAAGCATCTAGTCGGCTAGACCTTGCAGTTTTGAAAGGCAATTGAGAAATGGCTCACTTCCTGAACTTGGAGTACAAAAAAGCCTACAGCACCTGGTATTCCCAGGCGGTCTCCCATCCAGGTACTAACTAGGCCCGACATTGCTTAGCTTCTGAGATCAGACGAGATCAGGCGCATTCAGTGTGGTGTGGCCGTAGGCTCTGGGCCTAGTGAGTTTTGTACTTTTAAGCATCTAGTCGGCTAGACCTTGCAGTTTTGAAAGGCAATTGAGAAAGGGCTCACTTCCTGAACTTGGAGCACAAAAAAGCCTACAGCACCTGGTATTCCCAGGCGGTCTCCCATCCAGGTACTAACTAGGCCTAACACTGCTTAACTTCCGAGATCAGACGAGATCGGGTGCATTCAGTGTGGTATGGCCGTAGGCTCTAGGAATGCTAAGAATATTACTCTTATGCATTTGCATTTAGTAAGCTAAGCCATGCAGCCACATGCAACATGATACCACGCTCATCGCTCGATCAGGCTCGATCAGGCGAGATATATAAGACTGGTGGGCCCATTCTGGACTCCTATGTCTGGTAGGATAACTTTAATTCATCCATCCTGTGTCTGTTGCAGGGAGGTGGAGAGAACAATCAACACAGTAATGGTTTTCTTTCATGCCTCTTGAAGGACTCAATATTCTCTGTACTGCATTACATGTGAAAGTCGATTTATTACCCATGAACACACTACCTGTATGCTAATTCTATGTAAAAAGGTAGCTCCAGCCCTCATGATGTTGTCCAACATTTCCGCTATAAAACGGGATACAATTATTTTGGAAACATACCAAATTTGAAAAATAATTGAGAAGTTGCGCAATTACTAATCATGGAGCACAAAAAAGCCTACAGCACCTGGTATTCCCAGGCAGTCTCCCATCCAGGTACTAACTAGGCCCGACCCTGCTTAGCTTCCGAGATCGGGCGCATTCAGTGTGGTGTGGCCGTAGGCTCTGGGACTAGTGAGTTTTGTACTTTTAAGCATCTAGTCGGCTAGACCTTGCAGTTTTGAAAGGCAATTGTGAAATGGCTCACTTCCTGAACTTGGAGCACAAAAAAGCCTACAGCACCTGGTATTCCCAGGTGGTCTCCCATCCAGGTACTAACTAGGCCCGACACTGCTTAGCTTCTGAGATCAGACGAGATCAGGCGCATTCAGTGTGGTGTGGCCGTAGGCTCTGGGCCTAGTGAGTTTTGTACTTTTAAGCATCTAGTCGGCTAGACCTTGCAGTTTTAAAAGGCAATTGAGAAAGGGCTCACTTCCTGAACTTGGAGCACAAAAAAGCCTACAGCACCTGGTATTCCCAGGCGGTCTCCCATCCAGGTACTAACTAGGCCTGACACTGCTTAACTTCCGAGATCAGACGAGATCGGGTGCATTCAGTGTGGTGTGGCCGTAGGCTCTAGGAATGCTAAGAATATTACTCTTATGCATTTGCATTTAGTAAGCTAAGCCATGCAGCCACTTGCAACATGATACCACGCTCATCGCTCGATCAGGCTCGATCAGGCGAGATATATAAGACTGGTGGGCCCATTCAGGACTCCTATGTCTGGTAGGATAACTTTAATTCATCCATCCTGTGTCTGTTGCAGGGAGGTGGAGAGAACAATCAACACAGTAATGGTTTTCTTTCATGCCTCTTGAAGGACTCAATATTCTCTGTACTGCATTACATGTGAAAGTCGATTTATTACCCATGAACACACTACCTGTATGCTAATTCTATGTAAAAAGGTAGCTCCAGCCCTCATGATGTTGTCCAACATTTCCGCTATAAAACGGGATACAATTATTTTGGAAACATACCAAATTTGAAAAATAATTGAGAAGTTGCGCAATTACTTATCATGGAGCACAAAAAAGCCTACAGCACCTGGTATTCCCAGGCAGTCTCCCATCCAGGTACTAACTAGGCCCGACCCTGCTTAGCTTCCGAGATCGGGCGCATTCAGTGTGGTGTGGCCGTAGGCTCTGGGCCTAGTGAGTTTTGTACTTTTAAGCATCTAGTCGGCTAGACCTTGCAGTTTTGAAAGGCAATTGTGAAATGGCTCACTTCCTGAACTTGGAGTACAAAAAAGCCTACAGCACCTGGTATTCCCAGGTGGTCTCCCATCCAGGTACTAACTAGGCCCGACACTGCGTAGCTTCCGAGATCAGACGAGATCGGGCGCAATCAGTGTGGTGTGGCCGTAGGCTCTGGGCCTAGTGAGTTTTGTACTTTTAAGCATCTAGTCAGCTAGACCTTGCAGTTTTGAAAGGCAATTGAGAAATGGCTCACTTCCTGAACTTGGAGCACAAAAAAGCCTACAGCACCTGGTATTCCCAGGCGGTCTCCCATCCAGGTACTAACGAGGCCCGACACTGCTTAGCTTCCGAGATCAGACGAGATGGGGCACATTCAGTGTGGTGTGGCCGCAGGCTCTGGGCCTTGTGAGTTTTGTACTTTTAAGCATCTAGTCAGCTAGACCTTGCAGTTTTGAAAGGCAATTGAGAAATGGCTCACTTCCTGAACTTGGAGCACAAAAAAGCCTACAGCACCTGGTATTCCCAGGCGGTCTCCCATCCAGGTACTAACGAGGCCCGACACTGCTTAGCTTCCGAGATCAGACGAGATCAGGCGCATTCAGTGTGGTGTGGCCGTAGGCTCTGGGCCTTGTGAGTTTTGTACTTTTAAGCATCTAGTCGGCTAGACCTTGCAGTTTTAAAAGGCAATTGAGAAAGGGCTCACTTCCTGAACTTGGAGCACAAAAAAGCCTACAGCACCTGGTATTCCCAGGCGGTCTCCCATCCAGGTACTAACTAGGCCTGACACTGCTTAACTTCCAAGATCAGACGCATTCAGTGTGGTGTGGCCGTAGGCTCTAGGAATGCTAAGAATATTACTCTTATGCATTTGCATTTAGTAAGCTAAGCCATGCAGCCACTTGCAACATGATACCACGCTCATCGCTCGATCAGGCTCGATCAGGCGAGATATATAAGACTGGTGGGCCCATTCAGGACTCCTATGTCTGGTAGGATAACTTTAATTCATCCATCCTGTGTCTGTTGCAGGGAGGTGGAGAGAACAATCAACACAATAATGGTTTTCTTTCATGCCTCTTGAAGGACTCAATATTCTCTGTACTGCATTACATGTGAAAGTCGATTTATTACCCATGAACACACTACCTGTATGCTAATTCTATGTAAAAAGGTAGCTCCAGCCCTCATGATGTTGTCCAACATTTCCGCTATAAAACGGGATACAATTATTTTGGAAACATACCAAATTTGAAAAATAATTGAGAAGTTGCGCAATTACTAATCATGGAGCACAAAAAAAGCCTACAGCACCTGGTATTCCCAGGCAGTCTCCCATCCAGGTACTAACTAGGCCCGACCCTGCTTAGCTTCCGAGATCGGGCGCATTCAGTGTGGTGTGGCCGTAGGCTCTGGGCCTAGTGAGTTTGTACTTTTAAGCATCTAGTCGGCTAGACCTTGCAGTTTTGAAAGGCAATTGTGAAATGGCTCACTTCCTGAACTTGGAGCACAAAAAAGCCTACAGCACCTGGTATTCCCAGGTGGTCTCCCATCCAGGTACTAACTAGGCCCGACACTGCTTAGCTTCCGAGATCAGACGAGATCGGGCGCATTCAGTGTGGTGTGGCGGTAGGCTCTGGGCCTAGTGAGTTTTGTACTTTTAAGCATCTAGTCGGCTAGACCTTGCAGTTTTGAAAGGCAATTGTGAAATGGCTCACTTCCTGAACTTGGAGCACAAAAAAGCCTACAGCACCTGGTATTCCCAGGTGGTCTCCCATCCAGGTACTAACTAGGCCCGACACTGCTTAGCTTCTGAGATCAGACGAGATCAGGCGCATTCGGTGTGGTGTGGCCGTAGGCTCTGGGCCTAGTGAGTTTTGTACTTTTAAGCATCTAGTCAGCTAGACCTTGCAGTTTTGAAAGGCAATTGAGAAATGGCTCACTTCCTGAACTTGGAGCACAAAAAAGCCTACAGCACCTGGTATTCCCAGGCGGTCTCCCATCCAGGTACTAACGAGGCCCGACACTGCTTAGTTTCCGAGATCAGACGAGATGGGGCACATTCAGTGTGGTGTGGCATCAGGCTCTGGGCCTTGTGAGTTTTGTACTTTTAAGCATCTAGTCAGCTAGACCTTGCAGTTTTGAAAGGCAATTGAGAAATGGCTCACTTCCTGAACTTGGAGCACAAAAAAGCCTACAGCACCTGGTATTCCCAGGCGGTCTCCCATCCAGGTACTAACGAGGCCTGACACTGCTTAGCTTCCGAGATCAGACGAGATCAGGCGCATTCAGTGTGGTGTGGCCGTAGGCTCTGGGCCTTGTGAGTTTTGTACTTTTAAGCATCTAGTCGGCTAGACCTTGCAGTTTTAAAAGGCAATTGAGAAAGGGCTCACTTCCTGAACTTGGAGCACAAAAAAGCCTACAGCACCTGGTATTCCCAGGCGGTCTCCCATCCAGGTACTAACTAGGCCTGACACTGCTTAACTTCCAAGATCAGACGCATTCAGTGTGGTGTGGCCGTAGGCTCTAGGAATGCTAAGAATATTACTCTTATGCATTTGCATTTAGTAAGCTAAGCCATGCAGCCACTTGCAACATGATACCACGCTCATCGCTCGATCAGGCTCGATCAGGCGAGATATATAAGACTGGTGGGCCCATTCAGGACTCCTATGTCTGGTAGGATAACTTTAATTCATCCATCCTGTGTCTGTTGCAGGGAGGTGGAGAGAACAATCAACACAATAATGGGTTTCTTTCATGCCTCTTGAAGGACTCAATATTCTCTGTACTGCATTACATGTGAAAGTCGATTTATTACCCATGAACACACTACCTGTATGCTAATTCTATGTAAAAAGGTAGCTCCAGCCCTCATGATGTTGTCCAACATTTCCGCTATAAAACGGGATACAATTATTTTGGAAACATACCAAATTTGAAAAATAATTGAGAAGTTGCGCAATTACTAATCATGGAGCACAAAAAAGCCTACAGCACCTGGTATTCCCAGGCAGTCTCCCATCCAGGTACTAACTAGGCCCGACCCTGCTTAGCTTCCGAGATCAGGCGCATTCAGTGCGGTGTGGACGTAGGCTCTGGGCCTAGTGAGTTTGTACTTTTAAGCATCTAGTCGGCTAGACCTTGCAGTTTTGAAAGGCAATTGTGAAATGGCTCACTTCCTGAACTTGGAGCACAAAAAAGCCTACAGCACCTGGTATTCCCAGGTGGTCTCCCATCCAGGTACTAACTAGGCCCGACACTGCTTAGCTTCCGAGATCAGACGAGATCGGGCGCATTCAGTGTGGTGTGGCCGTAGGCTCTGGGCCTAGTGAGTTTTGTACTTTTAAGCATCTAGTCGGCTAGACCTTGCAGTTTTGAAAGGCAATTGTGAAATGGCTCACTTCCTGAACTTGGAGCACAAAAAAGCCTACAGCACCTGGTATTCCCAGGTGGTCTCCCATCCAGGTACTAACTAGGCCCGACACTGCTTAGCTTCTGAGATCAGACGAGATCAGGCGCATTCAGTGTGGTGTGGCCGTAGGCTCTGGGCCTAGTGAGTTTTGTACTTTTAAGCATCTAGTCGGCTAGACCTTGCAGTTTTAAAAGGCAATTGAGAAAGGGCTCACTTCCTGAACTTGGAGCACAAAAAAGCCTACAGCACCTGGTATTCCCAGGCGGTCTCCCATCCAGGTACTAACTAGGCCTGACACTGCTTAACTTCCGAGATCAGACGAGATCGGGTGCATTCAGTGTGGTGTGGCCGTAGGCTCTAGGAATGCTAAGAATATTACTCTTATGCATTTGCATTTAGTAAGCTAAGCCATGCAGCCACTTGCAATATGATACCACGCTCATCGCTCGATCAGGCGAGATATATAAGACTGGTGGGCCCATTCAGGACTCCTATGTCTGGTAGGATAACTTTAATTCATCCATCCTGTGTCTGTTGCAGGGAGGTGGAGAGAACAATCAACACAATAATGGTTTTCTTTCATGCCTCTTGAAGGACTCAATATTCTCTGTACTGCATTACATGTGAAAGTCGATTTATTACCCATGAACACACTACCTGTATGCTAATTCTATGTAAAAAGGTAGCTCCAGCCCTCATGATGTTGTCCAACATTTCCGCTATAAAACGGGATACAATTATTTTGGAAACATACCAAATTTGAAAAATAATTGAGAAGTTGCGCAATTACTAATCATGGAGCACAAAAAAAGCCTACAGCACCTGGTATTCCCAAGCAGTCTCCCATTCAGGTACTAACTAGGCCCGACCCTGCTTAGCTTCCGAGATCGGGCGCATTCAGTGTGGTGTGGCCATAGGTTCTGGGCCTAGTGAGTTTGTACTTTTAAGCATCTAGTCGGCTAGACCTTGCAGTTTTGAAAGGCAATTGTGAAATGGCTCACTTCCTGAACTTGGAGCACAAAAAAGCCTACAGCACCTGGTATTCCCAGGTGGTCTCCCATCCAGGTACTAACTAGGCCCGACACTGCTTAGCTTCCGAGATCAGACGAGATCGGGCGCATTCAGTGTGGTGTGGCCGTTGGCTCTGGGCCTAGTGAGTTTTGTACTTTTAAGCATCTAGTCGGCTAGACCTTGCAGTTTTGAAAGGCAATTGAGAAATGGCTCACTTCCTGAACTTGGAGTACAAAAAAGCCTACAGCACCTGGTATTGCCAGGCGGTCTCCCATCCAGGTACTAACTAGGCCCGACAATGCTTAGCTTCTGAGATCAGACGAGATCAGGCGCATTCAGTGTGGTGTGGCCGTAGGCTCTGGGCCTAGTGAGTTTTGTACTTTTAAGCATCTAGTCGGCTAGACCTTGCAGTTTTGAAAGGCAATTGTGAAATGGCTCACTTCCTGAACTTGGAGCACAAAATAGCCTACAGCACCTGGTATTCCCAGGCGGTCTCCCATCCAGGTACTAACAAGGCCCGACACTGCTTAGCTTCCGAGATCAGACGAGATCGGGCGCATTCAGTGTGGTGTGGCCGTAGGCTCTGGGCCCTGTGAGTTTTGTACTTTTAAGCATCTAGTCGGCTAGACCTTGCAGTTTTGAAAGGCAATTGAGAAATGGCTCACTTCCTGAACTTGGAGTACAAAAAAGCCTACAGCACCTGGTATTCCCAGGCGGTCTCCCATCCAGGTACTAACTAGGCCCGACACTGCTTAGCTTCTGAGATCAGACGAGATCAGGCGCATTCAGTGTGGTGTGGCCTTAGGCTCTGGGCCTAGTGAGTTTTGTACTTTTAAGCATCTAGTCGGCTAGACCTTGCAGTTTTAAAAGGCAGTTGAGAAAGGGCTCACTTCCTGAACTTGGAGCACAAAAAAGCCTACAGCACCTGGTATTCCCAGGCGGTCTCCCATCCAGGTACTAACTAGGCCTGACACTGCTTAACTTCCGAGATCAGACGAGATCGGGTGCATTCAGTGTGGTGTGGCCGTAGGCTCTAGGAATGCTAAGAATATTACTCTTATGCATTTGCATTTAGTAAGCTAAGCCATGCAGCCACTTGCAACATGATACCACGCTCATCGCTCGATCAGGCGAGATATATAAGACTGGTGGGCCCATTCAGGACTCCTATGTCTGGTAGGATAACTTTAATTCATCCATCCTGTGTCTGTTGCAGGGAGGTGGAGAGAACAATCAACACAATAATGGGTTTCTTTCATGCCTCTTGAAGGACTCAATATTCTCTGTACTGCATTACATGTGAAAGTCGATTTATTACCCATGAACACACTACCTGTATGCTAATTCTATGTAAAAAGGTAGCTCCAGCCCTCATGATGTTGTCCAACATTTCCGCTATAAAACGGGATACAATTATTTTGGAAACATACCAAATTTGAAAAATAATTGAGAAGTTGCGCAATTACTAATCATGGAGCACAAAAAAGCCTACAGCACCTGGTATTCCCAGGCAGTCTCCCATCCAGGTACTAACTAGGCCCGACCCTGCTTAGCTTCCGAGATCGGGCGCATTCAGTGTGGTGTGGCCGTAGGCTCTGGGCCTAGTGAGTTTTGTACTTTTAAGCATCTAGTCGGCTAGACCTTGCAGTTTTGAAAGGCAATTGTGAAATGGCTCACTTCCTGAACTTGGAGTACAAAAAAGCCTACAGCACCTGGTATTCCCAGGTGGTCTCCCATCCAGGTACTAACTAGGCCCGACACTGCGTAGCTTCCGAGATCAGACGAGATCGGGCGCAATCAGTGTGGTGTGGCCGTAGGCTCTGGGCCTAGTGAGTTTTGTACTTTTAAGCATCTAGTCAGCTAGACCTTGCAGTTTTGAAAGGCAATTGAGAAATGGCTCACTTCCTGAACTTGGAGCACAAAAAAGCCTACAGCACCTGGTATTCCCAGGCGGTCTCCCATCCAGGTACTAACGAGGCCCGACACTGCTTAGCTTCCGAGATCAGACGAGATGGGGCACATTCAGTGTGGTGTGGCCGCAGGCTCTGGGCCTTGTGAGTTTTGTACTTTTAAGCATCTAGTCAGCTAGACCTTGCAGTTTTGAAAGGCAATTGAGAAATGGCTCACTTCCTGAACTTGGAGCACAAAAAAGCCTACAGCACCTGGTATTCCCAGGCGGTCTCCCATCCAGGTACTAACGAGGCCCGACACTGTTTAGCTTCCGAGATCAGACGAGATCAGGCGCATTCAGTGTGGTGTGGCCGTAGGCTCTGGGCCTAGTGAGTTTTGTACTTTTAAGCATCTAGTCGGCTAGACCTTGCAGTTTTAAAAGGCAATTGAGAAAGGGCTCACTTCCTGAACTTGGAGCACAAAAAAGCCTACAGCACCTGGTATTCCCAGGCGGTCTCCCATCCAGGTACTAACTAGGCCTGACACTGCTTAACTTCCAAGATCAGACGCATTCAGTGTGGTGTGGCCGTAGGCTCTAGGAATGCTAAGAATATTACTCTTATGCATTTGCATTTAGTAAGCTAAGCCATGCAGCCACTTGCAACATGATACCACGCTCATCGCTCGATCAGGCTCGATCAGGCGAGATATATAAGACTGGTGGGCCCATTCAGGACTCCTATGTCTGGTAGGATAACTTTAATTCATCCATCCTGTGTCTGTTGCAGGGAGGTGGAGAGAACAATCAACACAATAATGGTTTTCTTTCATGCCTCTTGAAGGACTCAATATTCTCTGTACTGCATTACATGTGAAAGTCGATTTATTACCCATGAACACACTACCTGTATGCTAATTCTATGTAAAAAGGTAGCTCCAGCCCTCATGATGTTGTCCAACATTTCCGCTATAAAACGGGATACAATTATTTTGGAAACATACCAAATTTGAAAAATAATTGAGAAGTTGCGCAATTACTAATCATGGAGCACAAAAAAGTCTACAGCACCTGGTATTCCCAGGCAGTCTCCCATCCAGGTACTAACTAGGCCCGACCCTGCTTAGCTTCCGAGATCGGGCGCATTCAGTGTGGTGTGGCCGTAGGCTCTGGGCCTAGTGAGTTTGTACTTTTAAGCATCTAGTCGGCTAGACCTTGCAGTTTTGAAAGGCAATTGTGAAATGGCTCACTTCCTGAACTTGGAGCACAAAAAAGCCTACAGCACCTGGTATTCCCAGGTGGTCTCCCATCCAGGTACTAACTAGGCCCGACACTGCTTAGCTTCCGAGATCAGACGAGATCGGGCGCATTAAGTGTGGTGTGGCTGTAGGCTCTGGGCCTAGTGAGTTTTGTACTTTTAAGCATCTAGTCGGCTAGACCTTGCAGTTTTGAAAGGCAATTGTGAAATGGCTCACTTCCTGAACTTGGAGCACAAAAAAGCCTACAGCACCTGGTATTCCCAGGTGGTCTCCCATCCAGGTACTAACTAGGCCCGACACTGCTTAGCTTCTGAGATCAGACGAGATCAGGCGCATTCAGTGTGGTGTGGCCGTAGGCTCTGGGCCTAGTGAGTTTTGTACTTTTAAGCATCTAGTCGGCTAGACCTTGCAGTTTTAAAAGGCAATTGAGAAAGGGCTCACTTCCTGAACTTGGAGCACAAAAAAGCCTACAGCACCTGGTATTCCCAGGCGGTCTCCCATCCAGGTACTAACTAGGCCTGACACTGCTTAACTTCCGAGATCAGACGAGATCGGGTGCATTCAGTGTGGTGTGGCCGTAGGCTCTAGGAATGCTAAGAATATTACTCTTATGCATTTGCATTTAGTAAGCTAAGCCATGCAGCCACTTGCAACATGATACCACGCTCATCGCTCGATCAGGCTCGATCAGGCGAGATATATAAGACTGGTGGGCCCATTCAGGACTCCTATGTCTGGTAGGATAACTTTAATTCATCCATCCTGTGTCTGTTGCAGGGAGGTGGAGAGAACAATCAACACAATAATGGTTTTCTTTCATGCCTCTTGAAGGACTCAATATTCTCTGTACTGCATTACATGTGAAAGTCGATTTATTACCCATGAACACACTACCTGTATGCTAATTCTATGTAAAAAGGTAGCTCCAGCCCTCATGATGTTGTCCAACATTTCCGCTATAAAACGGGATACAATTATTTTGGAAACATACCAAATTTGAAAAATAATTGAGAAGTTGCGCAATTACTAATCATGGAGCACAAAAAAAGCCTACAGCACCTGGTATTCCCAAGCAGTCTCCCATCCAGGTACTAACTAGGCCCGACCCTGCTTAGCTTCCGAGATCGGGCGCATTCAGTGTGGTGTGGCCGTAGGTTCTGGGCCTAGTGAGTTTGTACTTTTAAGCATCTAGTCGGCTAGACCTTGCAGTTTTGAAAGGCAATTGTGAAATGGCTCACTTCCTGAACTTGGAGCACAAAAAAGCCTACAGCACCTGGTATTCCCAGGTGGTCTCCCATCCAGGTACTAACTAGGCCCGACACTGCTTAGCTTCCGAGATCAGACGAGATCGGGCGCAATCAGTGTGGTGTGTCCGTAGTCTCTGGGCCTAGTGAGTTTTGTACTTTTAAGCATCTAGTCAGCTAGACCTTGCAGTTTTGAAAGGCAATTGAGAAATGGCTCACTTCCTGAACTTGGAGCACAAAAAAGCCTACAGCACCTGGTATTCCCAGGCGGTCTCCCATCCAGGTACTAACGAGGCCCGACACTGCTTAGCTTCCGAGATCAGACGAGATCAGGCACATTCAGTGTGGTGTGGCCGTAGGCTCTGGGCCTTGTGAGTTTTGTACTTTTAAGCATCTAGTCGGCTAGACCTTGCAGTTTTAAAAGGCAATTGAGAAAGGGCTCACTTCCTGAACTTGGAGCACAAAAAAGCCTACAGCACCTGGTATTCCCAGGCAGTCTCCCATCCAGGTACTAACTAGGCCTGACACTGCTTAACTTCCGAGATCAGACGAGATCGGGTGCATTCAGTGTGGTGT
Source organism: Ambystoma mexicanum (assembly GCF_040938575.1). Taxonomy (NCBI): domain Eukaryota; kingdom Metazoa; phylum Chordata; class Amphibia; order Caudata; family Ambystomatidae; genus Ambystoma; species Ambystoma mexicanum. Next base: position 844,032,871 of record NC_090927.1, read on the forward strand.
GGCCGTAGGCTCTAGGAATGCTAAGAATATTACTCTTATGCATTTGCATTTAGTAAGCTAAGCCATGCAGCCACTTGCAACATGATACCACGCTCATCGCTCGATCAGGCTCGATCAGGCGAGATATATAAGACTGGTGGGCCCATTCAGGACTCCTATGTCTGGTAGGATAACTTTAATTCATCCATCCTGTGTCTGTTGCAGGGAGGTGGAGAGAACAATCAACACAATAATGGTTTTCTTTCATGCCTCTTGAAGGACTCAATATTCTCTGTACTGCATTACATGTGAAAGTCGATTTATTACCCATGAACACACTACCTGTATGCTAATTCTATGTAAAAAGGTAGCTCCAGCCCTCATGATGTTGTCCAACATTTCCGCTATAAAACGGGATACAATTATTTTGGAAACATACCAAATTTGAAAAATAATTGAGAAGTTGCGCAATTACTAATCATGGAGCACAAAAAAGCCTACAGCACCTGGTATTCCCAGGCAGTCTCCCATCCAGGTACTAACTAGGCCCGACCCTGTTTAGCTTCCGAGATCGGGCGCATTCAGTGTGGTGTGGCCGTAGGCTCTGGGCCTAGAGAGTTTTGTACTTTTAAGCATCTAGTCGGCTAGACCTTGCAGTTTTGAAAGGCAATTGTGAAATAGGCTCACTTCCTGAACTTGGAGCACAAAAAAGCCTACAGCACCTGGTATTCCCAGGCGGTCTCCCATCCAGGTACTAACGAGGCCCTACACTGCTTAGCTTCTGAGATCAGACGCATTCAGTGTGGTGTGGCCGTAGGCTCTGGGCCTTGTGAGTTTTGTACTTTTAAGCATCTAGTCGGCTAGACCTTGCAGTTTTGAAAGGCAATTGTGAAATGGCTCACTTCCTGAACTTGGAGCACAAAAAAGCCTACAGCACCTGGTATTCCCAGGCGGTCTCCCATCCAGGTACTAACGAGGCCCGACACTGCTTAGCTTCCGAGATCAGACGAGTTCGGGCGCATTCAGTGTGGTGTGGCCGTAGGCTCTGGGCCTTGTGAGTTTTGTACTTTTAAGCATCTAGTCGGCTAGACCTTGCAGTTTTGAAAGGCAATTGAGAAATGGCTCACTTCCTGAACTTGGAGTACAAAAAAGCCTACAGCACCTGGTATTCCCAGGCGGTCTCCCATCCAGGTACTAATTAGGCCCGACACTGCTTAGCTTCTGAGATCAGACGAGATCAGGCGCATTCAGTGTGGTGTGGCCGTAGGCTCTGGGCCGAGTGAGTTTTGTACTTTTAAGCATCTAGTCGGCTAGACCTTGCAGTTTTGAAAGGCAATTGTGAAATGGCTCACTTCCTGAACTTGGAGCACAAAAAAGCCTACAGCACCTTGTATTCCCAGGTGGTCTCCCATCCAGGTACTAACTAGGACCGACACTGCTTAGCTTCTGAGATCAGACGAGATCAGGCGCATTCAGTGTGGTGTGGCCGTAGGCTCTGGGCCTAGTGAGTTTTGTACTTTTAAGCATCTAGTCGGCTAGACCTTGCAGTTTTAAAAGGCAATTGAGAAAGGCCTCACTTCCTGAACTTGGAGCACAAAAAAGCCTACAGCACCTGGTATTCCCAGGCCTTCTCCCATCCAGGTACTAACTAGGCCTGACACTGCTTAACTTCCGAGATCAGACGAGATCGGGTGCATTCAGTGTGGTGTGGCCGTAGGCTCTAGGAATGCTAAGAATATTACTCTTATGCATTTGCATTTAGTAAGCTAAGCCATGCAGCCACTTGCAACATGATACCACGCTCATCGCTCGATCAGGCGAGATATATAAGACTGGTGGGCCCATTCAGGACTCCTATGTCTGGTAGGATAACTTTAATTCATCCATCCTGTGTCTGTTGCAGGGAGGTGGAGAGAACAATCAACACAATAATGGTTTTCTTTCATGCCTCTTGAAGGACTCAATATTCTCTGTACTGCATTACATGTGAAAGTCGATTTATTACCCATGAACACACTACCTGTATGCTAATTCTATGTAAAAAGGTAGCTCCAGCCCTCATGATGTTGTCCAACATTTCCGCTATAAAACGGGATACAATTATTTTGGAAACATACCAAATTTGAAAAATAATTGAGAAGTTGCGCAATTACTAATCATGGAGCACAAAAAAGCCTACAGCACCTGGTATTCCCAGGCAGTCTCCCATCCAGGTACTAACGAGGCCCTACACTGCTTAGCTTCCGAGATCAGACGCATTCAGTGTGGTGTGGCCGTAGGCTCTGGGCCTTGTGAGTTTTGTACTTTTAAGCATCTAGTCGGCTAGACCTTGCAGTTTTGAAAGGCAATTGTGAAATGGCTCACTTCCTGAACTTGGAGCACAAAAAAGCCTACAGCACCTGGTATTCCCAGGCGGTCTCCCATCCAGGTACTAACAAGGCCCGACACTGCTTAGCTTCCGAGATCAGATGAGATCGGGCGCATTCAGTGTGATGTGGCCGTAGGCTCTGGGCCTTGTGAGTTTTGTACTTTTAAGCATCTAGTCGGCTAGACCTTGCAGTTTTGAAAGGCAATTGAGAAATGGCTCACTTCCTGAACTTGGAGTACAAAAAAGCCTACAGCACCTGGTATTCCCAGGCGGTCTCCCATCCAGGTACTAACTAGGCCCGACACTGCTTAGCTTCTGAGATCAGACGAGATCAGGCGCATTCAGTGTGGTGTGGCCTTAGGCTCTGGGCCTAGTGAGTTTTGAACTTTTAAGCATCTAGTCGGCTAGACCTTGCAGTTTTAAAAGGCAATTGAGAAAGGGCTCACTTCCTGAACTTGGAGCACAAAAAAGCCTACAGCACCTGGTATTCCCAGGCGGTCTCCCATCCAGGTACTAACTAGGCCTGACACTGCTTAACTTCCGAGATCAGACGAGATCGGGTGCATTCAGTGTGGTGTGGCCGTAGGCTCTAGGAATGCTAAGAATATTACTCTTATGCATTTGCATTTAGTAAGCTAAGCCATGCAGCCACTTGCAACATGATACCACGCTCATCGCTCGATCAGGCTCGATCAGGCGAGATATATAAGACTGGTGGGCCCATTCAGGACTCCTATGTCTGGTAGGATAACTTTAATTCATCCATCCTGTGTCTGTTGCAGGGAGGTGGAGAGAACAATCAACACAATAATGGGTTTCTTTCATGCCTCTTGAAGGACTCAATATTCTCTGTACTGCATTACATGTGAAAGTCGATTTATTACCCATGAACACACTACCTGTATGCTAATTCTATGTAAAAAGGTAGCTCCAGCCCTCATGATGTTGTCCAACATTTCCGCTATAAAACGGGATACAATTATTTTGGAAACATACCAAATTTGAAAAATAATTGAGAATTTGCGCAATTACTAATCATGGAGCACAAAAAAGCCTACAGCACCTGGTATTCCCAGGCAGTCTCCCATCCAGGTACTAACTAGGCCTGACCCTGCTTAGCTTCTGAGATTGGGCGCATTCAGTGTGGTGTGGCCGTAGGCTCTGGGCCTAGTGAGTTTTGTACTTTTAAGCATCTAGTCGGCTAGACCTTGCAGTTTTGAAAGGCAATTGTGAAATGGCTCACTTCCTGAACTTGGAGTACAAAAAAGCCTACAGCACCTGGTATTCCCAGGTGGTCTCCCATCCAGGTACTAACTAGGCCCGACACTGCTTAGCTTCCGAGATCAGACGAGATCGGGCGCAATCAGTGTGGTGTGGCCGTAGGCTCTGGGCCTAGTGAGTTTTGTACTTTTAAGCATCTAGTCAGCTAGACCTTGCAGTTTTGAAAGGCAATTGAGAAATGGCTCACTTCCTGAACTTGGAGCACAAAAAAACCTACAGCACCTGGTATTCCCAGGCGGTCTCCCATCCAGGTACTAACGAGGCCCGACACTGCTTAGCTTCCGAGATCAGACAAGATCAGGCACATTCAGTGTGGTGTGGCCGTAGGCTCTGGGCCTTGTGAGTTTTGTACTTTTAAGCATCTAGTCGGCTAGACCTTGCAGTTTTAAAAGGCAATTGAGAAAGGGCTCACTTCCTGAACTTGGAGCACAAAAAAGCCTACAGCACCTGGTATTCCCAGGCGGTCTCCCATCCAGGTACTAACTAGGCCTAACACTGCTTAACTTCCGAGATCAGACGAGATCGGGTGCATTCAGTGTGGTGTGGCCGTAGGTTCTAGGAATGCTAAGAATATTACTCTTATGCATTTGCATTTAGTAAGCTAAGCCATGCAGCCACTTGCAACATGATACCACGCTCATCGCTCGATCAGGCTCGATCAGGCGAGATATATAAGACTGGTGGGCCCATTCAGGACTCCTATGTCTGGTAGGATAACTTTAATTCATCCATCCTGTGTCTGTTGCAGGGAGGTGGAGAGAACAATCAACACAATAATGGGTTTCTTTCATGCCTCTTGAAGGACTCAATATTCTCTGTACTGCATTACATGTGAAAGTCGATTTATTACCCATGAACACACTACCTGTATGCTAATTCTATGTAAAAAGGTAGCTCCAGCCCTCATGATGTTGTCCAACATTTCCGCTATAAAACGGGATACAATTATTTTGGAAACATACCAAATTTGAAAAATAATTGAGAATTTGCGCAATTACTAATCATGGAGCACAAAAAAGCCTACAGCACCTGGTATTCCCAGGCAGTCTCCCATCCAGGTACTAACTAGGCCTGACCCTGCTTAGCTTCCGAGATTGGGCGCATTCAGTGTGGTGTGGCCGTAGGCTCTGGGCCTAGTGAGTTTTGTACTTTTAAGCATCTAGTCGGCTAGACCTTGCAGTTTTGAAAGGCAATTGTGAAATGGCTCACTTCCTGAACTTGGAGTACAAAAAAGCCTACAGCACCTGGTATTCCCAGGTGGTCTCCCATCCAGGTACTAACTAGGCCCGACACTGCTTAGCTTCCGAGATCAGACGAGATCGGGCGCAATCAGTGTGGTGTGGCCGTAGGCTCTGGGCCTAGTGAGTTTTGTACTTTTAAGCATCTAGTCAGCTAGACCTTGCAGTTTTGAAAGGCAATTGAGAAATGGCTCACTTCCTGAACTTGGAGCACAAAAAAACCTACAGCACCTGGTATTCCCAGGCGGTCTCCCATCCAGGTACTAACGAGGCCCGACACTGCTTAGCTTCCGAGATCAGACAAGATCAGGCACATTCAGTGTGGTGTGGCCGTAGGCTCTGGGCCTTGTGAGTTTTGTACTTTTAAGCATCTAGTCGGCTAGACCTTGCAGTTTTAAAAGGCAATTGAGAAAGGGCTCACTTCCTGAACTTGGAGCACAAAAAAGCCTACAGCACCTGGTATTCCCAGGCAGTCTCCCATCCAGGTACTAACTAGGCCTGACACTGCTTAACTTCCGAGATCAGACGAGATCGGGTGCATTCAGTGTGGTGTGGCCGTAGGCTCTAGGAATGCTAAGAATATTACTCTTATGCATTTGCATTTAGTAAGCTAAGCCATGCAGCCACTTGCAACATGATACCACGCTCATCGCTCGATCAGGCTCGATCAGGCGAGATATATAAGACTGGTGGGCCCATTCAGGACTCCTATGTCTGGTAGGATAACTTTAATTCATCCATCCTGTGTCTGTTGCAGGGAGGTGGAGAGAACAATCAACACAATAATGGTTTTCTTTCATGCCTCTTGAAGGACTCAATATTCTCTGTACTGCATTACATGTGAAAGTCGATTTATTACCCATGAACACACTACCTGTATGCTAATTCTATGTAAAAAGGTAGCTCCAGCCCTCATGATGTTGTCCAACATTTCCGCTATAAAACGGGATACAATTATTTTGGAAACATACCAAATTTGAAAAATAATTGAGAAGTTGCGCAATTACTAATCATGGAGCACAAAAAAGCCTACAGCACCTGGTATTCCCAGGCAGTCTCCCATCCAGGTACTAACTAGGCCCGACCCTGTTTAGCTTCCGAGATCGGGCGCATTCAGTGTGGTGTGGCCGTAGGCTCTGGGCCTAGAGAGTTTTGTACTTTTAGGCATCTAGTCGGCTAGACCTTGCAGTTTTGAAAGGCAATTGTGAAATGGCTCACTTCCTGAACTTGGAGCACAAAAAAGCCTACAGCACCTGGTATTCCCAGGCGGTCTCCCATCCAGGTACTAACAAGGCCCGACACTGCTTAGCTTCCGAGATCAGACGAGATCGGGCGCATTCAGTGTGGTGTGGCCGTAGGCTCTGGGCCTTGTGAGTTTTGTACTTTTAAGCATCTAGTCGGCTAGACCTTGCAGTTTTGAAAGGCAATTGAGAAATGGCTCACTTCCTGAACTTGGAGTACAAAAAAGCCTACAGCACCTGGTATTCCCAGGCGGTCTCCCATCCAGGTACTAACTAGGCCCGACACTGCTTAGCTTCTGAGATCAGACGAGATCAGGCGCATTCAGTGTGGTGTGGCCTTAGGCTCTGGGCCTAGTGAGTTTTGTACTTTTAAGCATCTAGTCGGCTAGACCTTGCAGTTTTAAAAGGCAATTGAGAAAGGCCTCACTTCCTGAACTTGGAGCACAAAAAAGCCTACAGCACCTGGTATTCCCAGGCAGTCTCCCATCCAGGTACTAACTAGGCCTGACACTGCTTAACTTCCGAGATCAGACGAGATCGGGTGCATTCAGTGTGGTGTGGCCGTAGGCTCTAGGAATGCTAAGAATATTACTCTTATGCATTTGCATTTAGTAAGCTAAGCCATGCAGCCACTTGCAACATGATACCACGCTCATCGCTCGATCAGGCTCGATCAGGCGAGATATATAAGACTGGTGGGCCCATTCAGGACTCCTATGTCTGGTAGGATAACTTTAATTCATCCATCCTGTGTCTGTTGCAGGGAGGTGGAGAGAACAATCAACACAATAATGGGTTTCTTTCATGCCTCTTGAAGGACTCAATATTCTCTGTACTGCATTACATGTGAAAGTCGATTTATTACCCATGAACACACTACCTGTATGCTAATTCTATGTAAAAAGGTAGCTCCAGCCCTCATGATGTTGTCCAACATTTCCGCTATAAAACGGGATACAATTATTTTGGAAACATACCAAATTTGAAAAATAATTGAGAATTTGCGCAATTACTAATCATGGAGCACAAAAAAGCCTACAGCACCTGGTATTCCCAGGCAGTCTCCCATCCAGGTACTAACTAGGCCCGACCCTGCTTAGCTTCCGAGATCGGGCGCATTCAGTGTGGTGTGGCCGTAGGCTCTGGGCCTAGTGAGTTTTGTACTTTTACGCATCTAGTCGGCTAGACCTTGCAGTTTTGAAAGGCAATTGTGAAATGGCTCACTTCCTGAACTTGGAGTACAAAAAAGCCTACAGCACCTGGTATTCCCAGGTGGTCTCCCATCCAGGTACTAACTAGGCCCGACACTGCTTAGCTTCCGAGATCAGACGAGATCGGGCGCAATCAGTGTGGTGTGGCCGTAGGCTCTGGGCCTAGTGAGTTTTGTACTTTTAAGCATCTAGTCAGCTAGACCTTGCAGTTTTGAAAGGCAATTGAGAAATGGCTCACTTCCTGAACTTGGAGCACAAAAAAGCCTACAGCACCTGGTATTCCCAGGCGGTCTCCCATCCAGGTACTAACGAGGCCCGACACTGCTTAGCTTCCGAGATCAGACGAGATGGGGCGCATTCAGTGTGGTGTGGCCGCAGGCTCTGGACCTTGTGAGTTTTGTACTTTTAAGCATCTAGTCAGCTAGACCTTGCAGTTTTGAAAGGCAATTGAGAAATGGCTCACTTCCTGAACTTGGAGCACAAAAAAGCCTACAGCACCTGGTATTCCCAGGCGGTCTCCCATCCAGGTACTAACGAGGCCCGACACTGCTTAGCTTCCGAGATCAGACGAGATCAGGCGCATTCAGTGTGGTGTGGCCGTAGGCTCTGGGCCTTGTGAGTTTTGTACTTTTAAGCATCTAGTCGGCTAGACCTTGCAGTTTTAAAAGGCAATTGAGAAAGGGCTCACTTCCTGAACTTGGAGCACAAAAAAGCCTACAGCACCTGGTATTCCCAGGCGGTCTCCCATCCAGGTACTAACTAGGCCTGACACTGCTTAACTTCCAAGATCAGACGAGATCGGGTGCATTCAGTGTGGTGTGGCCGTAGGCTCTAGGAATGCTAAGAATATTACTCTTATGCATTTGCATTTAGTAAGCTAAGCCATGCAGCCACTTGCAACATGATACCACGCTCATCGCTCGATCAGGCTCGATCAGGCGAGATATATAAGACTGGTGGGCCCATTCAGGACTCCTATGTCTGGTAGGATAACTTTAATTCATCCATCCTGTGTCTGTTGCAGGGAGGTGGAGAGAACAATCAACACAATAATGGGTTTCTTTCATGCCTCTTGAAGGACTCAATATTCTCTGTACTGCATTACATGTGAAAGTCGATTTATTACCCATGAACACACTACCTGTATGCTAATTCTATGTAAAAAGGTAGCTCCAGCCCTCATGATGTTGTCCAACATTTCCGCTATAAAACGGGATACAATTATTTTGGAAACATACCAAATTTGAAAAATAATTGAGAAGTTGCGCAATTACTAATCATGGAGCACAAAAAAGCCTACAGCACCTGGTATTCCCAGGCAGTCTCCCATCCAGGTACTAACTAGGCCTGACCCTGCTCAGCTTCCGAGATCGGGCGCATTCAGTGTGGTGTGGCCGTAGGCTCTGGGCCTAGTGAGTTTTGTACTTTTAAGCATCTAGTCGGCTAGACCTTGCAGTTTTGAAAGGGAATTGTGAAATGGCTCACTTCCTGAACTTGGAGCACAAAAAAGCCTACAGCACCTGGTATTCCCAGGCGGTCTCCCATCCAGGTACTAACGAGGCCCGACACTGCTTAGCTTCCGAGATCAGACGAGATCGGGCGCATTCAGTGTGGTGTGGCCGTAGGCTCTGGGCCTTGTGAGTTTTGTACTTTTAAGCATCTAGTCGGCTAGACCTTGCAGTTTTGAAAGGCAATTGAGAAATGGCTCACTTCCTGAACTTGGAGTACAAAAAAGCCTACAGCACCTGGTATTCCCAGGCGGTCTCCCATCCAGGTACTAACTAGGCCCGACATTGCTTAGCTTCTGAGATCAGACGAGATCAGGCGCATTCAGTGTGGTGTGGCCGTAGGCTCTGGGCCTAGTGAGTTTTGTACTTTTAAGCATCTAGTCGGCTAGACCTTGCAGTTTTGAAAGGCAATTGAGAAAGGGCTCACTTCCTGAACTTGGAGCACAAAAAAGCCTACAGCACCTGGTATTCCCAGGCGGTCTCCCATCCAGGTACTAACTAGGCGTAACACTGCTTAACTTCCGAGATCAGACGAGATCGGGTGCATTCAGTGTGGTGTGGCCGTAGGCTCTAGGAATGCTAAGAATATTACTCTTATGCATTTGCATTTAGTAAGCTAAGCCATGCAGCCACTTGCAACATGATACCACGCTCATCGCTCGATCAGGCTCGATCAGGCGAGATATATAAGACTGGTGGGCCCATTCTGGACTCCTATGTCTGGTAGGATAACTTTAATTCATCCATCCTGTGTCTGTTGCAGGGAGGTGGAGAGAACAATCAACACAGTAATGGTTTTCTTTCATGCCTCTTGAAGGACTCAATATTCTCTGTACTGCATTACATGTGAAAGTCGATTTATTACCCATGAACACACTACCTGTATGCTAATTCTATGTAAAAAGGTAGCTCCAGCCCTCATGATGTTGTCCAACATTTCCGCTATAAAACGGGATACAATTATTTTGGAAACATACCAAATTTGAAAAATAATTGAGAAGTTGCGCAATTACTAATCATGGAGCACAAAAAAGCCTACAGCACCTGGTATTCCCAGGCAGTCTCCCATCCAGGTACTAACTAGGCCCGACCCTGCTTAGCTTCCGAGATCGGGCGCATTCAGTGTGGTGTGGCCGTAGGCTCTGGGACTAGTGAGTTTTGTACTTTTAAGCATCTAGTCGGCTAGACCTTGCAGTTTTGAAAGGCAATTGTGAAATGGCTCACTTCCTGAACTTGGAGCACAAAAAATCCTACAGCACCTGGTATTCCCAGGTGGTCTCCCATCCAGGTACTAACTAGGCCCGACACTGCTTAGCTTCTGAGATCAGACGAGATCAGGCGCATTCAGTGTGGTGTGGCCGTAGGCTCTGGGCCTAGTGAGTTTTGTACTTTTAAGCATCTAGTCGGCTAGACCTTGCAGTTTTAAAAGGCAATTGAGAAAGGCCTCACTTCCTGAACTTGGAGCACAAAAAAGCCTACAGCACCTGGTATTCCCAGGCCTTCTCCCATCCAGGTACTAACTAGGCCTGACACTGCTTAACTTCCGAGATCAGACGAGATCGGGTGCATTCAGTGTGGTGTGGCCGTAGGCTCTAGGAATGCTAAGAATATTACTCTTATGCATTTGCATTTAGTAAGCTAAGCCATGCAGCCACTTGCAACATGATACCACGCTCATCGCTCGATCAGGCTCGATCAGGCGAGATATATAAGACTGGTGGGCCCATTCAGGACTCCTATGTCTGGTAGGATAACTTTAATTCATCCATCCTGTGTCTGTTGCAGGGAGGTGGAGAGAACAATCAACACAATAATGGTTTTCTTTCATGCCTCTTGAAGGACTCAATATTCTCTGTACTGCATTACATGTGAAAGTCGATTTATTACCCATGAACACACTACCTGTATGCTAATTCTATGTAAAAAGGTAGCTCCAGCCCTCATGATGTTGTCCAACATTTCCGCTATAAAACGGGATACAATTATTTTGGAAACATACCAAATTTGAAAAATAATTGAGAAGTTGCGCAATTACTAATCATGGAGCACAAAAAAGCCTACAGCACCTGGTATTCCCAGGCAGTCTCCCATCCAGGTACTAACGAGGCCCTACACTGCTTAGCTTCCGAGATCAGACGCATTCAGTGTGGTGTGGCCGTAGGCTCTGGGCCTTGTGAGTTTTGTACTTTTAAGCATCTAGTCGGCTAGACCTTGCAGTTTTGAAAGGCAATTGTGAAATGGCTCACTTCCTGAACTTGGAGCACAAAAAAGCCTACAGCACCTGGTATTCCCAGGCGGTCTCCCATCCAGGTACTAACAAGGCCCGACACTGCTTAGCTTCCGAGATCAGACGAGATCGGGCGCATTCAGTGTGATGTGGCCGTAGGCTCTGGGCCTTGTGAGTTTTGTACTTTTAAGCATCTAGTCGGCTAGACCTTGCAGTTTTGAAAGGCAATTGAGAAATGGCTCACTTCCTGAACTTGGAGTACAAAAAAGCCTACAGCACCTGGTATTCCCAGGCGGTCTCCCATCCAGGTACTAACTAGGCCCGACACTGCTTAGCTTCTGAGATCAGACGAGATCAGGCGCATTCAGTGTGGTGTGGCCTTAGGCTCTGGGCCTAGTGAGTTTTGTACTTTTAAGCATCTAGTCGGCTAGACCTTGCAGTTTTAAAAGGCAATTAAGAAAGGGCTCACTTCTTGAACTTGGAGCACAAAAAAGCCTACAGCACCTGGTATTCCCAGGCGGTCTCCCATCCAGGTACTAACTAGGCCTGACACTGCTTAACTGTGCATTCAGTGTGGTGTGGCCGTAGGCTCTAGGAATGCTAAGAATATTACTCTTATGCATTTGCATTTAGTAAGCTAAGCCATGCAGCCACTTGCAACATGATACCACGCTCATCGCTCGATCAGGCTCGATCAGGCGAGATATATAAGACTGGTGGGCCCATTCAGGACTCCTATGTCTGGTAGGATAACTTTAATTCATCCATCCTGTGTCTGTTGCAGGGAGGTGGAGAGAACAATCAACACAATAATGGGTTTCTTTCATGCCTCTTGAAGGACTCAATATTCTCTGTACTGCATTACATGTGAAAGTCGATTTATTACCCATGAACACACTACCTGTATGCTAATTCTATGTAAAAAGGTAGCTCCAGCCCTCATGATGTTGTCCAACATTTCCGCTATAAAACGGGATACAATTATTTTGGAAACATACCAAATTTGAAAAATAATTGAGAATTTGCGCAATTACTAATCATGGAGCACAAAAAAGCCTACAGCACCTGGTATTCCCAGGCAGTCTCCCATCCAGGTACTAACTAGGCCTGACCCTGTTTAGCTTCCGAGATTGGGCGCATTCAGTGTGGTGTGGCCGTAGGCTCTGGGCCTAGTGAGTTTTGTACTTTTAAGCATCTAGTCGGCTAGACCTTGCAGTTTTGAAAGGCAATTGTGAAATGGCTCACTTCCTGAACTTGGAGTACAAAAAAGCCTACAGCACCTGGTATTCCCCGGTGGTCTCCCATCCAGGTACTAACTAGGCCCGACACTGCTTAGCTTCCGAGATCAGACGAGATCGGGCGCAATCAGTGTGGTGTGGCCGTAGGCTCTGGGCCTAGTGAGTTTTGTACTTTTAAGCATCTAGTCAGCTAGACCTTGCAGTTTTGAAAGGCAATTGAGAAATGGCTCACTTCCTGAACTTGGAGCACAAAAAAGCCTACAGCACCTGGTATTCCCAGGCGGTCTCCCATCCAGGTACTAACGAGGCCCGACACTGCTTAGCTTCCGAGATCAGACGAGATCAGGCACATTCAGTGTGGTGTGGCCGTAGGCTCTGGGCCTTGTGAGTTTTGTACTTTTAAGCATCTAGTCGGCTAGACCTTGCAGTTTTAAAAGGCAATTGAGAAAGGGCTCACTTCCTGAACTTGGAGCACAAAAAAGCCTACAGCACCTGGTATTCCCAGGCAGTCTCCCATCCAGGTACTAACTAGGCCTGACACTGCTTAACTTCCGAGATCAGACGAGATCGGGTGCATTCAGTGTGGTGTGGCCGTAGGCTCTAGGAATGCTAAGAATATTACTCTTATGCATTTGCATTTAGTAAGCTAAGCCATGCAGCCACTTGCAACATGATACCACGCTCATCGCTCGATCAGGCTCGATCAGGCGAGATATATAAGACTGGTGGGCCCATTCAGGACTCCTATGTCTGGTAGGATAACTTTAATTCATCCATCCTGTGTCTGTTGCAGGGAGGTGGAGAGAACAATCAACACAATAATGGTTTTCTTTCATGCCTCTTGAAGGACTCAATATTCTCTGTACTGCATTACATGTGAAAGTCGATTTATTACCCATGAACACACTACCTGTATGCTAATTCTATGTAAAAAGGTAGCTCCAGCCCTCATGATGTTGTCCAACATTTCCGCTATAAAACGGGATACAATTATTTTGGAAACATACCAAATTTGAAAAATAATTGAGAAGTTGCGCAATTACTAATCATGGAGCACAAAAAAGCCTACAGCACCTGGTATTCCCAGGCAGTCTCCCATCCAGGTACTAACTAGGCCCGACCCTGTTTAGCTTCCGAGATCGGGCGCATTCAGTGTGGTGTGGCCGTAGGCTCTGGGCCTAGAGAGTTTTGTACTTTTAAGCATCTAGTCGGCTAGACCTTGCAGTTTTGAAAGACAATTGTGAAATAGGCTCACTTCCTGAACTTGGAGCACAAAAAAGCCTACAGCACCTGGTATTCCCAGGCGGTCTCCCATCCAGGTACTAACGAGGCCCTACACTGCTTAGCTTCTGAGATCAGACGCATTCAGTGTGGTGTGGCCGTAGGCTCTGGGCCTTGTGAGTTTTGTACTTTTAAGCATCTAGTCGGCTAGACCTTGCAGTTTTGAAAGGCAATTGTGAAATGGCTCACTTCCTGAACTTGGAGCACAAAAAAGCCTACAGCACCTGGTATTCCCAGGCGGTCTCCCATCCAGGTACTAACGAGGCCCGACACTGCTTAGCTTCCGAGATCAGACGAGTTCGGGCGCATTCAGTGTGGTGTGGCCGTAGGCTCTGGGCCTTGTGAGTTTTGTACTTTTAAGCATCTAGTCGGCTAGACCTTGCAGTTTTGAAAGGCAATTGAGAAATGGCTCACTTCCTGAACTTGGAGTACAAAAAAGCCTACAGCACCTGGTATTCCCAGGCGGTCTCCCATCCAGGTACTAACTAGGCCCGACACTGCTTAGCTTCTGAGATCAGACGAGATCAGGCGCATTCAGTGTGGTGTGGCCGTAGGCTCTGGGCCGAGTGAGTTTTGTACTTTTAAGCATCTAGTCGGCTAGACCTTGCAGTTTTGAAAGGCAATTGTGAAATGGCTCACTTCCTGAACTTGGAGCACAAAAAAGCCTACAGCACCTGGTATTCCCAGGTGGTCTCCCATCCAGGTACTAACTAGGCCCAACACTGCTTAGCTTTTGAGATCAGACGAGATCAGGCGCATTCAGTGTGGTGTGGCCGTAGGCTCTGGGCCTAGTGAGTTTTGTACTTTTAAGCATCTAGTCGGCTAGACCTTGCAGTTTTAAAAGGCAATTGAGAAAGGCCTCACTTCCTGAACTTGGAGCACAAAAAAGCCTACAGCACCTGGTATTCCCAGGCCTTCTCCCATCCAGGTACTAACTAGGCCTGACACTGGTTAACTTCCGAGATCAGACGAGATCGGGTGCATTCAGTGTGGTGTGGCCGTAGGCTCTAGGAATGCTAAGAATATTACTCTTATGCATTTGCATTTAGTAAGCTAAGCCATGCAGCCACTTGCAACATGATACCACGCTCATCGCTCGATCAGGCTCGATCAGGCGAGATATATAAGACTGGTGGGCCCATTCAGGACTCCTATGTCTGGTAGGATAACTTTAATTCATCCATCCTGTGTCTGTTGCAGGGAGGTGGAGAGAACAATCAACACAATAATGGTTTTCTTTCATGCCTCTTGAAGGACTCAATATTCTCTGTACTGCATTACATGTGAAAGTCGATTTATTACCCATGAACACACTACCTGTATGCTAATTCTATGTAAAAAGGTAGCTCCAGCCCTCATGATGTTGTCCAACATTTCCGCTATAAAACGGGATACAATTATTTTGGAAACATACCAAATTTGAAAAATAATTGAGAAGTTGCGCAATTACTAATCATGGAGCACAAAAAAGCCTACAGCACCTGGTATTCCCAGGCAGTCTCCCATCCAGGTACTAACGAGGCCCTACACTGCTTAGCTTCCGAGATCAGACGCATTCAGTGTGGTGTGGCCGTAGGCTCTGGGCCTTGTGAGTTTTGTACTTTTAAGCATCTAGTCGGCTAGACCTTGCAGTTTTGAAAGGCAATTGTGAAATGGCTCACTTCCTGAACTTGGAGCACAAAAAAGCCTACAGCACCTGGTATTCCCAGGCGGTCTCCCATCCAGGTACTAACAAGGCCCGACACTGCTTAGCTTCCGAGATCAGACGAGATCGGGCGCATTCAGTGTGGTGTGGCCGTAGGCTCTGGGCCTTGTGAGTTTTGTACTTTTAAGCATCTAGTCGGCTAGACCTTGCAGTTTTGAAAGGCAATTGAGAAATGGCTCACTTCCTGAACTTGGAGTACAAAAAAGCCTACAGCACCTGGTATTCCCAGGCGGTCTCCCATCCAGGTACTAACTAGGCCCGACACTGCTTAGCTTCTGAGATCAGACGAGATCAGGCGCATTCAGTGTGGTGTGGCCTTAGGCTCTGGGCCTAGTGAGTTTTGTACTTTTAAGCATCTAGTCGGCTAGACCTTGCAGTTTTAAAAGGCAATTAAGAAAGGGCTCACTTCCTGAACTTGGAGCACAAAAAAGCCTACAGCACCTGGTATTCCCAGGCGGTCTCCCATCCAGGTACTAACTAGGCCTGACACTGCTTAACTGTGCATTCAGTGTGGTGTGGCCGTAGGCTCTAGGAATGCTAAGAATATTACTCTTATGCATTTGCATTTAGTAAGCTAAGCCATGCAGCCACTTGCAACATGATACCACGCTCATCGCTCGATCAGGCTCGATCAGGCGAGATATATAAGACTGGTGGGCCCATTCAGGACTCCTATGTCTGGTAGGATAACTTTAATTCATCCATCCTGTGTCTGTTGCAGGGAGGTGGAGAGAACAATCAACACAATAATGGGTTTCTTTCATGCCTCTTGAAGGACTCAATATTCTCTGTACTGCATTACATGTGAAAGTCGATTTATTACCCATGAACACACTACCTGTATGCTAATTCTATGTAAAAAGGTAGCTCCAGCCCTCATGATGTTGTCCAACATTTCCGCTATAAAACGGGATACAATTATTTTGGAAACATACCAAATTTGAAAAATAATTGAGAATTTGCGCAATTACTAATCATGGAGCACAAAAAAGCCTACAGCACCTGGTATTCCCAGGCAGTCTCCCATCCAGGTACTAACTAGGCCTGACCCTGTTTAGCTTCCGAGATTGGGCGCATTCAGTGTGGTGTGGCCGTAGGCTCTGGGCCTAGTGAGTTTTGTACTTTTAAGCATCTAGTCGGCTAGACCTTGCAGTTTTGAAAGGCAATTGTGAAATGGCTCACTTCCTGAACTTGGAGTACAAAAAAGCCTACAGCACCTGGTATTCCCCGGTGGTCTCCCATCCAGGTACTAACTAGGCCCGACACTGCTTAGCTTCCGAGATCAGACGAGATCGGGCGCAATCAGTGTGGTGTGGCCGTAGGCTCTGGGCCTAGTGAGTTTTGTACTTTTAAGCATCTAGTCAGCTAGACCTTGCAGTTTTGAAAGGCAATTGAGAAATGGCTCACTTCCTGAACTTGGAGCACAAAAAAGCCTACAGCACCTGGTATTCCCAGGCGGTCTCCCATCCAGGTACTAACGAGGCCCGACACTGCTTAGCTTCCGAGATCAGACGAGATCAGGCACATTCAGTGTGGTGTGGCCGTAGGCTCTGGGCCTTGTGAGTTTTGTACTTTTAAGCATCTAGTCGGCTAGACCTTGCAGTTTTAAAAGGCAATTGAGAAAGGGCTCACTTCCTGAACTTGGAGCACAAAAAAGCCTACAGCACCTGGTATTCCCAGGCAGTCTCCCATCCAGGTACTAACTAGGCCTGACACTGCTTAACTTCCGAGATCAGACGAGATCGGGTGCATTCAGTGTGGTGTGGCCGTAGGCTCTAGGAATGCTAAGAATATTACTCTTATGCATTTGCATTTAGTAAGCTAAGCCATGCAGCCACTTGCAACATGATACCACGCTCATCGCTCGATGAGGCTCGATCAGGCGAGATATATAAGACTGGTGGGCCCATTCAGGACTCCTATGTCTGGTAGGATAACTTTAATTCATCCATCCTGTGTCTGTTGCAGGGAGGTGGAGAGAACAATCAACACAATAATGGTTTTCTTTCATGCCTCTTGAAGGACTCAATATTCTCTGTACTGCATTACATGTGAAAGTCGATTTATTACCCATGAACACACTACCTGTATGCTAATTCTATGTAAAAAGGTAGCTCCAGCCCTCATGATGTTGTCCAACATTTCCGCTATAAAACGGGATACAATTATTTTGGAAACATACCAAATTTGAAAAATAATTGAGAAGTTGCGCAATTACTAATCATGGAGCACAAAAAAGCCTACAGCACCTGGTATTCCCAGGCAGTCTCCCATCCAGGTACTAACTAGGCCCGACCCTGTTTAGCTTCCGAGATCGGGCGCATTCAGTGTGGTGTGGCCGTAGGCTCTGGGCCTAGAGAGTTTTGTACTTTTAAGCATCTAGTCGGCTAGACCTTGCAGTTTTGAAAGACAATTGTGAAATAGGCTCACTTCCTGAACTTGGAGCACAAAAAAGCCTACAGCACCTGGTATTCCCAGGCGGTCTCCCATCCAGGTACTAACGAGGCCCTACACTGCTTAGCTTCTGAGATCAGACGCATTCAGTGTGGTGTGGCCGTAGGCTCTGGGCCTTGTGAGTTTTGTACTTTTAAGCATCTAGTCGGCTAGACCTTGCAGTTTTGAAAGGCAATTGTGAAATGGCTCACTTCCTGAACTTGGAGCACAAAAAAGCCTACAGCACCTGGTATTCCCAGGCGGTCTCCCATCCAGGTACTAACGAGGCCCGACACTGCTTAGCTTCCGAGATCAGACGAGTTCGGGCGCATTCAGTGTGGTGTGGCCGTAGGCTCTGGGCCTTGTGAGTTTTGTACTTTTAAGCATCTAGTCGGCTAGACCTTGCAGTTTTGAAAGGCAATTGAGAAATGGCTCACTTCCTGAACTTGGAGTACAAAAAAGCCTACAGCACCTGGTATTCCCAGGCGGTCTCCCATCCAGGTACTAACTAGGCCCGACACTGCTTAGCTTCTGAGATCAGACGAGATCAGGCGCATTCAGTGTGGTGTGGCCGTAGGCTCTGGGCCGAGTGAGTTTTGTACTTTTAAGCATCTAGTCGGCTAGACCTTGCAGTTTTGAAAGGCAATTGTGAAATGGCTCACTTCCTGAACTTGGAGCACAAAAAAGCCTACAGCACCTGGTATTCCCAGGTGGTCTCCCATCCAGGTACTAACTAGGCCCAACACTGCTTAGCTTTTGAGATCAGACGAGATCAGGCGCATTCAGTGTGGTGTGGCCGTAGGCTCTGGGCCTAGTGAGTTTTGTACTTTTAAGCATCTAGTCGGCTAGACCTTGCAGTTTTAAAAGGCAATTGAGAAAGGCCTCACTTCCTGAACTTGGAGCACAAAAAAGCCTACAGCACCTGGTATTCCCAGGCCTTCTCCCATCCAGGTACTAACTAGGCCTGACACTGGTTAACTTCCGAGATCAGACGAGATCGGGTGCATTCAGTGTGGTGTGGCCGTAGGCTCTAGGAATGCTAAGAATATTACTCTTATGCATTTGCATTTAGTAAGCTAAGCCATGCAGCCACTTGCAACATGATACCACGCTCATCGCTCGATCAGGCTCGATCAGGCGAGATATATAAGACTGGTGGGCCCATTCAGGACTCCTATGTCTGGTAGGATAACTTTAATTCATCCATCCTGTGTCTGTTGCAGGGAGGTGGAGAGAACAATCAACACAATAATGGGTTTCTTTCATGCCTCTTGAAGGACTCAATATTCTCTGTACTGCATTACATGTGAAAGTCGATTTATTACCCATGAACACACTACCTGTATGCTAATTCTATGTAAAAAGGTAGCTCCAGCCCTCATGATGTTGTCCAACATTTCCGCTATAAAACGGGATACAATTATTTTGGAAACATACCAAATTTGAAAAATAATTGAGAATTTGCGCAATTACTAATCATGGAGCACAAAAAAGCCTACAGCACCTGGTATTCCCAGGCAGTCTCCCATCCAGGTACTAACTAGGCCTGACCCTGCTTAGCTTCCGAGATTGGGCGCATTCAGTGTGGTGTGGCCGTAGGCTCTGGGCCTAGTGAGTTTTGTACTTTTAAGCATCTAGTCGGCTAGACCTTGCAGTTTTGAAAGGCAATTGTGAAATGGCTCACTTCCTGAACTTGGAGTACAAAAAAGCCTACAGCACCTGGTATTCCCAGGTGGTCTCCCATCCAGGTACTAACTAGGCCCGACACTGCTTAGCTTCCGAGATCAGACGAGATCGGGCGCAATCAGTGTGGTGTGGCCGTAGGCTCTGGGCCTAGTGAGTTTTGTACTTTTAAGCATCTAGTCAGCTAGACCTTGCAGTTTTGAAAGGCAATTGAGAAATGGCTCACTTCCTGAACTTGGAGCACAAAAAAACCTACAGCACCTGGTATTCCCAGGCGGTCTCCCATCCAGGTACTAACGAGGCCCGACACTGCTTAGCTTCCGAGATCAGACAAGATCAGGCACATTCAGTGTGGTGTGGCCGTAGGCTCTGGGCCTTGTGAGTTTTGTACTTTTAAGCATCTAGTCGGCTAGACCTTGCAGTTTTAAAAGGCAATTGAGAAAGGGCTCACTTCCTGAACTTGGAGCACAAAAAAGCCTACAGCACCTGGTATTCCCAGGCAGTCTCCCATCCAGGTACTAACTAGGCCTGACACTGCTTAACTTCCGAGATCAGACGAGATCGGGTGCATTCAGTGTGGTGTGGCCGTAGGCTCTAGGAATGCTAAGAATATTACTCTTATGCATTTGCATTTAGTAAGCTAAGCCATGCAGCCACTTGCAACATGATACCACGCTCATCGCTCGATCAGGCTCGATCAGGCGAGATATATAAGACTGGTGGGCCCATTCAGGACTCCTATGTCTGGTAGGATAACTTTAATTCATCCATCCTGTGTCTGTTGCAGGGAGGTGGAGAGAACAATCAACACAATAATGGTTTTCTTTCATGCCTCTTGAAGGACTCAATATTCTCTGTACTGCATTACATGTGAAAGTCGATTTATTACCCATGAACACACTACCTGTATGCTAATTCTATGTAAAAAGGTAGCTCCAGCCCTCATGATGTTGTCCAACATTTCCGCTATAAAACGGGATACAATTATTTTGGAAACATACCAAATTTGAAAAATAATTGAGAAGTTGCGCAATTACTAATCATGGAGCACAAAAAAGCCTACAGCACCTGGTATTCCCAGGCAGTCTCCCATCCAGGTACTAACTAGGCCCGACCCTGTTTAGCTTCCGAGATCGGGCGCATTCAGTGTGGTGTGGCCGTAGGCTCTGGGCCTAGAGAGTTTTGTACTTTTAGGCATCTAGTCGGCTAGACCTTGCAGTTTTGAAAGGCAATTGTGAAATGGCTCACTTCCTGAACTTGGAGCACAAAAAAGCCTACAGCACCTGGTATTCCCAGGCGGTCTCCCATCCAGGTACTAACAAGGCCCGACACTGCTTAGCTTCCGAGATCAGACGAGATCGGGCGCATTCAGTGTGGTGTGGCCGTAGGCTCTGGGCCTTGTGAGTTTTGTACTTTTAAGCATCTAGTCGGCTAGACCTTGCAGTTTTGAAAGGCAATTGAGAAATGGCTCACTTCCTGAACTTGGAGTACAAAAAAGCCTACAGCACCTGGTATTCCCAGGCGGTCTCCCATCCAGGTACTAACTAGGCCCGACACTGCTTAGCTTCTGAGATCAGACGAGATCAGGCGCATTCAGTGTGGTGTGGCCTTAGGCTCTGGGCCTAGTGAGTTTTGTACTTTTAAGCATCTAGTCGGCTAGACCTTGCAGTTTTAAAAGGCAATTGAGAAAGGCCTCACTTCCTGAACTTGGAGCACAAAAAAGCCTACAGCACCTGGTATTCCCAGGCAGTCTCCCATCCAGGTACTAACTAGGCCTGACACTGCTTAACTTCCGAGATCAGACGAGATCGGGTGCATTCAGTGTGGTGTGGCCGTAGGCTCTAGGAATGCTAAGAATATTACTCTTATGCATTTGCATTTAGTAAGCTAAGCCATGCAGCCACTTGCAACATGATACCACGCTCATCGCTCGATCAGGCTCGATCAGGCGAGATATATAAGACTGGTGGGCCCATTCAGGACTCCTATGTCTGGTAGGATAACTTTAATTCATCCATCCTGTGTCTGTTGCAGGGAGGTGGAGAGAACAATCAACACAATAATGGGTTTCTTTCATGCCTCTTGAAGGACTCAATATTCTCTGTACTGCATTACATGTGAAAGTCGATTTATTACCCATGAACACACTACCTGTATGCTAATTCTATGTAAAAAGGTAGCTCCAGCCCTCATGATGTTGTCCAACATTTCCGCTATAAAACGGGATACAATTATTTTGGAAACATACCAAATTTGAAAAATAATTGAGAATTTGCGCAATTACTAATCATGGAGCACAAAAAAGCCTACAGCACCTGGTATTCCCAGGCAGTCTCCCATCCAGGTACTAACTAGGCCCGACCCTGCTTAGCTTCCGAGATCGGGCGCATTCAGTGTGGTGTGGCCGTAGGCTCTGGGCCTAGTGAGTTTTGTACTTTTAAGCATCTAGTCGGCTAGACCTTGCAGTTTTGAAAGGCAATTGTGAAATGGCTCACTTCCTGAACTTGGAGTACAAAAAAGCCTACAGCACCTGGTATTCCCAGGTGGTCTCCCATCCAGGTACTAACTAGGCCTGACACTGCTTAGCTTCCGAGATCAGACGAGATCGGGCGCAATCAGTGTGGTGTGGCCGTAGGCTCTGGGCCTAGTGAGTTTTGTACTTTTAAGCATCTAGTCAGCTAGACCTTGCAGTTTTGAAAGGCAATTGAGAAATGGCTCACTTCCTGAACTTGGAGCACAAAAAAGCCTACAGCACCTGGTATTCCCAGGCGGTCTCCCATCCAGGTACTAACGAGGCCCGACACTGCTTAGCTTCCGAGATCAGACGAGATGGGGCGCATTCAGTGTGGTGTGGCCGCAGGCTCTGGACCTTGTGAGTTTTGTACTTTTAAGCATCTAGTCAGCTAGACCTTGCAGTTTTGAAAGGCAATTGAGAAATGGCTCACTTCCTGAACTTGGAGCACAAAAAAGCCTACAGCACCTGGTATTCCCAGGCGGTCTCCCATCCAGGTACTAACGAGGCCCGACACTGCTTAGCTTCCGAGATCAGACGAGATCAGGCGCATTCAGTGTGGTGTGGCCGTAGGCTCTGGGCCTTGTGAGTTTTGTACTTTTAAGCATCTAGTCGGCTAGACCTTGCAGTTTTAAAAGGCAATTGAGAAAGGGCTCACTTCCTGAACTTGGAGCACAAAAAAGCCTACAGCACCTGGTATTCCCAGGCGGTCTCCCATCCAGGTACTAACTAGGCCTGACACTGCTTAACTTCCAAGATCAGACGAGATCGGGTGCATTCAGTGTGGTGTGGCCGTAGGCTCTAGGAATGCTAAGAATATTACTCTTATGCATTTGCATTTAGTAAGCTAAGCCATGCAGCCACTTGCAACATGATACCACGCTCATCGCTCGATCAGGCTCGATCAGGCGAGATATATAAGACTGGTGGGCCCATTCAGGACTCCTATGTCTGGTAGGATAACTTTAATTCATCCATCCTGTGTCTGTTGCAGGGAGGTGGAGAGAACAATCAACACAATAATGGGTTTCTTTCATGCCTCTTGAAGGACTCAATATTCTCTGTACTGCATTACATGTGAAAGTCGATTTATTACCCATGAACACACTACCTGTATGCTAATTCTATGTAAAAAGGTAGCTCCAGCCCTCATGATGTTGTCCAACATTTCCGCTATAAAACGGGATACAATTATTTTGGAAACATACCAAATTTGAAAAATAATTGAGAAGTTGCGCAATTACTAATCATGGAGCACAAAAAAGCCTACAGCACCTGGTATTCCCAGGCAGTCTCCCATCCAGGTACTAACTAGGCCTGACCCTGCTCAGCTTCCGAGATCGGGCGCATTCAGTGTGGTGTGGCCGTAGGCTCTGGGCCTAGTGAGTTTTGTACTTTTAAGCATCTAGTCGGCTAGACCTTGCAGTTTTGAAAGGGAATTGTGAAATGGCTCACTTCCTGAACTTGGAGCACAAAAAAGCCTACAGCACCTGGTATTCCCAGGCGGTCTCCCATCCAGGTACTAACGAGGCCCGACACTGCTTAGCTTCCGAGATCAGACGAGATCGGGCGCATTCAGTGTGGTGTGGCCGTAGGCTCTGGGCCTTGTGAGTTTTGTACTTTTAAGCATCTAGTCGGCTAGACCTTGCAGTTTTGAAAGGCAATTGAGAAATGGCTCACTTCCTGAACTTGGAGTACAAAAAAGCCTACAGCACCTGGTATTCCCAGGCGGTCTCCCATCCAGGTACTAACTAGGCCCGACATTGCTTAGCTTCTGAGATCAGACGAGATCAGGCGCATTCAGTGTGGTGTGGCCGTAGGCTCTGGGCCTAGTGAGTTTTGTACTTTTAAGCATCTAGTCGGCTAGACCTTGCAGTTTTGAAAGGCAATTGAGAAAGGGCTCACTTCCTGAACTTGGAGCACAAAAAAGCCTACAGCACCTGGTATTCCCAGGCGGTCTCCCATCCAGGTACTAACTAGGCGTAACACTGCTTAACTTCCGAGATCAGACGAGATCGGGTGCATTCAGTGTGGTGTGGCCGTAGGCTCTAGGAATGCTAAGAATATTACTCTTATGCATTTGCATTTAGTAAGCTAAGCCATGCAGCCACTTGCAACATGATACCACGCTCATCGCTCGATCAGGCTCGATCAGGCGAGATATATAAGACTGGTGGGCCCATTCTGGACTCCTATGTCTGGTAGGATAACTTTAATTCATCCATCCTGTGTCTGTTGCAGGGAGGTGGAGAGAACAATCAACACAGTAATGGTTTTCTTTCATGCCTCTTGAAGGACTCAATATTCTCTGTACTGCATTACATGTGAAAGTCGATTTATTACCCATGAACACACTACCTGTATGCTAATTCTATGTAAAAAGGTAGCTCCAGCCCTCATGATGTTGTCCAACATTTCCGCTATAAAACGGGATACAATTATTTTGGAAACATACCAAATTTGAAAAATAATTGAGAAGTTGCGCAATTACTAATCATGGAGCACAAAAAAGCCTACAGCACCTGGTATTCCCAGGCAGTCTCCCATCCAGGTACTAACTAGGCCCGACCCTGCTTAGCTTCCGAGATCGGGCGCATTCAGTGTGGTGTGGCCGTAGGCTCTGGGACTAGTGAGTTTTGTACTTTTAAGCATCTAGTCGGCTAGACCTTGCAGTTTTGAAAGGCAATTGTGAAATGGCTCACTTCCTGAACTTGGAGCACAAAAAATCCTACAGCACCTGGTATTCCCAGGTGGTCTCCCATCCAGGTACTAACTAGGCCCGACACTGCTTAGCTTCTGAGATCAGACGAGATCAGGCGCATTCAGTGTGGTGTGGCCGTAGGCTCTGGGCCTAGTGAGTTTTGTACTTTTAAGCATCTAGTCGGCTAGACCTTGCAGTTTTAAAAGGCAATTGAGAAAGGCCTCACTTCCTGAACTTGGAGCACAAAAAAGCCTACAGCACCTGGTATTCCCAGGCCTTCTCCCATCCAGGTACTAACTAGGCCTGACACTGCTTAACTTCCGAGATCAGACGAGATCGGGTGCATTCAGTGTGGTGTGGCCGTAGGCTCTAGGAATGCTAAGAATATTACTCTTATGCATTTGCATTTAGTAAGCTAAGCCATGCAGCCACTTGCAACATGATACCACGCTCATCGCTCGATCAGGCTCGATCAGGCGAGATATATAAGACTGGTGGGCCCATTCAGGACTCCTATGTCTGGTAGGATAACTTTAATTCATCCATCCTGTGTCTGTTGCAGGGAGGTGGAGAGAACAATCAACACAATAATGGTTTTCTTTCATGCCTCTTGAAGGACTCAATATTCTCTGTACTGCATTACATGTGAAAGTCGATTTATTACCCATGAACACACTACCTGTATGCTAATTCTATGTAAAAAGGTAGCTCCAGCCCTCATGATGTTGTCCAACATTTCCGCTATAAAACGGGATACAATTATTTTGGAAACATACCAAATTTGAAAAATAATTGAGAAGTTGCGCAATTACTAATCATGGAGCACAAAAAAGCCTACAGCACCTGGTATTCCCAGGCAGTCTCCCATCCAGGTACTAACGAGGCCCTACACTGCTTAGCTTCCGAGATCAGACGCATTCAGTGTGGTGTGGCCGTAGGCTCTGGGCCTTGTGAGTTTTGTACTTTTAAGCATCTAGTCGGCTAGACCTTGCAGTTTTGAAAGGCAATTGTGAAATGGCTCACTTCCTGAACTTGGAGCACAAAAAAGCCTACAGCACCTGGTATTCCCAGGCGGTCTCCCATCCAGGTACTAACAAGGCCCGACACTGCTTAGCTTCCGAGATCAGACGAGATCGGGCGCATTCAGTGTGATGTGGCCGTAGGCTCTGGGCCTTGTGAGTTTTGTACTTTTAAGCATCTAGTCGGCTAGACCTTGCAGTTTTGAAAGGCAATTGAGAAATGGCTCACTTCCTGAACTTGGAGTACAAAAAAGCCTACAGCACCTGGTATTCCCAGGCGGTCTCCCATCCAGGTACTAACTAGGCCCGACACTGCTTAGCTTCTGAGATCAGACGAGATCAGGCGCATTCAGTGTGGTGTGGCCTTAGGCTCTGGGCCTAGTGAGTTTTGTACTTTTAAGCATCTAGTCGGCTAGACCTTGCAGTTTTAAAAGGCAATTAAGAAAGGGCTCACTTCCTGAACTTGGAGCACAAAAAAGCCTACAGCACCTGGTATTCCCAGGCGGTCTCCCATCCAGGTACTAACTAGGCCTGACACTGCTTAACTGTGCATTCAGTGTGGTGTGGCCGTAGGCTCTAGGAATGCTAAGAATATTACTCTTATGCATTTGCATTTAGTAAGCTAAGCCATGCAGCCACTTGCAACATGATACCACGCTCATCGCTCGATCAGGCTCGATCAGGCGAGATATATAAGACTGGTGGGCCCATTCAGGACTCCTATGTCTGGTAGGATAACTTTAATTCATCCATCCTGTGTCTGTTGCAGGGAGGTGGAGAGAACAATCAACACAATAATGGGTTTCTTTCATGCCTCTTGAAGGACTCAATATTCTCTGTACTGCATTACATGTGAAAGTCGATTTATTACCCATGAACACACTACCTGTATGCTAATTCTATGTAAAAAGGTAGCTCCAGCCCTCATGATGTTGTCCAACATTTCCGCTATAAAACGGGATACAATTATTTTGGAAACATACCAAATTTGAAAAATAATTGAGAATTTGCGCAATTACTAATCATGGAGCACAAAAAAGCCTACAGCACCTGGTATTCCCAGGCAGTCTCCCATCCAGGTACTAACTAGACCTGACCCTGTTTAGCTTCCGAGATTGGGCGCATTCAGTGTGGTGTGGCCGTAGGCTCTGGGCCTAGTGAGTTTTGTACTTTTAAGCATCTAGTCGGCTAGACCTTGCAGTTTTGAAAGGCAATTGTGAAATGGCTCACTTCCTGAACTTGGAGTACAAAAAAGCCTACAGCACCTGGTATTCCCCGGTGGTCTCCCATCCAGGTACTAACTAGGCCCGACACTGCTTAGCTTCCGAGATCAGACGAGATCGGGCGCAATCAGTGTGGTGTGGCCGTAGGCTCTGGGCCTAGTGAGTTTTGTACTTTTAAGCATCTAGTCAGCTAGACCTTGCAGTTTTGAAAGGCAATTGAGAAATGGCTCACTTCCTGAACTTGGAGCACAAAAAAGCCTACAGCACCTGGTATTCCCAGGCGGTCTCCCATCCAGGTACTAACGAGGCCCGACACTGCTTAGCTTCCGAGATCAGACGAGATCAGGCACATTCAGTGTGGTGTGGCCGTAGGCTCTGGGCCTTGTGAGTTTTGTACTTTTAAGCATCTAGTCGGCTAGACCTTGCAGTTTTAAAAGGCAATTGAGAAAGGGCTCACTTCCTGAACTTGGAGCACAAAAAAGCCTACAGCACCTGGTATTCCCAGGCAGTCTCCCATCCAGGTACTAACTAGGCCTGACACTGCTTAACTTCCGAGATCAGACGAGATCGGGTGCATTCAGTGTGGTGTGGCCGTAGGCTCTAGGAATGCTAAGAATATTACTCTTATGCATTTGCATTTAGTAAGCTAAGCCATGCAGCCACTTGCAACATGATACCACGCTCATCGCTCGATCAGGCTCGATCAGGCGAGATATATAAGACTGGTGGGCCCATTCAGGACTCCTATGTCTGGTAGGATAACTTTAATTCATCCATCCTGTGTCTGTTGCAGGGAGGTGGAGAGAACAATCAACACAATAATGGTTTTCTTTCATGCCTCTTGAAGGACTCAATATTCTCTGTACTGCATTACATGTGAAAGTCGATTTATTACCCATGAACACACTACCTGTATGCTAATTCTATGTAAAAAGGTAGCTCCAGCCCTCATGATGTTGTCCAACATTTCCGCTATAAAACGGGATACAATTATTTTGGAAACATACCAAATTTGAAAAATAATTGAGAAGTTGCGCAATTACTAATCATGGAGCACAAAAAAGCCTACAGCACCTGGTATTCCCAGGCAGTCTCCCATCCAGGTACTAACTAGGCCCGACCCTGTTTAGCTTCCGAGATCGGGCGCATTCAGTGTGGTGTGGCCGTAGGCTCTGGGCCTAGAGAGTTTTGTACTTTTAAGCATCTAGTCGGCTAGACCTTGCAGTTTTGAAAGACAATTGTGAAATAGGCTCACTTCCTGAACTTGGAGCACAAAAAAGCCTACAGCACCTGGTATTCCCAGGCGGTCTCCCATCCAGGTACTAACGAGGCCCTACACTGCTTAGCTTCTGAGATCAGACGCATTCAGTGTGGTGTGGCCGTAGGCTCTGGGCCTTGTGAGTTTTGTACTTTTAAGCATCTAGTCGGCTAGACCTTGCAGTTTTGAAAGGCAATTGTGAAATGGCTCACTTCCTGAACTTGGAGCACAAAAAAGCCTACAGCACCTGGTATTCCCAGGCGGTCTCCCATCCAGGTACTAACGAGGCCCGACACTGCTTAGCTTCCGAGATCAGACGAGTTCGGGCGCATTCAGTGTGGTGTGGCCGTAGGCTCTGGGCCTTGTGAGTTTTGTACTTTTAAGCATCTAGTCGGCTAGACCTTGCAGTTTTGAAAGGCAATTGAGAAATGGCTCACTTCCTGAACTTGGAGTACAAAAAAGCCTACAGCACCTGGTATTCCCAGGCGGTCTCCCATCCAGGTACTAACTAGGCCCGACACTGCTTAGCTTCTGAGATCAGACGAGATCAGGCGCATTCAGTGTGGTGTGGCCGTAGGCTCTGGGCCGAGTGAGTTTTGTACTTTTAAGCATCTAGTCGGCTAGACCTTGCAGTTTTGAAAGGCAATTGTGAAATGGCTCACTTCCTGAACTTGGAGCACAAAAAAGCCTACAGCACCTGGTATTCCCAGGTGGTCTCCCATCCAGGTACTAACTAGGCCCAACACTGCTTAGCTTTTGAGATCAGACGAGATCAGGCGCATTCAGTGTGGTGTGGCCGTAGGCTCTGGGCCTAGTGAGTTTTGTACTTTTAAGCATCTAGTCGGCTAGACCTTGCAGTTTTAAAAGGCAATTGAGAAAGGCCTCACTTCCTGAACTTGGAGCACAAAAAAGCCTACAGCACCTGGTATTCCCAGGCCTTCTCCCATCCAGGTACTAACTAGGCCTGACACTGGTTAACTTCCGAGATCAGACGAGATCGGGTGCATTCAGTGTGGTGTGGCCGTAGGCTCTAGGAATGCTAAGAATATTACTCTTATGCATTTGCATTTAGTAAGCTAAGCCATGCAGCCACTTGCAACATGATACCACGCTCATCGCTCGATCAGGCTCGATCAGGCGAGATATATAAGACTGGTGGGCCCATTCAGGACTCCTATGTCTGGTAGGATAACTTTAATTCATCCATCCTGTGTCTGTTGCAGGGAGGTGGAGAGAACAATCAACACAATAATGGTTTTCTTTCATGCCTCTTGAAGGACTCAATATTCTCTGTACTGCATTACATGTGAAAGTCGATTTATTACCCATGAACACACTACCTGTATGCTAATTCTATGTAAAAAGGTAGCTCCAGCCCTCATGATGTTGTCCAACATTTCCGCTATAAAACGGGATACAATTATTTTGGAAACATACCAAATTTGAAAAATAATTGAGAAGTTGCGCAATTACTAATCATGGAGCACAAAAAAGCCTACAGCACCTGGTATTCCCAGGCAGTCTCCCATCCAGGTACTAACGAGGCCCTACACTGCTTAGCTTCCGAGATCAGACGCATTCAGTGTGGTGTGGCCGTAGGCTCTGGGCCTTGTGAGTTTTGTACTTTTAAGCATCTAGTCGGCTAGACCTTGCAGTTTTGAAAGGCAATTGTGAAATGGCTCACTTCCTGAACTTGGAGCACAAAAAAGCCTACAGCACCTGGTATTCCCAGGCGGTCTCCCATCCAGGTACTAACAAGGCCCGACACTGCTTAGCTTCCGAGATCAGACGAGATCGGGCGCATTCAGTGTGGTGTGGCCGTAGGCTCTGGGCCTTGTGAGTTTTGTACTTTTAAGCATCTAGTCGGCTAGACCTTGCAGTTTTGAAAGGCAATTGAGAAATGGCTCACTTCCTGAACTTGGAGTACAAAAAAGCCTACAGCACCTGGTATTCCCAGGCGGTCTCCCATCCAGGTACTAACTAGGCCCGACACTGCTTAGCTTCTGAGATCAGACGAGATCAGGCGCATTCAGTGTGGTGTGGCCTTAGGCTCTGGGCCTAGTGAGTTTTGTACTTTTAAGCATCTAGTCGGCTAGACCTTGCAGTTTTAAAAGGCAATTAAGAAAGGGCTCACTTCCTGAACTTGGAGCACAAAAAAGCCTACAGCACCTGGTATTCCCAGGCGGTCTCCCATCCAGGTACTAACTAGGCCTGACACTGCTTAACTGTGCATTCAGTGTGGTGTGGCCGTAGGCTCTAGGAATGCTAAGAATATTACTCTTATGCATTTGCATTTAGTAAGCTAAGCCATGCAGCCACTTGCAACATGATACCACGCTCATCGCTCGATCAGGCTCGATCAGGCGAGATATATAAGACTGGTGGGCCCATTCAGGACTCCTATGTCTGGTAGGATAACTTTAATTCATCCATCCTGTGTCTGTTGCAGGGAGGTGGAGAGAACAATCAACACAATAATGGGTTTCTTTCATGCCTCTTGAAGGACTCAATATTCTCTGTACTGCATTACATGTGAAAGTCGATTTATTACCCATGAACACACTACCTGTATGCTAATTCTATGTAAAAAGGTAGCTCCAGCCCTCATGATGTTGTCCAACATTTCCGCTATAAAACGGGATACAATTATTTTGGAAACATACCAAATTTGAAAAATAATTGAGAATTTGCGCAATTACTAATCATGGAGCACAAAAAAGCCTACAGCACCTGGTATTCCCAGGCAGTCTCCCATCCAGGTACTAACTAGGCCTGACCCTGTTTAGCTTCCGAGATTGGGCGCATTCAGTGTGGTGTGGCCGTAGGCTCTGGGCCTAGTGAGTTTTGTACTTTTAAGCATCTAGTCGGCTAGACCTTGCAGTTTTGAAAGGCAATTGTGAAATGGCTCACTTCCTGAACTTGGAGTACAAAAAAGCCTACAGCACCTGGTATTCCCCGGTGGTCTCCCATCCAGGTACTAACTAGGCCCGACACTGCTTAGCTTCCGAGATCAGACGAGATCGGGCGCAATCAGTGTGGTGTGGCCGTAGGCTCTGGGCCTAGTGAGTTTTGTACTTTTAAGCATCTAGTCAGCTAGACCTTGCAGTTTTGAAAGGCAATTGAGAAATGGCTCACTTCCTGAACTTGGAGCACAAAAAAGCCTACAGCACCTGGTATTCCCAGGCGGTCTCCCATCCAGGTACTAACGAGGCCCGACACTGCTTAGCTTCCGAGATCAGACGAGATCAGGCACATTCAGTGTGGTGTGGCCGTAGGCTCTGGGCCTTGTGAGTTTTGTACTTTTAAGCATCTAGTCGGCTAGACCTTGCAGTTTTAAAAGGCAATTGAGAAAGGGCTCACTTCCTGAACTTGGAGCACAAAAAAGCCTACAGCACCTGGTATTCCCAGGCAGTCTCCCATCCAGGTACTAACTAGGCCTGACACTGCTTAACTTCCGAGATCAGACGAGATCGGGTGCATTCAGTGTGGTGTGGCCGTAGGCTCTAGGAATGCTAAGAATATTACTCTTATGCATTTGCATTTAGTAAGCTAAGCCATGCAGCCACTTGCAACATGATACCACGCTCATCGCTCGATCAGGCTCGATCAGGCGAGATATATAAGACTGGTGGGCCCATTCAGGACTCCTATGTCTGGTAGGATAACTTTAATTCATCCATCCTGTGTCTGTTGCAGGGAGGTGGAGAGAACAATCAACACAATAATGGTTTTCTTTCATGCCTCTTGAAGGACTCAATATTCTCTGTACTGCATTACATGTGAAAGTCGATTTATTACCCATGAACACACTACCTGTATGCTAATTCTATGTAAAAAGGTAGCTCCAGCCCTCATGATGTTGTCCAACATTTCCGCTATAAAACGGGATACAATTATTTTGGAAACATACCAAATTTGAAAAATAATTGAGAAGTTGCGCAATTACTAATCATGGAGCACAAAAAAGCCTACAGCACCTGGTATTCCCAGGCAGTCTCCCATCCAGGTACTAACTAGGCCCGACCCTGTTTAGCTTCCGAGATCGGGCGCATTCAGTGTGGTGTGGCCGTAGGCTCTGGGCCTAGAGAGTTTTGTACTTTTAAGCATCTAGTCGGCTAGACCTTGCAGTTTTGAAAGACAATTGTGAAATAGGCTCACTTCCTGAACTTGGAGCACAAAAAAGCCTACAGCACCTGGTATTCCCAGGCGGTCTCCCATCCAGGTACTAACGAGGCCCTACACTGCTTAGCTTCTGAGATCAGACGCATTCAGTGTGGTGTGGCCGTAGGCTCTGGGCCTTGTGAGTTTTGTACTTTTAAGCATCTAGTCGGCTAGACCTTGCAGTTTTGAAAGGCAATTGTGAAATGGCTCACTTCCTGAACTTGGAGCACAAAAAAGCCTACAGCACCTGGTATTCCCAGGCGGTCTCCCATCCAGGTACTAACGAGGCCCGACACTGCTTAGCTTCCGAGATCAGACGAGTTCGGGCGCATTCAGTGTGGTGTGGCCGTAGGCTCTGGGCCTTGTGAGTTTTGTACTTTTAAGCATCTAGTCGGCTAGACCTTGCAGTTTTGAAAGGCAATTGAGAAATGGCTCACTTCCTGAACTTGGAGTACAAAAAAGCCTACAGCACCTGGTATTCCCAGGCGGTCTCCCATCCAGGTACTAACTAGGCCCGACACTGCTTAGCTTCTGAGATCAGACGAGATCAGGCGCATTCAGTGTGGTGTGGCCGTAGGCTCTGGGCCGAGTGAGTTTTGTACTTTTAAGCATCTAGTCGGCTAGACCTTGCAGTTTTGAAAGGCAATTGTGAAATGGCTCACTTCCTGAACTTGGAGCACAAAAAAGCCTACAGCACCTGGTATTCCCAGGTGGTCTCCCATCCAGGTACTAACTAGGCCCAACACTGCTTAGCTTTTGAGATCAGACGAGATCAGGCGCATTCAGTGTGGTGTGGCCGTAGGCTCTGGGCCTAGTGAGTTTTGTACTTTTAAGCATCTAGTCGGCTAGACCTTGCAGTTTTAAAAGGCAATTGAGAAAGGCCTCACTTCCTGAACTTGGAGCACAAAAAAGCCTACAGCACCTGGTATTCCCAGGCCTTCTCCCATCCAGGTACTAACTAGGCCTGACACTGGTTAACTTCCGAGATCAGACGAGATCGGGTGCATTCAGTGTGGTGTGGCCGTAGGCTCTAGGAATGCTAAGAATATTACTCTTATGCATTTGCATTTAGTAAGCTAAGCCATGCAGCCACTTGCAACATGATACCACGCTCATCGCTCGATCAGGCTCGATCAGGCGAGATATATAAGACTGGTGGGCCCATTCAGGACTCCTATGTCTGGTAGGATAACTTTAATTCATCCATCCTGTGTCTGTTGCAGGGAGGTGGAGAGAACAATCAACACAATAATGGTTTTCTTTCATGCCTCTTGAAGGACTCAATATTCTCTGTACTGCATTACATGTGAAAGTCGATTTATTACCCATGAACACACTACCTGTATGCTAATTCTATGTAAAAAGGTAGCTCCAGCCCTCATGATGTTGTCCAACATTTCCGCTATAAAACGGGATACAATTATTTTGGAAACATACCAAATTTGAAAAATAATTGAGAAGTTGCGCAATTACTAATCATGGAGCACAAAAAAGCCTACAGCACCTGGTATTCCCAGGCAGTCTCCCATCCAGGTACTAACGAGGCCCTACACTGCTTAGCTTCCGAGATCAGACGCATTCAGTGTGGTGTGGCCGTAGGCTCTGGGCCTTGTGAGTTTTGTACTTTTAAGCATCTAGTCGGCTAGACCTTGCAGTTTTGAAAGGCAATTGTGAAATGGCTCACTTCCTGAACTTGGAGCACAAAAAAGCCTACAGCACCTGGTATTCCCAGGCGGTCTCCCATCCAGGTACTAACAAGGCCCGACACTGCTTAGCTTCCGAGATCAGACGAGATCGGGCGCATTCAGTGTGGTGTGGCCGTAGGCTCTGGGCCTTGTGAGTTTTGTACTTTTAAGCATCTAGTCGGCTAGACCTTGCAGTTTTGAAAGGCAATTGAGAAATGGCTCACTTCCTGAACTTGGAGTACAAAAAAGCCTACAGCACCTGGTATTCCCAGGCGGTCTCCCATCCAGGTACTAACTAGGCCCGACACTGCTTAGCTTCTGAGATCAGACGAGATCAGGCGCATTCAGTGTGGTGTGGCCTTAGGCTCTGGGCCTAGTGAGTTTTGTACTTTTAAGCATCTAGTCGGCTAGACCTTGCAGTTTTAAAAGGCAATTGAGAAAGGGCTCACTTCCTGAACTTGGAGCACAAAAAAGCCTACAGCACCTGGTATTCCCAGGCGGTCTCCCATCCAGGTACTAACTAGGCCTGACACTGCTTAACTTCCGAGATCAGACGAGATCGGGTGCATTCAGTGTGGTGTGGCCGTAGGCTCTAGGAATGCTAAGAATATTACTCTTATGCATTTGCATTTAGTAAGCTAAGCCATGCAGCCACTTGCAACATGATACCACGCTCATCGCTCGATCAGGCTCGATCAGGCGAGATATATAAGACTGGTGGGCCCATTCAGGACTCCTATGTCTGGTAGGATAACTTTAATTCATCCATCCTGTGTCTGTTGCAGGGAGGTGGAGAGAACAATCAACACAATAATGGGTTTCTTTCATGCCTCTTGAAGGACTCAATATTCTCTGTACTGCATTACATGTGAAAGTCGATTTATTACCCATGAACACACTACCTGTATGCTAATTCTATGTAAAAAGGTAGCTCCAGCCCTCATGATGTTGTCCAACATTTCCGCTATAAAACGGGATACAATTATTTTGGAAACATACCAAATTTGAAAAATAATTGAGAATTTGCGCAATTACTAATCATGGAGCACAAAAAAGCCTACAGCACCTGGTATTCCCAGGCAGTCTCCCATCCAGGTACTAACTAGGCCCGACCCTGCTTAGCTTCCGAGATCGGGCGCATTCAGTGTGGTGTGGCCGTAGGCTCTGGGCCTAGTGAGTTTTGTACTTTTAAGCATCTAGTCGGCTAGACCTTGCAGTTTTGAAAGGCAATTGTGAAATGGCTCACTTCCTGAACTTGGAGTACAAAAAAGCCTACAGCACCTGGTATTCCCAGGTGGTCTCCCATCCAGGTACTAACTAGGCCCGACACTGCTTAGCTTCCGAGATCAGACGAGATCGGGCGCAATCAGTGTGGTGTGGCCGTAGGCTCTGGGCCTAGTGAGTTTTGTACTTTTAAGCATCTAGTCAGCTAGACCTTGCAGTTTTGAAAGGCAATTGAGAAATGGCTCACTTCCTGAACTTGGAGCACAAAAAAGCCTACAGCACCTGGTATTCCCAGGCGGTCTCCCATCCAGGTACTAACGAGGCCCGACACTGCTTAGCTTCCGAGATCAGACGAGATGGGGCGCATTCAGTGTGGTGTGGCCGCAGGCTCTGGACCTTGTGAGTTTTGTACTTTTAAGCATCTAGTCAGCTAGACCTTGCAGTTTTGAAAGGCAATTGAGAAATGGCTCACTTCCTGAACTTGGAGCACAAAAAAGCCTACAGCACCTGGTATTCCCAGGCGGTCTCCCATCCAGGTACTAACGAGGCCCGACACTGCTTAGCTTCCGAGATCAGAAGAGATCAGGCGCATTCAGTGTGGTGTGGCCGTAGGCTCTGGGCCTTGTGAGTTTTGTACTTTTAAGCATCTAGTCGGCTAGACCTTGCAGTTTTAAAAGGCAATTGAGAAAGGGCTCACTTCCTGAACTTGGAGCACAAAAAAGCCTACAGCACCTGGTATTCCCAGGCGGTCTCCCATCCAGGTACTAACTAGGCCTGACACTGCTTAACTTCCAAGATCAGACGAGATCGGGTGCATTCAGTGTGGTGTGGCCGTAGGCTCTAGGAATGCTAAGAATATTACTCTTATGCATTTGCATTTAGTAAGCTAAGCCATGCAGCCACTTGCAACATGATACCACGCTCATCGCTCGATCAGGCTCGATCAGGCGAGATATATAAGACTGGTGGGCCCATTCAGGACTCCTATGTCTGGTAGGATAACTTTAATTCATCCATCCTGTGTCTGTTGCAGGGAGGTGGAGAGAACAATCAACACAATAATGGGTTTCTTTCATGCCTCTTGAAGGACTCAATATTCTCTGTACTGCATTACATGTGAAAGTCGATTTATTACCCATGAACACACTACCTGTATGCTAATTCTATGTAAAAAGGTAGCTCCAGCCCTCATGATGTTGTCCAACATTTCCGCTATAAAACGGGATACAATTATTTTGGAAACATACCAAATTTGAAAAATAATTGAGAAGTTGCGCAATTACTAATCATGGAGCACAAAAAAGCCTACAGCACCTGGTATTCCCAGGCAGTCTCCCATCCAGGTACTAACTAGGCCTGACCCTGCTCAGCTTCCGAGATCGGGCGCATTCAGTGTGGTGTGGCCGTAGGCTCTGGGCCTAGTGAGTTTTGTACTTTTAAGCATCTAGTCGGCTAGACCTTGCAGTTTTGAAAGGGAATTGTGAAATGGCTCACTTCCTGAACTTGGAGCACAAAAAAGCCTACAGCACCTGGTATTCCCAGGTGGTCTCCCATCCAGGTACTAACGAGGCCCGACACTGCTTAGCTTCCGAGATCAGACGAGATCGGGCGCATTCAGTGTGGTGTGGCCGTAGGCTCTGGGCCTTGTGAGTTTTGTACTTTTAAGCATCTAGTCGGCTAGACCTTGCAGTTTTGAAAGGCAATTGAGAAATGGCTCACTTCCTGAACTTGGAGTACAAAAAAGCCTACAGCACCTGGTATTCCCAGGCGGTCTCCCATCCAGGTACTAACTAGGCCCGACATTGCTTAGCTTCTGAGATCAGACGAGATCAGGCGCATTCAGTGTGGTGTGGCCGTAGGCTCTGGGCCTCGTGAGTTTTGTACTTTTAAGCATCTAGTCGGCTAGACCTTGCAGTTTTGAAAGGCAATTGAGAAAGGGCTCACTTCCTGAACTTGGAGCACAAAAAAGCCTACAGCACCTGGTATTCCCAGGCGGTCTCCCATCCAGGTACTAACTAGGCCTAACACTGCTTAACTTCCGAGATCAGACGAGATCGGGTGCATTCAGTGTGGTGTGGCCGTAGGCTCTAGGAATGCTAAGAATATTACTCTTATGCATTTGCATTTAGTAAGCTAAGCCATGCAGCCACTTGCAACATGATACCACGCTCATCGCTCGATCAGGCTCGATCAGGCGAGATATATAAGACTGGTGGGCCCATTCTGGACTCCTATGTCTGGTAGGATAACTTTAATTCATCCATCCTGTGTCTGTTGCAGGGAGGTGGAGAGAACAATCAACACAGTAATGGTTTTCTTTCATGCCTCTTGAAGGACTCAATATTCTCTGTACTGCATTACATGTGAAAGTCGATTTATTACCCATGAACACACTACCTGTATGCTAATTCTATGTAAAAAGGTAGCTCCAGCCCTCATGATGTTGTCCAACATTTCCGCTATAAAACGGGATACAATTATTTTGGAAACATACCAAATTTGAAAAATAATTGAGAAGTTGCGCAATTACTAATCATGGAGCACAAAAAAGCCTACAGCACCTGGTATTCCCAGGCAGTCTCCCATCCAGGTACTAACTAGGCCCGACCCTGCTTAGCTTCCGAGATCGGGCGCATTCAGTGTGGTGTGGCCGTAGGCTCTGGGACTAGTGAGTTTTGTACTTTTAAGCATCTAGTCGGCTAGACCTTGCAGTTTTGAAAGGCAATTGTGAAATGGCTCACTTCCTGAACTTGGAGCACAAAAAAGCCTACAGCACCTGGTATTCCCAGGTGGTCTCCCATCCAGGTACTAACTAGGCCCGACACTGCTTAGCTTCTGAGATCAGACGAGATCAGGCGCATTCAGTGTGGTGTGGCCGTAGGCTCTGGGCCTAGTGAGTTTTGTACTTTTAAGCATCTAGTCGGCTAGACCTTGCAGTTTTAAAAGGCAATTGAGAAAGGGCTCACTTCCTGAACTTGGAGCACAAAAAAGCCTACAGCACCTGGTATTCCCAGGCGGTCTCCCATCCAGGTACTAACTAGGCCTGACACTGCTTAACTTCCGAGATCAGACGAGATCGGGTGCATTCAGTGTGGTGTGGCCGTAGGCTCTAGGAATGCTAAGAATATTACTCTTATGCATTTGCATTTAGTAAGCTAAGCCATGCAGCCACTTGCAACATGATACCACGCTCATCGCTCGATCAGGCGAGATATATAAGACTGGTGGGCCCATTCAGGACTCCTATGTCTGGTAGGATAACTTTAATTCATCCATCCTGTGTCTGTTGCAGGGAGGTGGAGAGAACAATCAACACAGTAATGGTTTTCTTTCATGCCTCTTGAAGGACTCAATATTCTCTGTACTGCATTACATGTGAAAGTCGATTTATTACCCATGAACACACTACCTGTATGCTAATTCTATGTAAAAAGGTAGCTCCAGCCCTCATGATGTTGTCCAACATTTCCGCTATAAAACGGGATACAATTATTTTGGAAACATACCAAATTTGAAAAATAATTGAGAAGTTGCGCAATTACTAATCATGGAGCACAAAAAAGCCTACAGCACCTGGTATTCCCAGGCAGTCTCCCATCCAGGTACTAACTAGGCCCGACCCTGCTTAGCTTCCGAGATCGGGCGCATTCAGTGTGGTGTGGCTGTAGGCTCTGGGACTAGTGAGTTTTGTACTTTTAAGCATCTAGTCGGCTAGACCTTGCAGTTTTGAAAGGCAATTGTGAAATGGCTCACTTCCTGAACTTGGAGCACAAAAAAGCCTACAGCACCTGGTATTCCCAGGTGGTCTCCCATCCAGGTACTAACTAGGCCCGACACTGCTTAGCTTCTGAGATCAGACGAGATCAGGCGCATTCAGTGTGGTGTGGCCGTAGGCTCTGGGCCTAGTGAGTTTTGTACTTTTAAGCATCTAGTCGGCTAGACCTTGCAGTTTTAAAAGGCAATTGAGAAAGGGCTCACTTCCTGAACTTGGAGCACAAAAAAGCCTACAGCACCTGGTATTCCCAGGCGGTCTCCCATCCAGGTACTAACTAGGCCTGACACTGCTTAACTTCCGAGATCAGACGAGATCGGGTGCATTCAGTGTGGTGTGGCCATAGGCTCTAGGAATGCTAAGAATATTACTCTTATGCATTTGCATTTAGTAAGCTAAGCCATGCAGCCACTTGCAACATGATACCACGCTCATCGCTCGATCAGGCTCGATCAGGCGAGATATATAAGACTGGTGGGCCCATTCAGGACTCCTATGTCTGGTAGGATAACTTTAATTCATCCATCCTGTGTCTGTTGCAGGGAGGTGGAGAGAACAATCAACACAATAATGGGTTTCTTTCATGCCTCTTGAAGGACTCAATATTCTCTGTACTGCATTACATGTGAAAGTCGATTTATTACCCATGAACACACTACCTGTATGCTAATTCTATGTAAAAAGGTAGCTCCAGCCCTCATGATGTTGTCCAACATTTCCGCTATAAAACGGGATACAATTATTTTGGAAACATACCAAATTTGAAAAATAATTGAGAAGTTGTGCAATTACTAATCATGGAGCACAAAAAAGCCTACAGCACCTGGTATTCCCAGGCAGTCTCCCATCCACGTACTAACTAGGCCCGACCCTGCTTAGCTTC
The DNA here is from genome assembly GCF_040938575.1 of Ambystoma mexicanum. Taxonomy (NCBI): domain Eukaryota; kingdom Metazoa; phylum Chordata; class Amphibia; order Caudata; family Ambystomatidae; genus Ambystoma; species Ambystoma mexicanum. The sequence goes on from NC_090927.1 coordinate 844,072,702, forward strand.
CGAGATCAGGCACATTCAGTGTGGTGTGGCCGTAGGCTCTGGGCCTAGTGAGTTTTGTACTTTTAAGCATCTAGTCGGCTAGACCTTGCAGTTTTGAAAGGGAATTGTGAAATGGCTCACTTCCTGAACTTGGAGCACAAAAAAGCCTACAGCACCTGGTATTCCCAGGCAGTCTCCCATCCAGGTACTAACTAGGCCTGACCCTGCTTAGCTTCCGAGATTGGGCGCATTCAGTGTGGTGTGGCCGTAGGCTCTGGGCCTAGTGAGTTTTGTACTTTTAAGCATCTAGTCGGCTAGACCTTGCAGTTTTGAAAGGCAATTGTGAAATGGCTCACTTCCTGAACTTGGAGTACAAAAAAGCCTACAGCACCTGGTATTCCCAGGCGGTCTCCCATCCAGGTACTAACGAGGCCCGACACTGCTTAGCTTCCGAGATCAGACGAGATCAGGCACATTCAGTGTGGTGTGGCCGTAGGCTCTGGGCCTTGTGAGTTTTGTACTTTTAAGCATCTAGTCGGCTAGACCTTGCAGTTTTAAAAGGCAATTGAGAAAGGGCTCACTTCCTGAACTTGGAGCACAAAAAAGCCTACAGCACCTGGTATTCCCAGGCAGTCTCCCATCCAGGTACTAACTAGGCCTGACACTGCTTAACTTCCGAGATCAGACGAGATCGGGTGCATTCAGTGTGGTGTGGCCGTAGGCTCTAGGAATGCTAAGAATATTACTCTTATGCATTTGCATTTAGTAAGCTAAGCCATGCAGCCACTTGCAACATGATACCACGCTCATCGCTCGATCAGGCTCGATCAGGCGAGATATATAAGACTGGTGGGCCCATTCAGGACTCCTATGTCTGGTAGGATAACTTTAATTCATCCATCCTGTGTCTGTTGCAGGGAGGTGGAGAGAACAATCAACACAATAATGGGTTTCTTTCATGCCTCTTGAAGGACTCAATATTCTCTGTACTGCATTACATGTGAAAGTCGATTTATTACCCATGAACACACTACCTGTATGCTAATTCTATGTAAAAAGGTAGCTCCAGCCCTCATGATGTTGTCCAACATTTCCGCTATAAAACGGGATACAATTATTTTGGAAACATACCAAATTTGAAAAATAATTGAGAATTTGCGCAATTACTAATCATGGAGCACAAAAAAGCCTACAGCACCTGGTATTCCCAGGCAGTCTCCCATCCAGGTACTAACTAGGCCCGACCCTGCTTAGCTTCCGAGATCGGGCGCATTCAGTGTGGTGTGGCCGTAGGCTCTGGGCCTAGTGAGTTTTGTACTTTTAAGCATCTAGTCGGCTAGACCTTGCAGTTTTGAAAGGCAATTGTGAAATGGCTCACTTCCTGAACTTGGAGTACAAAAAAGCCTACAGCACCTGGTATTCCCAGGTGGTCTCCCATCCAGGTACTAACTAGGCCCGACACTGCTTAGCTTCCGAGATCAGACGAGATCGGGCGCAATCAGTGTGGTGTGGCCGTAGGCTCTGGGCCTAGTGAGTTTTGTACTTTTAAGCATCTAGTCAGCTAGACCTTGCAGTTTTGAAAGGCAATTGAGAAATGGCTCACTTCCTGAACTTGGAGCACAAAAAAGCCTACAGCACCTGGTATTCCCAGGCGGTCTCCCATCCAGGTACTAACGAGGCCCGACACTGCTTAGCTTCCGAGATCAGACGAGATGGGGCGCATTCAGTGTGGTGTGGCCGCAGGCTCTGGACCTTGTGAGTTTTGTACTTTTAAGCATCTAGTCAGCTAGACCTTGCAGTTTTGAAAGGCAATTGAGAAATGGCTCACTTCCTGAACTTGGAGCACAAAAAAGCCTACAGCACCTGGTATTCCCAGGCGGTCTCCCATCCAGGTACTAACGAGGCCCGACACTGCTTAGCTTTCGAGATCAGACGAGATCAGGCGCATTCAGTGTGGTGTGGCCGTAGGCTCTGGGCCTTGTGAGTTTTGTACTTTTAAGCATCTAGTCGGCTAGACCTTGCAGTTTTAAAAGGCAATTGAGAAAGGGCTCACTTCCTGAACTTGGAGCACAAAAAAGCCTACAGCACCTGGTATTCCCAGGCGGTCTCCCATCCAGGTACTAACTAGGCCTGACACTGCTTAACTTCCAAGATCAGACGAGATCGGGTGCATTCAGTGTGGTGTGGCCGTAGGCTCTAGGAATGCTAAGAATATTACTCTTATGCATTTGCATTTAGTAAGCTAAGCCATGCAGCCACTTGCAACATGATACCACGCTCATCGCTCGATCAGGCTCGATCAGGCGAGATATATAAGACTGGTGGGCCCATTCAGGACTCCTATGTCTGGTAGGATAACTTTAATTCATCCATCCTGTGTCTGTTGCAGGGAGGTGGAGAGAACAATCAACACAATAATGGGTTTCTTTCATGCCTCTTGAAGGACTCAATATTCTCTGTACTGCATTACATGTGAAAGTCGATTTATTACCCATGAACACACTACCTGTATGCTAATTCTATGTAAAAAGGTAGCTCCAGCCCTCATGATGTTGTCCAACATTTCCGCTATAAAACGGGATACAATTATTTTGGAAACATACCAAATTTGAAAAATAATTGAGAAGTTGCGCAATTACTAATCATGGAGCACAAAAAAGCCTACAGCACCTGGTATTCCCAGGCAGTCTCCCATCCAGGTACTAACTAGGCCTGACCCTGCTCAGCTTCCGAGATCGGGCGCATTCAGTGTGGTGTGGCCGTAGGCTCTGGGCCTAGTGAGTTTTGTACTTTTAAGCATCTAGTCGGCTAGACCTTGCAGTTTTGAAAGGGAATTGTGAAATGGCTCACTTCCTGAACTTGGAGCACAAAAAAGCCTACAGCACCTGGTATTCCCAGGCGGTCTCCCATCCAGGTACTAACGAGGCCCGACACTGCTTAGCTTCCGAGATCAGACGAGATCGGGCGCATTCAGTGTGGTGTGGCCGTAGGCTCTGGGCCTTGTGAGTTTTGTACTTTTAAGCATCTAGTCGGCTAGACCTTGCAGTTTTGAAAGGCAATTGAGAAATGGCTCACTTCCTGAACTTGGAGTACAAAAAAGCCTACAGCACCTGGTATTCCCAGGCGGTCTCCCATCCAGGTACTAACTAGGCCCGACATTGCTTAGCTTCTGAGATCAGACGAGATCAGGCGCATTCAGTGTGGTGTGGCCGTAGGCTCTGGGCCTAGTGAGTTTTGTACTTTTAAGCATCTAGTCGGCTAGACCTTGCAGTTTTGAAAGGCAATTGAGAAAGGGCTCACTTCCTGAACTTGGAGCACAAAAAAGCCTACAGCACCTGGTATTCCCAGGCGGTCTCCCATCCAGGTACTAACTAGGCGTAACACTGCTTAACTTCCGAGATCAGACGAGATCGGGTGCATTCAGTGTGGTGTGGCCGTAGGCTCTAGGAATGCTAAGAATATTACTCTTATGCATTTGCATTTAGTAAGCTAAGCCATGCAGCCACTTGCAACATGATACCACGCTCATCGCTCGATCAGGCTCGATCAGGCGAGATATATAAGACTGGTGGGCCCATTCTGGACTCCTATGTCTGGTAGGATAACTTTAATTCATCCATCCTGTGTCTGTTGCAGGGAGGTGGAGAGAACAATCAACACAGTAATGGTTTTCTTTCATGCCTCTTGAAGGACTCAATATTCTCTGTACTGCATTACATGTGAAAGTCGATTTATTACCCATGAACACACTACCTGTATGCTAATTCTATGTAAAAAGGTAGCTCCAGCCCTCATGATGTTGTCCAACATTTCCGCTATAAAACGGGATACAATTATTTTGGAAACATACCAAATTTGAAAAATAATTGAGAAGTTGCGCAATTACTAATCATGGAGCACAAAAAAGCCTACAGCACCTGGTATTCCCAGGCAGTCTCCCATCCAGGTACTAACTAGGCCCGACCCTGCTTAGCTTCCGAGATCGGGCGCATTCAGTGTGGTGTGGCCGTAGGCTCTGGGACTAGTGAGTTTTGTACTTTTAAGCATCTAGTCGGCTAGACCTTGCAGTTTTGAAAGGCAATTGTGAAATGGCTCACTTCCTGAACTTGGAGCACAAAAAATCCTACAGCACCTGGTATTCCCAGGTGGTCTCCCATCCAGGTACTAACTAGGCCCGACACTGCTTAGCTTCTGAGATCAGACGAGATCAGGCGCATTCAGTGTGGTGTGGCCGTAGGCTCTGGGCCTAGTGAGTTTTGTACTTTTAAGCATCTAGTCGGCTAGACCTTGCAGTTTTAAAAGGCAATTGAGAAAGGCCTCACTTCCTGAACTTGGAGCACAAAAAAGCCTACAGCACCTGGTATTCCCAGGCCTTCTCCCATCCAGGTACTAACTAGGCCTGACACTGCTTAACTTCCGAGATCAGACGAGATCGGGTGCATTCAGTGTGGTGTGGCCGTAGGCTCTAGGAATGCTAAGAATATTACTCTTATGCATTTGCATTTAGTAAGCTAAGCCATGCAGCCACTTGCAACATGATACCACGCTCATCGCTCGATCAGGCTCGATCAGGCGAGATATATAAGACTGGTGGGCCCATTCAGGACTCCTATGTCTGGTAGGATAACTTTAATTCATCCATCCTGTGTCTGTTGCAGGGAGGTGGAGAGAACAATCAACACAATAATGGTTTTCTTTCATGCCTCTTGAAGGACTCAATATTCTCTGTACTGCATTACATGTGAAAGTCGATTTATTACCCATGAACACACTACCTGTATGCTAATTCTATGTAAAAAGGTAGCTCCAGCCCTCATGATGTTGTCCAACATTTCCGCTATAAAACGGGATACAATTATTTTGGAAACATACCAAATTTGAAAAATAATTGAGAAGTTGCGCAATTACTAATCATGGAGCACAAAAAAGCCTACAGCACCTGGTATTCCCAGGCGGTCTCCCATCCAGGTACTAACGAGGCCCGACACTGCTTAGCTTCCGAGATCAGACGAGATGGGGCGCATTCAGTGTGGTGTGGCCGCAGGCTCTGGACCTTGTGAGTTTTGTACTTTTAAGCATCTAGTCAGCTAGACCTTGCAGTTTTGAAAGGCAATTGAGAAATGGCTCACTTCCTGAACTTGGAGCACAAAAAAGCCTACAGCACCTGGTATTCCCAGGCGGTCTCCCATCCAGGTACTAACGAGGCCCGACACTGCTTAGCTTCCGAGATCAGACGAGATCAGGCGCATTCAGTGTGGTGTGGCCGTAGGCTCTGGGCCTTGTGAGTTTTGTACTTTTAAGCATCTAGTCGGCTAGACCTTGCAGTTTTAAAAGGCAATTGAGAAAGGGCTCACTTCCTGAACTTGGAGCACAAAAAAGCCTACAGCACCTGGTATTCCCAGGCGGTCTCCCATCCAGGTACTAACTAGGCCTGACACTGCTTAACTTCCAAGATCAGACGAGATCGGGTGCATTCAGTGTGGTGTGGCCGTAGGCTCTAGGAATGCTAAGAATATTACTCTTATGCATTTGCATTTAGTAAGCTAAGCCATGCAGCCACTTGCAACATGATACCACGCTCATCGCTCGATCAGGCTCGATCAGGCGAGATATATAAGACTGGTGGGCCCATTCAGGACTCCTATGTCTGGTAGGATAACTTTAATTCATCCATCCTGTGTCTGTTGCAGGGAGGTGGAGAGAACAATCAACACAATAATGGGTTTCTTTCATGCCTCTTGAAGGACTCAATATTCTCTGTACTGCATTACATGTGAAAGTCGATTTATTACCCATGAACACACTACCTGTATGCTAATTCTATGTAAAAAGGTAGCTCCAGCCCTCATGATGTTGTCCAACATTTCCGCTATAAAACGGGATACAATTATTTTGGAAACATACCAAATTTGAAAAATAATTGAGAAGTTGCGCAATTACTAATCATGGAGCACAAAAAAGCCTACAGCACCTGGTATTCCCAGGCAGTCTCCCATCCAGGTACTAACTAGGCCTGACCCTGCTCAGCTTCCGAGATCGGGCGCATTCAGTGTGGTGTGGCCGTAGGCTCTGGGCCTAGTGAGTTTTGTACTTTTAAGCATCTAGTCGGCTAGACCTTGCAGTTTTGAAAGGGAATTGTGAAATGGCTCACTTCCTGAACTTGGAGCACAAAAAAGCCTACAGCACCTGGTATTCCCAGGCGGTCTCCCATCCAGGTACTAACGAGGCCCGACACTGCTTAGCTTCCGAGATCAGACGAGATCGGGCGCATTCAGTGTGGTGTGGCCGTAGGCTCTGGGCCTTGTGAGTTTTGTACTTTTAAGCATCTAGTCGGCTAGACCTTGCAGTTTTGAAAGGCAATTGAGAAATGGCTCACTTCCTGAACTTGGAGTACAAAAAAGCCTACAGCACCTGGTATTCCCAGGCGGTCTCCCATCCAGGTACTAACTAGGCCCGACATTGCTTAGCTTCTGAGATCAGACGAGATCAGGCGCATTCAGTGTGGTGTGGCCGTAGGCTCTGGGCCTAGTGAGTTTTGTACTTTTAAGCATCTAGTCGGCTAGACCTTGCAGTTTTGAAAGGCAATTGAGAAAGGGCTCACTTCCTGAACTTGGAGCACAAAAAAGCCTACAGCACCTGGTATTCCCAGGCGGTCTCCCATCCAGGTACTAACTAGGCGTAACACTGCTTAACTTCCGAGATCAGACGAGATCGGGTGCATTCAGTGTGGTGTGGCCGTAGGCTCTAGGAATGCTAAGAATATTACTCTTATGCATTTGCATTTAGTAAGCTAAGCCATGCAGCCACTTGCAACATGATACCACGCTCATCGCTCGATCAGGCTCGATCAGGCGAGATATATAAGACTGGTGGGCCCATTCTGGACTCCTATGTCTGGTAGGATAACTTTAATTCATCCATCCTGTGTCTGTTGCAGGGAGGTGGAGAGAACAATCAACACAGTAATGGTTTTCTTTCATGCCTCTTGAAGGACTCAATATTCTCTGTACTGCATTACATGTGAAAGTCGATTTATTACCCATGAACACACTACCTGTATGCTAATTCTATGTAAAAAGGTAGCTCCAGCCCTCATGATGTTGTCCAACATTTCCGCTATAAAACGGGATACAATTATTTTGGAAACATACCAAATTTGAAAAATAATTGAGAAGTTGCGCAATTACTAATCATGGAGCACAAAAAAGCCTACAGCACCTGGTATTCCCAGGCAGTCTCCCATCCAGGTACTAACTAGGCCCGACCCTGCTTAGCTTCCGAGATCGGGCGCATTCAGTGTGGTGTGGCCGTAGGCTCTGGGACTAGTGAGTTTTGTACTTTTAAGCATCTAGTCGGCTAGACCTTGCAGTTTTGAAAGGCAATTGTGAAATGGCTCACTTCCTGAACTTGGAGCACAAAAAATCCTACAGCACCTGGTATTCCCAGGTGGTCTCCCATCCAGGTACTAACTAGGCCCGACACTGCTTAGCTTCTGAGATCAGACGAGATCAGGCGCATTCAGTGTGGTGTGGCCGTAGGCTCTGGGCCTAGTGAGTTTTGTACTTTTAAGCATCTAGTCGGCTAGACCTTGCAGTTTTAAAAGGCAATTGAGAAAGGCCTCACTTCCTGAACTTGGAGCACAAAAAAGCCTACAGCACCTGGTATTCCCAGGCCTTCTCCCATCCAGGTACTAACTAGGCCTGACACTGCTTAACTTCCGAGATCAGACGAGATCGGGTGCATTCAGTGTGGTGTGGCCGTAGGCTCTAGGAATGCTAAGAATATTACTCTTATGCATTTGCATTTAGTAAGCTAAGCCATGCAGCCACTTGCAACATGATACCACGCTCATCGCTCGATCAGGCTCGATCAGGCGAGATATATAAGACTGGTGGGCCCATTCAGGACTCCTATGTCTGGTAGGATAACTTTAATTCATCCATCCTGTGTCTGTTGCAGGGAGGTGGAGAGAACAATCAACACAATAATGGTTTTCTTTCATGCCTCTTGAAGGACTCAATATTCTCTGTACTGCATTACATGTGAAAGTCGATTTATTACCCATGAACACACTACCTGTATGCTAATTCTATGTAAAAAGGTAGCTCCAGCCCTCATGATGTTGTCCAACATTTCCGCTATAAAACGGGATACAATTATTTTGGAAACATACCAAATTTGAAAAATAATTGAGAAGTTGCGCAATTACTAATCATGGAGCACAAAAAAGCCTACAGCACCTGGTATTCCCAGGCAGTCTCCCATCCAGGTACTAACTAGGCCTGACCCTGTTTAGCTTCCGAGATTGGGCGCATTCAGTGTGGTGTGGCCGTAGGCTCTGGGCCTAGTGAGTTTTGTACTTTTAAGCATCTAGTCGGCTAGACCTTGCAGTTTTGAAAGGCAATTGTGAAATGGCTCACTTCCTGAACTTGGAGCACAAAAAAGCCTACAGCACCTGGTATTCCCAGGCGGTCTCCCATCCAGGTACTAACGAGGCCCGACACTGCTTAGCTTCCGAGATCAGACGAGATCGGGCGCAATCAGTGTGGTGTGGCCGTAGGCTCTGGGCCTAGTGAGTTTTGTACTTTTAAGCATCTAGTCAGCTAGACCTTGCAGTTTTGAAAGGCAATTGAGAAATGGCTCACTTCCTGAACTTGGAGCACAAAAAAGCCTACAGCACCTGGTATTCCCAGGCGGTCTCCCATCCAGGTACTAACGAGGCCCGACACTGCTTAGCTTCCGAGATCAGACGAGATCAGGCACATTCAGTGTGGTGTGGCCGTAGGCTCTGGGCCTTGTGAGTTTTGTACTTTTAAGCATCTAGTCGGCTAGACCTTGCAGTTTTAAAAGGCAATTGAGAAAGGGCTCACTTCCTGAACTTGGAGCACAAAAAAGCCTACAGCACCTGGTATTCCCAGGCAGTCTCCCATCCAGGTACTAACTAGGCCTGACACTGCTTAACTTCCGAGATCAGACGAGATCGGGTGCATTCAGTGTGGTGTGGCCGTAGGCTCTAGGAATGCTAAGAATATTACTCTTATGCATTTGCATTTAGTAAGCTAAGCCATGCAGCCACTTGCAACATGATACCACGCTCATCGCTCGATCAGGCTCGATCAGGCGAGATATATAAGACTGGTGGGCCCATTCAGGACTCCTATGTCTGGTAGGATAACTTTAATTCATCCATCCTGTGTCTGTTGCAGGGAGGTGGAGAGAACAATCAACACAATAATGGTTTTCTTTCATGCCTCTTGAAGGACTCAATATTCTCTGTACTGCATTACATGTGAAAGTCGATTTATTACCCATGAACACACTACCTGTATGCTAATTCTATGTAAAAAGGTAGCTCCAGCCCTCATGATGTTGTCCAACATTTCCGCTATAAAACGGGATACAATTATTTTGGAAACATACCAAATTTGAAAAATAATTGAGAAGTTGCGCAATTACTAATCATGGAGCACAAAAAAGCCTACAGCACCTGGTATTCCCAGGCAGTCTCCCATCCAGGTACTAACTAGGCCCGACCCTGTTTAGCTTCCGAGATCGGGCGCATTCAGTGTGGTGTGGCCGTAGGCTCTGGGCCTAGAGAGTTTTGTACTTTTAAGCATCTAGTCGGCTAGACCTTGCAGTTTTGAAAGACAATTGTGAAATAGGCTCACTTCCTGAACTTGGAGCACAAAAAAGCCTACAGCACCTGGTATTCCCAGGCGGTCTCCCATCCAGGTACTAACGAGGCCCTACACTGCTTAGCTTCTGAGATCAGACGCATTCAGTGTGGTGTGGCCGTAGGCTCTGGGCCTTGTGAGTTTTGTACTTTTAAGCATCTAGTCGGCTAGACCTTGCAGTTTTGAAAGGCAATTGTGAAATGGCTCACTTCCTGAACTTGGAGCACAAAAAAGCCTACAGCACCTGGTATTCCCAGGCGGTCTCCCATCCAGGTACTAACGAGGCCCGACACTGCTTAGCTTCCGAGATCAGACGAGTTCGGGCGCATTCAGTGTGGTGTGGCCGTAGGCTCTGGGCCTTGTGAGTTTTGTACTTTTAAGCATCTAGTCGGCTAGACCTTGCAGTTTTGAAAGGCAATTGAGAAATGGCTCACTTCCTGAACTTGGAGTACAAAAAAGCCTACAGCACCTGGTATTCCCAGGCGGTCTCCCATCCAGGTACTAACTAGGCCCGACACTGCTTAGCTTCTGAGATCAGACGAGATCAGGCGCATTCAGTGTGGTGTGGCCGTAGGCTCTGGGCCGAGTGAGTTTTGTACTTTTAAGCATCTAGTCGGCTAGACCTTGCAGTTTTGAAAGGCAATTGTGAAATGGCTCACTTCCTGAACTTGGAGCACAAAAAAGCCTACAGCACCTGGTATTCCCAGGTGGTCTCCCATCCAGGTACTAACTAGGCCCAACACTGCTTAGCTTTTGAGATCAGACGAGATCAGGCGCATTCAGTGTGGTGTGGCCGTAGGCTCTGGGCCTAGTGAGTTTTGTACTTTTAAGCATCTAGTCGGCTAGACCTTGCAGTTTTAAAAGGCAATTGAGAAAGGCCTCACTTCCTGAACTTGGAGCACAAAAAAGCCTACAGCACCTGGTATTCCCAGGCCTTCTCCCATCCAGGTACTAACTAGGCCTGACACTGGTTAACTTCCGAGATCAGACGAGATCGGGTGCATTCAGTGTGGTGTGGCCGTAGGCTCTAGGAATGCTAAGAATATTACTCTTATGCATTTGCATTTAGTAAGCTAAGCCATGCAGCCACTTGCAACATGATACCACGCTCATCGCTCGATCAGGCTCGATCAGGCGAGATATATAAGACTGGTGGGCCCATTCAGGACTCCTATGTCTGGTAGGATAACTTTAATTCATCCATCCTGTGTCTGTTGCAGGGAGGTGGAGAGAACAATCAACACAATAATGGTTTTCTTTCATGCCTCTTGAAGGACTCAATATTCTCTGTACTGCATTACATGTGAAAGTCGATTTATTACCCATGAACACACTACCTGTATGCTAATTCTATGTAAAAAGGTAGCTCCAGCCCTCATGATGTTGTCCAACATTTCCGCTATAAAACGGGATACAATTATTTTGGAAACATACCAAATTTGAAAAATAATTGAGAAGTTGCGCAATTACTAATCATGGAGCACAAAAAAGCCTACAGCACCTGGTATTCCCAGGCAGTCTCCCATCCAGGTACTAACGAGGCCCTACACTGCTTAGCTTCCGAGATCAGACGCATTCAGTGTGGTGTGGCCGTAGGCTCTGGGCCTTGTGAGTTTTGTACTTTTAAGCATCTAGTCGGCTAGACCTTGCAGTTTTGAAAGGCAATTGTGAAATGGCTCACTTCCTGAACTTGGAGCACAAAAAAGCCTACAGCACCTGGTATTCCCAGGCGGTCTCCCATCCAGGTACTAACAAGGCCCGACACTGCTTAGCTTCCGAGATCAGACGAGATCGGGCGCATTCAGTGTGGTGTGGCCGTAGGCTCTGGGCCTTGTGAGTTTTGTACTTTTAAGCATCTAGTCGGCTAGACCTTGCAGTTTTGAAAGGCAATTGAGAAATGGCTCACTTCCTGAACTTGGAGTACAAAAAAGCCTACAGCACCTGGTATTCCCAGGCGGTCTCCCATCCAGGTACTAACTAGGCCCGACACTGCTTAGCTTCTGAGATCAGACGAGATCAGGCGCATTCAGTGTGGTGTGGCCTTAGGCTCTGGGCCTAGTGAGTTTTGTACTTTTAAGCATCTAGTCGGCTAGACCTTGCAGTTTTAAAAGGCAATTGAGAAAGGGCTCACTTCCTGAACTTGGAGCACAAAAAAGCCTACAGCACCTGGTATTCCCAGGCGGTCTCCCATCCAGGTACTAACTAGGCCTGACACTGCTTAACTTCCGAGATCAGACGAGATCGGGTGCATTCAGTGTGGTGTGGCCGTAGGCTCTAGGAATGCTAAGAATATTACTCTTATGCATTTGCATTTAGTAAGCTAAGCCATGCAGCCACTTGCAACATGATACCACGCTCATCGCTCGATCAGGCTCGATCAGGCGAGATATATAAGACTGGTGGGCCCATTCAGGACTCCTATGTCTGGTAGGATAACTTTAATTCATCCATCCTGTGTCTGTTGCAGGGAGGTGGAGAGAACAATCAACACAATAATGGGTTTCTTTCATGCCTCTTGAAGGACTCAATATTCTCTGTACTGCATTACATGTGAAAGTCGATTTATTACCCATGAACACACTACCTGTATGCTAATTCTATGTAAAAAGGTAGCTCCAGCCCTCATGATGTTGTCCAACATTTCCGCTATAAAACGGGATACAATTATTTTGGAAACATACCAAATTTGAAAAATAATTGAGAATTTGCGCAATTACTAATCATGGAGCACAAAAAAGCCTACAGCACCTGGTATTCCCAGGCAGTCTCCCATCCAGGTACTAACTAGGCCCGACCCTGCTTAGCTTCCGAGATCGGGCGCATTCAGTGTGGTGTGGCCGTAGGCTCTGGGCCTAGTGAGTTTTGTACTTTTAAGCATCTAGTCGGCTAGACCTTGCAGTTTTGAAAGGCAATTGTGAAATGGCTCACTTCCTGAACTTGGAGTACAAAAAAGCCTACAGCACCTGGTATTCCCAGGTGGTCTCCCATCCAGGTACTAACTAGGCCCGACACTGCTTAGCTTCCGAGATCAGACGAGATCGGGCGCAATCAGTGTGGTGTGGCCGTAGGCTCTGGGCCTAGTGAGTTTTGTACTTTTAAGCATCTAGTCAGCTAGACCTTGCAGTTTTGAAAGGCAATTGAGAAATGGCTCACTTCCTGAACTTGGAGCACAAAAAAGCCTACAGCACCTGGTATTCCCAGGCGGTCTCCCATCCAGGTACTAACGAGGCCCGACACTGCTTAGCTTCCGAGATCAGACGAGATGGGGCGCATTCAGTGTGGTGTGGCCGCAGGCTCTGGACCTTGTGAGTTTTGTACTTTTAAGCATCTAGTCAGCTAGACCTTGCAGTTTTGAAAGGCAATTGAGAAATGGCTCACTTCCTGAACTTGGAGCACAAAAAAGCCTACAGCACCTGGTATTCCCAGGCGGTCTCCCATCCAGGTACTAACGAGGCCCGACACTGCTTAGCTTCCGAGATCAGAGGAGATCAGGCGCATTCAGTGTGGTGTGGCCGTAGGCTCTGGGCCTTGTGAGTTTTGTACTTTTAAGCATCTAGTCGGCTAGACCTTGCAGTTTTAAAAGGCAATTGAGAAAGGGCTCACTTCCTGAACTTGGAGCACAAAAAAGCCTACAGCACCTGGTATTCCCAGGCGGTCTCCCATCCAGGTACTAACTAGGCCTGACACTGCTTAACTTCCAAGATCAGACGAGATCGGGTGCATTCAGTGTGGTGTGGCCGTAGGCTCTAGGAATGCTAAGAATATTACTCTTATGCATTTGCATTTAGTAAGCTAAGCCATGCAGCCACTTGCAACATGATACCACGCTCATCGCTCGATCAGGCTCGATCAGGCGAGATATATAAGACTGGTGGGCCCATTCAGGACTCCTATGTCTGGTAGGATAACTTTAATTCATCCATCCTGTGTCTGTTGCAGGGAGGTGGAGAGAACAATCAACACAATAATGGGTTTCTTTCATGCCTCTTGAAGGACTCAATATTCTCTGTACTGCATTACATGTGAAAGTCGATTTATTACCCATGAACACACTACCTGTATGCTAATTCTATGTAAAAAGGTAGCTCCAGCCCTCATGATGTTGTCCAACATTTCCGCTATAAAACGGGATACAATTATTTTGGAAACATACCAAATTTGAAAAATAATTGAGAAGTTGCGCAATTACTAATCATGGAGCACAAAAAAGCCTACAGCACCTGGTATTCCCAGGCAGTCTCCCATCCAGGTACTAACTAGGCCTGACCCTGCTCAGCTTCCGAGATCGGGCGCATTCAGTGTGGTGTGGCTGTAGGCTCTGGGCCTAGTGAGTTTTGTACTTTTAAGCATCTAGTCGGCTAGACCTTGCAGTTTTGAAAGGGAATTGTGAAATGGCTCACTTCCTGAACTTGGAGCACAAAAAAGCCTACAGCACCTGGTATTCCCAGGCGGTCTCCCATCCAGGTACTAACGAGGCCCGACACTGCTTAGCTTCCGAGATCAGACGAGATCGGGCGCATTCAGTGTGGTGTGGCCGTAGGCTCTGGGCCTTGTGAGTTTTGTACTTTTAAGCATCTAGTCGGCTAGACCTTGCAGTTTTGAAAGGCAATTGAGAAATGGCTCACTTCCTGAACTTGGAGTACAAAAAAGCCTACAGCACCTGGTATTCCCAGGCGGTCTCCCATCCAGGTACTAACTAGGCCCGACATTGCTTAGCTTCTGAGATCAGACGAGATCAGGCGCATTCAGTGTGGTGTGGCCGTAGGCTCTGGGCCTAGTGAGTTTTGTACTTTTAAGCATCTAGTCGGCTAGACCTTGCAGTTTTGAAAGGCAATTGAGAAAGGGCTCACTTCCTGAACTTGGAGCACAAAAAAGCCTACAGCACCTGGTATTCCCAGGCGGTCTCCCATCCAGGTACTAACTAGGCCTAACACTGCTTAACTTCCGAGATCAGACGAGATCGGGTGCATTCAGTGTGGTGTGGCCGTAGGCTCTAGGAATGCTAAGAATATTACTCTTATGCATTTGCATTTAGTAAGCTAAGCCATGCAGCCACTTGCAACATGATACCACGCTCATCGCTCGATCAGGCTCGATCAGGCGAGATATATAAGACTGGTGGGCCCATTCTGGACTCCTATGTCTGGTAGGATAACTTTAATTCATCCATCCTGTGTCTGTTGCAGGGAGGTGGAGAGAACAATCAACACAGTAATGGTTTTCTTTCATGCCTCTTGAAGGACTCAATATTCTCTGTACTGCATTACATGTGAAAGTCGATTTATTACCCATGAACACACTACCTGTATGCTAATTCTATGTAAAAAGGTAGCTCCAGCCCTCATGATGTTGTCCAACATTTCCGCTATAAAACGGGATACAATTATTTTGGAAACATACCAAATTTGAAAAATAATTGAGAAGTTGCGCAATTACTAATCATGGAGCACAAAAAAGCCTACAGCACCTGGTATTCCCAGGCAGTCTCCCATCCAGGTACTAACTAGGCCCGACCCTGCTTAGCTTCCGAGATCGGGCGCATTCAGTGTGGTGTGGCCGTAGGCTCTGGGACTAGTGAGTTTTGTACTTTTAAGCATCTAGTCGGCTAGACCTTGCAGTTTTGAAAGGCAATTGTGAAATGGCTCACTTCCTGAACTTGGAGCACAAAAAAGCCTACAGCACCTGGTATTCCCAGGTGGTCTCCCATCCAGGTACTAACTAGGCCCGACACTGCTTAGCTTCTGAGATCAGACGAGATCAGGCGCATTCAGTGTGGATTGGCCGTAGGCTCTGGGCCTAGTGAGTTTTGTACTTTTAAGCATCTAGTCGGCTAGACCTTGCAGTTTTAAAAGGCAATTGAGAAAGGGCTCACTTCCTGAACTTGGAGCACAAAAAAGCCTACAGCACCTGGTATTCCCAGGCGGTCTCCCATCCAGGTACTAACTAGGCCTGACACTGCTTAACTTCCGAGATCAGACGAGATCGGGTGCATTCAGTGTGGTGTGGCCGTAGGCTCTAGGAATGCTAAGAATATTACTCTTATGCATTTGCATTTAGTAAGCTAAGCCATGCAGCCACTTGCAACATGATACCACGCTCATCGCTCGATCAGGCTCGATCAGGCGAGATATATAAGACTGGTGGGCCCATTCAGGACTCCTATGTCTGGTAGGATAACTTTAATTCATCCATCCTGTGTCTGTTGCAGGGAGGTGGAGAGAACAATCAACACAGTAATGGTTTTCTTTCATGCCTCTTGAAGGACTCAATATTCTCTGTACTGCATTACATGTGAAAGTCGATTTATTACCCATGAACACACTACCTGTATGCTAATTCTATGTAAAAAGGTAGCTCCAGCCCTCATGATGTTGTCCAACATTTCCGCTATAAAACGGGATACAATTATTTTGGAAACATACCAAATTTGAAAAATAATTGAGAAGTTGCGCAATTACTAATCATGGAGCACAAAAAAGCCTACAGCACCTGGTATTCCCAGGCAGTCTCCCATCCAGGTACTAACTAGGCCCGACCCTGCTTAGCTTCCGAGATCGGGCGCATTCAGTGTGGTGTGGCTGTAGGCTCTGGGACTAGTGAGTTTTGTACTTTTAAGCATCTAGTCGGCTAGACCTTGCAGTTTTGAAAGGCAATTGTGAAATGGCTCACTTCCTGAACTTGGAGCACAAAAAAGCCTACAGCACCTGGTATTCCCAGGTGGTCTCCCATCCAGGTACTAACTAGGCCCGACACTGCTTAGCTTCCGAGATCAGACGAGATCGGGCGCAATCAGTGTGGTGTGTCCGTAGTCTCTGGGCCTAGTGAGTTTTGTACTTTTAAGCATCTAGTCAGCTAGACCTTGCAGTTTTGAAAGGCAATTGAGAAATGGCTCACTTCCTGAACTTGGAGCACAAAAAAGCCTACAGCACCTGGTATTCCCAGGCGGTCTCCCATCCAGGTACTAACGAGGCCCGACACTGCTTAGCTTCCGAGATCAGACGAGATCAGGCACATTCAGTGTGGTGTGGCCGTAGGCTCTGGGCCTTGTGAGTTTTGTACTTTTAAGCATCTAGTCGGCTAGACCTTGCAGTTTTAAAAGGCAATTGAAAAAGGGCTCACTTCCTGAACTTGGAGCACAAAAAAGCCTACAGCACCTGGTATTCCCAGGCAGTCTCCCATCCAGGTACTAACTAGGCCTGACACTGCTTAACTTCCGAGATCAGACGAGATCGGGTGCATTCAGTGTGGTGTGGCCGTAGGCTCTAGGAATGCTAAGAATATTACTCTTATGCATTTGCATTTAGTAAGCTAAGCCATGCAGCCACTTGCAACATGATACCACGCTCATTGCTCGATCAGGCTCGATCAGGCGAGATATATAAGACTGGTGGGCCCATTCAGGACTCCTATGTCTGGTAGGATAACTTTAATTCATCCATCCTGTGTCTGTTGCAGGGAGGTGGAGAGAACAATCAACACAATAATGGTTTTCTTTCATGCCTCTTGAAGGACTCAATATTCTCTGTACTGCATTACATGTGAAAGTCGATTTATTACCCATGAACACACTACCTGTATGCTAATTCTATGTAAAAAGGTAGCTCCAGCCCTCATGATGTTGTCCAACATTTCCGCTATAAAACGGGATACAATTATTTTGGAAACATACCAAATTTGAAAAATAATTGAGAAGTTGCGCAATTACTAATCATGGAGCACAAAAAAGCCTACAGCACCTGGTATTCCCAGGCAGTCTCCCATCCAGGTACTAACTAGGCCCGACCCTGTTTAGCTTCCGAGATCGGGCGCATTCAGTGTGGTGTGGCCGTAGGCTCTGGGCCTAGAGAGTTTTGTACTTTTAAGCATCTAGTCGGCTAGACCTTGCAGTTTTGAAAGGCAATTGTGAAATAGGCTCACTTCCTGAACTTGGAGCACAAAAAAGCCTACAGCACCTGGTATTCCCAGGCGGTCTCCCATCCAGGTACTAACGAGGCCCTACACTGCTTAGCTTCTGAGATCAGACGCATTCAGTGTGGTGTGGCCGTAGGCTCTGGGCCTTGTGAGTTTTGTACTTTTAAGCATCTAGTCGGCTAGACCTTGCAGTTTTGAAAGGCAATTGTGAAATGGCTCACTTCCTGAACTTGGAGCACAAAAAAGCCTACAGCACCTGGTATTCCCAGGCGGTCTCCCATCCAGGTACTAACGAGGCCCGACACGAGTTCGGGCGCATTCAGTGTGGTGTGGCCGTAGGCTCTGGGCCTTGTGAGTTTTGTACTTTTAAGCATCTAGTCGGCTAGACCTTGCAGTTTTGAAAGGCAATTGAGAAATGGCTCACTTCCTGAACTTGGAGTACAAAAAAGCCTACAGCACCTGGTATTCCCAGGCGGTCTCCCATCCAGGTACTAATTAGGCCCGACACTGCTTAGCTTCTGAGATCAGACGAGATCAGGCGCATTCAGTGTGGTGTGGCCGTAGGCTCTGGGCCGAGTGAGTTTTGTACTTTTAAGCATCTAGTCGGCTAGACCTTGCAGTTTTGAAAGGCAATTGTGAAATGGCTCACTTCCTGAACTTGGAGCACAAAAAAGCCTACAGCACCTGGTATTCCCAGGTGGTCTCCCATCCAGGTACTAACTAGGCCCGACACTGCTTAGCTTCTGAGATCAGACGAGATCAGGTGCATTCAGTGTGGTGTGGCCGTAGGCTCTAGGAATGCTAAGAATATTACTCTTATGCATTTGCATTTAGTAAGCTAAGCCATGCAGCCACTTGCAACATGATACCACGCTCATCGCTCGATCAGGCTCGATCAGGCGAGATATATAAGACTGGTGGGCCCATTCAGGACTCCTATGTCTGGTAGGATAACTTTAATTCATCCATCCTGTGTCTGTTGCAGGGAGGTGGAGAGAACAATCAACACAATAATGGGTTTCTTTCATGCCTCTTGAAGGACTCAATATTCTCTGTACTGCATTACATGTGAAAGTCGATTTATTACCCATGAACACACTACCTGTATGCTAATTCTATGTAAAAAGGTAGCTCCAGCCCTCATGATGTTGTCCAACATTTCCGCTATAAAACGGGATACAATTATTTTGGAAACATACCAAATTTGAAAAATAATTGAGAATTTGCGCAATTACTAATCATGGAGCACAAAAAAGCCTACAGCACCTGGTATTCCCAGGCAGTCTCCCATCCAGGTACTAACTAGGCCTGACCCTGCTTAGCTTCCGAGATTGGGCGCATTCAGTGTGGTGTGGCCGTAGGCTCTGGGCCTAGTGAGTTTTGTACTTTTAAGCATCTAGTCGGCTAGACCTTGCAGTTTTGAAAGGCAATTGTGAAATGGCTCACTTCCTGAACTTGGAGTACAAAAAAGCCTACAGCACCTGGTATTCCCAGGCGGTCTCCCATCCAGGTACTAACGAGGCCCGACACTGCTTAGCTTCCGAGATCAGACGAGATCAGGCACATTCAGTGTGGTGTGGCCGTAGGCTCTGGGCCTTGTGAGTTTTGTACTTTTAAGCATCTAGTCGGCTAGACCTTGCAGTTTTAAAAGGCAATTGAGAAAGGGCTCACTTCCTGAACTTGGAGCACAAAAAAGCCTACAGCACCTGGTATTCCCAGGCAGTCTCCCATCCAGGTACTAACTAGGCCTGACACTGCTTAACTTCCGAGATCAGACGAGATCGGGTGCATTCAGTGTGGTGTGGCCGTAGGCTCTAGGAATGCTAAGAATATTACTCTTATGCATTTGCATTTAGTAAGCTAAGCCATGCAGCCACTTGCAACATGATACCACGCTCATCGCTCGATCAGGCTCGATCAGGCGAGATATATAAGACTGGTGGGCCCATTCAGGACTCCTATGTCTGGTAGGATAACTTTAATTCATCCATCCTGTGTCTGTTGCAGGGAGGTGGAGAGAACAATCAACACAATAATGGGTTTCTTTCATGCCTCTTGAAGGACTCAATATTCTCTGTACTGCATTACATGTGAAAGTCGATTTATTACCCATGAACACACTACCTGTATGCTAATTCTATGTAAAAAGGTAGCTCCAGCCCTCATGATGTTGTCCAACATTTCCGCTATAAAACGGGATACAATTATTTTGGAAACATACCAAATTTGAAAAATAATTGAGAATTTGCGCAATTACTAATCATGGAGCACAAAAAAGCCTACAGCACCTGGTATTCCCAGGCAGTCTCCCATCCAGGTACTAACTAGGCCTGACCCTGCTTAGCTTCCGAGATTGGGCGCATTCAGTGTGGTGTGGCCGTAGGCTCTGGGCCTAGTGAGTTTTGTACTTTTAAGCATCTAGTCGGCTAGACCTTGCAGTTTTGAAAGGGAATTGTGAAATGGCTCACTTCCTGAACTTGGAGCACAAAAAAGCCTACAGCACCTGGTATTCCCAGGCGGTCTCCCATCCAGGTACTAACGAGGCCCGACACTGCTTAGCTTCCGAGATCAGACGAGATCGGGCGCATTCAGTGTGGTGTGGCCGTAGGCTCTGGGCCTTGTGAGTTTTGTACTTTTAAGCATCTAGTCGGCTAGACCTTGCAGTTTTGAAAGGCAATTGAGAAATGGCTCACTTCCTGAACTTGGAGTACAAAAAAGCCTACAGCACCTGGTATTCCCAGGCGGTCTCCCATCCAGGTACTAACTAGGCCCGACATTGCTTAGCTTCTGAGATCAGACGAGATCAGGCGCATTCAGTGTGGTGTGGCCGTAGGCTCTGGGCCTAGTGAGTTTTGTACTTTTAAGCATCTAGTCGGCTAGACCTTGCAGTTTTGAAAGGCAATTGAGAAAGGGCTCACTTCCTGAACTTGGAGCACAAAAAAGCCTACAGCACCTGGTATTCCCAGGCGGTCTCCCATCCAGGTACTAACTAGGCCTAACACTGCTTAACTTCCGAGATCAGACGAGATCGGGTGCATTCAGTGTGGTGTGGCCGTAGGCTCTAGGAATGCTAAGAATATTACTCTTATGCATTTGCATTTAGTAAGCTAAGCCATGCAGCCACTTGCAACATGATACCACGCTCATCGCTCGATCAGGCTCGATCAGGCGAGATATATAAGACTGGTGGGCCCATTCTGGACTCCTATGTCTGGTAGGATAACTTTAATTCATCCATCCTGTGTCTGTTGCAGGGAGGTGGAGAGAACAATCAACACAGTAATGGTTTTCTTTCATGCCTCTTGAAGGACTCAATATTCTCTGTACTGCATTACATGTGAAAGTCGATTTATTACCCATGAACACACTACCTGTATGCTAATTCTATGTAAAAAGGTAGCTCCAGCCCTCATGATGTTGTCCAACATTTCCGCTATAAAACGGGATACAATTATTTTGGAAACATACCAAATTTGAAAAATAATTGAGAAGTTGCGCAATTACTAATCATGGAGCACAAAAAAGCCTACAGCACCTGGTATTCCCAGGCAGTCTCCCATCCAGGTACTAACTAGGCCCGACCCTGCTTAGCTTCCGAGATCGGGCGCATTCAGTGTGGTGTGGCCGTAGGCTCTGGGACTAGTGAGTTTTGTACTTTTAAGCATCTAGTCGGCTAGACCTTGCAGTTTTGAAAGGCAATTGTGAAATGGCTCACTTCCTGAACTTGGAGCACAAAAAAGCCTACAGCACCTGGTATTCCCAGGTGGTCTCCCATCCAGGTACTAACTAGGCCCGACACTGCTTAGCTTCTGAGATCAGACGAGATCAGGCGCATTCAGTGTGGTGTGGCCGTAGGCTCTGGGCCTAGTGAGTTTTGTACTTTTAAGCATCTAGTCGGCTAGACCTTGCAGTTTTAAAAGGCAATTGAGAAAGGGCTCACTTCCTGAACTTGGAGCACAAAAAAGCCTACAGCACCTGGTATTCCCAGGCGGTCTCCCATCCAGGTACTAACTAGGCCTGACACTGCTTAACTTCCGAGATCAGACGAGATCGGGTGCATTCAGTGTGGTGTGGCCGTAGGCTCTAGGAATGCTAAGAATATTACTCTTATGCATTTGCATTTAGTAAGCTAAGCCATGCAGCCACTTGCAACATGATACCACGCTCATCGCTCGATCAGGCTCGATCAGGCGAGATATATAAGACTGGTGGGCCCATTCAGGACTCCTATGTCTGGTAGGATAACTTTAATTCATCCATCCTGTGTCTGTTGCAGGGAGGTGGAGAGAACAATCAACACAGTAATGGTTTTCTTTCATGCCTCTTGAAGGACTCAATATTCTCTGTACTGCATTACATGTGAAAGTCGATTTATTACCCATGAACACACTACCTGTATGCTAATTCTATGTAAAAAGGTAGCTCCAGCCCTCATGATGTTGTCCAACATTTCCGCTATAAAACGGGATACAATTATTTTGGAAACATACCAAATTTGAAAAATAATTGAGAAGTTGCGCAATTACTAATCATGGAGCACAAAAAAGCCTACAGCACCTGGTATTCCCAGGCAGTCTCCCATCCAGGTACTAACTAGGCCCGACCCTGCTTAGCTTCCGAGATCGGGCGCATTCAGTGTGGTGTGGCTGTAGGCTCTGGGACTAGTGAGTTTTGTACTTTTAAGCATCTAGTCGGCTAGACCTTGCAGTTTTGAAAGGCAATTGTGAAATGGCTCACTTCCTGAACTTGGAGCACAAAAAAGCCTACAGCACCTGGTATTCCCAGGTGGTCTCCCATCCAGGTACTAACTAGGCCCGACACTGCTTAGCTTCCGAGATCAGACGAGATCGGGCGCAATCAGTGTGGTGTGTCCGTAGTCTCTGGGCCTAGTGAGTTTTGTACTTTTAAGCATCTAGTCAGCTAGACCTTGCAGTTTTGAAAGGCAATTGAGAAATGGCTCACTTCCTGAACTTGGAGCACAAAAAAGCCTACAGCACCTGGTATTCCCAGGCGGTCTCCCATCCAGGTACTAACGAGGCCCGACACTGCTTAGCTTCCGAGATCAGACGAGATCAGGCACATTCAGTGTGGTGTGGCCGTAGGCTCTGGGCCTTGTGAGTTTTGTACTTTTAAGCATCTAGTCGGCTAGACCTTGCAGTTTTAAAAGGCAATTGAAAAAGGGCTCACTTCCTGAACTTGGAGCACAAAAAAGCCTACAGCACCTGGTATTCCCAGGCAGTCTCCCATCCAGGTACTAACTAGGCCTGACACTGCTTAACTTCCGAGATCAGACGAGATCGGGTGCATTCAGTGTGGTGTGGCCGTAGGCTCTAGGAATGCTAAGAATATTACTCTTATGCATTTGCATTTAGTAAGCTAAGCCATGCAGCCACTTGCAACATGATACCACGCTCATTGCTCGATCAGGCTCGATCAGGCGAGATATATAAGACTGGTGGGCCCATTCAGGACTCCTATGTCTGGTAGGATAACTTTAATTCATCCATCCTGTGTCTGTTGCAGGGAGGTGGAGAGAACAATCAACACAATAATGGTTTTCTTTCATGCCTCTTGAAGGACTCAATATTCTCTGTACTGCATTACATGTGAAAGTCGATTTATTACCCATGAACACACTACCTGTATGCTAATTCTATGTAAAAAGGTAGCTCCAGCCCTCATGATGTTGTCCAACATTTCCGCTATAAAACGGGATACAATTATTTTGGAAACATACCAAATTTGAAAAATAATTGAGAAGTTGCGCAATTACTAATCATGGAGCACAAAAAAGCCTACAGCACCTGGTATTCCCAGGCAGTCTCCCATCCAGGTACTAACTAGGCCCGACCCTGTTTAGCTTCCGAGATCGGGCGCATTCAGTGTGGTGTGGCCGTAGGCTCTGGGCCTAGAGAGTTTTGTACTTTTAAGCATCTAGTCGGCTAGACCTTGCAGTTTTGAAAGGCAATTGTGAAATAGGCTCACTTCCTGAACTTGGAGCACAAAAAAGCCTACAGCACCTGGTATTCCCAGGCGGTCTCCCATCCAGGTACTAACGAGGCCCTACACTGCTTAGCTTCTGAGATCAGACGCATTCAGTGTGGTGTGGCCGTAGGCTCTGGGCCTTGTGAGTTTTGTACTTTTAAGCATCTAGTCGGCTAGACCTTGCAGTTTTGAAAGGCAATTGTGAAATGGCTCACTTCCTGAACT